>NC_141377.1:30025329-31225329 GCF_017979445.1 Akebia trifoliata
CAAACCCGATTTGTAATATCAAGGGAAACACACATCTTATTGGATGCTTATATTAACTTCGATGACCTCCATCGATAGAAGTTCAATGGTCATATTGATGTAAAGTTCCATTTTGGAAAAAAAACTTGTTGACAATAAGATTTTTTATATTTCTCAGATCACCAGCATTAGAGACTAAACAAACTCCAAATGATATTATTTATTTTAGCCATGACTTTCTTCAGGATAAAGATCTCCTCGATTTGGAAATGGATATCATACTAAGGTTAATTTCTCTTCTTTGCGTTGTGGGATGTTCATTTGGCTTCAAGGGAAGTCGATTATGGAAATGGAATTATGATGGGGTTTTGTGTTGGGATTTCTTTGTTTGGTCTACCTGTCATGTTTGGGTTTTGTGTATGTTTGTGTGGTTTTGTGGATGGGTGGGTGTGGCCAGCTTTACAAGATTTTGACGGTTGTTAGTTGTAGAAGGATTGTTGTATAGTTTGCAAGGCAATTCGTGAGACAGTATACCTTCTTTTCCTTTACTATCATTTTGCCAAGGAAGTTTGGGACACTTTCCTCTCTCATTTGATATTTGTTAGAGTATGCCTAAGGCGTGTATGAATGCTTGTCTCATTCAGTATACTTTCAATTGATCTCTTTAAGGTCGGGTGATTTGGAGGCTCCTCTCCTTTATGGTTCTTTGGGAATTAGGGAAAAGCTGGAACAAAACAGTGTTCTATATATCTTCAAGAGTCAAGCTCTCATTTCTTTTAGTTTTTACCTTTTAAAGAAAGCAAGGGTTTGTTTTTTTTGATGATTTTATATTTAAATGGGTTTCTATTGTTAATGGGAGAGAGTAATTTCCCTTTGTGTTTGCATCTTAGGTAAGTTATCTTGACGACCCTTTGTTATATAATTATTCTTTTGGGATTATTCCCCTTTTTAGTACAATCATTTTTACCTATTGTTTCTTAGCTTATTGGATTGTCCAGTTTGGTGGTTTCTTTCAAGTCACCTTTGTATGAAATGACCTCTCCTTGGTTCTCTGGGGGTTGCATCTTTGACGTATAAAGAACATTCCATGTTGGCAAAATTTTCGATAAGTTTGAGCTTGAATTTGGAAGTAGAATTGCATGGTTGATTTCTAATCTTCATTTATTTATTCAATTTAACTATTTGCTTACAATCTCAATTTTCTTTCCATAAGAACTTTTCAATGGTGTACATGAATAGTTGAGAAAAACTTCCCAAAATCTTGTGATATATAGTTTTGCCTTTAAATTACCTATGAGATATTTATTTAAGGAAACTACATGCGGTCTGCGAAAAGACCTTATAAAAAGTGCTCAATATTCACACTTGTACTAGGTGATTGTTTGCTTATTTATTTTTTCTTTGTTTGTTGCTAGACAATTTTCGACAACATACTCAATCGTAAAATACCTTGGCCCCAGGCACCTGAAGAAATGAGCTTTGAAGCGCAAGATTTAATTGATCGGTAAGGCATGTTCTTATGATTGTCATTATTCTTGGATGTGCTTAAAGAGGCTTTTTGTTGTATTGGAGCCAACATGAACTGTCATATCATGTGATTTGTTTACTTCTTTTCTGTTTATGTAGTAAGAGAGTAAAACTTTTGAAAATATTGTTGTTCTAGGCTCCTATATCAGACATATGTCAGTCACACGCAATCTTAACCTGGTGGCTAATATGTTAAAAAAAAAAACCAAGTTGTTTTTGTGGTGGGTGGGCAGGACTTGAACTCGCTACCTCAGAAGTTGCATTGCAATATGTTATCCATCTAAGCTATGGTTCCGAGCCCAATAAGAGTTCATCGCTACAAGGTGGAATAGCTATTGAAGTACATAGTCCATCTAACAGGGGAGCTGGCAACTGTTACATAGTCGGGAAAATTATTAGATACATCTTTAACAAATGGTGTCTGCTCCTGAGGAAGCAACTAACAAGTCAACTACAAACTTGTACATTGATAGCTTCTGTCATCATATGGATTTCGATAGCTTGACAATCTATGTTGCAGCATGCCCAGTCCTAGTGGTTTTGATAGAAGGTAGTGGATGGTGTCTGAATCGGTGGACTTTGTTGGCAAGTAGATAGTTATGAGACTTCTGGGCATCATGTGTTAGTGTGCTGCATGTGCACTCAACCTTGGAGTGCCCAAGTTAGGCATCCTTGAGTGTTTGGTTGAGGTAGTACTTGCTAGTTCATGTTGCAAGTCATTTTCTTGGGTCATGAGAGCTCCAATTACCTGCTCAATTGATGCTAGGTATAATAACTATAGTTTGAGTTATTAGTCATTGTTGTTGGTGCTGTGCTCATTAGACATTAAGTTTTTTTAATTTTTATTTTAAAGAGGCCTAGTGTACGGAGAACCTTTGGAATGGAATTTTGTTTTTGGCGAATTCCATGGTGCATGTGTTCTGTTGAATGCTGGGAAAAGTGTCACTATCCTCCCCAAGCAACTATCATAACAGTAGACTTTTTTTCCACATGGAATGATTACTCTGGTAACTAGACTCCTTTTGGTGCTATGGGGGGTCGTTCCTTTCATTTGTGTGTATGGAAGGGATGCCTTACCACGTTTCCCTTGTGGGGATAGCAATGGAATGGATGGTATTGTTATTCTCTTGAGGATGTGAATTCATCGTAAAAAAGAAACTTTTGGCTTGGTGGGCTTTTTCTGGGGCAAATTGTGTCACTGAGGCAAGAATATTGGCATTTGCCTTTGAGGATGGTCTTTATGCGTTGGTGGTAAGTTGAACTGATAACCCTGTGCTTTTATGCCTCAGGCCTATGATTGGTAAAATGGTCCAGGATCCGGAACCGGGTTGGAGCATGGATGGGGGCCAACACAGAGATGATGTTCAGGTGTGTGTTAGATAGACCCTTGGACGTTGAGGGGAATTGGAAGTTCTTGTGGCATGGGATACCAATCATGTCTAGCATGGCTGGGGGTAGTAAGTTTAAGGAGGTGCTTGTGAGTTGTGACCACAAAGGCATCAATTGTGACATTCAATATGGTCAGTCCACCTTCTCTGGGACATTAGTATCACTAAAAGTTGTGTTGTTCTGGGGTTGGTGGTGGTGGTTGCAGGAAATGCTACTGATGAGTGGTTGTTGCAGGTGAACACTCCAAATGAAGCCTCATGGGAGGTAGTGCTTTGGACTGAAATGATAACCAGGGCTATGGATGCTTTATAACATTTATCTTTCCAAATCTCCAAGTGATCAAAGATTGTCAAAGAGAGCACAGATACAAGATCATAACCTTGATTTGTGGGTTCAGGTGGTTCTGATGGAGCAGTGGAAAGGTTGTGATTGACAACAAGAACAATTTGCCTACAATGACCGGCCAAATGATTTAACTTGGGTCAGTTCTCAGAGATGTTTGGGATATTCCATTTGTCTTGCATTCTCTTGTGGCAGTATATCAGGATGAAATTTATAGCATGAGTCACATTTGTCACCTTCGAAAAGTGTTTGGCATGTCATGGCATGAAAAACTAATGTTAACTCATAACATCGGCTTCTTGAAGAACAGAATTGTATTCTTATGTCAGCCAATGGTATTAAGGTTGCTTAGAAGAAGGTAGAAGCAACTGAAGAACTGTTTTTTAATTTGTTTATTGAAAAAGCTGGTTGAGGTAACCAGTGAAGGTAGAAGGGCCGAAAAAAGGGAAAACAGAACACAAAAAGTAAATCCCCCCTCTCCCCCTCCCCCTCCTCGTCCCCGAACCACAAAATCCTCTAAAAATATTCCTTTGATTATTCATGTCCATAGTTTACATTGTAGGGTTGGTGAACTTTGTGTAGGCTATCCATAGAAAATTCAGCCACCTTAATAGTTTCAGTTACGGACTGTTCAAAAGGTTCGAATGTGGGTGCCCTTTTCTCATTCTTTTTGAACTTTGTTTAATAATGGTTGGTCATGAATTTGGTGTACTCGCACTTTTCCTTCAAAAGGTCGTGTGTTATAGTGGTGTTTATCATTTGCATTTTGTTGGGGTTTATGGAAGGAAAGAAACTACAATGTTGTGCCCTTTTTTCCATTCTTTTTGAACTTTGTTTGGTAATGTAGGGTTGGTCATGGATTTGGTGTACTCCCACTTTTCCTTCAAAAGGTCGTGTGTTATAGTGGTAGTTACCATTTACATTTTATTGTGGTTTATGGAAGGAAATAAACTACAATGATTTTGAAGGCTAAGAGGACATGCATGGTGTTATTTTGTGCATTAAAACCTTCGTGTTCAAATGATCAAGGATGTTTAAGGAATGTGGAAGTCTCATTTTGATGATTTTATATTTGGATGGAGGGTTTGGATGGTCTCTTTGTATTTTAATTCTACATAGGCATCCTAGACTTCGGAGGGTAATTGTAAATTTGGAATTTATTCCTTTAGATACAAATCTTGTAATACAACAACAGCAAAGCCTTATCCCAAAGATTTGGTTTCGGCTAAATGCATCCTGTTTTTTTTCTTTTTTCTTTTTCCATTCCACCCTTTCTAGAGCCATGTCTTCTCTAATCGTTTGATACAGATTGTATACTAATCAAAAAAATTAAGAGGCGTACCAGTGGATTTAAAAACAGAAGCTTCCGATCATTGAAGCTAAAGATGATAATGCACTAGTTCTCAGTTAACAAGATCTTTGAGGTAGACTATGATGGATGACATTAAATTATGTGCTGTTCTGAGTTAGGAAGGATAGCCCATGACTTTTTGAATAACACACCATGACATTACTCCTGATTTTGAATTCGTGCAATTATTAGGCACTTCAACACTTGAGACAATAATCTATTCTTATGATCATGAAGCTCTAAACCTCATTACTTAGCACAAACTGAATCAAAGAGTGTAGATCGGGTTATGCATTTGCAATGGTTTACATTCACTATTTGCCTTTTGAAGCAGGAAGTGAGGATAAGGTTGTCATTGCTCTTAGCACGAGGACAAGTCCATTAGTTTCTGTGGATATGGAAGCTCAGGTGACCTATTTGAGCTAAAGGAACTACACGAAGACTACATGAAAATTTTAAGCATATTGATGAGAGCCCTGGTAGTGCAGATCACAGTGGATGATTTTTGTTAGCCTAAAAGATTATATGAGTAGGTAGAGAGAACAAGATAATGGAGTTTATTGCATAAATTTTGTTCTTCAAATTCAAGGGTTTTAAAATAAGACGAGCTTGGAAATGGTATACAAAGTGTGGTTTTACTGGCATGCATAGAGGCGGTGTCCATTCTGATCTTTGTGAATTGTGAAGAATATGGATGTAGAATGTAATGGTCTCAACGGTTGCAGAGGCATATGTGTCCCCGACTTTTTGTTCCCTTTCCATTCTTTATGATGTTTCATGGATCAATTTTCATGCTTTTATTCACTAACATGAATTTTTTTTTATGTTCCTGTGAGTTAATTTTGTATTGTCGTAACTTTGGAGATGTTTCTTCAATTTCCAGATTATTGACTGAAGATCCGAATCAGAGACTTGGTGCTAATGGAGCATCAGAGGTAAAATTGGTTCTTAATTTCTGAAACTAAACTAGAGTTTTAGATGCTATACTTTATGCATTCTCTCAGAATTCATTTTGACATTTGGGATAGAAATTGTTCTAAAATTGAAGTTATGATCCAGGTGAAGCAACATCTGTTCTTCAAGGATATCAATTGGGACACACTTGCCAGGCAGAAGGTGAACCTACATTTTTATTTCTCCACTAGCCCTGTAGTCGTGTTCCAAAAACATGTTTTGCATCTGAGATAAATGGCCTAACTAGGGCTGTCAATGGATCTGATCTAGGTCAATTTGGTACCGATCCAACAAGGATTGGATCAGATCAGATCTGGGACTGATCGGATAAGTATTGGATCGGACCCTTATCATATTGGGTTTCTATCAGATCTCAATATTAAGATCCAATCCATTAACAATTGGATCGGGTCCGGGTCTGGCCAAACTGGATTATATATATTATCTAAGTAAACTTAATATATCTCAAAACTATATAATATAATTTATATACTTTCTAACATATTATCGGATTGGGACATTGTTGATCCAGATCTTTCTCTCTCTCACATTTGATACGAGGGAAAAGGGGGGTTAATTCTATTATATTTGTACATCTAGGAACCAACTTGTATGATGCATCATTGATAAATCTTTTAAATTTCCTTTGTGTTCACAGGCTGCGTTTGTTCCAGCTTCAGAAAGCCCACTTGATACAAGTTACTTCACAAGTCGCTACTCCTGGAATTCATCAGATGACCGCACTTATGCAGCCAGTGAATTTGACGATTCTAGTTGCAGTGGAAGTGTAAGTGGCACTAGCAGTTGCAGCGATCGTCAAGATGAACTGGTATCCAACTCAAAATAATCTGATTAAAATTCTCCCCAGAAATGATATTTACCTGATCAAATTCTTGCAGTTCTTTCTAATGTCAACTTGTTTTTGGTTGATTTCAACAATGAGCAGGGAGATGAATGTGTAGGTCTTGCTGATTTCGATTCTAACTCAAATGTCAACTATTCGTTCAGTAATTTCTCATTTAAGGTATGTGCACATGCTTAACTATGTTGAATGTTCAATTTTCTACAATGTGACTTACCTGACCACTTTAAAGTTGTAGAAATGATCTCTGCATGGGGCAAGGGGCATCCTTTTATAGAAAATAGGGATGGCCTGGTTTTCTTTTCAAATGGGTACCATGAAACCTCTTTGTACATCACCTATGCGCACTTCTGTAGAGAAATTGAGCCAAGAACAATAAATAAAGAAAAGTAAAACAAGATGCAGACATACAAAACACAGATTTTTCCATGGTTCCCTCAAGATTGAGGTACATTCACAAATCACAACAATTCCACTATGAAAAGAAAATTCGCACATAGTCCACCTTTTTACTGAAAATAGACGTATGTAACCCCCCACCCCCACCAAAAAAAAAAATCTAGGGTTTTACATAGTACCCCAATGAAAATACGAAAATACCCTTAGACAAATTTTTTTCGGGTGTTTCGCCTCCAAACTCCCACCTTTCAGGCAAGGGGGCTGCTGACACCTCTCCAATCCCCAGCGACCTCAGCGCTGAGCTCAACCGGCGGGACGCGTGGCTTGATTAACAATACCTCCTTATTGACCAGTACCATCAGGCTCCACAAACCACAACAACTTCCTGACAACAATTATTGACACTTTAGCTATTTGTGAGAGATTGATTTATTCAAATGCAAGTGTAAGCGGTTGACGAGATGCATTGTCATTACCCCAAGCTCGCCCTATCATTACGAACAAATCATATGAAAAGGAACCGTGGCACCCCTTAGTTGTATCGAGTTATTGAAAAGTATAGTCAGTTTTGTTTCTTTTTCTTGCTGCTTGTCTTCTTTAATTCCTGATCTTCCCTCCTTTGTTGGTATGTGATGTTATCATGAATCCATTAAACTTATCAATAATTTGTATGCCATGTACAGAATCTTTCGCAGCTTGCATCCATCAACTATGATCTGCTTACAAAGGGTTGGAAGGACGAACCTCCAGCAAACCCAGATAAATGAGTGCCTTGGCATCTCTGTTGAGAAGACGCGGTTTGTGTCTTAAGCAACATGCGAACGTGGAGGATCATCCTGTTCATTGAATGGTGGACTTGTACATCCTGTAAATGTAAGATCTTAAAAGTAAATTGGTTTGTTAGAATTAATCTTTTGTTCATTTTACTGTAGTGACCGTTCAGGCTTTAATGTTTATGTTTACAGAGATAGAAGCGTGAGGCTGCAAGTGCTGGGATGCGATCTTTTCTTGAATTGAGGCTTCTGCCCCATTTTGGGTCTCCAATTTTAGTATTCAATCATTTGTTGTTTTTGAGGGATTAATTGTGACCCAGTTCTTGGTCTTCTGATATAAATATTTGGTTTTTTCCACCATATCAATGAGATCACATCCCTTTTGATGAAGTTCCCACGCATTTGGTAAGATTGTTTATATTGCCACACCAATCCTTTTTTTTTATTTTTATTATTACTATTATTAGAATAAACCAATCAATGAAATATATGGTGTTTTGGGTGTGGATCAGCATCGCCATTTTATCTTTTAATGACCACACCACATTACCATTTATTTTTCTCCAAAGCAACTGTTTGTAGGGGTAGTTATGATGGTAAGAGCGATTAACGATAAATCAAACGGTGGCTGTTGTTGGGTTGCAGGTGAAGTTCTCTTCTTTCCCTTCCCCCTATGTCCTTTTTAAGTCTATCCTAAGCTGATGTGTAATATAATTTGGGAAAATTACTTGGACTTTGGTGTTTATTTAGTCCCTAAGTTTTAGGGTTTCTCTTAGTAGTCCATTGAGTAGAACTTTTATTTTTAATCCGTTTGTGTGAACTCCACTTCACACAAATATTGAAACTGCTCTTATCATTGGATTTCACCATTTTTGTTAAAAAAAAAGGTTGGAAAGGATTTGAGAAGGAAGAAGTCATTTTTCAAGGGGTTCAAGCATTTTGAAAATATATGTAAAAAGTTAGGATTTTTTCAATTTTTTTTGACTTCATTTTTGAATGAAAATCGATCAAGGATGGTATGATTTGAAATCATCTATACAAGTCATTATGTCAAGTTTTTAATTGATATTTTCATGTATTTTAGTAAAAGAAAACTCGAAAAAAGAAAGTGAGTGAATTTTACCAGTGTAGGTTTCACCACTTCTAATTTTTGGGTTTGACATTTTTATTGTTTGAGTTTGACATTTTTCTTTTATCGGCAATAAATAAAAGTAATGCTGGAGTAATCTTGTTTCACACATTGGTGTGCATAGAAATCATAGATGCTTCTCACTTATTTCTCGATGAAAGTCATCTATGGTTCTATATGCACATCCATGTCAGGAATGTGTGCAATGATGTCAATTTCAATGTGAGTTCGACACAGAATTTTTTTTATTTTTAATCTCAGCTTTGTTCTTCATCTTCTGTTTTAAATCATTGAAATAGATATTAAAAAAATACATCTAAATATTCAAAATTAAAATTAAATCATTTTCATCCATCATTCACGATAAAAATTCCTTGAAAATGATTGGAATGGTAATTGGAAAACCTAAGTATGCAAAGAAGCTGGAAAAATGTTAGTTTAAATATGAGTCGTGATAATTTGCTACCCAACGTAGTACACTCAATTGACTCTCATGACGTGACAAATTTGAGAATCATAGATTTATTTGCATCGAGATATACATTTTTTAAGGCATACAGATCTACAATTCCCGAACTTGCCATGTCAGGAGAGTCAATTGAGTGTGCCTCGTTAGCTAGTCCGGTTATCACGATTCTTTAGTTATTTGAAAAACATTACAACCTGAGATGAAGTTGAGGGGCATTAAGAAAAGAAAATTTTACTGAGTGAACTATCAAGCAATCGCCCAAAACTCATGGACTAATTAGAAAAAATCTGTCCGCCAGGGTTCTTTTAAGTAAATTTTCCTATATAAATTGAATGGGAGCATGTCAACATCAATGGGTAGCCCACCAAGAGTGGTCGATGGCTTTGATCTAAAAAGTTTTCTAGGGACTGTGCAATCAGACACCTAAAATAATTTCTAAATTTTTTTTTTTTTTCAGTCACATTTTCCTTTGGGCCACTGTCCTGCATTATTGGAACCAGATGATTTTGTACTAAGGCAATGATGCCCTATTCTGCAAACTTTTCTTGTCAACACTTAGACAAGGAGCTGTTGCTTGGTTCTAAGGTTTGCTTCCAAGGTCAATCAACAGTTTTTTCAAGCTGGAGGAAGTCTTTGTCACGTAGTTTATTCACAATCGAAAAAGGAAGTTCGGAATGAATGCCCTATTCCACTTGAAAAAATAGGGGAATCAATCCAAGCTTTCACTGCCAGATTTAGAACAAGGTTACTATCGGTAGAAAATCCTAATGAAGTAACCATATGCACAACGTATACGACGGCAGTGACCCTGAGAACTTGGCTACACAAGTCATTGATCGAGACAGATCCCATGCGATTAGAAGACCTCTACCTAAAAGTCAAAAAATACATTATAGTAGATGAATCGATAAAAAATAAGGGCCAGACCTCAGCAACAAAAGCAGTGAACTCAGTAGCGCCAGTAAAAAACCTAAGGAACTGAAGGTTGAAAGTAAGTGAGACCATAATATGAGGGGGATATCAACATGGAAAACACGAAGAAATTACACAACTTTGAATATAAAGATGTCAAAGATTCTGAGGTATATTCGAGATGATCCAAGCTTTATTCCACCCCAAGAGATTACCGAAGCCTATTGTGAGTACCATAAGGCAGAGGATCATTTGACTCGGGAACATTATCCAAGATATGATTGAAAACAGAAAACTTAGAAGATATGTATCTACAACCACCGAGAAAAGGGGACAACGAAAACAACTAGATGAACAAGTGCCTCCACATCCTCCTCAAGAAGAGTGATAGCAATAACCAGAAGGTCGGAGAGTAGTCCACACAATTTATGAAGCGAGCACAGGTAAAAATAGTGAGGCATGAAGTCGGGGTATATCAAGTTTTCATAGGGGTAAACATCGCTAGAGTACCAGAATCGGTTTGGGGAGATAAAGCCATAATATTCAAGCAAGAAGACCTCTGGAGAGTCTTCATGCCATATTACGATGCACTTGTAATAACTTTACCAATAGGGAATGTGGATTTGAAGAAGATCCTGATCAATGCGGGGAGTGCAGTTGATATCCACTTCCTAAATGTAGCCAAGAGAATAAGGCTAGCATTAAGCTTTAAGTCGACATAAACCACTTACAAACATGAGATGTTCATTATTGAACCTCAATACTACGTTGTTTGGAGTTACCACCATTTTTTTTAAAATGAGTGTGAATAGGCACCCAAATTAATTTTTTTTTTTAAATCATTTTTCATGGCATTGTAGTGACTCTCATTTATGAAAAATGGTATGATCTACTTAAAATCTAGGTAATGGGATTTAATTAGAAAATGGGGAGGTGAGGCATCCTATTCTCTCCACCTAAGGTGGTTAGCTTTTAAATTTAATTATATTTTGGATAGCTAAGTAAAGGATAATAAAATGCATGACATGCATGAAGTGGGTGTGTTATATGGTGAGAATGTACCTCTTTGCAAGATGATTTAATGTTAATGTTGATATATGGAAATATCTTATGAAAAAAGATATCCCTATGAAGTCATCACATTTTACATGAGTTGGAATGTTGATTTAGAATTTTAGAGAGATTCCATGGATGGAGTTCTATTAGATTCATAACCTTGATGCATGCATATTTGATTAGAAACTTAGTATATCAACCCTACTAAGAAAGTTACACTTTTCTTCATCATGGTCAAGCATGTGTGAGTATGTGCATAGTGTACATTATGATGCATGAGAAATAAATAGGTTAAAAAATGACTTCAACCTTCATCATTCAGTCAAACCACTTCAAGTATTCCATGCCCAAGGTTGAGGTTCAACCTACCCGAAATGAAAAAGGATTCTCCATTACATTCTAAAGATTTTCTAAAATAAAAAAATAAAGAAAGATAAAAGTAGAATATGCAAACTTAAAATAAAACTAAATATTAACCCACCTTGTCTCTTGATAGTCTTGAATGAGATTATCTTGAGTAAAAGAATTTGATGTTGAGAGTTTTGATTAAGTATTGGAGGTAAGAAATGAGTGATGATTTTTGTTTGGAAGCTTAAAGGTTGAGAGATGAGAACTTGAGTTGAGTAGAGATTTTAGTAGAGTTTAACATTGAGATATGGGGATTGAGAGCATGAATTGATTATAGAAAATACGACTATTTATAGAGTT
This sequence comes from Akebia trifoliata, assembly GCF_017979445.1. Taxonomy (NCBI): domain Eukaryota; kingdom Viridiplantae; phylum Streptophyta; class Magnoliopsida; order Ranunculales; family Lardizabalaceae; genus Akebia; species Akebia trifoliata. Next base: position 30,037,180 of record NC_141377.1, read on the forward strand.
TTTGGAGAACTTTTAAAGATAAAGTGGTCCAACCCTAAAAACAAAGAGAAAATATATGAGATTTTGATTATTTCTTTTGGGATTTTTCATTTTTATGAAGATAAAGGTAAAATTTGTGAGAAAATATCCAAAAAATATTTTTGGTCTTTAGTTTTTTGATAAATAGAGGTGAGATAACAAAAATATTTTTGAGAGGGTTAGTAGGGGGTGATATGAGTAAATGTAATGTGGTAAGTAAAAAAGTAAACCTTGATTCATTTGTAAATAATTCATAAAGTAATGGTATATATATTTTAGAAATGGATTAATGAGAGAGTTTTATGTACTTGAAGATTCTTACCTTTTAGGGTAGGATTGGAAGTGTAGACACCCCAATTCGAACGGGCCCAAAAACAACAATCTTTCAATAAAATTGGCCAACGGACCTCAAAAGCCCAAATCACTCAAATATGGCGTTTTGATCGAACCGAGACCCCTGAGACCTCCTAGTGATCTAGTGGGCCTACCAAAAAGAATTGGCGCACCCCCACCTTCACCGCTCCACTCCCAAACCCAAAAATACCTGATTTTCAATAAAACTCGCCAACAGGCCTAAAAAGCCTAACTTGCCAACACGTGACATTTTGATCAAATCAATATTTTCAAAAACCTCAAAAAAATGAATAAAAAAAAAATGAAACTTGGGACACTATCATTTCCTCTACCCTCACCGCTCCATCATCGAAATCAAAAATACCCTAAGCCCATCTATGGCCCACCAACCTTCAACTTTCTAAAATCACTCCCTCACCTTACCCCTTAACCTAAATCAAACTCCACATAACCTAAACCCCAAAATATCTCCAACATACCCAATCATACCCTAAAATATACCCTACCCTATCTCAAAATACCTACAACTTTCCTGAAACCCATGCCCAATACTCTTAAGCCCAAATCCATATCCAATTCACAATCCTAACCCATAAACCACAACCCACATCAAACCAATCATCACTTTTCATTAAAAAATGACATATGTCATCACCCCATCTCACCTCCCTCATCTCCAACTTATCCTATCACATTTTTTCTAAACATCATCTCCCACACCCTTTCAAAATATCATCAACCACCCTCTTACACCCCCCATTCTCTCAAATCGAAACACCACTCCCCAAATACTCAACTCATCAATCACTCTCTTACACTCCATCCTCACCATTTATTATCGTTCACCTAACACTCAACTCAAATGGGTTGAAAGATCCAACCTATTTGGATTGTAAAATAACCCATTTAACCTTCTTACACAAATACCTTCCAAACCTTTTCAATTTACCCCTACCTTTCTCTTAAACTCCACACCATTCTACCATTCCTCATCATTTCATCCAACTTTGCCCTTAAAAACAACTCACAAACTCTATAAAACCCCCCTCATCTTCAACTCTTACTACTTAATGAAAATTTAAGAAAAACTCATAAGTCTCATAAGAAAAATCACTCTCTTTCACTATCATACTCATCCCTCTAAACTCTCAACTCTCAACTCTCAACTCACCTTTACTCTTAACCCTCAATACTCAACTCTCAATTTTCTCTCAACTCTCTTAAACAAGTCAAGGAAATTCAAAGAAGACTCATCTTTTGAAGAAAGTCGAAGAAGGTCAACAAGAACAATATGGGCTTTGAACAAGGACCACCCCTCTTTCTCCCCTCCAACTTTTCCTCTTCTTCTTACACCCCATTTTCTACACTTTTGCACACACATCACAATGGTTTGAGTCATCAAAGGGCCCCTTTTTCAATAAGGGTGCCCTTAATGGCTTGAACCAACATCAAAGTTCCTCAAACTTGAGGACACACATCGGATATTTTCGATTTCCTTTTATTTTATTTTAAAAAATGAACCGAATCTGAGGCTACGACCATGGTGGATGGAGTAGGGTGCCTAACACCTTCCTTACTCTATAAAATGAACCCCTTACCTAAAATCAAAAGTTGGACCAAATGAGCCATATCCGTACGAGAATCACCAAAATGTCAAAATTGACATATTTTTCAAAAAAATATAATCCAGTTGACCATTTACACCCATTTCAAATATGAATGGTGGCTACTTCAAAATCCTTCAAAGTGAATGATATATTCAAAATTGAATAAATCATGTGTCCACATGAAGTTTTTCCAACTTTAGGTATTTTTACAAAAGACCAAAATACCTTTTTCATTTGACCTTACTTTTTGAGGGAGGCATTCTTGGGTTTTTCAAGGGAGTTGACTCTCCAATTAGGTTAGAGCATTGGTCTACCAATGAGAAGTATTTTTGGATATTGAAGCTTATGAGAGACCAACATGTGTTATTTCTTGGAGAAGGTGTAAGACCATGAGCTTGGTATTGGATTAAGATATGGACTTGGGTTATGGGATTATGATGGTTTAGGATTGGGTATTTGAACTAGGCTTGAAAGTGGGTTTAGTATTGGGTTATGATATGGATAATGTATTGGTTAAAAGAGAATGAGTATAAATTAGGGAACGGGTATGAAATTGGATTGGATTAGAGAAGTAAGTATGTAATTAAATTGGATTAAAGATAAGGTTTGGGTATGTAAAACAATATGAGATGATGCATGTGTGCATGTATGTGTGAAAAAGTGTGCCAAATGGTAATTATTATGCAATCTGGGCTTGTTGAAAGGCTTTAAGATCTTAATTGAAATCAACTTGAGATTTTTCTAATGGATTCGTGCAAATTAGGGTGTCTACAACACTGTATTCTGGTTCAACAAAATTTTGACCTCTCTAGTGGGAGAGATCACATTACTAGTTTCAACGGGACCAGAGGTAATAGTGACAAGATTTACTATGATAGATTCTGACTTGGCCCATAATCCAGTCCTCAAGTGAAGATGAATGCATGTTATGAAAGCAATCCCTTCAACTTACTATCAAGTGGTGAGATTTTCGTGCAGGCAAGAACCGATGAAAATTTGATAAGACTAGGAGATGACACAAAAGTGTTTTACAACAACATTGAAAGCAAGTTAGGGTGTCTACAACACTGTATTCGGGTTCAACAAAATTCTGACCTCTCTAGTGGGAGAGATCACATTACTAGTTTCAACGGGACCAGAGGTAATAGTGACAAGATTTACCATGATAGATTCTGACTTGGCCCATAATCCAGTCCTCAAGTGAAGATGAATGCATGTTATGAAAGCAATCCCTTCAACTTACTATCAAGTGGTGAGATTTTCGTGCAGGCAAGAACCGATGAAAATTCGATAAGACTAGGAGATGACACAAAAGTGTTTTACAACAACATTGAAAGCAAGGAGGCAGTCAGAGGAAAAAGAAAAGAAAAGAGACCCCTATTACAAAAATTGACCAATAGCAATTACAAAAAGCACTACTCCCGGATCAAGTGGCTATATCGAAGAAGTGGAAGATGTTGACTTAGGAGAAGAAGAAAAACATACTACAAATATTGGGATGTTGTTGACGATGGAAGAACGAGAGGAGATACTTAGGTTTTTGAAAACCAAGAAAGATGTGTTCGCATGAAGACATGTCGAGAATATATCCAAATATTTCGTACCACAAGTTGAACGTTAATCCAACGGTCAGGTCATACAAGCAAAACTGAAGAGATTGGCTCCCAACTTGAGACAAGAAGTGAACGACGAAATCAACAAATTACTAAAAGTCAATTTTATCAAAGAAGTGGAGTATCGAGAGTGGATCGCGAATATATATGCAATTCAAAAAAAATATGGGAGAGTCAGGGTGTGCATAGATTTCACCAATATTAATAAAGCATGTCCAAAGGACAGTTTCCTATTACCGAGGATAAACAGGTTCATAGATGTTATTTTGGGACACGAAAGGCTTCCTTCATATACAGATACTCAGGTTATAATTGGATACCATTTTCCATCGAGGATTAGGAAAAACTTCCTTCATAACTAAGCATGGGTTGTTTTGTTACCGAGTCATGCTGTTGGGTTGAAGAACATAGAAGTCACCTACTAAAAGTTAGTTACCAAAATGTTTGAGTATATGCTTAGAGAGACAATAAAAGTCTATATCGATGATGTGCTCGTCAAAAGCAAGAATTTAAATCAACATTTGAATAATATTGAAAAAATGTTTGTAAGACCTAGAGATTATGGCATGAGGTTGAATTTGAGGAAATGTACATTCAGAGTCTCATCTGGGAGATTTCTCAGATATATGGTTACACAGAGGGGCATAAAAGTTAATCCCAATAAGATTCGATTACTAACAAACATGTCGAGTCCTAAAACCATAAACCAAATACAAACCTTAACAGTGAGGATCGTCGTGCTTAACAGATTCATTTCTTGGGTTTCAGACAGATATAGGCTGTTGTTCAAACTACTAAAGAAAGGGAGGATATTCTAGTAGACCAAAGAATGCGAAAACGTGTTTCAAGACCTCAAAAGATAATTGGTAGAGCTACCAATACTCAACAAGCCAAATGATGAAGAGGAACTCGGGATATACTTGGTAGCCATGCCCTTCTCGAAAAGTTCGGTACTTTTTAAAGTTGACCTAGAAAGAGAGTATCTCATCAATTCTATCAACAAACCCTCAGAAAGTTTGAGGCACGATATACTTGAATCAATAAAATAAGATTGGCATTGATTTATTTGACGTAGAAACTCCGACCATATTTGTAATCACACCAAGATCAGGTAGTTACTAATACCCGCTAAAGGACATCTTGCAAAGAACAGAGAAGTCAAGAAGAATGAGAAAATGAGTCATGATGCTCGGTGAATACAATATACAATACGAAGCTCGAACAGTAGTAAATGGGCAGGTCTTGGTGGATTTTTTGGTATATTTGCCAATCAAATATCCGAGTTGAGAAGAAAATGAGGAAGACATAGAGATGACTGTTACTGAAGAAGTTGACACATGGAGTTCAATAGCAGGATATAGAATATTGGTTGATGGTTCATCAAACTGCAACTGCTCGAGGATCGAAATGGTGCTAGTAACCCCGAGTAATGTCTTATTGGAGAAAATGGTAAAGCTGGGATTCTGAGTCACAAATAATGAAACGGAATATGAGGTCGTTTTGAATGGATTGAAGATGGCTAGAGAGCTCGGCATAGATAAACTAACTTTATTCACATCCAATGGTAAATCAACAGAATGGAGGTACCAAGCAAAAGACGAGCAAACGGCAAAGTTCCTCATCCTACTAAAAGAAGAACTATCAGGGTTCGACAAAGCCTACATAAAATAATATTGAGAGACGATAATTGGCATGTTGACTCACTGCTTACGTTTACGGGAGGTTCCGATAAAGTATCAGCATAAGCTTAACATAGAAGAACGAAAGATGATATGTATGCAAATCAACCCAATCCCGACTTGGATGGATGAATACATAGCATACTTAAGGAAAGGAAAGTTGTCAAAAGAAAATATGAAAGTGAGAAACCTGATGTACAATATCTTGAGGTATACCATGGTTGGGGGGAAGCTATACAAGATGTCATATGGAGAACCCCTCATGAAGTATCTAAGATTAGATGAATCCAAGCTTGTGATGGCAAAGATACACGAAGAGATCTGTGGAAACATTTTGGAGGTTGATCTTTGGTTAACAAGGTAATCACACAAGGGTACTATTGGTCAATATGCAAGAGGACTGCAAAAGGTACGTGCAAACAAGTGGTCAGTGTTAGAAATATGTAAGGATGATTATGCAACCTGCAAGGGAACTCCAACCAATGATGACCCCATAACCATTCATGATATAAGGGATGGATGTTGTATGCCCATTACCACGGGGATCGGGAGGGAGAACATTCATACTAGCAGCGACTGACTACTTCACAAAATAAATAGAAGCGATACCATTAGATCAAGTAAAAAAGAAGAGGTGATCAAGATCATATGTGAACATATCTTCACTTGATTCGAAATACTATATAAATTCATCTCAGACAACGGGACACAATTTAAGGGGAAAGAGGTGTGTGCCTATTGTGAGATGCATGGAATTTAGGCTCAACAGTTGTCACCGATGTATCTATAAGGAAATGGTCAAACTAAGACATCAAATAAAATAATATTTAAAAACCTGAAGAAATGACTAAATAAACACAAAGAAAAATGGGTGGACAAATTGCACAACGTTTTATGGAGTTATAAGTTGACTTCGAAAAGGGCTTCAGGATTCACACCATTCACGTTGGCTTATGGGTTGGAAGCAATCATTCCAACCAAGATACAAGTATAGATAATGACATAGGTCACACAGACCACCACGAATGGAAAATTCCTAGCTTGGAATCTCGATTTGTTAGACGAAATGCACGAACATGTACTATAGAGGTTGGGTTGGTATTTACAACTCAGAAAAGCCTACAATTGGAAGGTACAAAAAAAGGCTTTCAAGCCAAGAGATATGGTATTGAGAAAGATCTTTCTTTCATAACACCCAAGAGCTTAACAGTGGGAAGTTCGGAGCAAATTGGGAAGGATCATACATAGTGCATAAGCCCGATACGATAGGAACCTATTATCTAAAAATAGTTATTGGAAATGTAATTACCTCACCATGGAATGTCTTTAATTTAAAGAAATATTATCAATAAAGCTTATTTTGTTTATATATCACTTTCACTAGGTTCACAACAAAAGCCTTGGCTCGAAATAAGAGCCAAGCTCACCCATAAAAGGGTCGGTTCACAGTGAAAGCCTTGGCTCGTAAATGGAGCCAAACCCGATCATAAGGGGATCAATTTATAATGAAAAGCCTTGACTCATAAGGGGGGTCAAACCTGACCATAAGGGGGTCGATTCATAACAAAAGCCTCGGCTCATAAGGGGAGTCAAGCTCGATTATAAGGGGCCTAACTTACAACGAAAGCCTTAGCTCGTAAGGAAAGCCAAGCTCGACCGTAAAGGGGTCAATTTACAATGAAAAACCTTGGCTCGTAAAGGGGTCGGTTTACAACGAAATCTTTAGCTCATAAGGAGAACCAAGCTTGACCATAAGGGAGTTGATTCACAACAAAATCCTTAGCTAGTAAAGGGAGTCAAGCTCGATTATAAAAGTGGTTGATTTATAATAAAAAAAACTTTGGTTTGTAAGGGGAGCCAATTCCGACCATAAGGGGGTTGGTTCACAACGAAAGTTGACTCATAATGGGAACCAAGCCCAATCGTAAGGAATCAATTTACAACAAAAAACTTTGTCTCGTAAGGATATCCAAACCTGACCATGAGGGGGTCAATTTAAAATGAAAGCCTTAGCTCGTAAAAAGGAGTCAACCTCGACTGTAAGGGGGTCGATTTATAACAAAAAACTTTGACTTGTAAAGGGAGCCAAGCCCGACCGTAAGGGGGTCGATTTACAACTAAATAATTTCCTATTTATAAAAGAAATACAAGGGATTTAAAGCGGAAGGTCCAACACATGAAAAGTCGAGAAAATGTATTTTTTCATTAATAAGAAAAAGATTACATGAAAAGAAATAACAAAAAATACGATATAGAGAAACCTAAGCTATGGGGGTCTAGGGGTCGATAGGAGGAGCTATCTTCCTAGGCTTCTCCTTGGACCTAGGGAGTTTGAAATTGAGCCCAACTGAAATCTCTAAAAGAGTAACTTCGGGATTGGTAGTGTCGGAAGGAAGGGAGCCCTCAATATCAATAGCATCCAAGACCACCACAAGGGGAGTCTCCGAAGATGACACCTGGCTAGATGAAGGAGAGGGAAACTTTCTCATCAAAAGTCTTTTCAGCCTTTGCAAGCTTAGCCCTGACCTTGTTTAAGGCCTTTTCCCATCTAGCCTCCGAGGAGTCGACTTTCTTTTGAACAACAACCACATGGTCAACCAAAGCTTTCTCATTTTCCTTTACGATCACGATGCCTGCCAGCTTGGCCTATGTCATGTCCCGCTCATGTTTCAAGAGAGAGGCCTCCTTAACAGCCTTTTCGGCCTGAATTTTTTTGCTTAGAAGCTCGAACTTGGAAGTCTCAAGCTCTACCTTGATCTTCTTAAGCTAAACTTGAATGTTATTTTTGTCCTTTAGCAGCTTCAAGATGACTACCATGACTTTTTCTGTATCTAAGACAACATTGTCTTGAGCTTAGCTCTCTTATTTTTTTTCTGTTGCTAAAAAATAGCTCGAAAGAAATGATAAATGAAAAAAGACAATTTTTTACATAAGAGGCTTACCACAACAAGAGCTTAGAAAACATTGTTAAAAAAACATTGAACGGTTGTCAGTAAGGCTTTGACCAGTCATGACCAGACTCCTCGGAAAGCAAGCAACCTTTATTACCACCCTCGCAACCCGAAAATTGTTATGAGTAGAATATTGGTCGATAATTAGAAGCTTACTGACCTTGAGAGTAACTAACCAAGAGGTCCTTGAAGACTTGGAACCCCTCGAGTTAGACCCTTTAGCAGGAGCCGACGGGTGGTAATCCTTACCTTCTCCATGGGAGGGATTACCTCTGTAGGTGCAACATTTTTTAGAGCACCATTCCTTAGCCTCTTCAGAGGTCTTGAGGATTCCTCCTCGGTCGCAACAACGTCGGTGGCTATATGAGGGGGAGTCAGTCGATTCTCCAGGACATCCAATTCGGTGTCGGAGTCATCAGTTAGGGCCCTTGAATGGATGAAAGCCATGTCACCAAGGTCTTCTTCCTCTTCATCCCGAAAGCACTGAAGAGACCCACAAGTGCTCCTCATTACAACCTCGTCTTCTTCACCTCCTTTAGAAGACAAGAAGTCAGTAACTCGATTGCATAAGGCATGATCGGAGAGAAGATTTGCAATAATTGTCGAGTCCAGAACTTTCTTGTCTTTTGTCGGATCTGAGAAAATAAAGAAAATCACCAGAGTCAGAATATAAGGAGGAAGATTGTCTAAAAGGGAAGTTGGATAGGTTAGAATACTTATTGACTCGACTGAAAGCATTGAAAGAGAGAGGGGGACTTTCATCCCTAACGGCATGCTCCCACCCTTCGGTAAGTTTGATCGAAAAAAAGAACCATTCTTTATTCGAGTTGGGTAGGACAAAAAGGGAGGCCTTCCTTTTCCTTTTGGTCAGGTGAAAGAAGCCCTTCCTCCTAGGATACCTACTAAGGGTAAAATGAGATCGGATATTTAGCAACCCGAGCTTCTCACCCTCATCAAGTCGAGCATTGATATGCTCGACAGTATACACGAGTCGGTAAAAGTTACCTCTTATCTGACTCGGGGCCCATTTATAGTAGTTTAGGACCTCCCGAGAAACTAACCAAGTGGAACTTAGAGGCCAACTTTAAATTGCCTCCAAAATACCACAGTGGTATTCCAAGGAAGGTTATGCGAAAAGGGGGGTTCCTCGGTAAAAGATGTCCCAACCTCTTCAGGGATGCCATAAGCATCCATTATCGCACCCATGGGAAGGCATGTGAGGGAATAAGATTTACCCCTAACCATAGAGGAGCCCAAGAAAAACAAGGAAGAAAATGAGAGAAATGACAAGAAACCCCCCTGCCAAAAGGTACCCTTATTTACACTGGAGGATGATGGGAGCAAGACGATCTTTTTGACCTCGCAAGGAAATCAGATGAAAGCTTTACAGAGACATGAGTAACACCAAGAACCAAAGAAGAAGAAGGAAAAGGAAGGAAAATAAAAATAGTTCGTAAAGAATAAATGGGGAGATTGAGGGGGTATTTATAGATCCAGGATCATCGAGATCTATGATTCAAAATCGACGATTGAGATGACATAGGAAAATGAGGTAATGATGGGATGTTGTGGCATTAATGAGACGCGACGATCGAAGAAACCAGTACGAACGCATGTGCGTAGAAAGCCAATGAAAAGCAAACACGTGGCAACCATGACAAACACGTCGTTCTTGGGTTCCACAAACAATGCAGTCTCGATGTCAACAGGTTTAAAAGCCATCATTGTGTCGTTTAGAGTTTCAAGGATCCATGAATACGATGATTAACAAAGGCTATCGAATAGGGGAAAGCCATGTGTCACAAGCGCTCGAGTTGGGGTCTCGGGGATTCGAATAAAATCCGAACCCCTGCGAAGGGGGTAATTGTGGATGATTATTTTTGTAAACACATTGGATTGCAACACGTGATAGTACAAGATCTGAGCCCAACATAGAGTGACACATTCCAAGTCAGATGTGGCTTCAAACGTTAAGTCCAATCAACAAAGGGAGGTTGATGAATCGAGTTCAAAGATAAGAAAAGCCAACATTCCTAGTCTGAGGAAGGAGAGTAAGAAGAAAATTATCCCAAAGCTCAAAATTAAAGAGATCAAACCAAATATGGTACGAGATCCAAATTCCAAAATATCAAGAATTTGATTGCGATACTAACCATTGGATGTTCAAAAAAATCAAGAATTACCCTATATAAGGGGAATCCATTGCTAAACTAATGGAATGAATATATACACCATCCAAAAGAAGATACATTCTAAATCGGACTCCAACTCTGAATTGGAAGGAAGCCGACGCCAACAAGGGAAATAGAAGGATTAGGATTTTATCTTTATAAATGTAAGGGGCAGATACATTAAGAGTTATATTTTCTTAGAGGCACAAAAACTCTGCTAGTTTTTATATTGAGTCTGACTTTGGGCATTAGAATAGAAGGATGTTATTGCAAGTACAGCTAGGAGCTAGAAGATCAGATTGTCCAGAAAGCAAGTGAAGATCCCAAGGTAGAACGAGAAATTGCATCTACAATGACATGACAAGCAGGTTACATGATAATAGGTTCTGAACTCAGAACCAAAATTTGATTAACCTGAACCTTATAAGACTCCCAAAAAAAAGATATGAAGAAGGTATGATATTAACGTGATCATCAGTTTGGACCTAACAGAGAACCTGTAGTCAATAGGTACAAGTGTCACACTTCCACGTCAGTACAGTATTGAACACAGTGTCCAATACAGTGAGTCAAGCATTTTCCTATGAGGAATATTATTATTTTTTAAAATAAAAATAAATTATAAAAATACAGATCATTTCTTAAGTTAATATAATACTTATTTAAGAAATTCCAATTACATTAACAAGCAAATACTCCACGCACGGTCCATGCTACATTTATTACATGACAGAGACGTACTTCACCGCAATTACTACCCCTACTAACCTGAGATATTCTATTAGCACAATAACTTTTACTTATGACACACCAAACCTTTTAAAATTAGGTAAATGCGAAGATGTAGATTGGTGTGTTGTAAATAGAAGTTCGCGTGTTAATAGAAGCTCTCTTACTATAATAAATAAATAAAAAGATCAAAGTTTGCTTGAAATATTAATATTTCGAACTTTAGATGACTTCGAATTTGTATCTTTTGGAACCACAATAGTGAGAACCCCATTATCGATCTGACACTTTATCTGATCGATCTTCACATTCTCTGGTAATCCAATCTCCCTATTAAATTCTCCACAACCTCTCTCTTCTATGTGTTTAATCATCTCTTTTGCTTGAAATTCTTCTCCTTTTGATCTTTCCCCTCTAACATGCAAAACCTTCCCATCTTCAATCTCTACCTTTACGTCCTCTTTGCCAAATCCTAATCAATTTCAACACCATTACCTGTAAAAAAAAAAATGGAAAAATTCAACGAAAATTGATTAATTAATTTGAAGTGGAGGAGTACCTGGGATGTCGATCTTGTAGATGTGTGAATTGGGTGTTTCGATCCAGTCCATCGGAGCCGTTGATCTGAACCAATCTCGAGAGATCCGTGGTGAGGTCCAGAAGAATCGCTTGAATGGGTCGCCAAATAATATCTCGGCCATTGGAGCTCTCTTGAAAATTTTGATCGAAGAAATAGAAATTGGGTTTCTTCAGTTGAGTTTCAGAAATTCGAGTTTATATAAAATGGGGATGATTTGGGTTTTTTTTCTACACAGTTGTAGAAGAAAACTACTAGAATCTTCTCTGGATCTTATCTTCCACGTGATAGAGAAGGTAGATAAGAATGATATGGTGCTTCGCGGGCTACGTTTATGATGTTCAATACTTTGTAGACCATTCGTTATCTGGTTAATTTGGTGATTTTGCATCCCATTCATTACTTTTTAACCCGGTATCTCGTCTAGGGGACCGAGTTGACTCATTCTATTTAAATTGGTCTAAAATTATTACTTAATACATATTTGAATTTAAATAATCATTTTATTACAATATTATAAGATGTGTTAGTAGATGCTCAATCACAAAATTATTAAGAGTCGTGCTGGTGTGATACAAACGGAGACTCAGAGGTGACAAAATGATGTGGTGTTGCACACATTATCGTAGATGCTTTACCGTGAGATACAAGTAAAAAGCATCTATGGTTATGAGCGCACCATCACATCATTTTTGTCACCTTTGTCTCTCAGTTGTGTCATTCTGCATTTTCCAATTATTAATAGTTAAAGAAAATTTGAAAAAGAAAATTGCTATTGGCACCTCAACTTTTACTTATTACACTCTATCTATAAATAAAAAATAATTATTACCTGTTGGAAAATAAGTGAAAGTTGAAGTGTCAATAGAAGCTCTCTTTTTTTAATTGTTAGATTTCTATTTTTGGGTTTAGAATTTTATATGAGCCTAATTATAATTGTAAACAACTATTGAAATCATTTGAACCAGCGTTACAATGTTTTGTAATGTTGAGATTATATTTTTAACCAAACCTTCATAATGTTTGAAGTGTGTTTTAATCTTAATTGGGGTGATAAATAATTTAAAAAATTAGAATGTAATAAGTAAAAGTTGGGGTGCCAATATCAACTATTTAGAAAAAAATTATCAAAATGATGAACTATTCATCTTAATTTTGAAAATTGTAATTTATCATTTTCAAAAATATTTTATTTTATCAAAAATATTAATTTTAAAATGAATAGTTTTTTTATACCGAAATTGAACTATTGTAGTACAGTGATGTCTCCTTTCAAGATTTTGATTTTTTTCATTACTCACTGGCCTTGTTATAGATCTACAATACCTTAGCACTGACATTGAAAATTACCTACCAAGTTGTAGAGTGCTAAAATAAATTAAATCATCAATGTACTAAAATAGTTTATATTTTTATCTATTTACTTAAACAATCTTTCTTTTATTTTTATTTTAAATATGTTAAAAGGGAATTTTCGGTATCTAAGCACTACTCATTTCAAAATTTATCATTTTGGTAGAATAACTTATTTTGAAAATTAAAAAATCGGTAAATAACTATTTTCATTTGATTATTTTAATGTGTGGTTTTGATTGGTGTTTTAAAAATCAGATCGATCCATCGGCTAGACCTGCTAGCTTTTATGGTTTGAGTCAATTGAAAAAACCTAATTTTATAAAAATCAATTGACGATCAGATTTGTTCAAGGACCAGTTTGGGAGATTTTTAACATACCCCTCCACAATTTGGTGACTATTTGAGTTGGCCCTTGTGTTTTAAAATTGATGAAAAACCCCTTTACCCAAGTTGTAAACTAATGAAAAATAGTTTAATTTACTAAAATTTTATTTGTTTCACCCACATGGATTGTCACATTTGAGAAATAACACTACAACAATCTAAAATTCATACCTAAACCAAATCGAAACACATAAAATAAAACTTAAAAATATATTACTTTTTTGCGTAATCCATGCAACTCTTAAATTTCAATTTAAAATCAATAGTGAAAAAATCTCTTAAATTTCAAATTCAATTCCAATTCCAATTCCAGTGGTAAAAGATTATCTTTTTCATTTTTTTAAATTCATAAAATATTTACATTCCTATAAAAAAAAATTCTTGTAATTTATCCATACGGCATTGGATCATATGATTATAGAGTTGAGTAACTAGATTTTGGGAAGGAACTCCTAAAAACTTAATTAATATCTCATTTTGGGTCCAACCAATTTGGACCGACCTGATCAGTCGTACAGGTCAATGACCAGTCCAGTTTTTAAAACATTAGTTTTGATACTTTTCTCTAATTATTTTAGGCCGAGTTTCATAAACTTGGTCGATATTTTTATGAACAAGTTAATGTGATGGACAATTCACATCGACTATCTCACCCAATTGCCTCTTGAAAGCCTCAAGTTGAGTCATGAATTCCTTAATGATTTGCAAGGCTTCCATCATTTTTTCCGGATAGTCAGAGACTTAACAGTGAAGCACCGAAGCTCTGTAATTTCTCACTACTTTCATAAAGAAGACAATGAAAAATGAGAGAATATGGTTCTAAGACAATTTATCAGAGCTAGAAAATGGAAGTTAATAATATAAATTAGCGTACAAATTACCAAATCAGACTGTTAAAATAAACATTTGATTTGATCTTTTACTTGAATCTTCTCAACATCTAAGTGAGAAAGAATGCTTACACAAAGCATCAATAATAAAACAAAAAAGTAGAAACAATAGAAAAAAAGAAATACATTTTCTTTCAGACCGAATGTGGATGGATGGATAGGCAATCCCCTTTCACACGGTCTTCTGTATTACAGTAATGAACGGTTAATGGAGTTATTTAGTCTTTTTAAAGGGAATAGAACAGTTCCATCGATTCAACAATGTGCAAGAATTGATCCTACTCATCAAGGAACATATGTACGTTACCAAAAATACCATATAAATTGAGATCACGACCGGGGAATCTGGTCTGCTAGAAGCCCACATAGGTGCTGATACCGATGCAAACCCAGTCCGAGACTCTCTTTGCCTGTGAAATTAGGTAATAGTTAAAATGGACTTCTACAGATATTGTGCAGCCAGGACATGAGAACTGTTGAAATTAATATATTTCTGGGCTGTAGATTTAATGTGTGTATGCTAAATGTCCAAGTAGACTACTCATCTGCTTGAGAGTTTATTTGATGGGTTCTATCAATCACCAGTCACCAAATAAAACTCATACGGTAAAGTGACTTATCTTAGTCTCCCGTTCTCATATTTATATTCAAAATGTTGGTTTTGGTCCAATATTGTAAGCCATATGGTTCATCATCAACTTTTATTTGCATATATTGACCAGTTAAGAACCCTTGGAGCCAACTACCAAATGTAGAACTAAAAAACTATTGCACATATGAAGTACGAAAGGAAAGAACTAAAAAAAAAGCAACATACATTGACTAAAGATGTTACTTGAAGTGTAGATCTGTTAAGACTATAACATACCCAAAAATGTTTTTAACTGAGCGCAAAAGAGATGTAATCCGACTGGTTCCTTTGCTTGAAGCCCTGCTTTCTTTCATCGTATCACCTTTGCGAGTCCCTGGAGAAGTATAGATCATAAAATCCTAAATAAGCTTTTTGATCAGCTTTAAGCAATAGTCTCAACCATTTTACACTTTTATTCATTGATGGTGCATAGGCAAAAAAATAAAAAACAAATACCATTAGTATGGGCTTTGTATGATGCCTTAAGCGAAGCCAACTTTTCAACAAGCACACGTTCTGCATTACTGCCATTACCACAAAATTAAAGCTTAAGTAACAAAAGAACATAGTCATAAGAGGAAACAATTAATGATCAAAGAAAATCTATAAAAACAAATTGATATAAATATGCAACCGAGTAAAACCATCAACATGTAGGTGAATCGACTTGTTTATACTTTCATTAGGTATGAAATGTCATACTTCTTGTGTTACTCGACAAAATTCCTTGGTAAGTCTAGTTAACCATATTCTGATTATAAATTTGACTTATTAGTGACCTTATCTAGTGGGTCATTTGATTTCTTCCACAGATGTTGTGTCACTTCAAGCTGGGTAAAGTCTTCAATCGTATCATCTGTATCAATTCTGCATTGGGGTTAGGGTTAGTGAATAAAGCCAAATTTGATTTCAGGTACGTGGTATCGATCCCCATAGATATTACCAACTTAGAAATAAAGCATCTCTATTCTTAGTCAATAAAATAAGAGCATTAGAGAGCAGTTCAATTTAGCTAAAATACCTACAAACTTCATCAATTTAGCTAAAATTGCATCTCCAATATAGTAAGAGAGTTAAAGAATGAATCTCACTATCTCAGTTAGAATCTTTACTTAGTTCATCTTTAATTATGTTGTCTTTAGTTTACATTAAATAATAGTAGTTTGGGTATTCTATGTTATTACCTTATTAAGGGTACTTTAATATTCTATGTTGACCACTCAATGTAAAAGAAATAGAGGATCTCAAACCCTTTAGGTTCGTCCCCCTCATCTTCTTCTCTCTTCTAATTTCTGCTGCTTGGATATTTACCCGTCTACCACAAACCTTAATCTCTCCTCCCTAAACTTACATGGTATCAGAGTGGGTAATTTATGTTGGAAATAATTTAGCTACTTACTATTTTAGTCTTAATTTCTTAGTAGTGATAGTCTTATATTTAATCCTTATTTGTAAGGGATTTTCTATAATTTAACCTTTTTAATTAATATAAATTTTTGCCAAGCTCTCAAAAAGAGACTTGACACAATTATTCTCAAATCCTTCTTGGTATCAGAGCCAAGGAATTTTTCTCCTTCCTCTCTTTCTTCTCTTTACTCACTAAACCCTAACCTATAGTCTATCTCTTTCGATCTTCTCCCCTTCGGAGGTATTTCAAAAAAAAATTCTTTCTTTTTATCACATGCTGCAATAATGCGCTGTGCTTATACCGCTAGGTTTGTCTCTTCATAACATCCAATTTATTTTGTGTGTGCGATAGTAATTAAGCCACAATAGTGGTTGTGTTTGGTGCTACAGCCACTGTTATTGGAACCAGACGATAGCCCTAAGAGTTTCAAATTCACCCAACGACAACAATTTTGGTCTTGTTGTGACCCTGTGACCTCACTATAGTCAGGCGACAGTAATTTTTTACTTTGGTTTGGTCATGCGATCTCCTTGCAGTCAGGCGACAGTTGATTTTTGGCTTTGGTTTGGTTATACGAATTCACTACTATCTATTTGCACCCAACAACAGCAGGTTTGGTCTCGTTGTGACCCTGCGACTAACTTAGAGCCTGCGATAGGTCCCAACAACCTCACTACAATCAGGCGACAGTAGTTTTTTGGCTTTGGTTTGATTCTACGAATTCATTGCAACCAGGCGATAGTTTTTTTAGCATCATTTTTGGTCCTACGACTTCACAACAACCAGGCGACAGCGTGTTTGCTTTGGTTTGGCCCTGTGACAGGGTTTCGTTTTTTGTCCTGCGATAGACCTGGTGGACCCTGCGACAATGGTTTTCTGGTTTTTGGCCTATTTTTTTATTTTGTTTTTGGTCCAGCGACAGGTCTGGTTGACCTTGTGGAGGAGTATGACACTAATAGATTTTTTTGCGACTTGCGATTGCAGCAACAAGCTGTTGACGGTTGTTGATAGAGTTCGACAGCAGTTTGAAAATTGTTCTGCTATTTCTCCTTCAGATCTCCCTTCAAATCAAATCAATATCATCGGCACAAGGAATTTCAACTTCCGCTACAGTCCTTGGGTCTAACTCTTCAGCCCAACATATTACCATTGCTCTTATCGATGGTCGGAACTTTCAGTTTTGGTCCTGATCTGTGCGTCTCTTTCTAAGGAGTAGAGGGAAATTTGAATGGCTCTCTGGGACTATTACTAAACCACCTCTAACTAATCTTAAATTTGAATCATGGGAGATCAACAATTGCACTATCCTTAGATGGTTGTTTAACCCATGGATCAGCGCATTTATACCATGTTCATGTACCATGAGACAGTTCCATCTTTATGGTCGGCGCTTACTCGGACATACGCACATTCCAAGAATGACTCAAGGATTTATGAACTTTATCGAGACATTGCCCAAGTTACCCAAAGGACTCAAAGTGTCGCCGATTAATTCAAATATCTTCAGTAAAGTTGGGAAGAACTTTCTCACTATGAGTCTATGGCTGAATTGTCTTCAGAGGCGGCCGATTATGTTGTCAAGCGGATTGCTCGACATCAGACCTATCAATTTCTTATAGGTCTACGTCCAGAATTTGAGGCACTTCGAACACAGATCCTCAACACCACTCCTTTACCTTCTTTATTTGAGATATTTGCGACCATTGACAGTGATGAGCATCGTCGCCATACTGCCCCTTCTCAAACTCAAGTCCCTGGCATTCTTTCTGCTCCAGTTACAGATCAGATGGCCTTAGTTGCCAATTCGAGTTTCTTCGACCCTTGTACCTCTAGATCAGGAAATTGTACTCGTGGTAGCCGTGGTCGTGGTAAAGGGAGTGGTCTTACTTGTAGTCATTGTAAGAAGATTGGTCATGAGAAGGCTCGCTGCTTTCAACTCTATCCTCATCTAATACCACGATCTTCCTCCACTTCATCTTTGGGACAGAATGTTCCTCGTGCTGCTACAGTGAAGTCCTCATCTATTCATCTCACTGATCCTCCTTCACTTGGGACGATTAACTTACAACAGTTACAGACTCAGATTGCCAATATTTTCTGAGATCAGATCCAAGCACACACTAAAACCTCTTCGACTGCGGCCTCAAGTATTACGCCTCCAGGTACATCCTTTGCATTCAATGTCACTCAGTCTAACTCTACTCCTCTGACATGGGTTATTGATTCTAGTGCCTCTGATCACATGATCGATAAGTCTAGCCATTTTACTTCTTCTATTTTTTCCACCACTCATAGGGAGGTTTGTCTTGCTGACGGATCTCTTACACCTATCCACAGCAAGGGTATCATCCCTTTATCTCCTGGGATCTCTCTAAATTCTGTGCATCATGTCCTTCACCTATCTCTTAATCTTTTATATGTTAGCAATATTACTAAATCTCATAATTGCTCAATTACTTTTTTCCTACTCATTTCATTTTCAGGACCTGACTTCAAAGAGGATTTTTGGCAAGGGGTATGAGAGGGATGGGCTATACTTGTTTGGATCTCAGCCTACTGCTGCTTCGGCTTCCGTGCTTCTATCATCTGGCAGTCACATTTTTTCATCACAGACTCTAGGTTTATGGCATGCTCGCTTAGGACATGTCAATTTTCAACACATAAATTCTGTATTTCCTACTTTAAAAACTGCTTGTAGTGGACATAAATTTCAATGCTCTGTTGTGAACTTTCTAAACATACACATACTTCTTATATTCCTCGTATGCATCGATTTAATGCAATATTTGATTTAGTTCATTCTGATGTATGGGGGGGCCTTCCCATGTTAGTGTCTTTAATGGTCATCGCTATTATATTACATTTATAGATGACTACTCTCGTTGCACTTGATTTTTTTATGCGTTCCCGTTCTGAAATGCTCCCAATTTTTGTTAATTTTCTTAAAATGATTCAGACTCAGTACAATATAACTGTTAAATCCCTTAGGTTAGATAATGGGGGGGAGGGGGTATATATATCTGATGGTATTCGCTCCCATCTTCATGAAAATGGTATGCTTCACCAGTTGACTTGTCCTTATACTCCTGAACAAAACGGGGTGGCGGAACGCAAGAACCGCCATCTCATGAACATTGACCATTGTCTTCTTCGCAAAATACATGTTTCAAAGGCATTTTGGAATATGACAGTCCTTACTGCAACTTTTCTCCTTAATTGCGTTCCAAGTTGCACTTTAGAGGGGCAGGTGCCCCTACATGTTATTCAACCTGATAGCATTTTCTTCCCTATTACACCTCATGTCTTTGGGTACACGAGTTTCGTTCAGGACAAGACCCCCAATCATACGAAATTGGATGACAAAATCATGCGATGCATTTTTTTGGGTTATTCCTCTATGTCCAAGGGGTATCGGTGTTATGATCCAGTTTCTCGTCGTGTCATCCACATTCTTGATGTTACCTTCTTTGAAAATGTTCATATTACATCTCCTTTGCAAGATTCTACTACTTTGCAGACGTGTCTCCTATCATGCTACCTTCTCCAATTTTTCCTCCGTCTTCACCGTCGCTTCAGGTCTACACTTGTTGCACTCACCCCTCTATACCCTTGTCAACCTCCTTGGATTCAAGTATACCCTCTTCTACTTCCAAACCTATACATGTTCTTATCCCTTCTATTTCTATCTCTCACTTATCTATTGCCCTTCGCAAAGGTAAGCGGCGGTGTGTTACTAATCATCCTATTGCCCAGTTTATTTCCTATCAGGGTCTTTCTTCCTCTTATCTGGCCTACCTTGCAACTACTGATTCTATTCGAGTTCCTCAGTCTGTATCAGAGGCTTTGTGAGACCCTCAGTGGACAAAAGCTATGACTGTTGAAATGGATACTTTGCAAACAATAATACTTGGGAATTTGTGCCTCTTCCATCTAAGGAACAAACCGTTAGTTGTAAATGGGTCTTCATTGTGAAATATCTCGCAGACGGTATTGTTGATCATTATAAGGCACACCTAGTTGCTAAGGGATTAAACAAACTCCAGGGAAAGACTTTGGTGCTACGTTTGCTCCAGTCGCTAAACTCTCTATTGTTCGTCTTCTTATCTCCTTAGTTGCGTGTAACTCTTGGCCACTTCACCAACTTGATGTGAAGAATGCTTTTTTGAATGGTGATTTGACTGAAGTTATTTATATGAATCCTCCTCCAGGGTTTCGTTTTCAAGGGGAGTATTCTAGGAAGGTATACCACCTTCGTAAGTCTTTGTATGGCTTGAAGCAGTCCCCACAAACCTGGTTTCCTCAGTTTTCTAAGGTTATTCTTTCTATGAAATTTTCGAGATGTCACTCAAATCATACTTGTTTTGTTCGTCGTGAAGTAGATGGTTGTTGTACCATTATTTTGGTATATGTGGATGACATCATTGTGACTGGTGATGATGCACAGTGGATTGACAATGTTAAAACGTTATTGGGTCGTGTCTTTGAGGTTAAGGACTTAGGTCCACTCAAGTACTTCTTGAGGATAGAAGTGGCCCGCTCTCACCGTAATATCTCACTTCCTCAGTGTAAATACAAATTGGATCTTCTTCGGGATACTGGGATGTTTGGTTGTCGTCCTGTTTCCTCTTCTATGGATCATAATCATCGTCTTCAAGCTGATTCTGACGACCTTTTATCAAACCCATCTTCTTATTAGAGACTTGTAGGCCGTTTGATTTATCTGACTAACATCAGACCGGACTTGTTCTTTGCGGTCAGTGTGGTCAGTCAGTTCATGCATACTCCGAATACTTCTCATCTTAATGCAATTTATCGCATTCTTCGCTAGTTGAAGTCACGTCCTGGTCTTGGACTTTTCTACTCGTCCACTACTCAGTCGCATTTGTTTTGTTTTACAAATGCTGATTATGCAGGGTCTCTTATAGATAGAAGGTCTACCTATGATTTTTGTACATTTTATGGTAATAATCTTATCTCATGAAAAAGTAAGAAACAGAATGTGATATCTCGTTCATCTATTGAAGCTGAGTATCGTGTTATGGCCCTTAGTACATGTGAACTAATTTGGCTTTGCTCTTTGCTGACAGAGTTGGGTTTTCCTGTTTCTGGCTCTTCTACTCTGTTTTGTGATAACAAATATGCTATTATGCTGGCTTCTGATTCCATTCTTCATGAAAGAACAAAGCACATTGAGGTTGATATCCACTTCTTAGGGAGAAAGTTCGATCTGGTGACCTTCAGACAGTCTTCGTTCCTTCTTCAAATCAGCTTGCCGATATGCTTACGAAGTCTGTTGGTCCGTCTATCATTAATTCTCATCTTATCAAGCTGGATTTAGTTGATATATTCTCCCCAGCTTTAGAGGGAGTGTTGGAAATAATTTAGTTAGTTACTATTTTAGTCTTAATTTCTTAGTAATGATAGTCTTATATTTAATCCTTATTGGTAAGGGCTTTTTGTAATTTAACCTTTTTAATTAATATAAATTTCTGTCAAGCTCTCACAAAGAGACTTGACACAATTATTCTCAAATCCTTCTATTTAGAGTTTTTCTTTTCTTCCTACTTTTTCCTCTTCCCTTTCTTTGAAATCTAGGGTTTCCAAATTTTGGGGGAGAACAAGTTTTCTTTTTGTTTGTGCAACCACCCCATGGTTATTTGTATACTCCTCGTACATACGCGTAGTGCAGGTGTGAAGCTTAAAGTGCATAGTGGTGATTTCTAGTGTCGTTTTTTTGGTGCCTATAGGCATGTTTATGCAGAAGAATGAAGTATCCATTCTATTTCAATGTAACATGCTCCTCCCTTTAGTGAGGAAATCATATCGGAACCTATCCAAAAAAATTTGTGCTAGGCTTGTAGCTAAAAAACCCACTTTCTTACGATAACGAGGTTCATTCGAATATGAAATCCAATCCTGAAAATACTGGAGCAGGTGCTATCAGAGAACAATTGGCCGATCCGGATTTGCGACTTATTACAGATTATTCATTGGTAGAATGGAAAGAATTAGGGGAAGAAGGGACCGCCGGTAATGAATGGGAAGATAGAAAAATTGGAAGAAGAAAGGATTTTTTGGTTAGACGCATGGAATTAGCTAATGTGTAGTCAGGTGATGTTTCCCTTTATTTCATGGCTCTTTTTACGGTATGGGCTGTAAGATCAAGATATCATCTCCATTTAGTTCTTTAGGTGGTCCAATTACCTCCATGAAATTAAATAGCTTTAATTATCTGCAATGCACCAAATCTATTCATATTCCTTATGCCGAAGAAAAGGGTCACTTTCTTTTATCTAAAAAAGTCACCATTTGATGCTCCTAGTTTTCCCTGATAGGTTTAGAAATTTCTCAAATTATAAATTGGCTTTGGAAAAATATCAATCCTTATTAGTTCCAAAGTGATGTTTCTAAATCTTGTCAAATCCATATGGGAGACTTTTTGTGATATATTTTTCTCTTTAAAGGAATATCCATCGGGTCTACCAATTGTTTGAGAAGAACATCTCTCAGCATAAAGAAGAGAAAATTCTAGAGGTTATCTTGGTTGAAATGTAGGAGTTGATGCTTATCAGCCAGTTACCTTAGATATTGAGAAGCAACGAAAAAATCGTGAAGAGTGCCAAGTTGTTATTCGGTTCAGTCTACCCTCTAAATAAGGGCCAGTTCAAGCACAAGTTTCTGGATGGTCATACTATTCCTTCAATTACCGAAGTTTACGTGGGTCTCCATTAATTTTCTATTGGTGGTAGTCCCAACATCAGCATTATTACTCGATTTGTTATTTCTATTTTGGTTAAGATCAAGTGATTGAGGTGGCAATGGTGGTCATTATTCAAGGGGAGGCCGTGGAGCACAGAAGTATATTCATCAGTCTTTCAAATATTTTGTAGATACTTAATGGTATTTTCAGGGGAAATCTACTTGAGTTAATCGGGCTTGATCAGGAGACTCAAGCTATTAGGTTGATCGCTTCTCAACAATAACAGAGTGCATCTGGAGATTATGTTACTCTCATGTTATCGCGTGATAGTTATACCAGGTTAATCCTAGGTCAATAGAACTCTACCCACACAACTACTACTCCGTCCAGGCTACGTTTGTTAGTTCAAGTACGATTTGTCTTGCGTCTAACAATTCGTCATCTTAGATTATCGATTCTTAGTCATTTGATTAAGATTGGTAACACAAGTGTGTTATTTTCACTTGGAAAGTATAGTTCTTGTGTTTTTACTACTCTTGCATATGGTACTTGTTGAATAACTCTTATTTTATTAGTTTTATAGGTCTTTTGTCATTTTTAGTCTTTTCACTTATTAGACTATGTAATCACCTTAAAACCTAATTAGGGCTTAGTAATTAATCACTTTTCACTATTATCTTATTTTCAACTTCGTATCAGAACCTACCTCCATCGCCTCTCCTTCTACCTTGCTACAACCCCATCGCACTTCCTCTCTTAAATCCACCTCAAAACCTCTCATTTAGTTTAAATCACCACCCCTACGGAGGTTTTTTACTCCATCCCTAATCATAACATGTGATAGGATCATTAGACCTCATTAAAACTTTACAGTAACAGCAGGGTTGCTATTCTTAGGCCAACCGATGGCCCTAGAGACTTGCAGCAACAGTTTCTAGGCTGTTTGCTACAGAAACTAATTGAGTCGTAAATATGCTCAAAAGAGAAGTTGGAGGTAATAATAAGTAAGAACCAAAACAAATACACTAAAAGTAGAAGCAAGACATGGAAAAGAATTGAACCTGATGTCTTTTGGGATCTCAACGTTCACAACAAAGTGATGATCGCCTCGAATGGATGGTTTCTTAATGTTCGGAACCCCCATGAAAGGCAATTTTATTGTATCTCCTGGCTGAATTCCTGAAGGAATTTGAAGATCTCTCAAGCCCTCAATTGTTTCTACCTAGCAATAATTTGACAATTCCATATCAATAAACAAGTATTATTCTGGATACCAGATGTAACTAGTTGTTGCTCTTCCAACTTACCCGCCCCCCCATTGCACGAGTGCCCACACACACAATCTTACAAATGTTTTTTTGATCGACACAATCTTACAAATGTGAACACGCATACATACGCAGGCACAATGAAGAAGGGGAGAGAAACTTTTGGAGGCCAAAGAAATGAGTTCAACTAACCTAAATGGGATGAAAAATGTATAAAAAGAATTAATTCATTAGCTAAAAATGATAATTCGAAGCCACAACGTACACAACAATTTCTCATTCCAATCATTCAAATCCTAGTCACCAAGTTGCGGATCGAGAATAAGTTGGCGAAGGGAAAGTTTGAGGAAAACATAAATAAATAATAATTCATACATTAGACAATTATTCTAGTTTTTCAACATATCTTTTGAGAAAAACCACTATTGAATATTTACCCATGAATACATGAACCTCATAACATGTTTCTACACAATTATACACGCTAAAAAGTGTTTAACCATTGACTAGAGCTGTCAATGGACAATTAAAATCTGAATTTGTATTCAAAAAAAAAAAAATTGGATTCAAATTCAGATAACTTTTTTACTTTGAAATGCTTTTTGGATATGGATTCGGATTGTGGTGTATCCGATCTGTTAATATACAATTCAACTAATAATAATAATAATGACAACAATAAGAAGAAGAAAAATATGTTTTTTTTCTCTTAAAATTTTTAAGAACCCTTCGGTCTCCTCTCTCTACTATCAACTTTCAATCTTCATCTCTCTTTAGGGTTACGAACTAGGTGTTAGCGACTAGGTGATTTTCCTGATGATCTTTTTCTTTTTTGAACGATAACGAAATTTATTGATGGAGTGGTCAAGGAGACCAACTAATTGTTACAACTACAGAATCAAATAAAAGGTATGGCACAGACCCAATCCGATCAAACCACAAAATCATCGGAAAAAAACTCCCCAAAATTCAATGAACACCTTGCACCAAAAGAAAATACAAGCAAGAGTCATCAAAATCACATCCAATGCATCGCTCCCCTTGCCTTCAAAGCACCTACAATTTCGTTCCTTCCAAATGGTCCAACAAATAGCAAACAGCGCCAAATTCCAAAGCACTCTCTTTCCATGAATGAATGCGCTACCCCACTCTTGCCATGCTTGGAATAAGGAAAAAACATTCGCAGGAAGACAGTCCAGCATACCAAATCTTGCAAAGGAGTACCAAATACTTCTTGAAAAAGAGCAATGCAGAAGAAGATGGTCAATGGATTCCTTATCTGCTAAGCATAGCAAGCAGACATTCAGACCATGCACTCAACATCTCATCAGTTAATCCATTGTGAGAGTCTTCCTCAAGGAGGCACACCAAACAAAAAAAGCCACTTTCGAAGGGATTTTCTGACTCCACACCCCTTTCTTTCCCAATGAATATGATCTTCCCCAATGATTGTCCAGGTAACCTCTCTCTCTCACTCATCTTCAATCTGAGTCAAAAAAAAAAACCTTGATTTTTCTTTCAAAATCCATTATCTTCAAGCTCTTAAACCACTATGGTAAATTTATTTTAACCTATCAACTGATCATTTTCAACCTTGCCCTTATCCTTTTGTAAAAAATCTCTGATTTTTCTACCAAAATTTTATCTTTTTTTTTTTAACTTCCCCAAAGGCCTATCTTACCTTAAGTTTTGTAGGTTGAAATAGATATAACATTAAGGTTGAAGATGACTTGTCTTGGAGATGAAACCCATAGTTTTCAATCTTTCCCTAACCCAGATGAGTATGAATCATTGGGCTGGGATTATGAATCAGAAAATACTCACGAAATGAGAAACAATACCAAAGCAATGTTTGGATTGATCAACACAAGAGAGAACATGGAGATCTCAGAGGAAGAAGAAACAAGGCATGTCAAAGAAGAAGTTGAACATCAAACTCCACCAAACTTAGCGTTTCAAAGGATTGAATTTGAGCGTTCTAAGTATATCGAAAAAATCCCTACAAAAAGTACATAAAATTTTACGTCGGCCAATGCTTCAAAGATAGGAAAGCACTTAAAAGGGATTTGAGGACATATGCAGTTCATAATCTTATCTCAAGCATGACATCAACTCACCTAATCGTCTTGTCTATTCATGCAGAGAAAAAAGTTGTAAATAACGTAATTACTGTATAAGAGTAGACGGCACACCAAGGTTTGAAGTGAAGCCATACAATAAACACACATGTGAAATGAATATGAAGAGTTCTGAAAATTTGGAGAATTCAACCAAATGGGTTGCAAACTTTATCAAGGAAAATTGAGAGGTAATCTAACATTAAAGCCCTAAGATATAGTGTCAAAAATTCAACAATATCACGGTGTTGATATAAATTACAAGGTAGCATGGAGCGCAAAAGAGATATGTCTACATAAGGTATGAACCTATAAATATATTGTTTACATACAAATCAGACTCATGCTATAACACAAACATTGCTATTTTACATACAAACATATGCTATTTCACAACATTGTTCCTATCATAAGTTTAGTCCCAACAAAACCCTAACTGTGGCCTTAAAACCCAAATCAATCCATATTCCTTAACCAAAACCTATTTCTTTTTGTCTTATAGTTTGTTATACAAGACCTAACTTATGATAACTATCAACTCCTTTAATTGACCACACACTTGAAACTAAACTAATTCTTGAAATCCATTAAACGATCAAGAGAATCTCAATTGAGTATTGTTGAACCTTTAGTGGAAATCCTAATTTCTATGGGAACTTTGTTCACTATTTAAACAGTTTATTACTGTGGGATTATGATTTGGCCCTAGATTAATTTATAATTGCCTATTACACATTTCTAATTAATTAATGGTTTATAGAGCTTTATTTTATATTCTGAATTGTCCACGTTAATTTGTTATTGATCTCAGAATCATCATCTTAGGATAGTTTTGATGGCCTGCATCAAGAACAAACAAAAGATAAGACCAAACATTCTCAAGTTAAACAAATAATCTATGTAGGTTGAGACTAGAAACTTTAGCATTCACTGGAATCCAGTTAAAAAAACATTTCAACGGTAGTAAACCGACAACATGCTGCAGGTCTTATATAATGCATTAATAACCCAAATTACCTTGATAACAGTTCCTAGTATTGCCTCAGTGTAATCGATACTAATCTTTGAGTAAAGATTAAGACCATCCCTCTGAAGTCCAGGTTTTCCCTCAATATGAACAAACAAATAGAGGTCTCCTGCTATGCCCCTACATGAAAGCAAGTTGGGTAACCACCTTTTTTTTAGATAACCATCATTGAGATTCATTCTGCTTTTCTTATTGTAAAGAAAGAAGTAACAACAACACTAAAAAGTCTGACTAAAAGGTTTAAAGAGAATGGATGGAAAATGTGAACCCAAAAGTGCAAGGAAAAGAGTCCTTTTTTTTTCAAGATTGTTAATATATGGTTCAAGTAGTGGTTACATTGAGCTAACAAAATATTGTGAAAAAAATATACACATATAATATATACATAAAGGTTTTTCCACCAATATAATAAACTTCTTGTGATCAAGTTTCTCCTTCAAATCCATACCATTTCTTATCAAAGTTCCCTTCTCCTTGAACTTGCAAGGTTGCTCCATCATTAACACCAGGTGGAATGACTACTTTGATACTTCGCTTGGACTGCACTTTACCTTGGCCACCACACTTTCGGCAACTATCAGTTATTATCTTACCATCACCACCACATTTTAAGCAAGTAGATACCTAGAGATCACATAAGAGACTATTTATCTAACATAGGTAAATCTGTAAATGCTGGAAAGAGTAAACAAAGAAATAAATGACGAGAAAAAGTAATCTACTAGATGAGAAAATGTATAATGATTTGGGAAAGAATTTAGCGATGATGAAGATCGCTAAAGGTTGGTAAGAGTGTTAACATGATAAGGACATTAAACAAAGTGGTACCAGATCTAGGCAAGAAAGTGTCCATAAATAAAACTATATGAACTAAGATCATTAATTAGCAACTGCAGATTTGGAGGAAATTAAGGTGCCAAGACAAGGTCAAGGTTTAAATCTTGTCACGAGGCAATGCTCTAGTAAGAACAAAGAAGAAAAAACAAGACAGTCTTGACCAAAATATTACGAGACAACCCGAAAAATTCAATATTTTGGGATCAATACGGAAAAAATGCTTCACAGTGGGAAGCAAAAGCCAAGCATCGGTGAATAAACTAAACTGAATGCAAAAAAGACATCATGTGACCTTAATGAGCAACAATCACAATGTCTTTTTTTCTTTTATCAAAATCCCAAATTACCTGAGACATTACCCCAAAAGGTGTTCTCTGAGTTTTCATGACGCCTCCCCTACCTCCACAATCCCTACATGATTTTACGGAACTGCTAGATTTTGCACCAGTTCCTTTGCAATTATCACAAGTTTCAAAACACAAAACTTCAATGTCCCGATGTCCTCCAAAAATTGATTCTTCAAAGCTCAAAAACAGGTCATACCTACAATAAAAAGATATTCAACAGGTCATTGGGGTTCTAATGAGTAGTTTATAAATTCTTACTTTCCTAGACATAATGGTCTCAGCCAAATGTTATAATAAGTTCAAAAGCCAGCAAAAACAATAAAGAAAGAAAAGTATCGCCTGATAATTACCGAATATCAAGATTTTGGTTCCGCTTATTCCTAAAATTGCTGCCTCCGAAAAACCCATTCGACTCTCCGAAATATGCATCAAAGATTTCAAATGGGTCCACCTAGGAAAAGTAAATAATTTCATATAACAAAGAAAACAGGGCTTTGTAACATCCACTGCACCCTTATCGGATTTGACTAGGTTCTCGAAGAGAAAAAAATGCATTATAAATGAAGAAGAAACTCCTTTATTTAAGGTGTTGTAGAGCACTAAAGGGAGAGATGAATGAGCTCTTACCCCTTGTGAACCTAAACCAGATCCATCATATTCTGCCTGTAAACCAGACTCACCAAAGCGGTCATATAAAGATCTTTTCTCATCATCTGATAGGACCTACACAAAGCTTCATTACTATACAAAGAAAAAGAATGAACACGCTATCAATAAACACACACACATGAATTAGCTTGTAATCCAATCTCACAATATTTAGTCCAACATCAATGTCCTACATCTTTAGATGCAAGTTTAAGAAGTCACTAACATACAACTTATTTAACTTCCAAGAAGCATGACACATGAAACTAGACCATATAAGCATTTTCCAGTGGAACAAGTACAATGCATAACTCAGAAGGTTAAATAAAAACTGCATATTAAAAAGGGGAGCAACAAGAAAACTGAAAAAAGAGCACCTCATATGCAGCACTGATCTTCTTGAAATTTTCTTCAGCCCCAGGGCTCTTGTTCATATCTGGATGATACTGTTCCAAAAACAAGAAGATACCAACAGTTTTATTAAATGTAAAAATGTCATAAGAACCAACAAATATGAACTTAAAATTCCACAAAGTGAAGTATCAAAACCAAAGCAACCAAAGAAAAAAAAATTTAGGATAGATTAAAGGAAATACAAATAATAAGAAGGGAAGGTCAAGGTAACCAACCCAGAAAAAGAAAACAAAAGAAAGGGAAACTAACTAACTGAAAGATTAGAGACACTTTCCCACCGGACTAAAAAATCCTCAAAAAAAGACCTATTTGAATTATTTGAAAACCTTACACCAAAATAATAAAAGCCCAATAACCAAAATAAAGATCTCACGGCTAGAAAGCATCTTCCCCTTGAAGGTTCTAGCATTTCTTACCTTCCAAATTCCCCAAGTAATCATGAATGGAATAAGACTCCAAATCAACCTTTTTGAAAGGTGGAAACTCACCCCCAACTGAAGCCATTCAACAAAGACTGATGCAGGACTATGGTGTTTAACTAAATGGAGGGTTTGAGATCAAGAGAAGATAACCAAATGCAATTAAAAAAAAATAAACCAACCCCCATTCATCCATAACACAAGAACATCAAATGAATAATTATTAAAATTCCAAGGCAGTCACAATCCCTCAAATAGGAAGAGGAGGGATGCCAATGGAAGATTGGACTTCCACTCACTTAGGGTTTCAATTACGAATCCAATGTGAAGATTGATCCCCTTCAAGTATTTCAATAATAAGTTTAAGCAGAAAGGGCTTTAGTTGTTGAAAGAATAATAATATGTATGGTGTTATAATCTGGTTCAAATATTTGGACAGAATTTCCAGGAACTATAAATAAAAAAATAAATAAAACTTAGAAAAGATGAATTGAAGATTGGACTGTGGGTCTGTCTTTAGGGCTACAACAGGGGCAGCAGGTGTAGGGTTAAATTTTAGGGCTTAAACGATGTATATATGGAATCCAAGGGGCTCAGTTGGGACAAGGCTTGGTGCTGCAGTTGGGGACATG
The DNA here is from genome assembly GCF_017979445.1 of Akebia trifoliata. NCBI lineage: Eukaryota > Viridiplantae > Streptophyta > Magnoliopsida > Ranunculales > Lardizabalaceae > Akebia > Akebia trifoliata. The sequence continues at coordinate 30,067,957 of NC_141377.1, forward strand.
GTTTTAAATCTTGTCTGAGACCAAGACGACTCGTCTGAGTTTTCTCAGTATCATCCACCAACGAGATGAGTTGACAAGTCATCTCAAAGACATGTTTTGTTCTAATTCTAAGTCATTTTGTTAAATCTTGTATGACACAAATCGGTTTCGTTCATGGACAAGACAAGACGTCAAAATGAGTTTTAAAACCATGGTTGGGGAACAATAGATAGCTTAATTTAGAAAGTTTCTAGGGGGAGATAGGTTTCAGTTATGACCTAGATTTGGGACTGCTGCAATAGTATGGTCTGTTGTAAAAGTAAAATCCAGTAAGGTTCAAAGTTTTGGTATGTTTGAACCATGATTTAAAGTTTTGTACCATTTCACAAGGTTTCGTGCTGAGACCATAATGAAACATTGACCCCCCAAATATTGAAGGTTTCGGATTATCTCTAAAATTTTCACGCTAAGACTGTCTCAGTTTTTTCTCCCGAGCAAAATATTGCCTCGAGGACCACTCAAATCATTCAAATATTTACTAACCCAAGAACAACAAGATTCTTTTTTTTTTTTTTTAATCCAAATATATATCGAAATACGAAGATTTTCCATTTCTATTAACAACATAGCGTAGCCAACGAAACAAAATCAAACCATAGATAGGAAAAAAAAAATGTGATGAACTGAAGAACCACCTGACGAGCGAGTTTCCTATACGAGGCTTTGATTTCCTGCAATGTTGCACCTCTACTGAGATTCAACGTGGAGTAATAATCGGAACCATTTGCAGCCCTAATTACGCTCTTGCGACAACCAGAGAAAGAAACATTAGGGTTCCGAAATCTTTCATCTCCTCGATGAAATCTCGAGTCCCCTGAACTGAAACCGAAGAAACTGAATTTGAGAGTGAGAGTGGGAGTTGGTTTCGAGAATCCAAATTTGTTTGAAATTGGAACTACAGTGTTAGTGATCAAAGGGGGCTTAGAAGGATAAATGTTGGTTGGGTTTATAATTGGATTGAAGTTTATACTTTTCATGGTTGAAATGGTTTTACAGAAGAGGAAAGAGAGAGTTGCTTAAACCCCTCGAGAACCCATACGAGAGACGAGAAAGATCATGGAGGATATTAAGGGTTTGTTTGATTGTGAATGGAAAATGGGCGCCAAAATGATTTTTTATTGGAAAATGGGATCAAACGTATTCTTGCTAGAATTCAATTTCTCTTACCAAAAGTGATTTTCTACATTGGGTGGGAAAATGATTTTCCCAACTAGGGTATGTTTGAAAACCGCGAGTTACACATAAGAGTTGGCAACTCATGAGAGTTGGTCAACATATGGTGTTTCGATGTGTTAACATGCAATGGTTGCCAACTCATGCCAATCCCCGAAATCTCATTTTTGGTATATAACATTCATCAAATTTAGTGAATGCTGTTAACATACGCTAATTGTTCAAAATTCAGCAGTCGTCTTGCCTTCAATACTAATTTCTCAATGTTCATCGTGTGAGTTGCAATAAATAGTGTGCAAGCTCTTCTCTTTGTCTTTTTCTCAAAGATCTCACATTTTCTTCTTCTTGCTCATGTTCTTCTCTTAGAAAACCCTATTTTTTATTGTCAGCCATGACATTCCTTTTTTCTTCTCCATAAAAAACTTAGATAAAATTCAATTCTTTTCTTCTCTGGAAACCCTTTGCTTCATAAGGTGATTTGATTTTTTTGTGTTTTTAAAATTTTTTTTTTCTCTTTGCAATTTGGGGAAGAAAGGTAGGATAAAAGATGAACTTTCACAACAACGAAACACTGAAGTATTTGACTCTCACCCTCCACTTTTGAGAGTTGAACACTTAAAAGTTCAACTGTCATAATGAATTCTCCCGTTACAAACGCACCCTTAGTGTTATTCTTTCACAATTACCCATCCTCACACCCAAAACTAAAACATAGTTTTGAAAATTAAGTTGAGTCAAGTTGACAACTCACAAAACAACTTTTGACTCAAATAAAAATATATTAAACTTATAAATATTTTTTTAAATAGTTTTAAATATTTTAAAATGTATAATATATTTAATTTTTTTTCTCTATGAAAATATTATATATAGTCAAATAACACGGACAAGTTTCCAACTAGATTAAGTGCATTTTCAAGTTGAATCGATTGAGTTGACTTATGATTTATTGAGCTGACCTAGCAAGTTGGTTCGACCGAATTTTAGGATTGAGTCACCTCAAAATCCAATCTCGTGTAAGGATCAGGTAGATCCAAAACCGACTAATCGTTCACAGTACTTTGGTTAATTGGGTACCTATTAACACCCTTATCTAATGTTGATAGGAACGGAGTCCTTAGGAGGAACTCCTTCGAAAGATTTTGAATCAAGGCTTTTTTTCTTAATGTCAATTCTAAGTATTTTATGTTTTTCAAACCTTTCACTCATAACCAAGCATTTTGAGAAACTTATAACATTTTTTAGAAGTGATGGTGGTTGAGAGTTTACTTTTAACAAATTCTATTAGGAACTTAGTTCCTAACATGCCCACTCAAACAAGACAAACGGCGATCTCGAGTGCTCAACACACCAAGGATTGTGTAAAAGCACGTTAAAAGAAATATTCACTTATTATTTTAATAATGGAATTACATCTATATATAAATAAAGAGTCATACTCCTAGCAACTTACTAATTATACTCTTATTAAAATACCAATCAATTATTAATTCTACTTTTACTAAAATACAAATGAAATCAATAATTAACCTACACCTAAAATCCTAATTGAAATAGAAAATTATATCAAATAATGTATAGTCCTAACAATGCACCTTTTAAAAATCAACCACGTCCTCATAACGGCAAAGTAACTTCAATTGGAGTATTTTCATCATCCACTTCATCTCGTCCTTCTAGTAAATATATTTGCAACAGCTTACATATATTTGCAACAACTTACATCAATGGCTTAGAGTGTAATGTTCATCGCAATTATAACAAAACCCTTTGTCCCATTAAATTTTCATCTAATCTCTTGAAATCTCTCGTGTAGGTGTCATGATCATCTCATATAGATTTTTTGTGTGTGTTTGGCTATTGGTAACCAATCCCGATATTGGTCGCTTTGCATGCTGAAGTTGTAACAATTTATCTTCTTGTCGTCGAGCCAACATCATTACTTCTTGTAATATAGAAGGTTGAAATATCAACGCCTCTTGCTTGATCTCGTTTCGAAGGCCTTGAATGAAGGATCCATCAAGGCTCTATCTGTCCAACCATCAACTCAATTGGAAAGTCATTCAAATTCTTCTTGGTAACTTTGTATAGATCTAGAACCTTGTTGTAGCTTTGCCAACATAGAATATTAGAAATTCTCTTATCCCATTCGGAAGGATCTCATTATTATAATTATCCATGACTGTTTATGTCTCTAGCATGACCACTTGATGAAATATGGAGGGAAATGGGGTAAATGGCCGATACTACTGGAAGGATTCCTCTTTGGCTGATAGGTACTATAACTGGTATTGTTAACTATGTTGATTAGATGAATTTCGAACTTTTTTATAATATGAAATAAATCAAAGTCTTGTTGGAAGAGTAAGAACTTGACGGGACCTTGAATCTCGACATTCCATCAAGATTTTTGTAAAGTTGATCTAAAATAAACCATCATAACTTTTGCCATTTTTTCTCATATAAGATCTGGATTTGTACAACTATACTATTAAAACTAATTTGACGCAACTCCCTCCATGTGGAACGAGGAAAGGAAAGACTTTTCATTTTCAATAGTTTGATGGTAATAGAAAAATTGTTCTATTTTGTATATAAATTCCAATGGATTATTCCCATCAAAACAAGGGAAATTAATATGAGCAAAGGGTGGCAACAATCGTCCATCAGTTTAATCTTCATGAGGTCGTGGAACTGACCACTTAATAAGATCACCAACATTATCTCCTACCTTTGAATTTCCATCAACAACCCCAATGGCTTATACTTGAGGATTCGGTAAGGGGGGGTGGGGTTGAACCACCAATTTCCCCATAACTTGTTGGATTGACACCAATGTACCTTGCATAGTGGCAATTGCTTCTTTAAACGGTCAATTCGATCCTCCATGAGGCTCATCTTGTTGGCTTCTTCTTCTTCTTTGCTGGCATGCTCAAAACAATGATTTGATGCCAATTATTAGGAACCTAGTTTCTAACATGCCTACTCAAACAAAGAGAAAATGACAATTTCGAGTACTCAGCACACCAAGGATTGTGTTAAAACACAATTAAAAGAAATATTCACTTATTATTTTAATGATGAAATTACACACACACACACACACACACACACACATATATATAAAGAGTCCTACTCCTAACAACTTATTAATTCTATTCTTACTAAAATACCAATCAGTTATTAGTTATACTTTTACTAAAATACCAATTGTAAGAAACTGCAATTAGGAAGGTTGACTAATCAATGCTAATTGGGCGTCTCTTTGATGGGCATAGTGGGCACCAAGTGTAGACTAGTCAAATGGCAAGAAAAAAAAGGGTGTCACTTGGCACTTTTTTATTGGAAGAAAATAGTAAAAGGGAGTGATGATGCAGCACCAGGATGGGAAAGACACATGGAAGGAGTACATACATCATGATAGATTAGAGGCATCATAACCGCAACCCAAATCGTTAGGAAGGAGAAAAGAAAGATAACTTGCATGTACAAGAGAAACAAAAAATAGTTGAGGAACCAAACGGGCAGACGACACATGGACATGAGACGTGGCAAATGACAAAAGAAGATGATTACGCCAATGGAACGACACCAACTATGTTAGTTTCTAGGTGGCTCTGACATGGATAGAAAACTCATTTCCTTGTCTTATTGCCAGATGACGTCAAGTGATTAATAGAAGGCTCCTATAAATAAGGGAAGAACAGGATGCTAAAAGGGACCTTATCCATTCAATTTCAAGTCGCCAACATTTTGGCAACTCTGTTGGGGACGAGCACCAACAAGAACATGAGAGCAACACACAACCACTCGAGAATAAACAAACAAAGTCAATAGGATGAACCTGAACGCAACTCAGGTTGAAGTAACTCATAGACAGCGAACCCAATTAAAGCAATAAATGAGATCCTATGGGGTTTTGCGCAAACCAATCGGGACATCTTATCAATGTTACAAACATTTATACCATCACAACTAACACTTGAGGTAGCTGGTCCCCATAGAGGTTCCACAGCAGTTGTTGCGGAAGAATCACCCATGAATCCACCTCCAACGCTTAATAAGATAGTCTAACTTCGGAACAAACAACTACATTTACTTCATCAGAGTAATTTGTTATGATGGGAGATCTATCAAGGTTGCTAACTAAAAATCGTTCGAAGTGTTTTTACGAACTACGACCATCGTACCTAGGGGAAATCAAACAAAAACCTTACCCCAAAGGCTATGTCACGCCAACATTCCTTGCCTATAATGGGCAAGGCAACACTCAAAAGTATGTGGCACGATTCTTAGATGTTACGGGATAGCACAAAATAAATCACGACTTATGCCTGAGAAAATTTTCAAAATCTTTGACCGAACACGCTTACTCCTAGTACAACAGTCTTCCAGTAAAATTAGTAGAATCATAGCGGCACATGGTTAAGTTTTTCTATGGAAAGTTTTTCATAGTTAAGGAACAAATGATAGTAGCTAACTTGGGAAGGGTACAACAAGGAGAATAGGGAAAATTTATGTGAGTTTGTACGGCAATTCCGACATTCAGTTATGTATTGTCATGAGGCCATGGTTGAAATTCATTTTGTGGACATATGCATTAGTGACATGACTCTTATGTACTGGACACGCTTAGAAAATTTACTGCTATCTACGTTTACTGAGCTACATGATGTCATGAAGAAAAGTGTGGTGATAGTTGCACTAGCATCTAGTGAGATGGATAGGGGCGTAGTTGGATAATAGAATGACTTATAAGAAGAGATACTCAACAAGCTTTTGTAGTATTGGACAACAAACGTAAAGATCTTGAAAAAAAAACTTGGGGATGTGATCGTAGGTTTCCAGACATTGCCTTGGAGGATTCGCCTGACTTTCCTTGAAGTGTCGAGGATTTCGATGAGCTTTTAGAAACATGGATCAGTGATAACACCATACCATTTCCAACTCCAAGGAGATAGTCATCACCTTGAGAATAACACCCCCCCTATTTTTGCCACTTTCATCAAATGGCTGGGCATCCCACCGATGAATGAAATGCTCGCAAATGTAATTTCATAGAGAAGATAGCCAATGGCGAGTTGCTAGCCCAAAAAGTCAGATAGGGAAGCTGAGCACAATGCAAAGAGAGCAACGATAATGATGTCGACCCACAATCCCTATGATGTACCAAAAGAGGACAGAGATTACACGACTGTTGTAGAAAAACTTTGTGAAATAGAATTAATGAAAAAGATGCTTGGAAGAAAAATACTATCAAACAGTAGTAACATTGGTCGCCATAGCTCACGAAGAGGAAACGACCCACCAGATTGTTGTTGCCGCCTTTTGTGTAGATAGGCGATGGCCATTAATGGTTATCAACTTTGATAAAAATGACTTACCCAATAACTTTGTGGAACATACCAAGCCATTATACTTGACAATGATAAATAATGGGCAAGAGCTAAGCCGTACCTTCATAGAAACAGGAGCATCGTTCAACCTACTGCTAGTGACGACCCTTGACTTTGTAGGTATATCGAGAAGAATAATTATACAAACAACAACAAAAGTTTAGGAGTTCAACGGTCATGCTTTTGATACAACAAGGTATATTGACGTTGACCTCCGAGTGGGAGTGACTAGGGTACTTACATGTTTTCACATCTTGGAAGCTACGTGCCATACCACATGGTGGTGCCATGGCTATACCAACACTAAGCAATCAATTATACATATGATCAATGTGTGAAGGTATTAGTAAAAGGGAAAATCGTCACGATCAAGGCGTCTAAGGCGCCCTTTGCTCCGAAAGAAGCACGATTAGATGAAATAGTATTTTATGACAATAATTTCACTAAAATCAGAATAGGAATACACGCTACCCCACTACCAGAACATAAAGCTTTTGCAAATGAAGACTGTAAACACCAACAATCGACTTCTGCCAAAAATAGATTAGGAACAAGAGTTACAAAAGTCGTTCTACTAAATGGAAATGCAACATATTGTTTATGACGATTACCCAGAGGGGATCTAGTTTTTCCTTCCGGAGAATCAAGTTTTATGAGCTACGTCGAAGATGCAACAGAAGCCAACATTTTATAGACCCGACTAAAATAAAAGAATGAATGAATTATAAACTATTGATTTGGGAGAGCTTGGCTAGAAATGTCTGATACTTATCAACAAAAGTTTGAATCACGAGGAAATGAAAACGATGACAAGTTTAATAAAAGAATTTAAAGATATTTTCATTTGGACATACAATGAAATGTTGGGTTTATCTTGCTATATGGTTTTCCATCGTTTAAATGTAATGCCAACTGCTACGCTTATCAAATAGGCACCACGAAAATTCAGGCACGAAGTCAAACTGTAGATCGAAGAGGAGGTTCAATGATTGCTGATGATAGATTTCATTAAACTAATCCAACATCTGTAGTGGTTGGCCAATGTAAAAAAAAAAAAAAGAATGAACAGATAAGATGTTGTGTCGATTTTTGAAATCTCAATCAGGCAAACCCAAAGGATGAGTATCCGTTACCAAATATTGATATGCCAGTGGATGCAATAGTAAGACACAAGTTTTTCTCATTCATGGATAGATATAACAGTTACAATCAAATCAGGATGGTATCACAAGATGCTGAGAAAATCATATTCCAGACATCTTCATCGAATTATTATTACATGGCCATGCCTTTTGGGCTAAAAATGTAGGCGCTACCTACCAAAAGGCAACGAACACCATATTTAAAGATATGATACATAACCAAGTCAAAGACTATGTGAATGATTTAGTTGTCAAAAGTAAAAAAAACGAGATGATTATTGGTCAACATTGCGTAGTGTTTTTGAAAGGTGTCAAAAACACAATTTGTGTATGAATCCCTGAAATACTCATTTGGCTTTTCGACAAGAAACTTTTTGTGTTTTGTAATTCAACAAAGGGGAATCAGTTTGAAGCTTCACAGGGAGAGGCTATCAAGTCGATGTCGTCCCCATGGATGGTTAAGGAGGTAAAATGCTTATTAGGGAAAATATCATACATCAGACATTTTATCCTAGGGATGGCGTATTCGTTGGTTGCATTACTATGGAAAAATACAAACTCTAATTGGTTGATGGCTCATCAACATGCTTTTGAAGAACCAAACATGCCATGAGTAAAACCCTGATCATGGAAACTCCCCTAAAAGGGAAACCCTTCTTTTTTTATCTGGCTTATATCGAAGAAGCGATTGGCGCCTTGCTAGGTAAAAAGTCACAGATAGCATTGAATGATTAGTGTACTTTGTAAGTAGGATATTGTAAGAAGCAGGAGTCAAATAGTAGATAGTAGAAAAAACATACTCGCCTTAGTTCATGCCGCACAAAAGTTAAGATATTATTTATTAACTAACAAGATTCAAGCCATAGTAGGGGTGGATCCAATCTGCTACCTGTTTACCAAGCCAGCGCTCTCTAGAAGAATTGCAAAGTGGGCGTTAATGTTAGTTGAATTTGACATTACTTATGTACCTCTAAAGGCAATAATGGGCCAAGCATTTGTTAATCTCTTAGCAACATTCCCAAGTGCCGATCAAATGATATCAGGAGTCGTGCCTTTCGATTTTTTATTAGAGGCAATGGAAGTCACTAGGATTGGAATAATAAATAACAAACAATGGATGTTGCGTTTTGATGGGTCATCTACAACAAATGGCATAGGAGTCGAGATAGTACTTGCAACTCCAGATGGGATGTCAACGTCAATGTCGATTAAATTAGCCTTTAATTATTCGAATAACTTCGCGGAGTATGAAGCTTTCCTCATAGGATGAGGTGGAGAAAACAATGGGAATCAAGTACTTAGATATAAAAACAGATTCAAATCTTCTAACAAAACAAGTAAAAGGTGAGTTCGTACTCAAGGAAATATCCCTAGCACCATATCACGTAAGAATGTAAGATCTACTTAGATGGTTTGCAAACACAACGATACTCTACATAGGCAGGGCATCCAATCGACATGCTGATGCCTTGGCGACTCTTGCATCAAAAGCCTACTTTGAGGACAACCAAGAAACAATCAAAATCATCAAACGAATTGCCCCGTTTGCATGGTACCTACTAGTAGAGGTTAATGGCGAAGATGATTGGTGATTCCCCGTCATAAAGGATTTGCAGTCATCTTTAGTAGAACGAAAGTTAACAATATGCCAACTTACTCTTTTTTTTATTGTATCAAGAAGTCATGTATTACCACCGCCCTAACAGACATGAACATGATGTATAGGGCTAAAAACACCTCGACACCTTTTAATAAATAAATAAAAAGTATTAGACTGGGGGATATTCTAAGAAATTAGACAGTTATCACCTAATTTAGGTATATGAACCAAAGATAACTTCGATATGGAATATGATCAGTCCATAGGTAAGAGAATAGGGAAATGGATCGAATTAGGGGTTTCGAAAGGTGTTAGGCACCGAACCTGATTGAAGTGATTTGTCTCTACCAAGATCCAAGATTATCCTATGGTCAAATAAGGTCAAGTTGGGGTTTATGTTCACCATCATCATTACTTTATGTAGGATCCTAACGAATCCATGACTAAAATCTATGTTTAATCCAACATATGGTCATTTCATCATATTTATATTAGCTTAACAAATAAGTGCGAAAGATCTAGATTTTATGGAACATTGACTAATTGATTCTCATATGAAAATTCATCATTTTGTTTTGAAAAATGTAAAATCTAAATTTTCACCCAATTATTTGATTAAATTGATTCATTGGAGAAATTATTTTTCAATTTAATATAGTGGGCAAACGAAATTATCCTGGAGATGAAAGTGTCTTTTACATCATTTTTGTATCTACAACCAAATGGGTCTAGTTTTGATTCGGTTCAATTCGTGTCTTTACTAAATAAATGTAATTATTTGGTAAATGACAAAACCAAAGCTCATATTGATGAATCTAGAATCACTAGGTCAAATTGCTAGAAAATTTGTTGGGTCACTTGAAGAAAAACAAATTGTCAGCTCTATCTAAATAAATATAATCACCTCATTCCCAAGACATAAGTGGACCAATCCATTAGCTTTCAAAGAACTTCTCTACTAAACTCTTATCCCATAATGAGACAAGCAATCATATCAATGGAATAAAATAACCATACCTAAGCCTTAATGGCAATCAAATTCCAAACTCTTGAATGCTTGAAAGTCTAGCCAAAGTCACGGACGTTCGATAGTCCTTGAAAAAGGATAAAAAAATAAAAATGGTTTATTATTTTCAAAAATAATACTAGCAATGTAGTCAACATCAATCAATGAAAAAATAATATAATTAAAAATTTACATTTTGATGAAATGCTTCAACCATGTTCAAGTGTAATATATATACAACCAAGATTACAATATTCATCAAATTCAATTTGTGTCCACAAAGAAAAAATGTGAGAAATGACACCTTATCCTCTCCAATGTCCTTAAGCTATATACAAGTTTTTATTTATTTATTATTATTTGAAAAGTTATCGGGGGTTAAGGCAGACCCAAACCAATTACAACCTCAGGTGTAATATATTTCTATTATCTTGATCAAGGATTGACAGAAGATTACTCGACGAGGAATTAAAATTAAACTCTTTGCAACCCATGGTTGTCTGATAAGAGGCGATCATATCATCAATCCTATTGGCTTCTCGAAAAGTGTGAAAGGGTACATCTTGGAAGCTAGGAAGGGATCTTCTAATGGCTAAAACGAAGTGATGGACATGCCAATGAATGTTCCACTTATCATTGAGAATGTTAATAGTCACTAAGGAATCAGAATGCGCCAGAATTCTTTTACAATCAAATGCGGTCGCCAAACGAAGACCCTCTAGAACACCTTGGAGCTCATGATGGATGACCGATTTAGGGGTTTCACACCCTATAACAGTCGCTTTGACCATACCCGTGTGATCTCAAATAATAGCTCCAAACCCTCCTCTGATTGATGAAAAATCCCCATTTGTATTAGCGCCTACACACCCAAATCCGACTTATATATAAGGTTATTTATATAAGCAAGTGATATGTTATAGAAGAGTGAGGGAGGAATAACATAAGCCACTTTGAAATGGGTTTTGATTTGGCATGCAAGCCTACAGTTCAACACAGACAAAAAATGAAACATTTCTTATATCAAAATTTATAATTTTAATTTACCAAGCGATTAATGTATATATATATATGAAAATTGTTATCTCCCCACTCAATCAAGATTTATGAATAAACTACAGAAAACTAAGCCAACTGAAGCAACTCATGAAAACATCAATTCTATACTAATATCTATACAATAAACACTTAAGTTGTCTTCCCCAATGTTTATCTCATAAGAGTAGTTCATATTCAATCTCGCATGCATCTCAAGAAACAATTTCAATTTTATTCATTTTCTCTCATCCCTTTCCAATAATATCTATCCAACTTTATTCTCTTTCATTTTCTTCTCATTTCCAATAATATCCCTTCAACTCTATTTTCTTTACTATTTTACTCATTTTTCAATAATACTACCTATAACTTTATTGCCTTTCTCTTTTGCCCCGCTTAACCTCAAAGAGGATAATTGTGCCAAAGGCACGGGCAAACTCTAGCTAGCTAGTGATAATATATGACATGCTCAATAATAACAACAGTACCACCATAGGTATTTATTATTACTAATTAAAAAAAAAAATGCATCTCATGGTTCCAAAAGAATGCATCTCATGGGTCCAAAAGATTCTTAGACCAACAAAAACTACTAATCACTGCTAATATCTCTAGAAATGAAACAAACAACACAATTGAATTACATCTAACACTGAAGGTTTAACAAGAAAACAACAATATAGATCAAAATTGAAAGCATATTGGTTAGTCAACAATAGTGTTAAGCCATTATCTTTACAATTATAACGAGAGAATGTGAAGTAGAAGTGGTTTGAAACTAAATTTTAGATCCCACAAATGTTACCAGTTTTATATTTATAATTAATATAATTAATCAAGGTCATTCTGGTAAAAAACCAAGAAAATTGCAGCCCACAACTTTAAAATTGCCTCCAAAATTACAAAAATATCATTTTTACTATGTAATATTCATACACCCTTCAATCAATATTTTAAATTATAGATAAACCCTTTTGTTACCATGCATTTGCACATGCCACCTAGTCGGATAAAATGAAAGAATAAACATTCATCTCTACCAACAATAACAATACTAATACCCATCAATATAGATTCTAAAAAAATAAAATAATTGTTGGTAGTCTATTTCAATTCCACATCACAAAAAAATCCAAAAAATACAAGCAATAGGATGTAAAGTTGTTACATAATTATCACCCCATTAAGAATCAAGAATATCACAACACGACACATACACCCTTAACCTAACTTAAGTGGAACTTGTAAGCCATGCTCCCACATTGCCTAGGTATCATGACCTTAGGCTATATATAAATCTAAGGCAATCCTCGCCTTACAAGCCAGTTTTGTGAAAATGAGTTAGACTCATAGGCTTCTACATGGTATCAAAGCGACTGACAACAAGATGTAGGAGACACATTACACATGATGGGGAGTGTAAGGTGATAGTCCCACATCGCCCCAAGTATCATGACCTTGGGCTATATATAAATCTAAGGCAATCCTCACCTTACAAACCGATTTTGTGAGGATGAGTTAGGCCCACTACAAAACTTCAGGACTTAAAGCTACTGTAGCTACAAACATAAATCAAAGTACAATTGAAACATGCATTGAATTCAGTGAATGGTGAATTAAGTAGATAGTGGGTAGTCAATGTTTAGTTCTAGAAAATTTACAAATTTCTCACATTTCATCATATCAAAACTTTATAGAATCGGGCATTGTTGATCCAGAATCAAAATATGACAAGTTAGTCCTTACTATTACCAATGTGATAAGTTATCAAATCAAATCTCAAATTCCCAATCCGTGTACAAAGTTATTATTAGATAAAAATGGATTGATGTTGGATTTGATTCAATTCATTGACAATCCTAACTTAAATTGTTGGAATTTAAAGGGTTGAATTTGAAAACCTTTTAATATTCAATTAGTTGCAACCATATGGTAAATCAATCTATTAACCATAGGGTATTTAAATCCCATGTTTGCTTTATGCTTTATGCTTTTACTTTTCTTGCTTTATGTTTAGTTGATAGTTTTGTTTTTTCCTTGAGTAATTTTAGTCCTACATCGACTAGGAGAAGAATTGATTTGCAATTCTTAAATAATTGTGTTTCTAATAGTTTTAAAGTGGATAGAAGTAGTGGGCGGGTTCACGCGTGCACACGGGGGCCCAAGAGGAAAACCCAAGGTTTCAATTGGAATTTGGATCCACCGGTCCGAAAACCTTAATGCGTGTGCACACGTATGACGTGCGCGCAGGGGGGGTACAAAATCTCAGATTTACACCTCACGTAGGTGCGCCCCAATTTTAGACTTTTTTATTTTGTTTTTAACCAATGTGTATATTCTGAACCAACACAATATGTTTGTTCGGAATAGGTTGTGATTGTTCTAAATAGTCAATTTCTCTTTAATTTATATCCAATGTTTAGGTGGTTTAAACACACCTGATTTCTCTGTTATTTTTTATATCTTACATCTTTATTCTTCGTTGTGAGAGCACACAACATAATCAAGTTCGAAGTTACGTTCTAATTTAGAGTACCCTTTTTGATACGTGGGTTGTTGAATCCTGTAGAACGAACGCCTACAGACTGTGGTACCGAAGCAGGGGCGAATTTCGTTTTAAGACAGTGTTTTGTGCACGCCTCAACCATTTCTTTTGTAGGTAATATTTACTATTACATTCAATTTGAAAATCAAGATTTGTTCTAATTTTTTTTCTCTCTGCCATAAGAAATCAGTATTCAGTAACAACAAAATCAACTCTAGCTTTTCAATATTTGAATTTAAATTTTGAAATAGAACACCTATGTTTAGACAAGCTGGGAATCAACTACACAAGAAGCCTTCAATTAAAAAAATGGTCTAATTCATAATCATTTGGATAAGAACGACTAGCAAATAAAAAATAAAATTAAATAAAAATATTTAATTTAAATAGGGGTGGTGCTCACAGCCAACGTTAGGGAGCCAACATTGTTGTATATGACTTAAAAGTTTCGGATTGAGCTGATTTTTGTGAGGATGACCTCTATGGTGAGGAGATCACCCTCACAAAAAATCAACTCAATCTGAAACTTCTAAATCCATCAAAAGTGGTTTAAAAAATTTCCTCTATCAACGGCAAATCATTTTCTTACCCCCTCTCCCTTGGAAAACGATTTGCTAGCACACGACAAATAATAAAAAAATCAATATTTATTTTATAAATAAATTTAAACAAAATAAAAAAGCACACAATAAAATGAAATCAAATAAAATCATAGTTTTATTTATAAAATAAATATTTAAATTGTTAAAAATAAATTATTTTTATAAAAAAATTTAAAATTATCTAAATCAATCATTTTTTTGTTGTTGTAAATTTCTGATTGAATAATTAATTTTAAATTATATCAATATTTATTTTATAAATAAAGTTAGAGAGATTCTATATGCATCCCAAATTTTATTGATTACATACCAAATAAATACTAAGTAAAAGTTGGGGTGCCAAAAGAAACTGGCTCATTATTTGTAAATTTGATCTATTTTTTTGGTTTAGAATCTTATATGAGCCTAATCATAATTGTAAACAACTACTAAAATTGTTTGAATGAGTGTTATAATGTTGAGATTATAGTTTGAGCCAAATCTTTGTAATGTTTCAAGAATGTGTTTTAATCTTTAGTTGCAGTGTTGTAATTAATTTAAGAATTTGGCGTGGAATAATTAAAACGTAAGGTGCCAATAGTAGCTCTCTAAAAAATTTGAGGGGCCAATAGTAGTTCTCTAACAATTTAAATTGGCGTGTAATAATTCAAATCTTTCCCCAAAAATGATTTTATAATTATTTTTTGGTATAATTACCATAAAAGTCAAATTAAAATAATATTTTTTATTTCTATTTTTTTATGCAATTCAAATGAAAAATATAATTTTCCACAAAATTTTCCATGTTGTGCCCAAACAGTGGAAAATGATTTGCCTGGCAATAGCAGCTCTTGGGCCCACTCACCTTTATATATTACAATGATAATTTATCTATTTTTTTATTATTATTTTAAACTTTTAAAATAAGTGATTATAGTTGTACACTACGAGATGGAGTTTAATTTTCAACTTCGTAATTCATTGAGAGAATTTTCACCCTAAGGTCCCTTAGGCTAAAAAGAAGGAATCTTGAAGACCAAGAGGGCAAGTGTTTTAAAAAGAGAGCCGCTACTTATTACACCGCAATTTAAATTACAAAATAAAAATAAAAAATGAAGTCAATGGCTAAGAATAAGTAAAAGTTGGCGTGCTAACATGATCCTTCTCTTTCAGATTTCTATTTGTTAGATTTAGGATTTTATATTAGCCTAATTCTAATTATAAACAACCGTTGTAGTTGCTTGAATGTGTTATACTGCTATGTAATGCTAAGCTAGTAACTTGAACCAAGCTTTTGTAAAGTGGGAATGGTGTGTTTTAATCTTTAATTAGGATGTAATAAATAATCTAAAACATTAGGTTGTAATAAGTAAAAGTTGGAGTGCCTATAGCAGCTCTCTTTTATGATATCTTGATTATTGGTAAACGAATTAAATTTACCTTAGCAAATAATTTATATTCACCTTTAGGAGAATAAAAGGAAGAAAATAAAATTTTCACCTAAATCATTATTTTTTGAATTTTATAATAAATAACTAGCATTGAAGATGATTTACTTATACCACATATGTGTTCTAACTCCTCGTTAGAGGACATCGAATTGAACCACCATTTTTTATAGTCATTCGATGAATAATTATTTGATTATTTCCTTTCGGAATAACTAGAGTGTTCTTATTCAAACCGCCTTGTGATCTTCAACCAATTATGTACTTCAATATGATTCCTTGGGGTAAGCGCTATTGCTTGTTTTCAATACTCAACAGCTTGATTGGACCAAGCTTCTGTAATTTCAGAATCTCCTTGTCGAATGGCTTGTTCTCTTCGATTGGAATAGGGGGTCAATTCCTTTTCTTAATAGGTGAATATAACCGACTATTATTAAGAATTCTGTCTTTGGACCAAAAACAAGTAAGAGGTGGAATACCACAAAGAGAAAGTGTCCCTCATAAAAAAGAAGTTTTGTAATTGGCACATATTTTGTTAAATCGTCCGTGAGAGCCATGTTTTTACTTTTATTTGGAAAATAACGAACAATAGTTTCCATTAAATGAATAATTGATCCGAATTCTAAACTCACGACCGTATGAGCCTTGTTTCCTCCCTACCCTTTTGGCAGTTCGGGGAGGATTTACAGGTTTCATTAATGGAATTTTTTGTAGATAATAAGTAATAGGCTTTAGTTGTTCATCGTTCAAGAATTCTTATTTAGGCAATTCATACCATCCGTACATAATGTTTTGATCTAAAATTTCAATTCTTCAATGTTTTAACAGTAGCATATTGTTTCATGGAGCTAAGATCCAAAATATGGAAGAAACAAGCAAGGAACCATGAAACTGAATTACTTGAGATGCCTGTGCCCATAAAAAATCACAGAGCCACCCATTAATACTAATGGAACTCTACGCAAAGTTTCCTCGGGTCCTTTATAGAGATAGAGAAGATAGATCATAGATATTTTAAATCAATCGTATATCATTTTGGAGAGGAACAATAATATTATATTGCTACAAATATGGATTATTGAAAAAAATAAGACAGACTAATTTTGAATCAAAATTCAAGTTTGAAACTCATGTAAATGTAATTAACCTCTTCTAATTAACCCGAGAAACAAAAATATGATAGATTTATGAGAAATCTTAGTGAGAAGAGGAAAGATAATAAAGTTGAAGGATATCTATTATCTATTCAGTAATCTATATATAAAAAAGAATTAATCGAACGACTTTTTCACTGAATTAAAATACCCTTATTTTTATATAAGTTCATTGTGTCATAATAACCGGACTACCCTTACGTGGCATACTCAATTGACTCGCTGACTTGACAAGTTTGGGAATGGTAGATATGCATTCCTCGAGATAAATGATTCCCTCAAGATACACATTTTTATGGGAAGTGCAGATCTAGGGTACCCAACCTTGTCACGTCAGGGCAATGGATTGAGTTTTCCACGCATGGTTTTTAAACTTGGTATCGCGTCTCATCTCGTTCAGCTCCGATACCAAGTCATCTCGGACGAGTTTTCTGATACGTTTGAAACGTCTCGTGAGATAACTCGAAAAATTGTACAAGAGATGCAAAACTCAGTCAAAAAAATCACTTTGTGAGTTGGTCTCGTTCAACTCTGAAACCGAGTTAACTCGGGCGATACGTCTCGGTGTCGGACGAGTTTAAAAACCATTCCTCGTGGGGTAGTCAGATAATCACGATTCAAATTCATTTTCTTTCCCAAAAAAAACATCCTTCGTCTCTCGTTCCTGCAACTTCTTTATAAATCATCTTTAGAGCTTCTTTGAAACCCTAATCATTAAAAAAAAAAAAAAAATTCTCATAAATGACGGGTACCACATACAAACCTCTTCCTCTTCATCTTCAAAACGTCTTTATTCCCTTTAGCTTCTCGTTTCCAAAGCCATTCTCAGCAGACCCACCAAATCCATTCTCTCTACGTTTTTTTCCCTTAGTTCTTCTATCTGTGGAGAATCAAAAAGAAAATCAGAGGAAAAATAGATAGATTACAAACTAGAAATTAAGATTTAGTTCTGATTAGAGTTGAGCAAGAGAAGAAGATTGATGATCATGATTTAATGGCTTCATCTGTGTGTTCTATCGAGAAATCAGGGATACTCTTTTACCCAATCGAACAAGTTCTTCAACACCTGGTATCTCTCTCTCTCTCTCTCAATTTGGTCTGGTGCTGCTCTTATGCTTTTGTACATGAGCTTGGTAATAGCTTGTGTTTGTTCTCCAATTTCTGATGGTATTCACACACCTCTCTCAATTACTGATATTTTCAGTTCCATCCTTCTTTCTTTCTCTCTTCTTTTGGTTTTTAATGAGAAAAAGAGTACATCTTGAGGATTTAGTATTAAGTGAGGTGTAAAATTGTGTTCACAACTGTAAACCATACTGTTTAACGAAAGTATTATAACTTGGAAAACCTCATAGAATGACAATATAAACTTCGAAAACACCGTAGTGTACAAGATTTAATCTAATTTATGATGACTAAAACCTATTGTACAGAACTATAAGAGATATTTACGAAAAAGTGATCAACTTTTGACGAATTTATGATTCTGACTCATTATTCATATTAATTACCAAAATGTGAACGATAACGATAACGAATTCACAGGTTTTTAAAGTGACTATTTTGCAAGTTTAAAGTGATGATTTCACTTAGAACCTGCAAAATTGTCACTTTAAACCTATGAAATAGTCACTTTGTTCTGAATTTGTTTTTTTAACAAAAACGTGATTGTTCACATTTTGGTAATTAAAATGAAAAGTGGCCGGAATTGTAAATAACTCATTTTCAGCTCACGAAATAGTAATTAACCTGAACTATAATGCTACTAAGAAATAGCTAAATCTGTGAACTTGAACATCAGTGCACGGAAGACCATTTCTTAACTCAATGATAAATTAGAATCTCGAAACACCTTAGTCACCATAAGAGCATAAATTCACTTTCTCCTCATGGGGAAGAATTTCGGGCTTGAACCAACCAGAATGCGTCCTCTAGCCCAGTTAAAATTAAAATTAAAATACAACTATATTATCAAAATTAAAATGCTGGACAAAAATTTGAGTGTAGAAAACACTGGTGACAGTAGTTCATAAAATGACATAACATTTTTGCTAAAGGTGTACAGAACTCCATTGTGGTAGTTAATGGGTTATTTTCCTCCTAGGTATTATTAGGAATGTCATTTGCTTTAGATTGTTCGTTCTTGATTTTTATTTTACAAGCTTGAATTTTATTTTTCCTACCATGATTTTGGTTGCTGTTTAGTTAGTGCAAAAGCTTTATTTTCCCTGGATCAACTTATCCTTTAGTCAATCTTTAGGATCATTAAAAGAAATAAAAAAAAAGCTTCCAACAAGATCTTACTAGCACAAATTTAACCAATATATATATATATTTTTAAAGTTTCTTTAAGGTGTAAGGTAGAGTAGTGGGGATGGGGTTTGTTACCAAATTATTGGGTTTGTTAGACTATGTATCTGTCAGAGTGTTGTTGTGAATAGTTGGTTGTTCCCATTCTTGAATTTTGTTGTAATAAACAGAGATTGTTTTTAGTATGACAGAGGAAGAATTTGTAACAACCTGAACTGTTATATATTGTCTTTACAGTAGTAGATCCAGCTACTGAACTTTGCACTGGTATCTTATTAAGCTATTGTAGTGTTTAAGTTCTAGAAAACACCATGCTTTGACACAATCCGTGTCTAAAACGTATATTTAGTTAAGGGGTTACTCTTGATGTAAGTTACTACTTTCTTTGGAGTATGTGGAAAGGAGATTTTAATACTTAGGACTTTCAATCAGTTGTAATGCAGGTTCTATTGTTAAAAGTTGATCTTAAAATTATAGAAAAATAATAAAAAAATTCATAGTATTCATGTAATGAATGCTATTAACGAGTATTTTTGGAGATCATAACATTTCACCAAAAAAAAGCTATAAATAGGTTTCTTCATCGGTTCTTATACTAAAAACGATAACAATTAAAAAATGCTATAATAATAATGTTTTGAAAAATGCTATGAAATTAGTGTCTTATATAGTGTTCAAGAAAATGCTATGAAAAACAATAGCATATTATAGCGTTCGCGAAAACGCTTTTGTTGTAGTGTGGCAATGTCTTAGTTTAGATATTTCTTATGTAAGAAATCCCTTGGCAGGTCATGTATGACTTGATCGATATTCAATTACACACTAGACGCCAAGTGGAGGTATGACTTAGCTTCTCAGACGCTACCCTCTTTTGTTAATTCTCTCTTTTCTTTTTTATATACTCTTTGAATCTTGTTTATTTCTTATTTTTAGACCATATCATGAAATGCTACTATATCATTGAGTATATTATTTTCTTGGCCAATGATAGTTGGAATGTTGTAGTCGATTTCATTTGATTGAATTGGAAGTACTAGACATCATATACACCATTAACGCTTTAAAACCTCAAACTGCTAGAAGATCACTTAGTTCAAACTGCCAGAGGATCACTTAGTTAGCTTGTGTGTTTTCACTTTATTATTTAGGGAAACTGGTTGGTTTCAACTTTAAATTTGTTTTCATCTTCTCCATTAATATTAGGTTTTCTGCAAGTATTGAATCAAATTGAATATGAAGAACCTCTGCCTGACACCAGACCACTACATGAGCTTCTTGGTCACACTCCTCTGGTTTGGTTAAAGGCCTTAAAAGACTATTGAAAATTGATATCATAGCACATTTTTAATTAGTATGAAAGATTAATAACAGTTATTAATATTTTTGCTTCATCATTTGGAACTTCTGATATTTATCTTGAAGTTTTGGGTAGTTTTATTTATTTCTATATCTGATTATGTTTGTTCATGTCATAAATCAGATCTAATGTAATTTTATTCGCTTCTTGGTATAATTTTTATGTGGCATTGAAGTTGGGTTGCGATTTTCTATGTTGTGGGTTTTATTCTAGATTTGATAAAGGGTGAATGCTATTCCTGATTTGGGAATATTAATAGATAAGATTCTATCATAAATTTCTTTTGTATTTCATAATAATTTGTTGGTGTCTTTTTGTCAGTAAGGTGGTGTTTGTTTCCGCTTCTTAAAACGCTTTTGAGGTGTGAATCTGTGTTTCACTCCTAAATTACCGTTTGGTAATAAATTTTGCGTTCAAAATCTGCGTTTTTAAACACAGTTAGGAAAAGCTGATAAAATACGCTTTTTACATTCGCGTTTGTGGGAGATTTTAACACTGAAAAACGGCTCAGTTCAGAAGATCAAAATACCCCTCGATCTCTTCTCTACCCATCGATCTCTTCTCCACTTCTCTTCTTCCCTTCTCTGTGATAGAATCGCACAGCAGCTCCCTTCTGCGACAGAACCGCATGTATCTGTTCTTCTCTTCTTCTCGAAAAAACCTCGCACATCCGTTCACACCTGTTCTTCATCTCTCTCTCTTCTTCTCGACAGCACACAACTGTTCTTCCCGAAACATTTGAGTCACCTCTAGATCGCCATTGACGACGGCACGCATCTCCGATCGATGCCATCGACGATACCATCGCACCTCCTTTCATTCTCTCCCTCTTGATCTCACACAAAGCAGCCCCTACCCAACCAAACAAAATCCATTTCTTTCTCAATCGATCTCTACCTCTCTTCTCTCTCGATTGATCTGTACGGTAGCAACACGAAAATTGTAGATCTGATTCAATCCATCTCCTATCTCTCACAAGCTTCAAACAGCAACTGCGATTTCTTTCCGATCTTTCTCACATTCTACTACAAGATCTAATGGCAGGTACGGTCAAATACAACCTTCCTCTGATCTGTGAATTTTTTTTTTTAAATGATGATTTTTTTTTTTTTTCTGAAATGTAGAGTGAATTTTATGTCTCTGGATTCAATTGAGTCAGGTTAAAAATTTCTTCTTTATTTATGTTAATAAGTTGAAATGATGAATGTGTTTTTTTTTTTTTTGGTTAAAAGTTTGTCTCTGGATTAAATTTGTAAGTCAACTTAGTGCATTTTTGGTCTCCCCTGGATGAATTTTTAGAGTTGACATGGTGAGTGGTTCAAAGAGAACTGACAGCGGCAATTTAAATTGGTTTTATTTTGTATTTTTGTTAGTAAATTGGTTGATGTGGATGTTACTCACATGGAATTTTTCTGTTTGTAAATTGGTTGACAAAAGCAAGTTGGTTGATAATAAACTTGAAATTTTTTGTACCGTGGATAGTGGAGAAGGTGAAACGCGCTTCTTAGAAAACAAGTTTCCTTACCAACCTAGTGAATGAAGATGTAGAAGTGCGCCAATTACATTTATAGATTGAACACAACCCATTTGAGACATGTTTGACGTAGATCCAAAATACATTCGATGTTTGAACCGATTCGATCCGAAAAACATGAAAAATCGGATTTTCAGATTGGAATCTTAAATCTAAAACAAGTTTGGATCAGATTTAGATCTACCCCAATCTATTCCCAAACAAATCCAATCCGAACATATTTTAATACTTTTTTATTATTCTTAATTTCATGTACGTACATATAAATAAAATGTTTTGTCTTTTTGGTTCTCCTTTATATTTAGTTGGAAAGTAGATTTTTTTTTAAAAAATTTATATGATTTTATATTTTTTGAACATTAATAATTTGAAAATAAGGCATGTATTCGGATCGGATTGATTTCGGATTAATGATAAAATGAAACGTATCGGATTCGGTTCACATATTCATTAATCCGTTCGGATCGGGTACATAATTAAAAAATATTGGATCAGTATTGGAGTGATATTGATCTAGTACTGAACTGAACTGTTGCCAGCCCTAGTTTGATGCTACGACGGTCTCCAATAAAACCATTGAGACATTCATTTGAGGTTAGTGTTTCTTATATACAATAAGAAGTTCGATTTTTTCACCAAATGCACAAGACAATGTTTTTAGATCAATCTTTAGGAAATATTTTATGTTTGTAAATTAGCTACCCAACTCTCAGAATTAAAGAATCTGGACTGATTTCATATATTTGTAAATAAGATACTCTATGTATTTCTTGCTGATGTATCGAAGAATTCAGACTAATGTAGTTTTGGCCAACACTTATGTCAATTAAGCATATTAGATTATTCGTAGTTAATTTGTATGTTGAATTCTAATATGATTGACAAGCTTTACCTATTTTTGTGAATTCTGTCCAACACAAGTTTCATGTACTATCGATAGATTTGAAAATAATGTAGATTATGACAAACCATTCTACTTTCTATTAATAAATTACATATTTCATGTGTACTTTTGTTTTTGTGAATTTTGTCCAACACAAGTTTCATGTACTATCATGTTTGCTTTTCTTTAACTTACACGCGCGCGCACACACACACACACACACATCAATTATTGTACTCTGTACAGTCAAATTTTTCTATAATTTTTTTTTAAATTATAAACATTTTAAAATTAAAACAATTATTTTTTAATTTTTATATAATTTTATTATATTTATATATATTTAGTGTAATTATATATTTATAGGGGTATTTTGATAATTTTTTATGCATTCTGGGTGCATTATGTTAGATTGCGTATTATGCAGGTATCTTGTTTATCAGGAAAATTTCATATGTCTATTTTTAAGAGGAGATGTTATCGAAATTTCTATAGAATTTTAAATTTTTCTATAATTTTTTTTAGAATTATAAATATTTTAAAATTAATACAATTATTTTTTTTAATTTTTTATATAATTTTATTATATTTATAACAGTATTCTGATAATTTTTTATGCATTTTGGGTGTACTATCAACCTTAAGGGTATTCAGGTCATTTTACCCTAATACAGTAGATTTTAGAAGCTGTATCAAACAATAATTACCAGATTCTAGTTAACAGCATAACACTTTTACAAAGTTCTATCAAATAAGCTTTTCAATGTTTCAGCTTCTGACAGCAGATTCAGGCAGCTGAATCAAACGGGGCCTAAGTAAATGTGATTGAAGAAGATTACAATCTTTGGGTCAAAGTCAGTTTGTGGGTAAAAAAGTTGTAAAAATATAACTAGACCTTTCAAATATTTGATATTTCTTAATTGAAATATCTACATGAAGAACATTCCCGATAAACACTTTTCCAAAAAAATAAAAAAGGGCATTCCTGATAAGCAACTCCTCCCCCTCATTCCAGTACCTTGGTGAGGTTTATCTCCGTCCACTAGAATTCAAAGAAGTCTTAATTTGTTAGTCTTTTGATTATTCGTTGAAATTTTATCTTATTTTCCCCTTTTCTTAGATTTTATTTTTGGATTTAATGAGATTTTTGTCACTTGCAACAACCTATCAATCTCTTGGAATCATACGCGGAAAAGGCCTTTTCAACTATTGTAATATTTGAAATGCATTAAGAACATCAATCAATCGAAGAAGGGAAACAAATTACATATTCTTGATATCATCTAATTTTGATGGCAATTTATGAGGTAGTTCTATTCTATTCAATCATCTAGCTCATATGTATAGAATAAGCTCATATTTTATTTTCCTTCACATGTTTTTTGATAAAATGCCTCAAAGGGATTATAAATCACTCATGCTTTATAGAAATTTATATATTTAGGGGTGTATGTTTCGTTTCACATGAGCAAATGATGGTTAATACTAGATCTTGGTCACACTTAGCGTAGGATGAACAAAATCAAGAGTTCCGACATTAATGTTGTGGTATGTAAATAGTCACCCTTGTTTCTAAGAGGGATCTGTTTCATTTGTTTAATTATCATTAATTTGTACGTTCTCTCGGTTTTTTATTTTGTGTAGCACGAGAGCACGATTGTGGTTGGCTTTGGACAAACCAGTCTATAACTTGAATGTCTAAGTTGCAGTGTGTAAACAACCAAATGTTTTTAAAGGTTCTTTTTTAAAATTCCTATTCCTATTCTCAATTATTTAGGATGTTTTCTTAGACCTATTGTTTAGAGAGTTCTAATCTTGAAAGCAACCATGATCTATTGAGGTTTAGACTTTAAAGTTTCATTCAAAAGAAAGGCATAGTAATTTAGGGTGTTCTCTTATTTTTTATTTATTTATTAAAACACCAATGCAAATTATTTTATCATATGTACCACCATAATTATCCACTATGAATAAACAATTTTCTCACACCTATTGTTTTATCACGTTCTCCCACAATTGTGGCATATATTATTTTTTGTTGGCACTGTTTTAGAAGCAGACTATATATAAGACCCTTTAAACAAACGTCAATTTGAAGGTGATTATATTCTCCAAGGTCAAAATTATTTATGAAGTGTGGTTGATAAATGACCATATTTCTAGAGAAGTTAGGTTCTTATCCTTTCACTGGATTTTATTTCCTTGAACAGATTATGGACATTCCTTGAATTTGATTTGTGTGAAATTGAAAATGCAGAGATCATACCATCTACAGTTGATCTGAAGGACGAATCAAGATAGTTGTCCATTCAAAAGAAAAAGTTAAGTTAAGCAGATATGTGAAAGATGAATCGTTATGTGCATGTTGCATAGGCTGTCTGGTACACATGATATGCAAGAGTGAAACCCACGACATGAGATGCCATCTAGAATATCAGCATTCCATATTAGGATCCAAGTCAGGTGTTCTAAGAGTTTCACGCTTACCATTTCATGTATTTCTTGTAGTAATCCTTTGACCATACAATGGAATGTGATGGGTTGGATGGTTTTAACCATCTTATACTGAATATTTTTCAAGGTCTCTTAGTATAATTTTCACTACTGAACCTCATCATGTGTACAATATTTCTCAATTTGTATTTTTGACATCGACTATGCTTTTTCATATGAGTGTGTCAATGCCCTCATGTTTGACTTGGTCAGAGTGGTTCTCCAATTTTTCAAATTGCTTCATGAGCATACTAACTTTGTGTCTGTTCCTTTGTTTTAGAATAAGATTTCTTAAAAAGAAAGATGACTCATGTGTTGCGGCAGAGGAGGGAGAAGTTTATGATGGTGAGAAATAGAGACAGAGGGAGACCAAGTTTCTTGGGTATCAGATTTGTTGATCTTAATGTGACGACATTGGTAAATTTGCTATCGCAATCCATTTCTTCTATTATAGATGTTGGAGTAGTTGTGGTCATTAGGGTGGCATTAAGAAGAGTTCAGTAGATTTGATCATATTTTGGGGGTAACTTCTATTACAAACCTCATATGAACATGTTTGACTTTTTAGTAAATGGGATCCACCTTATCAGGCACTCAAATATTGGAGGTATGAGATTGTCACTTTGGATCAATTGAATTAGGTCATATGGTTTGAAAAAGTTGCCTATGGCCCTGTCGAAGCAGAAGATTACCTTATCCCAGGGAAGAGGCATGGGTTCCAGGTTGAAGAATCACCCTTGCAACATCTAGAAAGATGAAGTTGTGGCTCATATGTACATCTTAAACAACAAATGTTTCCGTGTTTGTCCTCTTATTGTTTGCCCCTACAGGTTCTGTGACTCTTGAAAACACATGATCCTGATACTAAATATCTCAAAGATACTTATTGTGAAGGAATAGCCCGATGGTTAGTTACAATTCACATTTCCTAACTTGTAAATGTAAAATAACTCCAAACCATAGCCTTGGTCCTTGGTTCTTCTAAACAATATTCTGAAAACTATTTTTTCCATTAAAATTATTTCCAATTTTCTTTAAGGACTATCTTTTTAATTTTGTATAGAAATTATGTAGGACATTTAGATTATCTTATTTATAATCTCCATTGCAATTTCAAAAAAGAATTTCGTCATTCTAGAGTTTATTTTATTATTATTATTATTATTATTTGTTTTTTTTTTATTACAAATAGGCATAAAAATGATTTGTGAATTGGAGTTGTATGTAAATAGGGAAAAGTTTCAATATGATTGGTAGAGATTTACTGACTACTGTTTTTTTCTTTTTAATGGTATTTGTGTAGAAATTATTTAGGATTTTTATTTTTGAGATTTATAACCTACATTGAAATTTCCAAAAAGAATTTAGTCGTTCTAGATTACTTTTTTCACAAATCAGATTTATATATAAATAGATAAAAGTTTCAATATGATTGTTTAGCACACCATCTGCTTTGCCATAATAAAGTTTCGTAAGGTTGTCGAAAATCCCTCATACAAGCCATATATATTTTTTAACTGATAAAAATGTGATTCTTTCTCATTAGAACTTTATAATTGCTATTCAAAATGGTGAATTATATCTTGAATAATGCTCAAGTGACCTCGGGCTGGAACCTCATATCACATTTCTTGACGTGAAATTGTATGGGAGCTGTAAATGCTTTTCGTTGGGAAATGAGGGAAGAAGTGTGATATGAGTTTCCAGCTTGAGGTCACTCCAAACATAACTTATATCTTAATGTTAATAAACATATGTTCATGTGCAAAGCATGTGTACTTCCTTAATTCTTGGAAAAAGAGTTAGAAGAGGAAAAATAATAGAGTTGCATGGAAGGTATTCTTTGAAAGGAAGAGGAGAAAAGACAATTACGTTAACAATAATTCTTTAGATTTGTAATGAGGTTAAATCCAAATCCCTTTGTATGTGGGCGATAAAGGAAGTGAGATCTACCCTTGTGTTTTATTACTTCCTCAACATTGCACCACTGTGGTGATGGCACAAAACTATATATGCTTTATTACGTCCATGATATACAAGTGTTGTACACTTACGAAAAATTGATGGTTCTCAGCAAACATAATGTTGATGGCAATCTTGTAGGAAGATAGTGTATCACAACTCAATTTTTGGAATGTGTGTTGTTTCGTAAAAATGATGATTTCATCACATGTTTGTGTAACTTTGGGATGATAAATTAATTAGATATTTGAAAATATGTAGTCTTAATATTTATTTATTTATTTAATTGTTTTTTATTACGGAGGTGTTCGAACTCAGAGACCCTGACTAGCAGGGGTGAGGCAACCTACTTCTTAAAGCACCATATCTAAGGGTGGAGTTAAGACTTTACTATGTGGGGTGTAGACATGAGATGCTCATCATTGAACCTTGATGATATGTTATTTGGAGTCGGTACCACTCTTTTTTTTGCAAATGAGTGTGAATGGACACCCAAAATGATTTTGAAATTGGTGTTATTCTTGTAGCGACTCTCGTATATGGAAAAAAGGGTATGATCTATATAAAATCTAAGTAGGGGAGGTCTGGTTAAAGGATGGAGAAGGTGTTAGGCATGCCATCTTCTCCATCAAAGGTGATTGATTATCTTTAAAACTTGGCCAATCTTTTGAAAAACTTAAATAAATAAAAAAAATACATGAAAATGCATGTTTAGAGATGGTGTGTGTAATAAGTGAAAATGTACATTTGAAAAGGGTTTTGATATTAATGTGAGACATTGGAAATATCTTATGAAAAAGGATAATTCATATAACTTATATTATTTTTATAAGTAGGAATGTTAGTTTAGGCTTTTTAGAGAGATTCCATGATGGAGTTCCTCTAGTGCCATAATTTTAATGCATGTATGCAAGGTTAGAAACTTAGTGTTTCAATCCAACAAAAAGATGATACATTTTTTCATCATTGCGAAGCATATGTAAATGGGTGTATAGTGTACAATATGATGCATGAGAAACATTATAGGTGAAAAAAATGTTTCAACCCCCACTATTTTAGTCGAATCAGGGTACAACTTACCGGAGGTGAGAGATGGTTTGTATTACATCCTAAAATTTTTATAGAACATAAAATAAATAAATAGTTAAGAGTAGAAGAAGCAAGTACTTAAATAAAATACCTAATTTACACCTACTTTGTTCCTTGGTATTCTTGAATGATATTGAGTCTTGAAAGAACAAACTTGAAGATTGAGAGTTTTAGTTGAGAGTATGAGATTAAAGAAGATGATAGTTATTGGTTGAGAGTTAAAAGATGAATGAAAATTCTTAAGTTGAGAGAGGATTAGATATGTTGAGTGGAGATTTTGATAGAGTTTTATATTGAGAGATGGGGGCTTGAGAGCATGATTTGCTTATAGGAAATGAGAACATTTATAGAATTTTTGGAGATTTTTGAATAAAGTGGTCAAATTCTAAAAACAAAGAGAAAGGACATGAGATTTTGATTATTTCTTTTAGGATTTTCTATCTTCATGAGGATAAAGGTGGAATTTGTGAATAGAAACCCTAAATTTTCTTTGATCTTTGTTCTTTTGATAAATAAAAGTGAGAACAAAGGTATTTTTGGGAGGGTGAGTGAGGAAGTGACATGTATAAAGGTGAAGCAATAGGTAAAAAATAAACTTTAGTTCTCTTGTAAATATCCTTAAAAGTAATGATAGATATATATTTTTGAAATAGACTAATGGGAGAACTCCATATATGTACTTGAAGATTCTTATCTTTTGAGGGTATGATTGGAAGTTCTCCCAACTTTAAGGATTTTTATAAAAGATCAAAGTACTTTTTTTATTTGACTTTATTTTTTTAAGGCATTCTTAAGTCTTTTCAAGAGAGTTGACTCTAAGTTGGAGCATTGACCCACCAAGGAAGATTCTTCTTAGATGTTGAAACCTATGAGAGATTTTCGTGTGTCTTTTCTTGGGGGGAGGTATAAGACTATGAGCTTTTGGAGTTGGCATGGACTTAGAATGGGCTTGACATTGGAATTTGGTTTTGGACTTGGATTATGGGTTCATGATGGTTTAAATTTTGATATTTGGACTAGGCTTGAAAATGGGTTTGGTATTGGATTAGAGTATGGATAATGGATTTGTTACTAGAGAGTGAGTTTAGATTAGGAAGTGAGTATGAAATTGGGTCGATTCATAGATTTGGAGAAATGGGTATGGGAAGTGGGTATGGAATTGGATGTGATTACCTAGATGGACTAAGGATAAGGTTTGGGTATGCAAAACAATATGAAATGACGCATGTGTACATGTATTCATGAAAAAATATGTCAAGTGACAATTAGTATGTAACGTGAGCTCGTTGAAGGACTTTAAGCTTTTAATTGAAATCAATTCGAGATTTTGAAAATTTGTATTCTTTCTAACAGGTTTGTGCAAATTGGGGTGTCTACATGGGGGCAACTAAGAGTAAAGTGAAAAAAAAAAATGGTTGTGGGGGCAATAAAGAGTTGAAGAAAAATTTGTGGGGGCAATTGTGGAAGATTTTTTTATTCGTCGTTAAAATCTGTTGCAACAACTCTCTAATCCATAGACTTTGTGGAGGGTCAAATCTACAAGACCTGGGATGGTATAAGGATACACATGGTTTTGACATGTAAAAAATACTCCAAGCTTAGAGCTTCAGGAGGTCAGCTTAAAGCTCGAGATAGAGGGAGGACGGAATAAAAAAGGTGTATGTTCCGGGTTTAAAGTTCGAGTTTAAGGCATAAAGTTGGGTTGAACCAAGCTCATAGCTTGAGTAAGGTCGAGTATCGGAAAGCATAAGGTCAGTGGAATCTTTTCTCGAATGGTGTGCCTTGATAGATCACGCAAAATTTATGATTTGACAGAATTTAAATGTGATTTTGGAAGGATTTTATCGTTAGAAAGTTACCAAATAAAAAATGTATTAAAAAGATAAATTCCTAATATAGAAAGATTGATTAAGAAGGAGAAGATAGAATATGAAACATTTTAAAAAAGGATTTTATCCTATTCTCCATAAAAGGACAATCATGTGCTAACGAGAGGTATGAAATTCTTGCTCCTAAACCCTATACATTCTCATTCTGAGGTCTAACTTAGGCATCAAAGACTCTGTGAGACAAGTAGAATGTGGAGTTCCAAAGAATTGAAGGTCAACCCACAAGGTATTTACGGATCTTGAGGTAATATAAAAATACCTCTAAAGACTTTGAAAATTCTTGTGTGTAAGAGGGGAGAAGGGTGGCGGTGGGGGGTGGGGCGTGGGGGGAGGGGAGTTGCCCGCACTATACATCCGCCTCTACAATATCTCGCCCAAATCCCCTGGGTATATGTGGTGATAAACATTGGAAAAATAATCTTAATATTATAGAATTAAGAATTATGTGTCTTTTGTTTTCCGAAAGTAATATCGTACAGCTACCCAATTTCATCAAATTTCTAATCTGAGTCAATGGTTTTCAGAATTGCCAACTTGCCATGATTGAGTTTTTGAGTTGACTCAATGAGTTAGTTTGAATGAGCTTTAGCATTTAGTCGAGTTGAAATTCAATTGAGTTGAGTTAAATGAGGACCATCAAATCATATTCTAATAATTATTAGAATATTTTCCAAATGAGAAAAAAGGCAAAATAAAATAAAATAAAATAATGAGATTGTTAAGGTGCATCTCATGCACTGTATTATAGTGGATCCCACATGCTATCACCATCGCCGATTAAACCTAAGTAAGTGTTGTTACTTAGCCATTTGATTGGTACGATTGACATTTTTATACCATTTTGTGCGTTGATTATGGGAAAATTTCCATTCCAACACGTTGATCATTTTAATTCCTTAAACATGCTTTTTAGCGAGATCGTCGCTTTTATAAAAGCATTGAGATAGTGACTTTTAGAATAAATAGCAGTGATCTCACTTCCTTTTAAGAGATCGTTACTTTTGAAAATTAGAGAGATCGTTACTATTGTTTATCAGCAAGATCGTGACTTTGAAATATCTGTAGTCTCGTTATGCATCTTTTTCGGAATTAAAACGAACAATATGCTAGAATGGGAATTTTAACAAGAGTCGTGCTGAGGTGTCATTGTGATTCTCATATTTTTTGACTTGGGGTGCGCACATAACTGTAGATTATTTCTTCAAGATACAAGTAAAAGCAAGTACAATAATGTGTGCACCTCCACGTCAGAAATGTGAGAATTGCAGTAAATCCAATGCCACCCCAGCATTACTGTTTAATAAAAGTTGCATATATTTTCGAAATCTTCTCTTAAAAAGATATTATATAAGATTCAATGAATAAAAAATAATTACAAAAATAATGTGAATATTTTGTCCTAATCTGTTTATTTCTTTATATTATTAAATACACCTAAAAGCCATAAAGATACAGAAGAATATTCCTTGTTTCCTTCTTTTCAGAAAGTTTCATTATTCCATTTTTCATGCTTCTTGTTGTTTTATTAATCTATATTATAAGAGGTTTATACGTCCGTTCTAGGTGTGAAAGTGACTCCAATCGCAATTTGGTCTAGATGTGTCTCCAAAAGATATTTTCCTTAAAAAACTATTTTCTAGAAAATGAGTTTGCAGGAAAATATTTATGGATATTCGACTACAGAAGAAAAATATTAATGGAGAGTTACACATATGATTGCATGATGAAATTGACAGAAAAATTATAGTAAAAAATGTATAACCGGTCATTAGTATGTTTGCTCACGGAAATTGTGACATCTCAAGAGAATGATAATCAAGCGTGAAACCCAAAGAGAAGAATCTCTCACCTACACTGTTCTTGTGGGGATAAAAAAAAGGTTTTAATTCACATCTTTTCTTCTAATTATATGGTCAAGCACACTATCCTTATTGCAATAAATGGATCCATTAACTTGATCTCATCATTTATTGGATAATCATTCACACTATTCTTGTCGTTGTAAAGAGATCATTATATCTACTATCATCTGTTCTTCGATAAATATAGACCATTCTTTTGACAATAAAGGGATCCATATATATAATCAACTCTTAGCAAAGATGGTTTCTTTGCCTTAGGATTAGAATTAGCCAAGAAAATTAGGAACTCAGCAAACAGTTTAAGCTACTCATAATTCAAGTAATAAATTATGAAAAATGCTTTAAAAGCAAAAAGCCAAAAGCCAAAAGCCTTAAGTCAGCAAAATTTGTAGTTGAACACCATGATCCCTAAAAAAATGCTTTTCCTACACACATATAACCTTACAAGTAAAAAATTTCAATTTTTCTAAAAAAAATTCTTCCCACCCACTTTTTGGTGCAATCATACCAAACTAAATGGTGCCATTGAAAACAATAATTGTGAGTCAATGGGGCAAATTTGGGATTGATTTGATTTGATTTGATTTGATTGGGTCCATTGGACTATTAAAATGGCTATCTTTGTTAATGTCTTAATCTAGAAAAATAAAAAGGTGTGTGGTCATTTAACCATGATTGGCACAAAAGTTGCAAAGTGGGAATTCCAAAAATCAAACAGGTAGGTTAGGCCCCACCTTAATAAGTTAATTAAAATCCTAGTTCATCAGCATTAACTGCATTATCAAAAGAATTTGTGATAATGGATGAGAGAAGATACCTCCATAGCCTTTTGCTTTTATTTTTGTATATAGATATTGATACATAGGGGTCACTTTTCCTTGTCTAGGTCTTCTAAAGTTTCATATTATGGAAACATGTAGCTAGCCCACCAAAATCCACTAATATTTACAATGAGTCATTAATGATGATGGTCCATTAATTAACTTATCATTGACGAATTTCAAAGTCTATAATTTTTATTATGGCATTCAAACTTGATTAAATTTGAGTTTATATGTTTTTTTATTTATTCAAATGAATTCGCATTTAATTATGAGCTATTTAATCTGATTAAAATGCACTCCCTTGACTGTGTCGAAGGACATTTAATCTAATTATGTAAAATGGGACAGTCTTCTCATGAAGATTAGGATAACGATCAATCCGATATGTTGTGCAACATATCTTGATTGGTGGGTATGCCATTGCATCCATTGGTACGTAATCGATTAAAAATTATTCAATTTTATTGTTCTAAATTTACAATCAATTTTGAAACTTGCATATTAATTACATTATGTACATAAATAATACAATCCCTCTGAAAGAATTTCCGAAAGAACGTTTGCAGAAAAAATTGGAAGATTAAACCCCGCAACCAACTCTCACAATGAGATGATACAAGTCAATCATCCCTCTAATGCACATTTCTAATCCATATTTTGTTATTAATTTAGTAGTTGGTATGTCTCATTATTTGTTATTTCAAAATTGTGAAGTTTCTCATGGCTTGCGTCAAGAGGAAATATTCCTTCTAAAGTAAACCTTTCTTGTTTCCTTGAAAAATACAGGTGCATATCATCTTATACTTTTGCAAAAATATTTTGTCGGCTGTTAGTGGAAGGGTAATTTCTCTAAATTCGACTCTTGTTAGCAATTTGGGGTATGGTAAAAATTTGTTTCGTGAAAAATTTGAGTTATATTTGATTTTGGATTGCAAAAATCTGGACTAAAATTCAGTCAAAAATTCGATAATGAAAAATATGCAGCATATGCTTTATACGTGTATTATCCGTTTCATTTAAAAAATTCAAAAATAAAAAATTCGATAATATCATAATGACGTTAATGCTGATGGTGATTATGAAGTTGGTGATGGTGAAGGTAATTATATATTGGTGATGGTAATAGTGATGGTGGTGATAATGAGGCATTAAGGTTATTATTTCATTGGTTTATAAAAAAAGACTAAAATCAATGGGCAAATCATCTATTTGAAAAATTAAGATGTAATCTCAAATAAATGTAGAAGACCATGTCATTACCTTTTTAAAGATAAAAGAGACATTTATCATGTAAAAAGATGAATTCCTCCAAAATTTTGGAAGTCAACTTGAGTTACATGTCACAGCTTACAAGTTTACACTTTGCAACATGCAATAAGTCACAGTAGCATTTTTTCCACCGAGTTTTATAAAAATTTGTAAAAATCATAAAATCGTGTTTTATTCTTTTTAAATTTAAAATGCGTGAATTATTCAAAATAGTTCAATAATCCGGAAAATAATACTTTCATTGAAAAAATCAAGAATTAAACGGGAGATTGCTAACAAGGAATTTGACTTAGGTGGATATGTAGATGATACCTATAGAGATGTGAGAAAAATATCACAAAAAAAAAGTATCGTAGCCTTAAGTGAAGTCTTCATCGTATTACTAGATTCGTTCCAGCTAGCACTATGTGAAAAAATGGGTAAAATCCACACGACTCTTTTAAAACACTACGTGAAAAAAAAAGATTAAATTTGATAGACCTTGGTGTCGAATTTACCCATTTTTTCATACCGTTTAAACTGAATCATGATATTGGTATAACATGAGCCAATTTGCGGTACAATTTGTAATGGGCTTGTAGAATACAACAAACCTGTACTACCTAATTAATATACGGGTCTGACCATTTTAATTAATTTGTTGAATTTTGCAAATAGGTTAAATGAATGAAATAGTGAAGATAACATATTTGTTTGAGAAATTTAATCATGCTTGTTAGAATTTTTGTAACATTATAGTTGTACTTGCATGCTTAAATTATATACATATTTAAGTGAACTAAATTAGCAATCTTAAGTAAATTAAGAAATGAATTATCTTTGCCTAGCTACTCCTACAAATCGGGTTTGTTCTAGAGTAGGGAACCAATCTAGGTCTTAATGCCAAAGGATTTCTCAAAAAGTATTTAAACGATAATCTTAAAACTCGACTCAAATATTCACTGATTAGAGTCAATTCAATAACTCATGAGTCGAGTAATAATAATAATAACAATAATATATTAGTTTTATAAATATTTAAAAATAATTTTTATTTTTAGTATTTTAAAATAAGATAGATTTTTTTGTTCTTTACAACATATTATATGACCAAATAATTCAATCAAGTTGAAGGTGCCAACTTCTTAAGTTGGTTAAATTTTGTGAATATTGATACCACAATAGTTGAGTGTGGTTCGGCTAGAATAATGTTTTTAGGTAACTATTCATCACCAGCTAATTATTATTCCCTAATCCCCTTGCTTATTTATTTTTATTTTTTTTAAAAAGGGTTTGGGTCAAATTCCTTGTACGGCTCGGTGCATTTTCAAGGTGATTCGTCTGAGTTGATGTGACTCGACATGTTGGAGGCCAAGTTACCTTGAAGTCCAATTTGAGTTGACTTGATGAATTTTAGAATTATGATTTAAACCATATTAATTGGAATGGCATTTAATTGACAAAGAAATTTGAGAAGTAGATGTCCATAATCACAAAATTCTTCGATGTTTTTTTTATTATAAATATTTGTAAAATTCTCCGAATAAGGGAATAGCCGATTAAATCGACAAATTGACGAACTAATCGATGATTTATCAATTAATTATAGATTAAGATAATATTTTTACTCTCCATTATCAAAATTTTATTTTCTTCAACATTCAAATCTTAGGAAAAAGATAGGATTTATGGAGAGATTGAAGATGATGGGAAATGGTAGGAAATCTGAAAACATTAATTTTTGTTTGCAAACCCTTCACAA
Source organism: Akebia trifoliata (assembly GCF_017979445.1). Classification (NCBI taxonomy): domain Eukaryota; kingdom Viridiplantae; phylum Streptophyta; class Magnoliopsida; order Ranunculales; family Lardizabalaceae; genus Akebia; species Akebia trifoliata. The sequence continues at coordinate 30,104,292 of NC_141377.1, forward strand.
ATTTATCCAAAATAGTCGAATGAAGATCCACAGAATAATTATCAAATTCCAACTTTGTTAGTTTTTACTGTGGGTGTAATCTAACTTCTTCTTATTGTTTCCTTTATTTTGTATAAAATAAAGTTGCCGGCCTAATTAATAATTACATGAAAGCTTAGCAAAACCTAACAGCACCCAAACCAACAACACTTGAGACAACATCACAAAAGGCATATCTTCCCCCACCTTAACAAAAGATTTTTATTTTTTATTTATCCATTTCTACAAATTAATTTGATAGTTTGGAGGAGAGTGTAGATTGTGGAATCATGATCTGTTTTTTTCTCTTGAACTTTCTCTTCACTTGTACCTTTCCATCTTTTTCAAGCCTCTACTTTAATCCCAAAATAAAAAAAGGCCCATAATTAAAAAAGAATATATATGTAAACCCTCACCCCTTTTGACAAAAAGAGAATATATATATATGGGTCGGGTTCTTACGACCCCTATTACGACTTACATTGCGACACACCGTTTTGTTTTATATGGGTAAAAATGTTTGGAATGGGCTGATATTTTGTGAGGATGATCTCTATGGTGAGGAGATCATCCTTGCCAAAAATCAGCTCATTATGAAACTTCTAGACCGTCCAATTTTTGTTGAAAAATTATAGATTGTCCAATTTTTGTAAATCAGTTTTGATGGGGTTAGAAGTTTTGGAATGGAATGATTTTTTGCCAGGATGATCCCCTCATCACAGAGATCATCCTCACAAAAAATCAGCCCATTCCTAACATTTTTGCCCATATAAGACAAAATAGTGTGTCGCAATGTGAGTCGTAATAGGAGTCGTAATAACGCTGTTATATATATATATATATATATATATATATATATATAAAATTGGAGGAGATCCCAAGGGATAACATGTCTCCTGAACTTCTCACATGAAATCGAATCTATCCATCTTTTCAAATTCATGTAAGCACGAATACATCATACACACTAGTAGTGAGTTTGCAACTTATTGTATTTTATATTTACATGATCGGGTATCCATGGCTTTAACTCAGTATCACGCCAAGCCTCATCTCGTCCATGCCTGATATCGAGTCATCTTGGATGAGTCGTCTCGTTTCGCTCGTTCAACATTAAGACAATGGATTTTAACTATTTAAAAAATTTAAAAAAATTCTAAAATGATTATAATTACAAAACGAAGACAAACAAAATATTGAAAGCGCCCTCGATCCGCGGGGTGCGCGGATCCGCTTTTGACCCTTGAGGTTTGGGAGTCGCCACCTAGTTATTACGGTCTAGGAACCGATCAATGACTCTAAACGGATAAAAACTAATCTAAAACCAAAAAAACTGAATTCGGGGATCAAGTTACGGGGTTGGAAGGTGTTAGGCACCAACCCCGCCCGGCCAAAGCCGGTCTCTACTAAATTCCCAAGTAAATTACATTGCTAAAACCTAGATAAGAAAATAAATAAAAATAAAAGGTTTACCTTTCCGATGGCAAGGACTTGATTCCCTCAGATCTGACAAAAAGAACTCCTTGTACCGTGCTCCCTTACTTCGTTCTGCTTCCGGATTTGACTTCGGATCTCCGAGGCAAGGTATCTTCTTGTTTTTGAATCTGAACTCTTCAATTTCGTTGTGGATTTGAGGGTGTTTTTAGAAGGCTTTTGGGTGTTTTCTAGATTAAAATTGAAGGAGGGATGTTAGCTAAGGAGTTGAGGCTCCAAAACTAGGGTTTATGGGGGGTTAGGGGAGCTTCTAGACCTACTTCTCTTAGGGTTTATAATTTGATACGAAAATAGGGTGTGAGCACCTCTATTTATAGATGTTTTTAGGGGTTGATTTGGATAGAGTTAGTATTTAATTAGAGATCTTTTAATTAGAGTTGTGTTTTAATTTGACTTGTTTTAGGTAGAATTATGTTTTAATTAGAATTGTTTTAGGTAGAATTATTTTTAAGTTAGAACTCTATTAGATAGAGTTATTAATCAATTATAATTCTATTATGACTTTTGGTCTTATTTGATTGACTTTTAATGTTTTGACTTTAGTCTTAATTGATTGACTTTTAATATCTTGACTTTAGTCTTGCTTAATTGATTTTAATTTTGACTTCAGTCTCACTTGATTGACTTTAATACCTTGACTTCAGTCTTACTTGATTTACTTTGATTTTTGGAGCACCCCTCCTCTAAAATATTTTTAATTCTTTGGACCCCCAAATGGAGGGTTCCTTAAAGAAATATCCCACGAACCCTCAACAATTTTGCCTAAGAGTCTGATTAATCGATTTTTTAGGTTCAAGTTTTTAAATTAATTTCATTAATGTTTAAATTTAATTATTTAATATTTTATTTATAAATTTCGAAATTTTTTATCATGAAAATTGTGAAATTACCGTTTTACCCCCGGAGAGGACTTTTCACGTTTTAAGTCGGTTTTTAATATTCTAGGATGTTTTAGAATCGGTTTTTCGTAAGGAATTCAATGGAAATATTAGTTTTTGTTATTTATGAAATTTTTTGTGTGAAATGGTTGTGAACTTTATGAGGGGCATTTTCGTAATTTTGTCAAATTCTGTTAAAATTGGTGAAATGATTTATTTGATTCCGATTTGTCATTTTATGTGTTTGAATGGGTTTTCCTAAGCGTAACGTAGGCTCTAAGGTTGTTTTGAGGTTAGGGGTATTTTGGTAATTTTTAGTGATTTTTATCGTGAAGCTTCTTTTTGGTTTGCAAGATGATGATTTCTATGTTTCTGGGGTCATACTTTCCTAGCGTAGCGTGGTTTCTAAGGTTTTGTCAATTCGAGATACCTCATCTGGATTTCTGAAACAAATCTGGTAACAAAGTAAAGCAATGGAATACACATCCATCATTGGGAATCCTTGCGATCGGGTTGACGAGTTGATTAATCAGGCGGATGCAAAAATGGGGTGTCTACAGATGCCCCTCTTTGGCAGAGGGTTGAAGCAAACTAGATAGCAAATCTATTTTGGTAGATAGTGCGATATCTGAATGCCAAAGCTAGTGACGGTTCATTTTGCAGCCTGATTTAGCAATTCGTCAGGGTGTTCGGATCCTTGAGGGTAAAGCTCTCCCCGAATTAAAAGGTTGTCAGGTCCTTGAGCGCAAACTCTCACTGACGGTGTCAGATCCTTGAATTTTAGAAAATTCTCCCTGACTAAAAAATGCAAATGTGCAAGTGTGTGCACTGTGTGAAACTAAGTAAAACCTGAGCATAAATTTAGCATAATCTGAGTATAAACTGAGCATAATTTGAATATAAACTGAGCATAATTTGAATATAATCTGAGCATAGTTCCTGAGAAAACCCTCGGCGGCATCTGAGCATAGTTCCAAGAAAACCCTCGGCGGTATCTGAGCATAATTCCGAGAAAACCCTCGGCGGTATCTGAGCATAGTTCCGAGAAAACCCTCGGCGGCATCTGAGCATAGTTCCGAGAAAACCCTCGGCGGCATCTGAGCATAGTTCCGAGAAAACCCTCGGCGGTATCTGAGCATAGTTCCGAGAAAACCCTCGGTGGTATCTGAGCATAATTCCGAGAAAACCCTCGGCGGTATCTGAGCATAGTTCCGAGAAAACCCTCGGCGGTATCTGAGCATAATTCCGAGAAAACCCTCGACGGTATCTGAGCATAGTTCCGAGAAAACCCTCGGCGGTATCTGAGCATAATTCCGAGAAAACCCTCGGCGGTATCTGAGCATAGTTCCGAGAAAACCCTCGGCGGTATCTGAGCATAATTCCGAGAAAACCCTCGGCGGTATCTGAGCATAGTTCCGAGAAAACCCTCGGCGGTATCTGAGCATAGTTCCGAGAAAACCCTCGGCGGTATCTGAGCATAGTTCCGAGAAAACCCTCGGCGGTATCTGAGCATAATTCCGAGAAAACCCTCGGCGGTATCTGAGCATAGTTCCGAGAAAACCCTCGGCGGTATCTGAGCATAATTCCGAGAAAACCCTCGGCGGTATCTGAGCATAATCCGAGAAAACCCTCGGCGGAGACTGAGCAAAATCCAAGATAACCCTTGGCGGCAACTGAGCAAAATCCAAGATAACCCTTGGCGGCAACTGAGCAAAATCCAAGATAACTCTTGGCGGAGACTGAGCAAAATCCAAGATAACCCTTGGCGGCAACTGAGCAAAATCCAAGATAACCCTTGGCGGAGACTGAGCAAAATCCAAGATAACCCTTGGCGGAGACTGAGCAAAATCCAAGATAACCCTTGGCGGCAACTGAGCAAAATCCAAGTTAACCCTTGGCGGAGACTGAGCAAAATCCAAGATAACCCTTGGCGGAGACTGAGCAAAATCCAAGATAACCCTTGGCGGAGACTGAGCAAAATCCAAGATAACCCTTGGCGGCAACTGAGCAAAATCCAAGATAACCCTTGGCGGCAACTGAGCAAAATCCAAGTTAACCCTTGGCGGAGACTGAGCAAAATCCAAGATTACCCTTGGCGGAGACTGAGCAAAATCCAAGATAACCCTTGGCGGCAACTGAGCAAAATCCAAGATAACCCTTGGCGGAGACTGAGCAAAATCCAAGATAACCCTTGGCGGCAACTGAGCAAAATCCAAGATAACCCTTGGCGGAGACTGAGCAAAATCCAAGATAACCCTTGGCGGAGACTGAGCAAAATCCAAGATAACCCTTGGCGGCAACTGAGCAAAATCCAAGATAACCCTTGGCGGCAACTGAGCAAAATCCAAGATAACCCTTGGCGGAGACTGAGCAAAACTGGCAAAGGAATGAATGAATTTTGGAGAAAACTGATTAGAACGAATCGGAGAACGAATAAATCTGGAAGATAATGAATCTGGAAGAGAAATGATTGATTCCAAGAATGATTGAATCTGGAAAAGAATCGGAGAACGAAAGAATGTTATATCTCCTATGTGAGATCCAATATGCTTTTGTTTGAACCTCAAGGATTTATCAAAAAGTTTTATGAATTTAAAACCTGAGTTTTTATTTCTTTTGAACCTCAAAAGTTTTTCGAAAGAATTGTTATCAAGAGGGTAACCTTAACTTTGGGGTTCCTATTATTTTTTAGGATTAACATTGCTCGAAGACAAAATGCCCCTAGTTTGACAATGACCATGGCCTTGAAAATAATTGAACACATCATAAAAAAAATGCCCCTAGTATAAGGGGGAAAAGTTACATTAACAAAAGAAAGAAAATGCCCCTTGTATGAAGGTTTGAAATAATTGATTACCACAAGCGTAATAAAGACTCAACTATTTAATTTTGATTAATTTTATTAAAGGTTTTGAGTCAGGCTCAAGAGTACAAAATTATTTCCTTTCGAGACTCATCATAGAATTCAACTTTATCTCCCTTGGTTCACTTGGGGAAGTAAACATTTTCAGATCGATCATAGACAAGATACTTGTGGCTTCTGAGTCTATGCCTGGCCTAAGCTAAGTATTGAACTTGGTTATTCGGACTTCTAATGTTTCAGCTCGGACCGCTCTCAGCTTGGGATTTTCTTCTGTTTTTCTTTGTTGCTCTAACTTTTGCCTAGATCGCCTTTTCAGGTTTTCAATCTAGTGAGCTTGCTCTAGCTTTTGCCTAGATCGCCTTTTCAGGTTTTCGATCTAGCGAGCTCTTCTCTTTTTTTTTCTTTACTCTGATTGTTGCCAAAGTTGTCCTTTCAGATTTTCAACCTTGCGAGCTTGCCTTAATTTTTGCCTAAGTCGCCCTTTTCGGGTTTTCAACTTAGCAGGCTTCATCATTTTTTATCTTTTCTCCTCTGCACTTCTGGAGTTGCTGTTTGATCATGCTTTGTTATCTTCCTTGACTTCTCGTACGGTACTTAGGAGGACTTTTATGGGTAGGCTTAGGACTGGGTATAAAAAGAAAGGAATTTTGAGGCTCAAAAATCCAAATGCCCCTTGTGTGGCATTTCCTTTTAAATTATTCCTTTTTCTTTAAATTTTCTTCCCCATTTTGGATGATATTTCTTTTCTTTTGAATTTTTTTCTTGATTTTTTTCTTGTCAGGGAATATAGACTTTTTTTTTTTTTTATTGATGTGGTCGGGCCTGAAGTAATTTCTCAGGTTGCCTACGTACCCCAGAATTTTGGGATCAGACCAAAACGTAGTTCGAACTTTCCCTCCCTTAGGTTAGGTGATCGGGCTGAGAAAGAAAAAGGCATCATTTTTTTTTTTTTTTTTTTTTTTGAAAAGGCTGCAAAGGGCTGAGAAAGGAGATAATGAACTGGGTAGCAGGAAAATTGATTCGGCCAAAGATGACCTCCTTAAATGTAGTACCATTTGATCCGATCAAGGCTAGTTGACTCTGGTAGTTCACTTCCATCATGATCTTGAAGTCTGACGACTTTTCCAGACAGTATTTCCTTAATGAATGAATTTTTCCAATTTAGACTTTCTCCTATAATCGAGGAGGAGTGTTCAATTTTCTTTGAAGTCTGATAGTTAAATCTTTGACTTGTAAATGATGAGCTTTGAACTTTTTGTCAAATGCACGGGTGACTCTTCTTAGATAAGCTTGCACGTGGTACAGGGCTTTAACTCGTTTTCTTCGATCAAGTTTAATTCTTCATACTGCTGACGAACCCAATCTGTTTCTAACAAATGATTTTCCAACAAGACCCTGAGAGACGGAATTTACATTTCAACTGGTAAGATTGTTTCCATATCATACACTAGAAAGTAGGGAATAGCTCCAGTGGAAGACTGTATTGAAGTATGATGTGCCCCTAGTGTGAATGGTAACTTCTCTAACTAATCCTGGTGTGATTGACGCATTGTCTTGATGATTGTTTTGAGATTTTTTACTAGCTGCTTCAACCTTTTCATTAATCTGAGGACGGTAGAGAGATAATGTGTGATGCCGGATCTTCAACTTTGATCACAGAGTAATGATTTATGCTTTGAAGTACGACCCATTATCAGAAATCAGTTCAAAAGGTATCCCTATATCGATTGATAATATGTGATTTGCAACTCAAGATGTAGTGAGGATAGCACTGGTACATTTTATAACATCTTCTTTGATTCCATTGATATAGACGAGTATCTAGTCCATGTTGAACAACACTCAAGCTTGTACCTAACATACCCTCATATGATCACACGAACAAGTCTTTTGAAATTTCTGAGAAAATTCATTATCCCTTGTGTTCCTCTAGAGATAAGATGGTTTCTATTTGAATCTCTTTAGGAATTTATTTCTGTTCCGAGGTTAATGACCTTTGCTTTCTTGGGCCCGACTCTTATCTTTCTTGTTCAGGAGCTAGATTATTAGTTAATTCATTAATGCGCTCGAGATATTCAAAAATTTCTTTTGTACGATCAATTCAGAAGGGGCGACAGACACCTCTATAAACTCGATGAACTAACTTGACTCAATAAGAAAAAGTAGACTCAATCTAAGGAAGACATGACCTTGCTAGAAAAAAGGACTCGAGCTAACCCAAATGACCCATGAAAACTCAAGACTACCCAAAACGGGCTTGATGATAACCGAGACATTGCTTACAACCAGTAGGATTGAAGCACTACGATCTTCGAAGAACAACTGGACGATGTTGAAAAATTTTGAGGTCATTTCTGACTGTTGATTTGATATTGACGTTTACTCTAACTGACCGGATTTACAACCCTAGCTAGACGATGGACGATTGAGCTTAGATACAATGATAACCCTTAAACCTCTTTGAAGGTGAATTTAACCAATTTCAGTGTCACCCCCTTGATAACATTTTAAATGAACCTTGAGATTTTATTGAATTTTGTGCACCAATCCATTAAAAAATTATCCATTCAATGATTATTCAGAAGAAAAATAATTATGTTGCACTCTTGAAAAATATTGGAAAATAATGTTTTTATTTCACAAATCTGATTATATTTTTGCAACATTTTTTGGTAGTTTTCCAAGGTCCATAAAAACTTTTCATGCAAAAAAATAGATCTTTTGCAAATTTTTCCTTTTTTCTTTTCTTTTGGAAAACATTTTCTTCTAGAAAACATTTTTTTTTATTTTAGAAAACATTTTTTCTAGAGAATAACACTTTTTCTGGAAAACACTTCTTTTGGAAAATATTTTATTCAGGAAAATATATTTTCTGAAAAATGTTTCTTCTAAAGAAGCCTTCTTTTGGAAAATAATCTCCTTTTTTTTTTTTTTTTTTTGAAAAATATTTTCTTTTTCTTCTTTGAAAATTCGATTTCCATTTTGATTTAACTGGCCCGGTCCATCATGATTGATGGATCGGGATGGACTGGGTCATTATTGTAAAAGAATGGACTCTTTACTGGGTCGGTGCACCCATTTTAATTTTCAAAAATAAAATTTCTTTGATCCTTGAGGACAATCATGCACTTTGATCTCAACATTCATATCATTCACAAACATTCATCCAACAACAGGCATTCATTCAATAAACAACCCGAGAACACCCACGATAAGTTCGAGTCGTGACCTATGGGGAAGGTTTCTAGACTCTAGGCTTACTACGTGCAATGCATTTTTATCTGGCCACCCTTGCCCAAGCACACCTATATACCTTTCGATACGTGGTGACTTGGTTTGATATACCGTATAGGTGATAATCTAAAACCTCAATTCACTTCTCTGAAGCCAAAAACAGCCAGTTTGATCTCCAGTTGAGAGGTGGCGCACAATGCTGAGCAAGGGCCCACTTAAATACCTCTCGTCTAGAATAGACGTAGTCTATCCCCCTCGTACAGTAGGGTACAGCGGGGCAAGATCTTGCTTAGGCACCGGTTTTGACCAAGAAGTGCAATTGATATACTTAGATTACCTTTTATACCTATGGGTACGAGTCAAGAGTTGTAGCTTTCATAAATGGTTTGGCATCCCACGAGGGGACCGACCACGTACTAGTACTACGTTGGCAATCGGGACATGTGACTGTGTGGCTTACAATAGGACAAAGGCTCAGGTCACCCCAGCATGGGTGCATCAATATGTCTCTCAGAATCACCTGATCAGACGGCATTGATGCCCCAGTTCGATATACCCTAAGGTACGTGACTGGAGTTGTGGGTTTCATGAATGACGTCGCATCTTCGAAGAGACCGGGCCACGCACTAGTGCCACGTTGGCTAAATGGGACGTGTAAGTGAGTAAAGCAGTAAACGTGCATGTGGTGTGTGCAAAGCAAAGGTGGGGTGTGCCTGGGGCTTTTTCCAAACAAATGGGCCCATGGCCCAATCAAACCAATTAGAACATGAATTATATGGATCTAAGCATCATTCCAATCACACAAACATTTAACCATGATCAACATTGTGACCAACATCAAACATGCATTCCCAATGATATTATGGCATATTAAATAGGCAATTATCATGAATTAATAATATGGTCCGAACTATGGAAATAAGCATGCACATCACCTTCATATACCAATCATGGTAGTTTATAGTCCCGATCATCGCAATATTTTGATAAATTTCATAGTCCAATCGAGGGTGTTTTGGGGCGACCCGAAATAGTTCGAAATTTCTAAGGGCTTTGAATTGAGGGTATAATGATGATTGATGAGATAAAGAGGATTTATTAATTTTTTTTTAAAAAAAATAAATTGAGCCCAATCAAGGAAATTCAAAACAAAACAACTTGAGCATATGTCGCCATTAGCAACATTTAAAAAATTTGATTCCATTATTTTTTGAAGTTCCTTTTTTTTTTAAAAAAAACTTTCTACTCTTTATTTTTTTTGTTTTGATTTTCCTTTTTTGAGAAACAAATTAATTTCCCCCTTTTTTTAGAAAATAAATTGATCTTAAAAAACCAAGATAATAACGTCGAGCTTAACGTCGAGATCAGCAGCTTAACATCGAGATCAGCAGGTTAACGTCGAGATCAACGTCAGCTTAACGTCGAGATCATCGTCGAGATCAACCCTTAACAGCAGCCTAATCGTCGAGATCAGCAGCTAATCGTCGAGATCAGCATGTTGTCGTCGAGATAAAGCGTCGAGATCATCATATAACAGCAGGCTAATCGTTGAGATCAGCCTAGAACAGCAGGCTAATCGTCGAGATCAGCCTATAACGGTATACCAGCGTCGAGATCAGCCTTAGGTGCTGTTTTAAAACAGCAGAATCGCTGTTATTAACTCGGTGTTCGGCTACTAACGTTCTTGGTTATTAAGAACCGAGAGTAAGAAAAGAACCACAACCGATAGCTTCGACAAATTTAATCGAGCAAGAATACAGAGAGATTAAGGTCGAGCTGGTTATACAGGGGCTGATGATCCCAAATTTCAGAAAAGAAACTCGAGTTTTCTTTAAAGGCAGGGATTATATTCGTTCAAATCGAAAGGTTTTGAGTGGTTGAACCGATCGGTTTCTGGTTCGAACCAGTCAATTTCCATTGAGGACGACGAGATCATCACGTTTGAATCGGTTCTCTTTGAAAAACTATCAGAAATCAACGATCCTAATCAAAATCGTCATGGATGGGGCCGACATTCCGATCGATACAGCAGAGAGAGGAGTTCATCCGGCGTTAAACCCAGCCATTTATCATCTTGGGAAGATGATGTGCCGAAATGAGAATAATACGTTTTTTAGGAGCACACCAAACCCACCAGCGCCCTCTCAATGTTGAGGTGGTGTGTAAATCGCAAGGAAATCGTATTATTTATGGCACACCTCGATTCCAGCAAGTTCTTCTGTCGACAGAACCTCAAAAAAGTCGATTTTTTTTTTTTTTTTTTTTAAATTTTTAATTTTTAATTTTTAATTATTTTTACTTTACTACTTCCTATATGCTGCCAAAGGGCAGCATATCTTGCCTAAAAAACTAAAATAAAAACAACTACCTACCTTATAAACGAAAAAACAAATAACTAAAAAAAATCCCTTTTTTTTTTTTTTTTTTTTTTTTTTTTTTTTTTTTTTTAAGGAAAACGGTCAAATGTTAAATCAAGCACACACCCAAATTTTCAATTGAAATATACTTCTATATTAAAAAAAATGATGGTCCAAAAATCTCATCCTCAATAAAAGTATTCCTTCGAAATCTCGTATTATTTCGGATCATTCCGAATGGCCCTTGATTAAACCATAAAGATGATATGTCAAATCAAAGTGCTCCAAGTAGAATCAAACAATCAATGACGTACCAACAAGAATAAAAATAATAAAGAAACAATAACATGAAACTAACTAAAAATTAAATAAAATAAGCAAAACAAATAAAACTAGGTTATTGGCAATGTCCCCATACTTGGGGTTTTTCAAGTTTGATCCTCAATGTCCCCAGCGGAGTCGCCACTGAAAGCGCCCTCGATCCGCGGGGTGCGCGGATCCGCTTTTGACCCTTGAGGTTTGGGAGTCGCCACCTAGTTATTACGGTCTAGGAACCGATCAATGACTCTAAACGGATAAAAACTAATCTAAAACCAAAAAAACTGAATTCGGGGATCAAGTTACGGGGTTGGAAGGTGTTAGGCACCAACCCCGCCCGGCCAAAGCCGGTCTCTACTAAATTCCCAAGTAAATTACATTGCTAAAACCTAGATAAGAAAATAAATAAAAATAAAAGGTTTACCTTTCCGATGGCAAGGACTTGATTCCCTCAGATCTGACAAAAAGAACTCCTTGTACCGTGCTCCCTTACTTCGTTCTGCTTCCGGATTTGACTTCGGATCTCCGAGGCAAGGTATCTTCTTGTTTTTGAATCTGAACTCTTCAATTTCGTTGTGGATTTGAGGGTGTTTTTAGAAGGCTTTTGGGTGTTTTCTAGATTAAAATTGAAGGAGGGATGTTAGCTAAGGAGTTGAGGCTCCAAAACTAGGGTTTATGGGGGGTTAGGGGAGCTTCTAGACCTACTTCTCTTAGGGTTTATAATTTGATACGAAAATAGGGTGTGAGCACCTCTATTTATAGATGTTTTTAGGGGTTGATTTGGATAGAGTTAGTATTTAATTAGAGATCTTTTAATTAGAGTTGTGTTTTAATTTGACTTGTTTTAGGTAGAATTATGTTTTAATTAGAATTGTTTTAGGTAGAATTATTTTTAAGTTAGAACTCTATTAGATAGAGTTATTAATCAATTATAATTCTATTATGACTTTTGGTCTTATTTGATTGACTTTTAATGTTTTGACTTTAGTCTTAATTGATTGACTTTTAATATCTTGACTTTAGTCTTGCTTAATTGACTTTAATTTTGACTTCAGTCTCACTTGATTGACTTTAATACCTTGACTTCAGTCTTACTTGATTTACTTTGATTTTTGGAGCACCCCTCCTCTAAAATATTTTTAATTCTTTGGACCCCCAAATGGAGGGTTCCTTAAAGAAATATCCCACGAACCCTCAACAATTTTGCCTAAGAGTCTGATTAATCGATTTTTTAGGTTCAAGTTTTAAATTAATTTCATTAATGTTTAAATTTAATTATTTAATATTTTATTTATAAATTTCGAAATTTTTTATCATGAAAATTGTGAAATTACCGTTTTACCCCCGGAGAGGACTTTTCACGTTTTAAGTCGGTTTTTAATATTCTAGGATGTTTTAGAATCGGTTTTTCGTAAGGAATTCAATGGAAATATTAGTTTTTGTTATTTATGAAATTTTTTGTGTGAAATGGTTGTGAACTTTATGAGGGGCATTTTCGTAATTTTGTCAAATTCTGTTAAAATTGGTGAAATGATTTATTTGATTCCGATTTGTCATTTTATGTGTTTGAATGGGTTTTCCTAAGCGTAACGTAGGCTCTAAGGTTGTTTTGAGGTTAGGGGTATTTTGGTAATTTTTAGTGATTTTTATCGTGAAGCTTCTTTTTGGTCTGCAAGATGATGATTTCTATGTTTCTGGGGTCATACTTTCCTAGCGTAGCGTGGTTTCTAAGGTTTTGTCAATTCGAGATACCTCATCTGGATTTCTGAAACAAATCTGGTAACAAAGTAAAGCAATGGAATACACATCCATCATTGGGAATCCTTGCGATCGGGTTGACGAGTTGATTAATCAGGCGGATGCAAAAATGGGGTGTCTACAAATATAAACCTTAAAAAAAATTCATAACATATCTATGAAAAGGAATAAATTAAATACTTAAATAACTACATTTGTTGCATTTTCAGTGCACCAAGTTTGTTTTCCAACCACAACATATATAAAGAACACCAAGCTTATCATCAAAAAATCAAAGTACTACCATTGAATAATTTATGCTAGAACATTGATCCATTTGAGATTTCTCAAAATAACATACATGCACTACCAATCTTTCAAATGAACCATTCTAAAGTTGCATGTAAACATAAGTACACATTGAGTTATTAGGAATCAATCAAAACACTAATTGTAATTTGAGAAAATGCAAATACATGGTAACGAGTAAGTTCATACATGCAAAAATAAATTAAATATTAATATAAAAATTGGTTTGAGTTCAGCCTAATTTGAATCCAAATCAATATTGATTAAGAAAGACAATTGTCAAAGTAGAATCATGGAAGCAAAGCACCACAATGACATGAGTTGAAATTTGCACTAATAGAGCTTGTAACCCACTCACCTACAAAAGATATTTTGAATAAAAAAGTAATCAGAAAATGATTAATTAGATATATTTGATAAAGAGTTAGAAAGATTAATAAGTTAAAATTACATATACACCCTAGAGATATAGAATTGACTATTGACAATTATAAAAGTAACTTTAAACCAACGCATTGTTCTTGTTCCTTGTAGTGCGAGTGAGATCAATAGTCTCCAGTGAAGAAAAAAAAAAGTATAGATGTCATTTGTGGCATTGCTAGTGTTCGTCTAACTATGTTCCCCTTACACATAACTTGAGTTTGTTTGTTCATGATATGAATCAGTAGGTTGGTTATAACCATAATAAGAACCACTATGTCTAAATTTAATATCATAGTTATTGGATATATCAATCTCATTTATATGTGTCTCTTGGGGGTACCCATAATGATCATGCCTTTTATCACTGCCACCATAATAATGTGTTTGAGTTTCATCATCATTATCACTTCAAAATTCTATCAAATTGGCCAATCTCTCTAGTCTCTTATCGAATGGCCTAACACCATGGTCGACATTTTGCGTAGTGATTATGTTATCAGGTTCACTAGTATCCCATGCTCTATTTTTCTTAGTTTCTCCTCCACCATCATCACCATTACCATCACTCGAAGATAGAAATCTACTCATATCTCTCTCAAATTGGGTTTCTCATCCATAAAAGGATTTTCTGTCTCTCTCAACCCTATTATCATGCTTAAATATGAAATTTAAATCTATTGACTTGTAATAATTATCTTCTAATCTATGATCCATGATATTACGACCTTGTAATCTCATGTTATAATGTGCAAACACAAAGACTCCTAACTTTTTCATGTTGAGCCTATTATGAGTACGAGTGTGGATCAGAGCAAATGTACTCCAATTTCTTTCATAGCTTGAAGATGAGAAAATCTGACTTATGACTTTAATCGTTATATTTCTAAGGTTGAATGCATCATGACCATAATTATACCATCAATTAGTTGATGGTAAAAAAAGACAAAATGTTAAATGCTTTAGTATTGGTTATTGTATAAATTATTATCATTATTTATATATTACTTGATAAAGAAGTTTTACTCATGTTCATAATTAAAACATCACCAAACTCCCCTATCATGTCAATAAACAACTTAGCTATTAAAAACACAAGGAGTGATTCAAAAATAATATAAAAAGTTGATATAATATAATTAAATTACAAATACAAAATTTTAAAAATAACTTTGAATTATTTGACAAGAGTATGTATAGATACTTGGTCTATTGTCTTCCCTTGATTAGTCATATTTGATTTCAACTTTCTAATAATCTTTTTCATTACTTTTTGCTAAACGTTATCATACTGGAACTGAAGATGTAAATAATATACTGCATTCAATACCAATATCAATTTTTTTAATGTTATAATGTTGTTAAAATATTAAGATTTAAATTATTTTAAAAACCCATAATCATTACCTGTCATATGAAGATCTGATTTAAGATGATCTGATCACCTATTTTCAGTTAGTTAGATATATGGCTGATGACATCTTATCATGTCTATGATTAATTGTTTAGCTCTTCCCATGCTCTCATAAATCATAGTCAAAGTGGCATTTTTATCTTAATCAACAATTTTCAAAAGTTTTAACCAAAGGTTCCATGACCTTACAAATCTCATCTATTTTTTTTCCAAAATTCACATTGCATGATCAAATTTGAAATCTTGATTGCAACTTCTCTCTTCTTTTTATCCATTATAAATCTCATTCACAACTATTCGTCAAAGACGAACATATTCAAAACTGATTGATGTTGAATAAGATTTTGGAGAGGAATGTATTGTCGCAAATTGTGTGATCCCAAGACATAGTAATTTATGCCCATTAGGAAATGATCTCATTAAACTCACGAGTTTGTTACTATTATATATGAAACCCATTATTTATCGACCTTTTGAAATAATATGAGTAAATAGCGACAATTTTCTCATGTCCTCTAAAATTAGGTCGATAGTATATGTGACACACAGTATCCAATACATATGGGATTTTCTTAATATTAGTTCTAAATCTACAGTCTGATATGCTATTCCATTATCTGTCATAATTTGAATAACATTGTTTTACTGATTTCATCTATTATCTTCTCCATCAATCCAAACAATAATTTGATGTCTTAGTAATTCCAATTGCATTGATTGGTCTGTGAAATATTATATTCCTATCACAATATACCATGAAACTGATAATGACCATCCTATTTTTTGATGTTCGTCCATCATACATCACGTTTCAATCATAGATTAGTTATTTATTCTTAAAGAATGTGATATAATCTTTTAATTCATCTACCTCTATATCCAAATATTTTTCTCCAATCTCATATGATATAGGATCCATGATGCCACTTTTTGCTTCTACAATAGAATCCACCATAGTTTGAAAATATAACTCTTGGTTGCATGAAATGAAATTGAGTTGAAAAGAAAAAAACTCTGTAATTGCTTAGCCAATCTTATTCAATAATTTTTCCTACTCCATGATCCTTTCAACATTTTTTATGTGGCTTGTTTCGATCTATACAAGTAAAGATTCAATCCTTTATTAGAAATGTCAAGT
This sequence comes from Akebia trifoliata, assembly GCF_017979445.1. Taxonomy (NCBI): domain Eukaryota; kingdom Viridiplantae; phylum Streptophyta; class Magnoliopsida; order Ranunculales; family Lardizabalaceae; genus Akebia; species Akebia trifoliata. The sequence continues at coordinate 30,120,472 of NC_141377.1, forward strand.
ACATTTTTTTCTGCCTGTCTCAATATTTATTCAACATTTTTACTTTTTTATATGCCTTTTCGCAATTTATGACCATCCTTGACACTGAAAGTTTGGAGTAATCATCTACTTTTCTTTGTTGTAAAGATTGTCGACTCATTTCAAAATTTATTCTCATCTAGGAATTTTTTTTTATTTCAGTAGAATCGAGCGACTTCTCATCCAAATCTTCTAGAGGTATATTATCATCAAACTCACCCTCACCTCCATACATTTTATGTAATCTTGTCAACGACGCTTCTTTTGCTTTTTTTATTGATTTTATTTTGATTTCATTATCATATGCTTCTTCATCAATAATCAAGTCTCCTGAGGACATTTTGAACAAGCCTCCAATTCTCTTATTTTAGAAGATAAATGTTCTTTAAAGTGTATAATGCCCCCACTCTTGAATTTATTATAGTAATTAAGGTTGTTAATGTATCGGATCAAGGTTGATTTGGTGTTGATCCAATAAGGATCGGATCTAGGACTGATCTGATAAGTATTGGATCGGATCCTTATCATATCAAGTTTTTATTAGAAATCAATATTAATATTCAAATCCAATCCATTAATAATCGAATCAGGTCCGTATCGGGATAAATCCGAATTTATATAATAAATCTAAATAAATTTCACACATCTTAACAGATATATAATTCAATTTATATACTTTCCAACATATTATCGAATCGGGACATAGTTGATCTAGATCCGATCCAATAAGATATCGTATCAGGTCCTTATCGAAATCCAAACCATCGATTCAGACTCAAAGTTATTAGATTAGAATGAACCAGGTTTCAAGTCTGATTGGATCCATTGACATCCTTACTAGTAATTATATTTTGCTTTCCTTTTATTCCTCTCAAATGGAGTCATGTTTCCAACCAATGTCTTCTTCACTAGGCATCTTATAATTTATAAACAAATATATCGATGAAATAGGTTGTAAAATTAATAAATTAACTTATATAAGAATCAATACATTTATGAAGGGTGGGTCAAACTAACATTGAAACCATGTATTGAAAGAAATAACAAAAGATTAACTATATACCACGAAGCATTTTAATTATTACCCAATTATGTTTAGGATCCATATATAATATTTAAAAAATATTTGAAATAACCTATTTCAAAATGAAACTTGTGTTTGTATTTGCGAATTATAATGAAATTTGAATACCAAAATAATATCATTATTTTAGTTTGTTACTTTCAAAAGATAAGAGAATGCAACATAAACTATTTGACTTTTCTTTGAATATGAGCAGTTAATCAATCCCTACTAGTGCAAGAAAAGTAGAATTAGAACCACTCTAAAAGTCCTATTTGTTCTTGAGATTTGATTAATTGATAAAAACCTTAATTAATTCGTTGATTTAATTAGTTACAAAAAACTTACGAATTTTAGAAAGTTGGTCTAAGAGAACTCAATTTAAGAAACATCCTTACAAGTATCTAAATTATACTATAGATTTTGTTTAAATATATGAAATTCCTTATCTTTCCGTTTTGTTTAATAATTGATTCTTTAAAATAGTTTAATGATATTCTTTATTTGATTACTCTTTGTTATCATTCCTTGAAAATCCATTTCTTTTGGAGGATTTGATGCATTCACCGATATTCGCTCACATATAAATTAGACTATTCGTAGGGTGTGTTTGATAAGAGAAAGTTTCGTGTGAGAGTTGGCAACCTACGTAGGTTTCAAAATATTTTGCATTTGAAAAAGCAAGTCACACGAGTTTACAACTCCCTAACTTTCAGAGTCGTTTGTCGTTTGCTATGGTCAACATTCACCCAAAGGAGTGAAGGTTGAAAACACTCTTCGTGAAGGTTTAAACACACCCTTCATCTCTATTTCAAGTTTTTTTTTTCTCTCTGTTCTTCTTATTCTTCTTTTTCCCCAGTCCTGCCCCAACTATCTATTTCTCCTTCTTCTTCCCTAACCCTAGACACACAACCCATGCTCTACCCTTGCCATTTTTGTCACTCTTTCCTAGCTCTAGATTTTCTCTTCTCGTCTAAAAAATAGAGGGTTCATTCACCCCTAAACAACCCTTTGATCCCTCTATTATTATTGATCGTCTCAAATCCAACAATGATGGTGTTGCCTCTTCCACCAAGCGCCACTACCACTTGTCCCCTTTAGGAAGAGTCGCATCCACCACCACCTTCAAAGCACCTCTTCCGTTCAAGCTCTTTGTAGGTGAAACCCTATTTCGAATCCTTTATCTTACAATCAAACCTTATTTGATGAGTTAAATAATCTATTTATTAAATTCTCACTATTCACTAAATATTGAAGTTCTTATTAACCCTCACTATCAACTTTCGAGAGTTGTGAACTTCTGAGGGTTGAATTCTCGGAAGTCCAACTTTCACAGTACACTAGCGTTTCCAAACACTCCCTTAATCTTTTTTGTACTCTTGCTGGTGGTGTATATACATGGATAATATTTTGGACGATCCAGCTATACTATAAATCATTCTCAATATAAAAGTCATTGTTACCAAAAATCAGTACATTCTTATAACATTACTAATTACAAAATGGCCAAAGTGGAAACACACAAGTATCTGAAGGGCTTGTTTATAATTAAAAAATTAATTAAAAGGTAATTTTAAAAATTACGTGGATATACTTATAATTTTGAAAACTAACCAACATATTTTCAAGGACATGTGATTTCAATTTTCTTAATTTTGACTAAAATGACCCTGATTATATTAAGTTCAAATATTAAGATAGGGCATTTTTGAAATCCGAATTTTGGTGTCCTACCACTTCTAGTCGGCCTTCTCATATTATAATATTAAATATATTAAAAAATCATCCTAAAGTTAATGGTTTAAATGAATAATAAAGTGGCTATCCTTGCTTTTGATTTGATTTGACTGAGCCCATCCATCCATTAAATTGGCTATCTTTGTTAATGTTCTAATCTAGAACAAAAAGGTGTGTGGCCATGTAACCATGATTCACACACAAGTGGAACAAAGTGGAAGTTCAAAAGATCAGATTGGTTTGACCCCACCTTAAGTTAATTAAATTCCAAGTTAATAAGCATTAACTGCATTATCAGATTTGTGATAATGGATGTGAGAGAAGATACCCAAAGCTCTTGCTTTTGCTTATCTACGGATATAGACATAGATAGATTTAGATCCCTTTTCCTTGTCTACGTCAACTAATTAATTAAATCACATATTGTGAATACACGTAGCCCACCAAAATCCACTAATATTTACCTTTTAACATATTATTTTCCAGTTTTAAGTTTACATTTTCGATTCAAAATTCAAATAAAGGGATGCATCAGGTTGACAGTCCTCATAAATTTGAGAGATTTACTAGGCTGTTGCATTTTTATTATAAAATGTCCCTTATTACTCATAGTGGATCCACATCATTTTAAATAATTAAATATCTATATTATCTTTAATTATTTCAATCACATACTCATATACTAAGAGAAGGGTAATGTCAGTCAAACTTTAAAATTTTGTTTGGTTTCGTAATATTTTGAATGAAATGTTTCAAATTTTAATCATATTGAGACAAAACTAACTTGAAATTGAAACATTTGATTTTTGATATTCTTTCTTTAAGATTTTTATGATCTGAGAGAGATCTTTAGGAGAAAGGTCCACAAGAGAAAAATTGAGGGAAGGATTTAAGAGATGGCAGAGAGATTCATGAGAGGAGAATGAGATAAGATTTGGGGAGAAAAATCTATGATATAGGAATAAAGAATCTGCTATATATATATATATATGGAGGCGTTCGGAGCCATCTGTTTTAACAGTTGTTTTAACAAAAGAAGCTCCATCGTTGGATTTTGAGGCGTTGGACGGTCGAGATTGAATTAAATAGCATATACGTTTAACTTATAAATTTATGGACTTTTTACAGCGCCATCCCTCATTTTTGGGCTTATTAGTGCCACCTCCCTGGCACAATTACAACCTAAGAGTGAAAAAGAACAGAGAGTCTCGTCTGTTCTCTTAACAGCTGAAACCCTTGAACCTACCTCTCTCTCTCTCTTCTCTGACGTAATAATTAATAATTAAAAAATAAAAATTAAAGATAATTTCAGACTGTTTATCACCATGAATATGGTTCAAAAGAATACACAACAAACCTTAAAAGAAACAGAACAAGAACCAGACCCATTAGAGCTTGTCAATTCTGAGCATGGCCATGGGTTCATTTCAAGAGCAGTACCACTAACATCAGAACACTTCCATGGAGAAGATGTTACCGGTCCAGCCACACCGTGAAGCTTAATATTGGAGAGACAAATCCCCGTAAAAGGTGAGTTCTTTAGCCCTTGTATCGAGCCCGGTTGCTGAACCTTCTCACCCCACACATTTCGAATTATAACACCCTTAACGACAGGTAGAGCATTCGGATCAAATTTGTCATCCGGGTGGTCTCCAACATCCCCAGCAATCCGTATTCCTTTCCGAGTATTTTCCATGTACACATTTGAGAATGTAATATTTCTTATTAAACCTCCCCTACCAATGTTTTTCTTCAAATGGATCGAGGGTTTCAGCGGAGCGAGCGCGAGCGAGAGAGAGAGAGAGAGAGATAGAGAGAGAGAGAGAGAGAGAGGTTTGAGGGTTTCAGCTGTTAGAGAGTACAGACGAGAACGAACTCTCTGTTCTTTTTCACTCTCAAGTTGTAATTGTACCAGGGAGGTGGCACTAATAAGCTCACAAATGAGGGATGGCGCTGTAAAAAGTCTATAAATTTATAAGTTAAACGTATATACTATTTAATTCAATCTCGACCGTCCAACGCCTCAAAATCCAACCATGGAGCTTCTTTTGTTAAAACAACTGTTAAAACAGATGGCTCCGAACGCCTCCCTATATATATATATATATATATATATATATATATATATATATAGAGAGAGAGAGAGAGAGAGAGAGAGAGAGAGAGAGAGATCTTTGTGTTGCCGTGCTACTGTCAAAATTTTAGGTAAGGTAAAGAGGGGTATTTCATCATAAGGTAAGGTAAAAAGAGGTATTTTCTTTGATGAAATGCTCTTGATCTTGGAAACTATAGAAGTTTAGGTCATTTAGACTAGTCTTGCATTTTATTTTGGTAAATATTTAATATATCACTGTGTTTTCAAATTGATGGCATGGTCTCTTGAGAAAGATTTTTTTTTTTTAATGTTTCGAATGTTTCGATATCGTTTCAATTTAAAAAAAATAAAAATAAATAAAGCATTGGAATGAAATGAAATTTTAAACTATAATATCGATATTTAACATTTTTAAAAGATGTGAGTCCCACTCTAAGTTTTGTTAAAAAGGAAAAATATTTTCCTTACAAAGATAGTAACATCAATTGTTACACCCAAAAACATGATGTAATGCCACAAGATTGCAGTGGACAAAATTCTAAGAACTTTAAAAAAAAAATTAATTTTCACCATTGCACGTGCCCCGGGACTAGTCATTGACCAAGACAATGGTTTATGGACTGGGCAAAGCCCAAATAGGGGCCCTGTCCACTATAAGGATACTCGATTATCAAAAAAAAAAAAACTCAAAAAAAGATTATTTTTTTAATTGATATTTTTGAATATGAGTTTTTTTAGTGAAATCTAGAAGGTTGTGGTGTTGGATTTGCCAATTTGATGGTCCATGTGGGTCCAATGACCCTTAGTAAGATTTCAAATCTTACTATGAAAGCCTGGTAGTCTATTTTTTGGAAAGAAAGATTTGTTGAGTAACAAATTTGATAAAGTAAGGGGGTTATTGTAATAGAATGCGAAACATAGGTCTGCCCAATAAATCTCTCTATAATTTTTTGAAAAAATTACTTAAACGACCTTGGTAGGGAAATTTCTTTCTAATTAGTCCCTGAGTTTTGGGTAGTTGATCGATAATCCATTTAGTTAAAATTTGTTTTCTTAATGGTCCCTCAACCTCATCTTAGGTTATAATATTTCTGCAATACCCAAACTAACCCTTTTTCATCTTTTTTCATATACTCAGGTTTTCCAACAATGATTCCAATCATTTCTAACAATTTTTTTTTTATTATCTTGAATGGCGAATGAAAATGATATACTTCTAATTGGAACATTTAGATATTTTTTTAATTTATTTCGACGATTTATAACCAAAAATAAAGAACGAAGCTAAGATTCAAGTTGTTTATAGCGTCAAGCTCATCACTTTTTATTATTGAGTTCGACGATTTTAAAAAAAATGTAGAACTCGACAATAAAAATGTTAAACTCAAAAATAAAAAAGTGGTGAGTTCGACATTGGTAAAACACACCGATTTTTATTTTCAAGTTTTTTCAACTAAAATACATGGAAAGATCAACTAAAAACTTGACATAATGACTTGTATAGATGATTGCAAATCAAAAGAACCATCCTTGATCAATTTTTATCTAAAAACGAAGCAAAATAATTGAAAAAAGCTTTTTTACATCCATTTCAATATATTTGAAAAAAACCCTTGAAAATGTTTTTTTTTCCTTTTCAAATCCTTTTCATCGGAATGGAGTTTTCAAAAATTGATTGGGATGTTGGAAATCCAGTGTTTTTGGACAACAAATGGTGAGTTCTTAAATCCTTTTCTTCGGATTGGAGTTTCTGAAAATCGATTGGAATGCTCAAAATCCATTTTTTTTAATGAAAAATGGCGAGTTTGAATGATTAAGGAAGTTTTGACATCAATCATGAGAAATATCTAGAGTAGAGTTCAAGAAGTGATTAAAAATAAAAGTTTAACAAAATGGACTATTAAGAGAAGCCCTAAAACTTAGCTGTAGATATGTGAGTTTCAAAACCTTTTAGGAGTCGCCATCATTTAATTAAGACGTGAATGGGCACCATAAAAAAGGGTTTTAAAATCTATTTTTTTTCTTTGATTTGTAGTGACTCTCATATTCAAATGGATATGCAAAATGTCTTCTTAGAGATTCTATGATAAAGATTGAGAAACATGGAATGTGTTAGACACCCTGTCCCTTTCATCCTAAAATGGTCACCAATGATGAGATTAGAAACTCATTTTTCTTGGATTTTTGAAGATAGAGAAAGTTATAGAAAATTAGGAAAAATTAATTATAATTTTGGTTTGAAAAGAAAATGATAAGCAAACTCCTACTGGAAGTAGTTGCTTGCAAGATTTTTTTTGTGAGCTTAGAGCTTTGATGGAAATCCACATGGATTTCATTATTTAGGATCCCAAAACTTCAAAACAAGTTTATGTTCTTTCTAGGGATACTTTTTTTTTGTTGGTTTGACCTCTTTGGTGAGATTCATAACTTGAACTACACCATGTAGGAATCAAGATTACATGCATGAGGTTTTGTCCATTTTTGAATTATTTTTGTTGGTTATAGAGGTTGAATATAGGTCGATAGGAACCTTTACTCTTACTTGTAATAATTTTAGAAGTGAGTGTGTGCAAAGTGTATGCATGTGATTAATTTATCAAGAGAAAATTACTTTCATGGAGGGTTTACTCTCTAGTTTTATTGCCATAAAAAAAATGAATATCTAATCTATGTATTTAAATTGTAAGAATATAAATGCATCTATACTAGAAATTAAATTACAAAAAATTAAGGAATATAAAACAACATCTAAGGCTCTTAAGGAGTTTATTAATGACTTATAGGGGGAGATTACCTCATAGAAGAATTACTTTCTTTCCTCAAGTCATGATGCTAAGAATTAAAGAAAACTACATTATTAAACTAGAAAACATGTAAATAAAGAAAAAATTACTTGAAATTAAAGAGGGAGAATAGTAAAAAATGGGAGATTAGATGGAGGAATAGAGGATTTAAAGGTCTTCTTTTTCTTCTCGAGTTTTTCTTTTATGAATTTGGAAAGAGGTTTGAGCAAATACGAAGGCTAGAGAAGTTTGAAAGAGATTTGAGTAGAATTTTAAATCACAAAATCAACTCCTCCTTTTTCACCTTGGAAGGATCTCTTATTTATATGATTTTAAGAAACCTTTGGGATAAATTGGTCTTAAATCTTCAAGTTCTTAATAATTTTACTAATGTTTTTTTATATAAAAAATCATAATTACTTCTCCTTTCCTTGACTTTGATGGTCTTTCATTTCCTTATGGGTCTTACTAATCATGATGATTAAAGAATATGTTAGTAATTAGATGATAGGTTTTTGACCTTTTTAGTCATTTTCCTTGAGAGAATCTCCAACTAACTAGGGATTAAAAAGGTAATTGACACAAATTCTAGAGAATTCTTTAAGGAAGACAAAATAGTCATGGACTTTTGAAGATAGTTAATTTATATTGAATGCTATGGAAGCTCTTTGAATTTTAAAGAATATTAGATGGTTAGAAGTGGGAGTGAGTCGTAACAAACTTGGGTTAGGGAGGTAATTATCCTTGAGTAGAGACCAAGCAAGATAAAGACTTTGTTAAGAGATTTGAAAAATTACGAGAAAAACAAAGTGATAGATTTTATTAGAGAGTTGAAGAGGGGTAAAAGAGTAAACATGAGAGATTTCTTGAGGGAAAAAATGTTAAGGGGGGTTAGCGAGTCATTTTCCTTATAAAATTGAGTAGACATGAGATTTCAATGTACACTACGCACAATCAAGGTAAATTAAACTTGAGTATCACAAAATTTAAGACTATAACAAAAAATGGCCTGGTCATATGTACCAAACTGCCAGGTTATTACTATGTTTGGCCATTTGATAAGTACAACCATGCAAAATCATTTTTTTATATTAAATCTGATTTTCATGATTGGTTTGATTTGGGTCCACTTGATTGATCGAAATTCTCTCGATTTGACCCTCGATATTGGATTCGAACGAATTTTCGGACTTGTTCGATTAAATTAGGGTGTCTACATTAGGGATTAATTAGAAATAAATCTTTTCGTCTAGGTCCTTATAAGTAATTTTTCCTGTTCTTTTTTAGTCAAATCTCTTGACATGGATTCAAATTCTATTAAAGTAAATTTATCGTTAAAGAATTGACCCTCGATTAAAGGACATGTGGGGTGTTCAATCTAATAATAATATAGTATAAAAATGGGGTACATTGTAATAAAGTATATATTGATACACAATATCATCTTCTCTTGAAGATTAGGATAAAGATTAATCGAATATGATGTAAATTATATTTTGATGGTTGGAATACCATTGCATCAGCTGATATGTATGTAAGCGAATTTAAAAGTATTTGACAATATTATAACACCTAATCTTCCAAAAAGGATTCCTTTACTGATGACTATCATATATATAAATAATACAGCCCCTCTTAAAGAATTGCAAGATAAGTAGGCAAAAAACATAGGAAGATTGAACCCACAATGGGATGACACAAATCAATCATTCCTCTAATCCTTAGTTTGTTATTAATTTGGTAGTTGATAGGTCTCATCATTTATTATTTCAAAATTATGAAGTTTCTCATGTCTTGATCTGAGATAAAATATCTGTTATGTTCTTAAATAATTCGTTATTATTCCTTAAACGAGTACTAGATTCCATGCCTTAGGAAAAAGATTTGACGACCTTCAAAACTGACATAAGTGGATAACTACAGGGCTGTCAACGGATGTTATTGGTTCGGATACAACAATAATCGAATTAGAAATTTTTATCTGATATCTGAATTTGAATTTGAATCCGACGGATGTCCTAAAGCTCTATCCAAATTTGAATCTGATTATCTTATCGGATGTTAGATAATATCTGATGAGAATTCGAATAATTTGTATATAAAAAAAAAAAAAAAACATAATTTTTCCTTATTCAATTGATTTTTCATTATTAAAAAAAACTTATTATATATTATATTATTTATATAAAAATAAATAACATAAATAATATATTTATATTATTTATATAAAAAATTAATCAAATAAAATAATATATATTATATATTATTTCGAATCAGATGTTATCGGATTCGAAATGCTAATATCCGAATTCATATCCGATAAGGATTCAAATATATAAAATTATCCGAATTCGAATCCGATATCCGATTTTTTGAATTCAAATTCGAATCAGATTTGAATTTTCGACCATTCATTGACACCCCTAGATAAATAGATAATACTCTGAGTCGTTAGATAAATCTCTTTTCGAAAAAAAAAAGTTACAAAACCTCCAGAGAAGGGATGTCTTTTTGTAAAGAGCATTGAATGGTCATGTCGGGACCTACCAATTATGGTCATTATGTCAAAAAAAAATCTTTAAATCATTTAAACCATAGTTAAAACATCAAGAGTTCAACTTGAGTGTCAAAAAAAAATCTTTAAATCATTTAAACCATAGTTAAAACATCAAGAGTTCAACTTGAGTGTCCACCAAGTTAAGTCAACTTTTGAACTTGACTTTGGTGCATTTTCGAGCTGACTCGACTGTTAACAAGTGACTCAAGGTTTTATCGGATTAATTCGACAAGTTGGTTCCATCATAATTTGTAGAGAGCCATCTCAAAATTCAATCAAGTCAAAGTTTATCGGACCAAGTTTTAAGTCAACTTGACAAGTTTTAAAACCATTATGTGAACCATATGATCTTTTTTCCACAATAATTATGCAAATGAAATTGAATGAGATTAAATTGACAATGATATTTGAAAAGTGTTATAAGTGTGACCCTAACCTTTTTTTGTAAAATTTTCTCTAAAATCAATGTTGCCGGCTTAATTAATAATAAATATTTGAAATGTTAGTAAAAGCTAAAAGTACCCGAATCAACAACACTTCAGACAACATCACAAAAGGCCGATTTTCCACACTTCAACAAAAGAATTTTTTCCATTAATTTCTACAAATTTGACAACAAGTGGGGAAGGTGGAGAGTGTGATCTTCTTTCTTTGTCCCTTAGAACTTTCTCTTCACTTGTTTCAAGGTTGTCTCCACACATATCTTTCCATATTCTTTTTCAAGTCTACCCCTTTAACAGCCCCCTAAAAGGGGCAAAAGAAAGAAAAAAAAAAAAAAAAAAAAAGAGTAGAACAAAAAGAAACAAGTGGGTCACGAGTAAGCCACCGAAAGCAAGTTGACAGAAGGAGAGAGAGAGAGTAGAGTAGAGGGCAATTTCGGGAACTTCCGCAAATTTGCAATTTATTTACCTGAAATGACAAAATACATTATTATAATACAACCATAAACATATTTAATTTTGAAAGGTGAATTATATGGTTTCTGACCCCTAAAGGGCACGGATTATGAATTGTTAAACAATAAATGTGAAGAATAAATAAAGGATCAGGATCTAAGGACTCATGAAAAATAAAAAAAATCTTGACCATTAAAACATAATAATCCAATTTTCGGGAAAAAATGTGTTTTTGTAGGATAAATCCTCCCATTGGATTTTGTAATCCAAAGATCTAGATTCCGTGTTTTTCATTAGCCAAAAGAGTAGGGGTCCAAATCGGTGTCCCATTCCTAACCAAGGTCAGGTGATATCCCATTTTATGCCATGTGTTATTTTGGGGACCCACTGACCATATGGATATGTGGCACGTTCCTTAGTGAACCTACATGCCAAAAATCATGGTGCATTATATCTAAACTCTTGAAAAAGAGTTTAAAGCCAACAATCAGAAGCCATTCTTAAGACAAGACAATGCTATTATCGACGGATGCATATCACCAGGCAAGCTGATCTTTTGTGTGTAGGTCATCAAAATTGCCACGCCATTGACCTTAGTTAGGAACGTTCTGGATCCCTACTCTAATTAACCTCTTAACACCATTTCTCACGATTGAATGCCCTAACTGTTCGTCCCCACTGCTTTCATCCAAAAAATTGGATTTTTAGCATCCCAATCGAGTTTCGGAGACTCCATTCCATCGGAAAGAAGCAATTTTCAAGGGAGTTTTTCAAATATTTTGAAGACGTATGCAAAAAAACTAGAATTTTTTTTTTTTTTCACATTTTACTTCATTTTTGGATGAAAATCCATAAATAATGGTTCTTTTAATTTGAAATCATTTGGAAAAGTTATTATCTCAAATTTTTAGTCGATCTTTCTATGTATTTTAATCAAAATTAGAAAGAAATCCTTCTGACATGGTCCTTTTAAGTAATTTTTCCTAAATAATTTTTTTGATGACGGGAGTGTCCAAACTTACATCTGCCCAAAAGGATCGAAAAAATCAGGGCTGGAGCCAAGGCATATGGACCGGGTAAGTGAGGGTGTGCCCTCACGGATGCCTCGAGGAAACTTAGACAAATAAATCAAAAGTTGAAGATCATAGATTTTTGAGAAAATATAAAGAGTACATGAGTAAATCAAATTTTACCCTAAAAGTTGAAGACCAAAATTTTTTGGACAAAAGTTATTAGGTCTATGACAAGTTGAAGGCAAGGGTATTTTAATCATTTTCTATTGGTCTCCCATTAAAAAGATCATGGTGAAGAAGCTAGCTTGCTTAGTTGGTTTAAGCTTATGTGGTGGGTGCTGACACTAGTGGATTCAAAACCTACCTTCACCTACTAATTATTGACCACTAATCCCATTTGTCTAGAAAGAAAAAAAAAATGGTGAAATGTACATCAAAACATGGAGGGATATGACAAAATTACCCATATTTTTGTAATGCTATAAAGAGAGAGAGAGTGAGAGAAGTATACCTTTTTCTCCGAATGCCTTATTTAAGAAAGAAATAAAAACAATAATTAGAGCAACTATGGCAAATAGACCAATGGTAATTGCTAATGCTTTCTCCCCATCGTCGTTGTTGTCTGAAGAATCTGTCGCGTAGAATTAAATAAAAACTTATAAAAATTATTTACATATTTTTCGTGATCATTTATCTCATATACACAAATATATCAATGTATGGCATTATTGACACCAATAATTTGAAGTGATACAATATTCAGGATTAACTATTATTATAATTATTTTTTTTAAATATTAAAATTTCAATGAATTTCAAAAATAAGGGGGTATTTGGTATTTTATTCACAAAACAAAACAACCACTCCCGAAGAATAGAGACAATATAAAGTTCGAGATCAATTATTTTACTCTTAAAAATTCAATAAATTTTAATGAAGACAGAATTTCATATTAAAAATTCAACGAATTTTTAAAATAAGAGGGTATTTTAGTCATTTCACCCGAAAATCCAAACAACCAGTCCCCACCAAGGAATAAGGGTGATACAAAATCCAAGATTAATTATTTTATTATATATATAAAAAAAACATAAATCTTAAAAATAAGATTCATTCCATATAAACAAAAATTTAAATAAAATTTAAAAATAAGGGGTAATGAAGTCATTTCATTCACAAAACCAAACCACCACTCCCTCCCTAGAGAATACAGTTCCACCACCTTACAAAATTAAAAAAAAAAAAAAAAAAAAAAAAAAAAAAAAAAAAAGAAAAAAAAAAAGAATAAAGAATAAAAAATACAATAACTCGGTATCTTCTTCTTGAATTTTGACAAAACCCAAAAGAGACATTCTATTGCCACACCAAATTTGCTAACGCCACCCCAATTCATATTAAAATCATGGAAAAAACTTTGAAGTAGGCAGCCGTTTCATAATTTTGAAGAATCCTACTCCATTGATTTACACGTGGCATTTCCAAGGATGTATTTCAAAATTTGAAAAAGATTTAGGGCGTGAAATAAATTCAAAATGCCACGTGCCTTGCAACAAAGACATTTTGAAGCGCCGCCCGCTTCAAAGTCGGACTCCGTAAGAATTAGTACACATCTTGAGGTGGCGTTAGTAAAAGTTGGTGTGGGAATATAAGCTCTCAAACGAAATTCAAAATAAAGATAAATTTTCCAAAAACCAAAAAAAAAATTTAAAATTATATCAAAGGGGACATGGTTAATTTAGAAATTGTTCAAGGAGATTTTGGTAAATTAGTAATAGCAAAAAAGAAAAAAGAAAAAAGAAAAAAGAAAAACATAAGTCAATGAGATAACAAAACCAGAAACCAGAGTGACAAAACCGCTTACCGCTTTTGGACTTGTAATCAATCCCACTAGTGGAATACCTCACATAACACTTCCCCAAGAACACGTCGCCAGACACAGCCGAACCGCACTCGGTTCTCAACCGTCCGATTGCTTCGGAAACACAATCCTGACACTCAGCACTACTCAAATCTCCAACACACTGAGCCATCCCTTGAACTTTCCCTGATCCACTCACCCTATATACTCCACCGCCAGTCGCCAAACCGTCCAACACTGCATCTCTACGGCTCATCATATCCGAATCATACCCACCAATCGACGGTCCACACTTCTTCAAAACCTCGTTCTTATCTTGCAAACCTAAGAAGGTAGTGTTATCGTACTTCACGAAGCACCCTTGTAAGAGCAATGCACCACCACATGAATCAAAACAGAGGACACCGAGTTGACTAATTGCGCGAGATACGCAACTGGCGCAAGTTAGCATAGAGATGTCTCCTCTACATTGGAAGAGACCGTACACGGTGTCTTGTGGTTGTGGGTTAGAACTTGAAATGGTGAAGTTGTTGTAAGAAGTGTAGGAGGCAGAGTTGACTAAAGATGTGAGAAGGGTGTTAACGTTTGACTCGTAAGGTGAGCCAGATGCGTATTTTAGCTGAGAGCAGCCACCATAGATGAAGGAATCTATGGAAGATTTTGATGGGTTTGGGAGAGATGAACAGATGACGAAGAAGAAGATGAGAGAAGGAAGAAGAGACATGTTTGGTTTCTCTGGTCTGTGTGTGTGTGTGTGTGTGTGTGTGTGTGAGAGAGAGAGAGAGAGTGTGTGTGTGTGTTTTATGGTTTATGAGATGTGTATGTGAATCTGGACCGTTGATTGCTGGGGTGGCTAATCATGAAAACGTAAAGTTAAAATCTACTGTTGAAGTCTTGCGACTTTGAAGAGTTTTTACGTAAAGGGTAATTTAGATATACCCCCTCTAAGTTTGGTCAATATTTGAGATACCCTCCGTTTAGAAACTCGTGACAGTCCTCATCACTCTTCTGTGAGAAAGTAATGGAAGATGACTTAAATACCCTCGTCTTTAACTGCTACTAACAAGCCATTCTTTAGAAAAGTTGAATAAAGCTTAAATTAATTTGCGAAGTTGAAGAAGAGCTCCAAGGCAGAATTATGGAGAAAAATCAAGCATTTTTTTTTACTAAAGGGATTTTTAGCTCATTTTACTTATTTGAGGTTAAGTGACCTAAATACCCTTCCCAACTATAAGAAAATACTTAAAAAATAAAGTCATTTAAATCATCACACCCAAAAAAAAATTTGTTTTTCAAATATATTTGGGAAAATTGCTTAATATACCCTGCAGTAGGGACGTCTTTCTAGATGCACCGTGGTGTTATCTTAAATTCGAATTCGAATTCGGATAGTACTAAAAATTTTCGGATTCGAATTCGGATATAACACTATCCGATCGGATATCTATCCGTTGACAGCCCTAACCGTGGTGTTATCTTAAATTAACAACCCGTTTGCTAAAATATTTCTTTCTTAATGACCTTCACCCTAGTAAAATGTTGAATTCAAATCGTAAAAATTGATGATTCAAATAGTTGAGATTAATTATTCAAAGTGTTGGTCTAGAGTCTAGATCAAATGTTGAGATTGATGGTTTATAATCATTGATCTTGATGGCAGTAAAAGTTCAATTTTGATAATTTGATCAAAGATTAATCTCAATGATTTCAATATCTAATTTTGACATAGGGGAAAGTCCACCTTGAACAGTCATTTAAAAAAAAAAAAAACCCATTGTGAGTGGGGGAGCTGTGATTGAAGACGATGCGGATTTGGTTCGGACCTGGTTCAGGCCGGACCTTTCAAGTCATATTTGGGATGGGCTTCTAGGGACCAAGAGTAAGGCTCGGACCAACTGTACTTTGGGGCAGGTTATGGACTCCTTTTTTTTTGAATTTTTTTCACTATAAGTTAGATGCTTATGATGAGGGGCATTTAGGTAATTTAATTTATATTTGTGAGTTGACCAAGTTCAAAGGGCATGTCATCACTTTGAAAACACAAGGGTATTTCAAATACCCACAAAAAATGGAACTTCAATGAAATGATGAAATTGTATGGGGGCCAGCTGATTCAATTAAAATTGCGCTGAACGGATACAACTGTAACGGTGTTGGATATTCCATGTTTCCCGGATCATGGTCTCGGGTTGTGGTCTTGTGGATTGGATTGAAAATTATATGACAATCAATGGATCGGATCATACCTGAACTTTGATAGACCCAATCAAATAACTGGGGCTATTGGATCTATTTTGGATCAATAATACCCTAGTCTGATAATAAATATGGAAATATATAAATTATAGTATTATATTTGGTCGACAAATATATTTGGGCAATTAAGAGAAAATTTTTGTGGGGACAATACTGATAGATTCTTTTTTTTCTGCCACAATAGCTCATAAATCTTTATAGAGTTTGAAAATTCTTGTGAGTACAAATGCCCCCCATAACCCCCCTTAAATCCACCCATGTGTCCATCCTAATAGAATATCTATCAAACCAGATTTTATCGAATTCAAACCCAATGATTTCTATTGGATTGAATGAGGATTCAAATGGTAGTATTAGGTAAAACCAAATTCAATAAGTTTAGGTGGTGTTGTCCAAAGAGTCAGCTAATTAAGCAATGAGCCGCGCATCTTCGGATCATGTGGTTAATCACGAGAAACTGGTTTGACGGATCTTAGAAGCCCTACCAGTACAAGATGCCTTCTACTTAATGGGCATCAATGTACATCCATGCTGCATGACAAGTTGGCAAGAGTGTCGATAAGGAAAGGCATTGACAAGGTTAGATCACTAACGAGGAAGGTAGAGTATGGTCCCTATGACAAGGGGGAGCTGGTGCATAAATACTGATTTATTTTTGATTTTATGATGATTAAAATTATCAATATCTTAGTTTAAGTGAAAAACATTGAAGAAATAATATCTTTGTTATCAATGGACTTGATTTCAATTTTGAATGCTTCTACCTTAATTGTGATGCCAATGAACTTTAGTGGAAATTATGATCTCGGGATGCTCACAAGCATTGGAAAACATTATGGAATCACTTTTCATAACTCAACCCTCATAAAGCCATTATCCCTAGAATCCATTCCCTCTTGCTTTTAACTTTTGCAGAACCCTACGACCTTTACACTAAAAAGTGTGTATAGTCGAGACAAATAACCACAATGTTACCACCCAAACATAAAGATGGAACAACGATGCCACCTTATAATGGAATTGTTGCTGGCCCACGTTCTTAGGGCAACCCAACTCCAGCTCATCACACTCTTGGCAACCCACATATAGGTTCATTAGGGTGTCCCCCATCTGACCAATAAAATGTTGACATATAGTCATTTCATAATTTTTTTTTTTTTTTACTTTTCTATTTTTTTTCCTTAATCGTCGTGTTTGGAGCACCCAACTAATCCTCGGACACATGCAGTCCCCCAACAAATTTTGGGATAAATCCCTGAGGGTGGCCCTTAAGGGGTGATTCGAACTTGAGGCTTCCACTTCTTGAGATGTGGTCATGGCCTTCTTGCCTACCCTTGGGGGTTAGCTTTTCTAAATATTTTGATAATAAGAGGCATCATGACTTAATGACATTGAAGTCTATTTCAATGGTCAGCTTCGGTCCCTGAAATAAGGTTTTGTGAAATGATCCAATCAGGCAATTCCTAATCATTATATGATCTCTAGATGATCTATAATTATCTTTTTATCTCCACGGTTTGTTGGACATTGGGTCCTTCCGGCTTAGAGAAATCTGGAAAATTTTCTATAAACAATTTAAAGGTATATCCGTCAAGTTTTTTCCTTAAAAAAAAAAAAAAAAAAAAATTCTATTCAAAGGATTATTACAGCTTAAACCTAATGCTGCGATCAAGGACCGCATTGAGTTGGTTGCAATTTGGGATTCTCATTCCATCACACTTCGATAAGTCACCAGAGAGATTGAAAATTACAAATTTCTAAGAATTTGAAGTGTGTACTAGTGTGTTTCAAACCCAAATTTCTATTTGTCCCATTATTTTTTTACATCGTTTTATTGTGGATTTTTTGATATTATAGATTGTTTGATTTATTGTTAGACTTCATTGTATTCTAGCTCGAGTCAAATTTGCCAATAATCTGTTGCACAATGTGGGGAGATATTGCCTTAAAAACAATGCTATTCATCCTTTCCTTGAAGTGGTAACTAAATCGACATTGTTTCCATTTCTTTTACGGACAAGTTCTTTTGATTTTGAGCACATCCATTAGATACAAATCCAATCCGAGTGGATTTGTCGAACACTTTAATGGTTGGTGTATACTGGGAGCATCTATGTGGGCCCTATCCTTTTTGCACACAATCATAGGGATTTAGAGTTTTAGAGATATAGGAAGAAGTTAGTGTTGCGTTAAAAGTGTCTAACAATCAATTCAACCTCTAATAAAAAGGTGAAAATATAATTTCAAATCCGAATCTCTCCACTTTCTCCTAAATTTTCTATAAGATGATTGGGACATTCTCCAAGGATTCTATCTAAAAGTCTAGGATCTGAGATGTGGATGATACCGTTGCTTCAATAATTTGAAGTTATATATTTTGAATCTTTTCTACCAACAAAGATTGACGATTACACCAATCCTACTCTAGTTGATTCTTCTACTACACGTAACAAGTATGCCTAGAACGCTACACTAATCTATTATTGATTTTCCACGTGACTTCTCAAAACTAAAGGTGGAGATAAATCTCGATTTACGTACAATTGACTAACAAGCACCACAAAAATATGAGAAGAAAAAAAAGAAAAGAAAAAACCTTGGAACAATGCTTATGGTGGTTGGATGTCTCTCTCTTTTGGCTTGTGGTCGAAAGACTCTTTTCGGGGGAGTTTGTAATTTCTACATTTATTAGCATTGTCATGTAGTATGTCTAATGTTGTGGAGGACCAAAAAGAAAGAGATTGAAGAGGTGGGTGTGTGGTGTGTGTGTGTGTGTGTGTGTGTGTGTGATTCAATAATGTTATTATTACAAGTTATGGTTATTTTGTCTTTGCTTCACTTTGCCCACATACCCTTCTCATGCAACCTCCGACAACCCATTCCCATTTTGCCTCTCAAGAAGATAAGATTTCTTTTGAGATGCCTATAACTATATGTTTGATTCCATTGTTCTTTAGGGTTTCCAATCAGTTAACGCAACCCTAAAAACTAAAACCCTCTCACACTTTCATAGGATTCTTTTTCAGGCATTGTCTCTTAACAAATTTCCCTTAAATATGAAAAATCCAACCAAAATTGTATATCTATAGATTTAAAACTCATTGAGTCAACTCAAAACTCATTTGAGTCGACTCCATAGGATTTGAAGTTGTCTCGACCCCAAAACTTCAATCAAGGCATGTAGTTTCAACCATCTTCTTACCATCTCTATCCATGTCATTTTTAACGCTCCTGACTTGTACAAAAACGTTACTCTCATTCATTCAGACAAGTTATTAATATTTGTTGTACATGTCCAAATCATCTCAAATACTTGTTGGATATTACAGGTAACGTTAAAGCTTTATTGAAAACTTTGATGCTTTATACAGACCCACATCATGAGATTAAATAAACAATAACAAAATCTAAAATTGATACTAATCTAATCTTAAATATCATAACTAATGTTAAATGAATTCCAAATGGACATTAACAATTAAACTCAAGATTCAATTCGACGTCTGTTCCTATAAAATAGGAACGATGTCTATGTGGCACACTTTAGTTGGAGTTTAAGTCACCTCGAGCTCCTAACTAAGCCATTCACACAGCCCAATTTGTTTATTGTCCAACCAAGGCACGACACGTATACACCATTCCTATGTATAGGATCATGAAACAATTATAGTGATATGGTGGATGCCATTGTTCTTTATTATGATGCACCTTATACTCTGGATCCATCTCTAACCCTTCAAAACTCACGGAATCAAGGATCATTGTGATGAAATTTGCAGGCACCAATTATGAAACAATCTCAGAAAAGGGTGGTTGTTGAAGATCCATCAGTTATTGTAATATCCCCACTGCTCTATTTTACAAAAAACCTGAAGTTAGGCCGGGCCCGGCCCCACAAACTGGAACAAATGAAAGAGGGCCAGGGTTGTTTATAGTAATTTTACTAACGGTCTGGTTCATTAATTACTGGGCGAGCTTGAGCTAAGATTTGTTAAGCCCATTTAAACTTTGATTAAAAAGCCCAGCCCATTGATACCAATGCACAAGTTGGGATTGGATTGGGTTGGGCTTAAGAACGATCCACAATCCAACTCAACCCAATCAGTTTTGAGTTAGGGCCAAACTTGGGTTGAGGTTGAGTTAGCCCAAGTTGGGTAGTTTTGAATGGATGGACTTGTATTAGCAAAGAAATTTTATAACCCAAAACAAGACATTATATATTTTTAAAAAAAAAATATTTATATAATATTAAATAGTGGGTTGAACTGGGGTTGCCCAAACCGTCAACCCAATTTAAGGTCAGGTTGAGTTATTCTAACCAAGGCTCAACTCATGTTCTACGTAACTCGTCCCAGGCTCGCCCATGAATCGGGTTGAGTTCAATCTAGCCGGCCCAAGTTGCAGCCCTAGTGTGAGTTTCACCCCTACTCATTCATCTCATGTTAAGTGCTTACACCTATTTATATTTGATCCAACACAAATATTAATGAAATCGAAGAGTAAGACAATAAAGGAGAAAGATAATGGATTACAAATTATTGTTTCTCCAAACTTATGATCTTAGCTTGTACATGGAGCACTGTTCTAGTTTGGACTGCTGCACATGCAGTCAAGTTTGGGCCAGCTTGACCCGAACCAACTACATAATCCGACCCATCTGCCACTTTTATATAGAATCTGCACTGCATCACACAATGAAATTATCCAATATAAATTGTTCTTTGTTTATTTCACATAGTAGTCAAATTACATGTATAAATATTATAGAACCAAAATCAATATAGAATATTCATGTATGGAATTGGGTATAATTAACATCGTTGTTGACAATTTACGCTGTTTTATGGGCCGATTTTGCCTCTTTTTCCATTTGTTCGAAGAGGCTTCCATCGTAAACAGCTTTAATCGTTTCTTTGTGTAGTAAACCATTCTTGTCCTTGCAGAGAATGTATAGTATCTTCCATTCAGTCCAGCTTGCTAACCTGCAAATGATAAGTTTTACCTTTTTATATAATAATTGATAGGCTTTTGATTCAGATTCTAGAATCTGATTCTACTATTTGAGGGTATATTTGATTCAGATTATAGAAGTGATTCACCCATAATCAGATTTTAAGCTTAGGTGCATGATATTTTGTTTCACAATTGTGTAGGTCAGTCAAATGAGATTCTAGATTCTGAAATCCGCTTCCAGAAACAATAAAGCCAAGCCAAACAATATTTTGGATTCTGGAAATCAGTTTTCCATAATTTTTATCCGAAAATCCAAAATCAGAATCTAACAATCCAAACCAAATGCCCCAATTTTTTTCATTCTAATTGTGAGAGTAAACAAACCATCCGCCATAATCTTTAGGCTCCCGGTTGGCCTTTAGCATATTTGACAACTCCTCTGCTGTTAATGAATTTGAATTTGTATGGGAATGCTTGTGAAAAATCTCCTCGAACTTCGACAACACAAACCTAGACAATATTGAAATTTACGTCAAAAAACCATAATAACACAATTACTTGTAAATCAATGAAAATTTAAACATATAAAATTCATTTGAAAGGTATGAATTATGGTGGAATCAGGGCCACATCTTGTTATTGTTCCCTCATTTAATATTTGATTTTCTTATATATAAAATAAGTAATAGATTTTTTTTTTCCCTATCTATAGTCCCTCTTTATTCAACCAAAGATGTTTGGATTGAGGTACGAAGCAAGATGGCATTTGCAAAGATTTTAATTTCTATTTTCTCTTCCTACAACTATTTGATTCAAACCAAATACACTCACGTTGGAGTGTATTTTGCACTCCGAATTCTTAAGTCTTTTCTAGCTTATTGAGTTGTGAACTCGAGTGTAAGTCCGAAAGACTAACTGGACCATGTTACTTCTCTATAAATTTGAAGGAAAATTATAATTTTCCGTATGAAACCCTTTGTGGGGCTCATCCCAATCTTCGCTAATAATATCAATTATTACAACCGATTGGGTGCGTCAAAGGCCAGACGTGCCTTGATTGTATCTAATAAATGATTAGTTCATCCAATTATTTTCTTTTTGAATTAAAAATATTGCATATTTGCTGCTTTATTTGAGATTATTTGAATCCTACATCGACTCTAATTACCGGTAACAATGTTGTTTTCAGTCTACTAATTAACAACAAAATCAAAGAATCAAAATTTATTACTATGGGCATATGTCAAATTGTCAATCAGTATTTCTAGAACTAATTGTGATTAGGATATTTAACTTTAAATGGTAGGAGTGATTTAGGTCACTAAGACTATTTTATATTAGATTTGCTCTATAAATACTCTAGATGCATAATATGAATAATCATAAAAGAAAAAGGTGAGATGTGAACCTTCCTTCTGTGTCATATACGCCAGAGTCACTCCCATGCTTGCTCTTGGTGATGTTTGCTATCTCAATTGGGAAGAGAAGAGAAAAACATTTTCCCTGCACCATAAAGAGCCAACCAATGAATGTTACTTCGAGATTAACTTAACAAACACTAATTAAGTCGGCAGAATCTTAATAATCTATTTGGAGGCTTTGTGTCTGTTTACAATAATTATGTTATAGTGACAAAAGCTTCTGGTAGTTCATAATCAATCAAATTCGATGAGCCTCAACGAAAGATTTTCTTAGACACAAAATTAAATGAACACATTGTGATCTGTTTAAAATCCTTTTCTATTCATTTTATAGTATTGAAGTTGAAGTCATTTGGGGCATGGGATGAGGAAGTTGAAGTCAAATAGGATTATTGCAGATTCATGAGAAGAATGTCATTATAAGTCCTCGGAAACCCAAGGAGAAAAATGGATAAAAGAGTTCACTATACCAACTCGATATGGAATCTAAGAAAATTGGCTCCTAGCCTGCACTCAAGGTTGCATGATGTATCACCTAAACTACATTTACAATAGATGAATCAAAACATGGGAAAACCAATCTAAAGAGAGACCTTCGGTGGATTGGTAGAGCCGAACTCCTTCCCCAATTTAAGGCCATATGAATAGATGTTGGCGAAGACATGGTCAAGACACCCTTAATTAGGTAAAAAGACATCAAGGGTAACCAAGGCTAATGGTCAACTTTCAAGAACTATGTTGGATGGACTCGGCCTTGAAGGAAATCGACCAAAAGCTTAGTCATGGATAAGGTCATGATGGATATTTCCAGCATTCCAAAGCAATAGCATACTAATGATGCCAAAAAAGGCACCACCTAGAGACTATACTTCGGGCGGACACAATGTCACACAAATCTTAAATGATGTAGAGGTTATCTCAACGCAACATTTTACCACGAAAAGAATCAGAACACTAAATGTGATAACCTCTGATGGTACTTCCAATGTCTTGTTCCACGGTGAAGTGACTAGCATTCCAAGGGATAGTGGAGGTAGTATTGTTTCTAACTGCTCTATATCCTCAGCAATTGAAGACGAGGACGACAGAAGAAAGGAAAATCCATAACTTTGATCGAGGGTACACAAAGAGGAAAACTCAGATAGACTTAGCCTACAAGATCCAACCCAATACCATAATGTATGTGTGTAGTTTAGAATTGAGCCCTTTGTTTACTTCTCAAATAAGTACCTCAATGATCCCACCAGTAGAAGACTTGAAGAGGACAATCATAATATAAAGGGTACAAGGACAGTAAGAGGCAACATAGGTATTCCAAAAAGACCAAAAAACATATGAGACAAGAAGATAACAGCAGCGGACACAAAGAGAAGAATGACTTCAAGTGGTTTAGAACCGAATAGGTACAAGCACTACACTAAGGACACCACATGCAATGGGGTTTTATGTACGAGGAAGGCAAGCTTATTAAATCAACCAATCAAAGACTGACAAACAAGACGAAGAACGAAAAAATGATTGGTGGTCTAGGAAAACCTTTTTTTTTATTAGACCATGAAAATCTTTTTTTTCCCCATATATAATATTACATTCGTGGTTTTTAAATTAAGTGTTTGGTCTCATTGGGCTGATACATAGCTCAGTTGGTCTAACATATTGCAAAACAACTTTGATGACGTGGGGTCAAGTCCAGTTTACCCATAAAAAAATACGTGTCCCCCACCAAGATTGAGTTGACTCATCTCAAAAGAGTCAAACTGTAAACAGGTTTAAATTTTTAAAAAAAAAATTATATTTACATTGTAGTAATTATTTTTAAATTATTAGGTAAATTAGTAGATGTTCAATTAAAAAATCTTACTTTTTTCTATAGATAACGTATCCAGTTACAAACTCCTTTTTTTAATAGATAACACACATCAAAATCATGGAAAATTGAGCATTTTATATCATTAAAAAACAAATAGTATCAAATATGTTGTCAAGAATTATTTGATAGCTTGGAGAATGAATCTAAGCTAGTCAACATTCACATCTAATCTAGGGGTCCCAATGATATTGTATCTTACATAAAATCCAAAGCATTCAGTCAGGTTGAGTCAAATGTGGGTCCTTATTTTCCTGGACTCACGTCAATAACAGACTAATTGGTGACCCTTAGTTGTCGATTTGAGCAAATTATACTTCGTATGGCTGTAAGATTATGCTATAACAAGTGAGTTCCAAGCTCATTACCTAATCAGATGCCTAAAGATCACCAAAAAAAACTACTTGTCGACAAACCGTGGATCAAACATTCATATCTTGGTGGGCCCAAAAGACCATATTGGAGAAATTTACGTTTATAGGCCCATCAAGGGTGGACCAAACATTCATAAGTGGATTAGCCCAAAAGAAGGATCCAAAGTGACTTCCAATAGAAATATGAAGTTGGGTAGCTATGAAACTTCTAGGAGTACGCGATCCGCACTCTTTTCAAAAATACGAAGCCAAAGCAATCATTACGAAATACAAGTAGGGCCAAGTTTAACTCACAAACAAGTAAAGCAAGGAATCTCTATAACGTGCAACAGTACGCACTTTAGCAAAACAAACATCGGCAGAAATTCACACGTGGCGTTAGAGAAAGAACTCACGGGACGAGTTTTACGACTGAGACCAATATTGATGAAAAGGGCAGCAACAGTAGATAAAGGAACACCGCATCCAATCGCACGGAAGCCTGATATACACCATAACAAAACCCAATCAAGTTTATCTAAAAATATTAATATAATAATAATATTGCACGTATTGTTTTTCAAACTCAATCTAAACCACTACCAACAGGGCTGAGTTGTCTTGCGCCGATGTAAATGTAGTAAAGTGCCAATTATAAACACATAACGAACGTTTGCCTGGTTAATCACAACTGATACAACGCATTTTATGGGTTAGAGTTTCGGAATGAGCTATGAGGAGACTCTATGGTGAGGATCATCCTCACCAAAAATCAGCTCATTCCAAAACTTCTAACCCCATCAAAATTGATTTACAAAAAATGGACGGTCCACGATTTTTCAACGTGTAAACATGGGGCTAAACATTTCGGAATGGGCTGATTTTTGGGGAGGATGATCTTCTAATCATAGAGATCATTCTCACCAAAAATCAACTCATTCCAAAACTTCTAACCCCTGTAGGACAAAAAACGTTTGTTAAAGTGTGTGGTAAAACTTAGGGTGCTGAACATTTCCCATATATATATATATATATATATATATTATTTTGTTCACGTGTGTCCTTAAAGTCCAATAAATACACTGTGAAAATTAGATTTTATACCGAAAATGCCCTTAAAAAATTATAATGTTTTAAAAACCGGACTGATGATCCACCCGAAATTTGTCTTAAATGGTCCGATCAATTTTAATTATATATTAAAAAAATTATAATAAAAGCTAAAAATATTAATATAGAAAAAAATACATATAAAATTTAAGAAATTTAATAGGTCCTACTGAAGTCTTTAATAGGTTTCGATATTTTGTTAATATGTGCCTTTAGGGTACATGTTAAAGACGCATTTAAAATAACTTCGAAATATGCATTAGAGGATATTTTTGGTTGAATTTTTTTTTTTAAAGGTATTTTAGATAATAGAATATTTTTTAGTGACGTATTTAATGCATCTTAATGACCTCTCTTTAATACTGAAGGTCGCTTTGAAAGTGAATGTTTTGGAAACCAATCCTACAATTTAACAAGGTTTGAATATCAACAAAGAGATATTGTCTTGGTAGATATTTTTCATTAGTATGCTTTAGAATTAAAAATCACGGTGTATTGAACCGATTGATTCCGACGATTGAACCATTAAATCATAAACTCGACGATTTTTAAGTAAATACCAGTTGTTAATGAACCAAACCGAAATTTTTAAGAAATCCAATTAGACCCGATTGAGCCGTTGGTCCTGTTCGATTTTTAAAACACCGAGATATAAATATCCCATATTCATAAGTAAAAATTTTGAATTCAAAAAATTGGTAGGGCTTCAATTTGATTAATTAAAAAAAAATTCGTAAAAAATTGACAAAATTTCAAAGATTATACAAAAATATTTATTGGATTTCTTACTAAAACGTATCATATTCAATCTCTCAAAAAATCGTGTTTTCTTGTTGATGTTTGAATGTTGAAAAAATTAAAATTTTTAGAGGTGAAGGGTAAAAATGTTATCATATTCCATGATGGATTAAGGAGTAATCGATTAATTCGTCAATTCTCCCAAGTAATAAGTTAACCACTAATTTGAGATTTTTATGAAAAATTCGGAGAATTTTGTGATTATGCCCGTTTTGATGAATATTTGAGATGACCCCTCTATGTTTTCAAACTGATAATATGCCCCTTGACCTCAGTGTTCTTAATAGACTAATAAAAATGACCTGAAGGTCGTCATCTTCAACCTTCAAGCCTCAAGAACCAGACATGATTTTATTTTTTTTAATTTTTTTAAAATGAGAAGTAGAAGAAGAAATTTTGTATAGAAAAATCAATATTAGATTGAAGATGAGGTTCAAAAATACTAGACATAATTTACTATAGAGGTTGAAGAACTTGAAGTTATAGGTTTTGGGAAGAAAAATTAATGGCTTTTTGACTAGAGGTTGAAGACGATGGCAATTAGGTCATTTTCTTATTATTCTATAAGAGAAGAACTAACTCAAATGTAGAGGTTATATCAAATATTTGCTAAAACGGTAAATCTAAATCATACAAAGAAAAAAAAAAACCTTTGTATGTTTCCCATGGATATATAATTCCGTCTCTGTTTCTGTCGAAGAAAGTAACGTGTTTTTGGAGAACATTCAGATCTCTATGATTCGGTTCCTTACCACCATCAACAATACCTGCCATCAAATTATTTAATTTGATAAAACAAATTAAAACTTAAATCTGATTAAACAATTGAAAGAAATTAAATACTATATTTGATTAAAAATTGAAGAAAGAAAAAAAAAAACCAGAATTAGATACCTCCATCGTTTGAATGGCTAGAGAGAGTTTTGGAACCAAGAGAAGAAGAAGCCATGAAAGAGAGATTTATTTCTTACTTGCAGAGAGAGGAAAATGGAGATGAAAAGGGTTGGAGGAATAATCAAATATATATATAAGATGAAAGAAAGAGAGAGAGAGAGAAGAAAAAAAAAAAAAAGGAAATTTTCTTCTTTTGGAAAAGTTTAATTAAAAGACAACAGCAGAATTGCTTTTTAACTGTATATTATTTGGCGTCCACTTCGTTCATGAGAAACGCTTATGTTGTGCCACCTGGCAGTTTAGAGGGAATGTGTCAGTGAATCGATTCTCTAACGTGACAAGTTTGACTACATAGATCTCTACGCCTTGAGATACACAATTCCCTTGGGATACACATTTTTATGGGGAAGTGCAGTTTTGTAACCCACGACGTACAGATCTACCGTTTTTGAACTTGTCACCCCAGGAGAGTCGATTGAGTGAACCACGTGGGGTAGTCGGATTATCACAATTCTAATTATTTATAGAGGTCGGCTTTCCCAAGAGGCAGTCCGCTTCAAATTTTGAATGAACCCTTCTCGTTACAAGACACATGGTGTTTTGAATTTATTTCAAGCCTACATTTCCATCAAAATTTAAATAACCTTGTTGGAAATGCCTTGTGTAATCCAATGGAGAGGGTTTCTTCAAAATTTTGAAATGAGTTATATCCGTTTCAATTTTTGTTTTAAGAGAGAGTTGTGCGAATAAGTGTCTTAAGTATAGGATCACAATTTCAGATCTCTATACTTATTTGCCATGTCAGCATATTGCCACATCATAATTTTGTTATCCCACAAAATCCAACGAACTCATATAAACAACAATTCAAGATAAACAACAGAGTAAATTAAAATTCTTCCGTAGAAAAATAAATCTTGTCATCAAAGAAAAATCTTAACCCTAGTAAAAAACAATGGAGAAACTTGCCTGAAACAGAGACAAATTGATTGACAAGAGCCAAACAACATTGGATACCATAAAACTTCTTTGGAAGAAATTGAGATTAAATCAAAGAAACAAAGATTCACAATAGTTTCAAATTTCTTTGACTTCGAATTTTCCAATTTCCTTTTAGGTCAAAGAGATGATGAAACCTTGAAGACGAAGAAAGGCCATTTGTTATCATAGAGAGAACCTTAAGTTTTGTTATCTATGTTGTTGGCACTTTTTTTTTCATTCGTTAGAATTTGATCGACGTTCATGGCAACGATGGGGGAGGAGATGAACTACTCATGCTAGGCTTCTAGAAAAGAAAACCTAAATTGATTTTGAGGCAATTTTTTGGTTTGGACTATGTAGGAGAAGGACTGTGACATGGCAAGTCAATGATGTGGCAATAAATATCGAGAAGTGTGTCTAAAATCGAACGGTGAAGACACTCGTTTGTATGCTTCTCTCCCATAAAAGACTATGGGAGAGCCGGACTGTTATTTATATTTTGTACAATTTTTTTTGAGAAATTCTACTGCCACACTAACTTTTTAGAACACCACACCAATTCATATATAAATGAGATATTTATGAAAACATGCACAACTTTTGTTCTAATTACGGCTTCGATACACTGTTCATTTTATTTAGGAAAACATGCATGTAGTACATTGCTCGCTTTTATGCATCTAAGAACTTATAAGTTTACGAATTTGTAGATATTAAAAGTGACAAATTTATGAGTTCGTAGAGGCATAAAAAATGAATAGTGTATCACATGCATGTTTTGGGAATTAAAATGAACAATGTACCTATAGATACAAGAGCTTCAAAACCTTTGGGGTTTGAGCTCATCTACATGGGTTTATGAGTCGTCACCATTCAATTAAGGTGTAAATGGACACAAAAGATTTTTAAAATTTCATTTTTTAGCTTATAATGACTCATATATCCAAAGGATAAGGGATTGTGGTCTACCTAGAGAATCTAAGGTAAAAAGGCTCAGTTGAAGGACAAGGAAGGTGTTAAGTACCTTGTTCCTCATTTCCTAAGATGGTTACTGCGTGGTCAGAATCCTGTGAAAGGTGCTGATGGACTCTGCCTCATAGGTTTAAAGTCAATCCTGCCACCTTCTTCTTTGTGCCGGTGTGGTACCAACCAAAATTTTTTTGACGCTCAAGTTAGATAAGAAGAGAAATAATCTAATAAACTGGTTAGACATCCAATTCGCCAAAAGATCCATTTCTCTATGCTAATCATGTTATTTATGGATCCTTCCTACAAATCAGGGTTTTTCCTTCTTATAGGGGATGATCATGGGGAATCCCCTGATTCTTTGGAACTCAAATGGAATGGAGATCTTCTAGATTGGATATACTATAATGGGGAGATTTCCCCTGAAATATTTAAGCTTGATGCGTGCATATCAAAATTATGAGTATTCCTTAACCAGGTCTGCCTTACTTGGTAGACCAAGTCTTATTAAGTGTTATGTTGCCCTTCTAGCAAGACTAGGTGCTCTCTACTTTGACCTGCCTTGCTATTGGATAGTGCCCACATATTGATTAGTGCATGGTATCACTCAACTAGCCTGGACACGTGTATGATCTAGATAATTATGCGGTTATTTCCCTATACAATTTACTCTTTCTAGAGGAGTCGCGAAGTTTTGCCATTTTCTCGAGACATGTAATATATTTTTCATTAACTGCCTTGATTCTCTATAATTACTCCTACTCTTAATAAATCGATGCATTTAATACTGTATCGTTTCAAATCATTTTTTATAGTTAAAATGAATCGTCTTTCATCTGTGTCCGTAAACGTGCCCCACTATTGTCAGCACTACCCCCAAATTACGACGTTTAGGTTAGATTAAGCTATCATCCTAGGCATATGCACTTCTTTTTGTTCCCTTATAAATAAGAAATTTAGTGCTAATTTTTCCTCTTATTGTACTATTGTTCTCTATGATCTCATCTCTTTACGTTTTGTGAAAACTTCTTTCTCTCTTTTCTTTCTGCTTCACTGTCATTTTTACCTCTTTCAAGTTGAGCTAATATTCTTCTCTTTTCTGTAAACTTGATTTCTCAATGACTGCTAACATGACCCAACTTCAGAGGAAACTTTATATCTTTGGTTATGTATCTATTCGGGTATGCAAAAACCCCAAGGATCTAGAGAATGCCGTTAGAGGGAGATTATGGTCTACGTTGGCCAAATTAAGGTTGGCCTTAGTTTTCCTTTCTCTTCTTCCTCAGGGAGGTGCTGAGTAAGATAAACCGAGCCTCAGGCCAAATGTCTAGTAATTTTTATCATCTGGTGGATATGGTGGAGAAGATGGGTATACCCCCCCCCCCAATGACTTCTTCTCCAAGTACAATCTAAAAACTATCTCCTAATACCTTAGGTATTATTCGTTTTCCTCCAAGAGTGCAGTAGTTGCACTGGCCATATCTCTTCCCAATACTGACAAAGGGTGGTACAAAGACCCCTTGATTGTCTCTGGAAACTGGGAGTTCGCCTTTGGCACTTCTCATGAGGGATTTAGAGTTTCTCAAACCTTTCAGGGTGAGACTGGTTTTTATATACTTGGCTGTGTCTTACAATTCAATTCGTCTGCAGCTCAATCTGATTTTAACTTTGTTTTCCTTTTTCTTCACAGATTTTTCTGCCTTTTCTATAGTTGAGGCTAAGAAAGAACAACGCATAGTATCAAAAGATAGAAGCCTAGTGGCAGTGGAACTCCAAATCAGAGCTGCTGAGGGGGTGGTGGAAAGAGATCAGATCTATCCTTTGTTTCAGCCACCTGCATGACGGGTTTCCTTTGATTAAGCCAAGTAGATGTTGGAAGATCTTCCTTCTCCCTTCAACCCCCTTATGGTCCTCCGAAGCCATGAACATTTACTTTTTAGAGTTCTCTTTCTCCTTATCTCCTGTCATTAAGGCAACTCCTCCCTCTGATCAAAGTAGAAGAAGAAGAAAAATATGGCCCTTCGTGCCTCTACCCTTATTAGAGAAGTAGGCATGTTGGCCTTAATGCATGGAGAACATGCTGCTCCTGCTTCTACTATTGCTCATAATGAGCTTCCTGAGGAAATTCAGGCTTAGGTTGAATAGAGTTCAGATACCATCAGGGACTACAGCCCTATCTTTGAGCTTTAGCTGTGCAAGAGGCGCAGGCTGATCAAGAAAAGTTTAAGGAGTCCTTCCCCTTCAGAGGAGTTTGAGCAAGGTGAGGAACCCTGTTATTGTTGTCTCTCTACTCTCTCACTCCATTTCTCCCAAGAATTGAGATGTTGCAGATTGGGCCAATGTTGACCTAGACTTCGATCGATATGTTCATGACTTTTATTAGGTAATTCTCTACTCTCTCCACTTTGCTCTTTATGTCTTGCTTACTTAACTACTTTATTCCTCTTGCAGGCCAACACCTATGGAACCTTGGCCTTTCTGAAATGGCATAAGGCTGAAGACTAAGTGGTTGCTCTGACAAGGGAGAATGAAGAAAATATCACTCTGCTCCAAGCTAAGCTGGCCTCTTCTAGTCAATTTTCCTAAGAGGCTAGAGAGGAGATGGGTGCTAATTTAGCCCAATTTTCCAAGGTAAACTTGAACTTGGAGGCCACCAATAAGAAGATGGTAAATCTCTAGGGTGTTCTTCAACTGGAACTGACTAGCTACAAAGAGAGGGTACAAAGGAAAAACGTAAAGTTGACGGATTTCCCAGAGAAGGTACGACAGCAAGAGCTTAAGTTAGGCTCCCTTAGGGCTGGTATTAAGACAGCTAGGGCAGCTCAGGCTAAGAAAGATGAGCTTGAGACCAAGAGACTATTGGGGCAACTGTAGGTCCAATACTCTCAATTGACAGATGAAGCTTCTTCTAAGGCTTATCGCGAAGGCTTTGAGGAAGCCTGCTTTTAGTATGATGAGGAGAAAGAGGATGAATGTCTTATTAGTCCTCCTATCAAGGAAATTTTTACCTGGTCTGGTGACTATGGGTAAGCCCTAACCTTCTAGCTAGATGAGGAAGGGAACCCTGTTGATATCCTAGACTGAGTCCCTGGTGAGCTTATGGAGGTTGGGCTTACCATAGATTTGGACCAAGCCAGAGCAACCGGTTCACCTGCTTAGGCCAGTGATCTGCCTCTTGTCCTTATTATCAACGTTGATAAAGACGAGACGGTCAACCCTCCAAATCCTGCTATTAAAATTTTCATATTTTGCCAACCAGTCATTTGCTGCCCAGTGAAAATATATTTCTTAGTTTTTATTGTATTCTACTCTTGCTGCTATCTTTTGTACTATCTCATTTTTGGGATTTCTCTTGTACTTATTTTTTCATTAATGAGAAAATTTTTTTTTTAATTCAACTATTGTTCTGTCTTTAATGTAAACTTTACTTCTTCATGTTATTTACGTTGTATACACAATTTAATAGTCTGCTTTTTAAACTTAACCAAAATGTTTACTTACGCTTTTGTTTACACACTCAACTATTGTTCTTGAACTTTATCAATATACTTTACTTGTGCTCTATGCTGCATGCTCAATTACTGTTATTAAACTTTAGCAATATACTTTACTTGCACTTCTGTGCTGCGCGCTATAATGTTGTTATGCCTTTAACACTAACTTTTAATTTTTCGCAATGTTTGTACTGCATATGCTTTATGTTTTGCTGCCTCTTCCCCCCAGGTTCTACCTTAAGTAATTTTTACTTAGATAGAACCTTTTCGCAAATAACCACGTAGTGTGTGGGACAACTTTATGTACTTGGGGAGGTACTCTCAAGTTATTATCCTTTAAGAAGGTTCTAACTCAGTGTTACGTAGCATATAACTTAATGCTTTCACGACATAATTGTATAATGCTCATCTATATTCCCAAAAAGAAAATTATTTAGTGTTTCTAAGGCAAATTGCAGTTGTTCAACACTCTTCTATTTACTATAGGTAAATGAGGGCTTTGAGCATCTGCTTTTCAAAACCAATCTTTGCATTCTGTCACTCAGGATAGAGCATGGTCGTCCAACTCTTTGTTCTATTTGTTAAGACAGATGAGAGTTGCGAGGACCAAACTCTTGGAAGAACCCAACTTAGTGCTATA
Source organism: Akebia trifoliata (assembly GCF_017979445.1). Lineage (NCBI taxonomy): Eukaryota > Viridiplantae > Streptophyta > Magnoliopsida > Ranunculales > Lardizabalaceae > Akebia > Akebia trifoliata. The sequence continues at coordinate 30,154,226 of NC_141377.1, forward strand.
TTACTCGTGCCAGAGTAGGATCCCGACCAACTTCTTACTCTGCCAATTATGGTAGAGAAGACTTACGTAGGTCGAGACCAAAATAGGCTCTATGTTTAGTCTTATTGTACTCGTGGTAGAGAAGGGTCCTGACCAGTTTCTTACTAAGACTTACGTAAGCCTGGATCCAGGCGGGATCCATTTTCAGTGCTCTTGAACTCGTGACATAGTAGGACCTAGACCAGTTTCTTACCCTGCCAATTAAGGCAGAGAAGACCCACGTAGGCCCAGACCTAAGTAGGATCCATTTTTAGTACTATGTTACCCGTGTTAGAATTGGGCTCCGACCAACTTCTTACCCTGCCAATTAAGGCAGAGAAAACCCACGTAGGCTCGGATACAGGTGAGATCAATCTTTAGTTCTAAATTACTATCGTTAAAGTAGAGCCCTAACCAACTTCTTACTATGCCAATTAAGGTAGAGAAGACCCATGTAAACCTAAATCCAGGTGAGATTCAACTTTAGTGCTAGATTACTCTCATTAGAGTAGGGCACCAACTAACTTCTTACTCTGCCAATTAAGGTAGAGAAGACCCATGTAGGCCCGAATCTAAGTGGGATCTAATTTTAGTATTAAATTCTTACGCAGACTACTAAAGATTAGAAAAGATTTATTTATTAATAATATCTTTTCAGGTTATATGTATTCCATGGTCTAAACAACACTTGATCGGCCATTGTAACCAAGTAATATACTCTTTTCTGGCCTTGCTACTATGTATGGTCCTTCCTAGTTAGGACCCAGCTTTCCATTGTTTTACTCTTCTGTATTCTGGAATACTCTTCAGAACACTAAGTCTCCTTTTTTGAAATGCCTGTGGTGGACTCTCTTATTGAAGTAATTTTACAGTTTCTGATAATAACTCTCTAGTCTTATCAGCGTTACTTCTCATTTTTTTTCCAACAAATCTAGTTTTGCGATTATATGCTAGTTGTTCTAGTCAGTCTACACTACTCTTGATCTTATTATGAAGAAGTTATTCTCTATTGGTATCACCACTTCCATTCCATAGGTCATAGCGAATGGAGACATCGCTATGGAGGTTTTGGCAGTTGTCCTATAGGCCCACAGTATGCCATGCAAAACCACTGTCCATTTTTCTTTTACTTCTTCCAACCTCTTTCTTAGTATGTCTATTAGCACTTTGTTCGTTACTTCAACCTGTCTATTGTCTTACGAATACTATGAAGTGAAAAATAACTACGTTATCCCATGCTCTTTATAAAAATCTTTAATCTGTTTTCTTACAAATTGTCTCCCATTGTTTGAGACTATAGTACGTAGTAGACCAAATCGACAAATTATGTTTTCTCATAAGAACTTTTGAATTTTTTGCTGGCGTATTTTGGTTAAAGGGAGTGTTTCCACCTACTTGATAAAGTAATCTGTCTCCATTATCAAGAAAGTTAGGTTACCTAATGTCATGGGCAATAGGCCTACTAGATCAATTTCCCATTATGCAAGCGGCCAAATGTTGATGAGGGAATTGAGCTGTACTGCTGGCTGTCGGATTATTCTCCTATGTATTTGGTAATTATCGCAATGCTTAACGTGTAAAGCTGCATTTTTTGCAAATATAACCAGAAATATCCTTGGGAGAGTACTTTGTGGGCTACAGACCTTGACCTTGAATGATTCCTACAATCTCTTTTGTGGATCTTGTTCAACACGTCATTTGCCTCTTCTGGTGTTAGGCAACGTAGAAGTGGTCCTCCTATTGACTTTTTGTACAATTTTCCATCCAAGATAATGTATCTCTTGACTTTATTTTTTACGCGTCTTGCCTCCTTCTGGATCGTCGGGCAACACTCTTAATTGCAAGAAGGTGAAAATTGGGCTCATCCATCCTTAATCTCCTACTAAAACTATCACACTAATCAATTTCGTCTAGTTTATTACAGGTTTTTCTTGGTAACCTAATGGTAGTTCTCTTCTATCTTATCTTGTTAACATTGATGCTATGAAGGCTAGGGCATCTGCATGTTTGTTGTCTATCCTTGGTATGTACTCTATTCTAATTTCTCCAGTTCAAAGTATGGCGACCTAATTTTCTCCAGATAGAGCTGCATCTTGGGATTTTGTGTTTCAAATGTCTAGTTGATATGGTTATTACTAGCCGTGAGTCACTATGGACTGTATCCTCAGTTACCTCCAGACCTGCCAATAAATTGAGGCTGAGTAGCATTGCTTCATATTCCAATTCATTATTCGATCCTCTGAACCCCAGTCTATTTGTCTTTTCTATTCTACAACCGTCAAGAGTGATTAGCACCACTCTTATTTCTGATCCTTATAGATTTGAAGATCCATCCACATAAACTTTCCAACCTAGCTGGTTGTTTGTTTTTGTCCTTCTTCAGCATATTCTAGCTCTTCTACCAAGATATCTGTTCTTTCTTCTACTGGAAAGTTTGTCAAGAAATCTGCCACTACTTGGTTTTTTAGCGAAACTCTAAGTTTGTATTCAACTCTAAACTTAGCTAACTGTACAACGCATTTTGCCATTCTGTCTGATCTGTCTTTCCTAAGACAAACTTCAAGGAGTACTCTATGATAACTTGTACTCGGTACACCTGGAAATACGGTCTCAAATGCAAAGTTGTGTATACCAAAGCTAATCTCATATTCTCAATCCTAGAATAACGTGTTTTTGCATCGGTGAAGGTCTTGCTCAAGAAGTAAATAGGCTGCTCTACCATTGTCCCAACCTTGATCAAGACTTAACTGAATGCACATGTTGAAATAGGTAGGTATAGTCCTAGTTCCTTTCTTACTTTTAGTTTGGAGAGTATAAGCGATCTGTCCAGATATTTCTTCGGCTTTGCAAATGCTTGCTCACACTCCGTAGTCCACTCGAACTTGGTGTTCTTTTGCAATAGTTAATATAGTGGCATGCATTTATCTGAAGACCTGGAAATGAATCTATTAAGTGCTCCTACCCTTCCTGCGAACTTCTAAACTTGTTTCTATATTTTTGGGGAGGGCATCTCTAGTAGTGCTCTGATTTGGTCTAAGTTGGCTTTTATACCTAACATCTCAATGATTACTTTTGCTTTATCCGGATACTTCAATTCCTCTCTAACTTATGATAAAGCATAGTAACTTTGTTGAAGTTGTGTCAAATACACATTTTGAAGGATTGAACCTCAAACTGAGCTTCCTCAAGAGGTTGAAAATTGTGCATAAGTTGTTGAGGTGATCTTTTTACAAATTAGACTTAGCGATCATATCATCCACATAGACTTCCATTTCTTTATGAATCATGTTATGAAAGAGAACGGTCATGCCTAGTTGATAAGTTGCCCTGACATTTATGAGACCAAATGGCATAACTGTATAGTAGAACGTGCCTCAAGGTGTGATGAATATTGTATTCTCCTGGTCTTTTTCCGTTATCTTGATTTGATTGTACCTAGCGAAGCCATCCATAAATAAGAACATGCCATGTCTCGTTGTGTTATCGATGACTGTGTCGATATGTGGAAGAGGAAAGCTATTCTTTGGACTAGCTTTGTTCAAGTCTCGATAATTTACACACATCCTTACCTTGTCGTCCTTCAGCACTGACATTATATTTTTAAACCATTCTAGGTAAGTTGATACTGCTAAAAATTAGGCTTGAATCTATTTTGTAACCTCATATTTGATTTTGAAAGTCCATTCCAATTTCAACCTTTTGAGTTTTTGTTTGATAGGCTTTACATTGGGAAGAATGGGTAAACATTATACTATCAAATTAGTGTCAAGCCTCAACATGTCTTGATAGGACCATGCAAATACATCTTGGTACTGTCGAAGGAACTCGAATATTTCTACTTTCTAGGTTATGGTTAGAAGGGATCTGATTGTGATTATTTTTTGGGTCATATTTGGATCCAAGATTTACCAAATTTGTGTCTTCAATATTTTACTGATGCTCTTCCTCATGACGTTCTACAAGCTTTTTTAATTCTTTTGGTATGTCAACCTCTTGTGCATCAAACTCTTCATCAATCTTCATGAGATTGAAGTTAGGTTCAAGGTTGCAATCATTTAATTCCATATTTTTTTTACTCAAACAACTTTGTAAGCTTTTATTTTTTTTGAGATTTTATTAATAGGGGTGGACTTTGTAAACAAATACCCTCTGAGGATGAAGGTCCATTAAGATCCTCAGGGTAAAAATAAATAACTAACAACGTTATTTTTTGGAAGCCAAAGGGCCTTCAAGGGTGACAAAGATGAGGTCTTAGTTGCGAAGGGCATTTGCTTTTTTCGTTGGCTAAACCTTTACATGGGAGGCAGTCTCTCCCGTTTCAATAGAGATGACCATCACAGAGTCGCAATGGTCGAAAAACATAAAACATTGGTTTTTCAAATAGAGGTGGGGTTATATTAGAATTTCAATCACTATCGGGAGTGAATGTTGAATTGCCATGGCTAGCATCATCTGCTTTCATGGGCTCTCTCATCCCAAAGTCCTCCCTGAATAAACTGTTAATGTCATCTTAAAGGAACAACTCGTATTCGAAAGTACTTTTGGCTCTGTCTAACCTTGATTTTATTGCTGCGGTTGCTCTTGTTGGTTGTCGGTTGGATCGTCATCATTCATCATTACATAAATCGACATGGAGAAGGTCTTCCTGATGTGAGGGATTTTCCCTATATAAAAAATATTGGGTTATCGGTGCTCCATTCTTGCTAGTTTAAGTTCTATCTTCTTTGCGTCCATCATCTGCCTACCATTTTAAGTAGGTTTGAAACAAAGGCCAAACCATGGCGTTGTTTCCTAAGTTGAAATAAGCCTATCTCTTCTTTGGTTTGTCTTCCCTAGCTCTCTACTTGGATGGAAACCTGATTGCTTTATTACTCTTCCTATCATCATAACTGTTGGTGATAAGCTAGCCTTTTTGATCTATTCTCCTTCGACAATATAATTGATTGGTTTGAACTAGAAAAACTGATACATGAGTTATTTACTCGACCCCTCGATATCAATGTAAGGCACATCCAAAGATCTATTGGATGGTAGTAATTTTTTAGCTTTCACAATTACTAAATATTGGTTGATGATAAACTTGACTTACTGATGTAAGGATGACAGTACTGTCCCGGCTGAATGAATCCATGACCTCCCTAAGAGGAAGTTGAAAATGCTAAGCATAGTAATGACCTCGAAGGTGATTTGGAAGGTTCAAGGTCCAATCATGATGGGTAAGTCAATTTCACCCATTGACTCCCTCTTTGAACTATCAAAAGCTTGACTTTGCCTACCATTAGGTCTCAAGAGAGTCTTGTCCACACATAGCTTCTTCAACATGGAGTAAGGACATACATTTAGTGCAGATCTATTGTCTAGTAACACATGAACAACATGCATGCCTTAGCACACTACAATATGTAGTGGATCTATATGGCTACAACCCTTTGGGATGAGTTCATCCTCCATGAATGTGATGACATTTGGTGTCACGATTAGTGCAACCATCTTCTCTAATTGTTATAAGGAAGTGACTTCTGTTATATGTGCCCTATTAGCCCAAGAATAGACACTTGAGTTAGGTACTTTGTTCAATTGTTATATTATGTTGTAATCACTATTCTTTATCTATTTGAGAAATGCTACTACTTTGTCCGTCACTTTCTTCTTACCTTGTTCCTTTTTTGTATGCTTACTCTTTCTTCCGTAATGATTGCCTTACCTTTCCTTTTGTTCAATATTGCCTTTATCTTATCTTTTTGCCCTTTTTTCTCTATTTCTACAGGTGCCCTCTATTCTATTTCGATTATGTCTATCTGACTACCTTATTCTCAACTACTTTTGTTGCTTCTTTTGTTATCGAATTTATCCCAACTAGCTTCTCTATTTTTAACAACCTTGTCTCATTTGTTATCTGCCCATCTTTATTTTCACTTGTTGACTGTCCTATCTTACTATTATGTCCAACTTCAACTATGACTTGTTTTCCTTTTTTTTTATCATTGTCCTTTGTTTTCCATATAATTTCTTTCTCTTTCGTTTTCACCAATTTGCTTACCTTGGTAATGTGGCTTGCATCTTTAGGCTATTCTATTTTTTTTTTTACTTCTCAGCCACTTTTGCATTTTTGCCTTTTCTTCTTCAATTCAAAAATACCAAACTAGTCTCATAACTCTAATGCAGCCTTGTCAAAAAGGTAAGGAAGGGTTTAAGGGTTTTGAAGGTTAGTTGGGGTAGGTCACGTTGAACATGAAGGACTAAAGGCAGGGGTTCTATAGTTGGTATGGATGAAGTGGTATATGGATGATAAGAGGTGGTAAGGGGGATAATGGGGGTTGTGTGACATCATGTGGAACGATGGCATTTGAAAACAAGATGAGGGGTGATGAATTTGGGGAGAAACGTAAAGGGTTTAAAGTGAGACCCCCTAACTGAGTGGAGATGCGAATGGAAGTGTTATTTTGATTTTGAGGAATGAGAGTGTAACCGAAATATCTGAGGGATTAAATTTTAGATTTACCCTGACTTTCGTTCCTAAAGGTATGATCAACTGAGAAGGTCGAAGCTTGCTTTTTTTTTTCCTTTGAAATTGCTTTCATTGTATTTGCAGGCCCTGCCCCATTCCCATTGTGGACTAAGAGAGGATTTTGAATAATGTTTTGTTGTGCTGGTGCAGGATCCAAAACTATGAGCGTTCGATCTATGAGGATTTGAACAACATTCCTCAACAGCCAACATCGATCTATATAGTGTTTGAAAGCCCCCATATGGAACACACAGTGAGTATTAGTATCATATCTGAATGTGTTCTTTTCCTCTAGTTGTGATTGTCTCAGTGTGACGTTACCCCCTTTTACAAGGGTTAGTAACAGTTCTAAAAGCTTAATCAGTAATCATCCTTATTTTTTTATTACTGATGATTGTTGTATGGTTGGCGATATTGATGTTATTATGGTGCTTGTCCTTGAAATTATTGTTGGTTGTTATGTGGCCTTGCTGGGGGTGTGGTGCTTGATACGAATGTGTTGGCTGTGCTAGAAAATTCATTGGGACATATACTTAGGATATAACCAAATCATTTAGGCTCTAGAAGATGAAGAGAAAATGTTGTTTACAACAAAACAAGGGTTGTTCTACTACAAAGTGATGCCATTTGGACTAAAGAACGTTGGAGCAACCTATCAGAGGCTAGTCACCAGAATGTTTGAAGACATGATCAAGAGGATGGTAAAGGTGTACATCAACGATTTGCTAGTAAAAAAGAAGCAGGCAGAAGATCACTTGAGGGACCTCGGGAAAACGTTTGAACGAATAAGGGAATATCGAATGAAACTAAAACCGAAGAAGTGCACTTTTGAAGTATCATTTGGGAAATTGCTTGGGTATATGGTTAAAAAAAGGGGAATCGAGGCTAACCCTGATCAAATATGATTTTTGATTAAGATGTCGAGTTTGAAAAACTTGAAATAGGTGCAGACCTTAACTTAGAGGATAGCAACCCTAAACAAATTTATCTTAAGAGTTTCAAATAGATGTCGGCCACTATTCAGTTTACTGAAGAAAGGAAAAGGGTTCGAATAGACCGATGAATGTGAGACAACCTTCCGTAACTTAAAGAAATACTTGGGACAGCTAGCCATACTCAGTATGTCGGAAGAATGAGAGGAATTAGAAATTTTCTTGGCAGCCACAACTCTATTAGTAAGCTTGGTTTTTCTTTAGAGTGGACCTCAAGTAACAATATCCAATATATTTTATCAGCAAAACACTCGACCCATCAAAGGTGAAGTACACAAGAATCGAAAAGGTCATATTGGCATTAGTTTACTCGACCCAAAAGCTCAGACCATGTTTCCAGTCTCATCAAATTTGAGTAGTGACTGATCACCCTCTTAATCACATGCTACATAGGTTAGATAAATATAGGAGAATGGCAAAATGGGTAGTAACTCTTGGAGAGCATTATATGCAATTTGAAGGGCAAACGACATCAAAAGGACATGTGTTCTTAGACTTTCTCATTGACTTTTCGATTGATGACCTCGATTGGAAGGAAGAAGACGTGGCAATAAAAGAATTCAATGCTTGGAGCACCCAGATAGGTGGAGAATGTTTGCAGATAGATCGTCAAAATGCACTAGGTCAGGGCTCAACATAGTACTGGTAACCCCGAGCAATGATAGACTTGAGAAAGTATTGAAACTTGGGTATGATACTTCAAATAATGAGATGGAATATGAAATTGTTATAAATAGGCTCAAAATGATGAAGAAGCTGAAGTTCGATAGGTTCTTGGTGTTTACCGACTCACAGCTAGTTGTGAATCAATATAGTAGGGAATACTAGGCAAATGATAAGTAGATGGCAAGATACTTGGCAGTATTGAAGAAAGAGCTCGGCATGTTTGTAGAGATAAAAATAAATAGAATTTCGAGGGATGAAAATAGACACGTTGTCGCTAGCATTCATTACTTCAATGCTCAGAGATTCGGAGTTGAGAGCGATACCAGTGGAATATCAGCAAAAAGTAAGCATCGACTATCAATTGGAGGAATGTATGCAAATCAACCGTACACTTGATTGGATGAATGACTATGTTGAATATCTCCGATCAAAAACTCTCCTAGAAGACAAAAAGAAGGTTAGGATTCTCTTTTATAAAATCGGAAGATACATGCTAGTCGATGGAGAACTATACAGAATGTCATTTGGGAGACCACTCCTAAAATGTCTAAATTCATAAAAGTTTGAGTTGGTAATGGCGGAGATACACGAAGGAATATATGGGAATCACTAAAGGACAATCATTGGCTAACAAAGTAATGACTCAAGGGTATTTCTAGTTGAGGATGCAAAAAGATTACAAGAGGTACGTAAGATTGTGCGACAAATGCCAAAGATATGCTTGGTTGAATCTTTGACCTTCCGACAAGCTCTATCAGATGGCAGCTCCCTGGTCAATCGCGATCTAGGGGATGGATATTATTGGACCTCTACCTCAGGGGAAAGGGGGTAAGATGTTCATATTGGTGGCAATAGATTATTTCACAAAGTGGATAGAAGTCGTACCACTCATCCGTATAAGGGAAGAAGATGTTATCAAGTTCATATGGGAACACATCATAAACCGTTTTGGGATCCCATATGCAATAATCTCTGATAACAACACCCAATTCAAAGGAAACCAAGTTCTTCATATTGTAGAATATATGGAATACGCTCATTCCAATCATCATTAAGGTACCCACAACGGACAAGCAGAAGCTTCCAACAAAACATTATTGGATAACTTGAAAAAAAACTAACCAACCATAAGGGAATATTGGTAGAAGAATTACACAACGTATTGTGGGCATACCAAACGATACCTAGACAGGTCACAAGAATAACACTGTTTGTGTTAGCATATGGAAATGAAGTCTTCATCCCTACCGAGGTACAAGTCCCCACAACAAGAACATAGGTTGTCGAGACAAGTACGAATGAGGAGTTGATAGCACGAAACCTCGATTGGTTAGATGAAACTCATGAGCGAATGATGGAAAGGCTTGGCCGGTATTAACAGTAATTAAAGAAATCCTATGACCAAAAAATACAAAAGAAAGTGTTGAAGGTTGGGGATATGGTGCTACGAAAGGTGTTCTCTAATACATGAGAGCTCAACAGTGGGAAACTCGGATCAAACTGGGAAGTACCATACATCGTACATCGAGTAGGAGAAGTTGAAGTTTATTACCTAAAAATTAAAATATGAGATGTAATCACGATATCATGGAATGCCTTCAACCTTAAAAAGTATTATCAATAAAGATTATTTTCCTCCTAAATTTGCTACACTCTATTGTTTATTAAAGTCTTGGGTTATTCTGGAACCCAAATCCGACCTGGGATTTTATTCAATTATTCTATTATTTATTAAAGTCTTAGATTATTTTGGGATCCCAACCTGATCTAGGATTTCGGTTGGTTCTTCTATCAGTGAAAGTCGTGGCCCGTTATGGGAGTCAAGCCCAATTGGGGAGTTAGTTTAGCACAAGCTTTGGCCCATTATGGAAGCCAAGCCCAACTGAGGAGTTGGTTTAATAAAATCCTTAGCCCATCATAGAAGCCAAGCCCGACCGTATAGATTTAGTATAGTTAAAAGCCTTGGCCAGTCATGGGAGACGAACCCAAGCGTATAGGGTTGGTATAAGCGAAAAGTCATGGCCCATCATAGGAACCGAGCCCAATTGAAGAGTTGGTTTAGTGAAAAACCTTGGCATAACATTGGAGTCAAGCCCAATCTAAGACTTCGATCGGTTACTTTTTTATTTAAGTCTTGGATGGTTATAGGATTCAAACCTAATATGAGATTTTGGTCAGTTATACTATTATTTATCAAAGTCTTAGATTGTTCTGCAATCCAAGCCCGATCTGGGATTTCGGACAGTTCACCTATTTATCTAGGTCATAACTTGATATAGGAGCCGAGCCCAACAGTACAGGATTGAAAGATAAGGTACTTGGAAAAACAAAATTCTATATAACTTTGAGACCCAAGAAAATAAAAGAAATTCATTCATTGAGAAAGTAAAATTATTTGTATTCACTCAATTACAAAATAATTTTTACAAAGTCTTAAGGGAAGGGTTGGCATCATTGAGAATTACATCAGTACCCTTTAAGGTTTCAACAGGGTCGATGGGAGTAGCAAAGACCTTCAAAGCTAGCTCGGCTTTTTTCAGCTTAGCTTTAAGCTTATTATAAGCTTTCTCCCAAGTCAATTCCAAGTCATTGAGCTAAGCCTGGAAGAGAGCAAGCTGGTCCTAGAGCGCCTTCTCTTTATCCACTTCCTTAGCTTCTAGTTGACCCTTAACTAAAGCGATTTCCCCCTAAATCGAGGCAAGATCCATATTCGCTTGTTCCCACTCAGATTTCACGACTTCCAGGTCATCCTGGACATTCACAGTGTTGGACGCGGTAACACCTCTCTCACTTTGCAACTTTTTCGCGATCGCCTCAACGTTATCGCAATCAATAAGGGCCACGTCTCTAGATTGGCCAAGCTTCTGGACATTGTTCTGAACTTGAAAAGAAAACAAAGGTTAGAACTTGGTAGATAAATACTAAAAAAAGTCAAAGAAAGCAAAAAAGCTCACAGCAACCAGATCTCGAAAAAGGTCTTAAAAGAACCAAGTTGGGTCATCTATGAAATGTTTATTAGTGATCGCTATGCCTTTCGAAAGATACGATGATTCAAACATTGCTCACGCAACCTTAGAATTGGATAGCGCGGAATCTTGGTCGATGACTAGTTGGTCGACCACAGATGGGGAAACAACCTAGGGAGTACTTGGGAGATCGTTTTCCCTAGGCCCCAACTTAGTAGTGGAGGTCAAGGCTTGAAATGGACCAGTAAAGACCAGAGGTGGGGCAGTAGGAGCAGGAGCAGGAACTCGATAAGGCTTGGCTAACCTAGTATTGGAAGGTCAGGGATACCCTCTTCATCCTTTTCAAGAGAGGCCGCTCATCTTTTTCATCTTCCTCTACCTCGAAGGGACATGTCTTCGTCGCCGATTGGTCGGGAAGCAGAGTTTGATCATCTTACTTATTCACCCTCCACGTGAGATTAATAGGCGCAAGAAACTCGATAACCTGGTGATACAGCTCCAAGTTGGGAGAGTATGTGTGTGATAATCACCAAATTGTCGACGTTCTTGTCTTTGCCCGAACCTACAGTCATGAGAAGGCCAAAGTTAAACCTCCAAAAATGGAGTGAAAATTTGTAAAATAATTGAAAGAAGAAAACTTACCAACTCTGTTGAACGCGTATGGGGGAAATTCATCCCCAAGTGTGCTCTACCACTGACCAGTCAGCATGATCAGGAACAAAAACCAATCTTTGTCCAAGCAGGAAGCTTGAACAAAAATGGTTTCCCTCTCCTATTAGTTAAGTAGAAGTACCCTTGTTTCTTAGGGCACACCTTTAAAAAGAACTAAGATCTTATATCAAGGAAGCCCGAGCTAAGACCTTCTTCCAACCAAGCATTCATTTGCTTGATAGCATAAATGAGGCAGTAAAAATTACCGTTCATTTGGCTGGGAACCCTCTGGTAGAAGTTCAAGACTTCCCGAATTAACCTATTCGGAGGAACTCGAAGACCAGCCTTAAACTGTCCCAAGTACACCACTGGGGTATCTTAGGGGAGGCTTTGAGAAGACAAGGGCTCATCTGTGAAAAATGTGCCCACGTCGTTAAGGATAGCGTAAGTATCCTTGATCTCAGACAGTGGAGGGTATGAAGTGGTGCAGGTCTTCCCCATGGCTAAGGCATAAGATGGAAAAAAGATGAATAAGATTTGAGGAGAGGGGTGAGGTTTTGTTTTCTAACCTTGTGGTCAAAGGAGAATCTGGAAACTAGTGCTTTGATGAAGAAAACTTGCTGGCGCCGAGCTAATGAGAGGATGAAGACGAAAGCAATCGAAATAAACAAAGAGCTAGCAAAGAAGAGAGTAAAAAGTAAAAGAGAAAAAATGAGAGGAGATGGGGTATTTATAGACCTCACAGAGCCTCGTGATACGTAACAAGTGAAAAGCTTAGATACACTAGAATAACGAGGCAATAATGAGTGAAGCAACACATTGATTGGCATGAGAAACGAGGCGAAAAGTACGAACATGTGTGCGCAACCGACCAATGGCGAAGCGACACATGTATATAGTGCATAAATGCACCACAGAATAGAGCAGTCGGTAGCACATCTTACGAAAGAAATCATTTAGGGTGCCGCCTTGGAAGTTCCAAAGGTTAGACTTCATATTTACTACTATGAGTAGGAGTCTATCGATCAACCACCCAACAAAAAATTGTCACGTGTCCACAATTGATTATGTTGTCTCGGGGCCTCAGATCATGATCGAAAACTCCAAGAGGGGTATTGTGGAGGATATTTTTTGACAAAACGACACGTGGCAATCTCGAGAAATTTTAGCCGAAGGACCGAATTACATGATAACCTAACTGAGCATCTGAATTACCAGTGAAACCGATCTACATTTAACCGAGCTTCAATGGTGTGAAGCTCAGTACAAATACCGTAAAATATGGAATACGGAGTATAACTACTTTCACGAAAATCAAGGCAAATCCCTAAACGGACGTAACCGCTCGAATGAGAATCATGAAGAAAATCCAGGAGAATCTAAGGGAAGAAACCTCTATAAATACGTAGGTGCAACACGCTAAAAAGGTATGATATTTCTCTCTAAGAAAAACCATATTCTACTTCCTATACTAAATCTTAAATTGGGTGTCAGAGTGATTTGTTGTAGGCCCACTCAGGAGCATAAGAAGGCGAAAGATCTTAATCAGGAATAATCACGAGATAGTACAAATTTTTACATCTATAGTGTTCAATGATTTATCTTGTTTGATTCAAGATGACTCGGATGAGTCAATTTGGTAGATGGGGAAGGACGAGATGGAATACTATGTTTTAAAAGCATGTGTGAAAACAGTTTAGGTGTGAATTTGAACAGAATATCGTAGAAATTTTTCAAAATCAAAATTATTCAAAATACCCTTCAACTTGTTTGATATTGAGAGATGGGAACAAAATCTCACCTTTTCCTTTATGTGACAAGTGACAGACCATCTGGACACAAGTTTCCTTGTGGGGCCAGCATTCCTCTTGTATTATTGTTTATAACAAGCTTATTATAATTATAAGTACTTTGTTGAAAAAGTACAAATCAACATTTACATATCGAGTTCTTTACAAAAACACTCATTATTAAATATCTTATTTAATTCTAAACTTAAATAATAAAAAAACTCTGATCACCATGAGAGTATAAGCAACAGATGCATTATAAAAGACTTCTTAAGAATATCAAGCAAAGAACAAAGTTCAAGGATTGACAACACATGTCAAAAGACTTTCAAAAACGAGCTCCAACTTTTCAATCATAAACTAATTATTATTATTATTATTATTATTTTGATAATGGGGTGTCTGGTGTGAAACGCCACAGGTAATTGAGGGAACACCCTCGCAGGTGGCCTCGAGGAAATATTGCTCATATTAAGTATCGAATACACAACCTACGGACTCTCATCATTTATTGGATTCAAAATTGTCATTGAGCCACCCCCTCAAGATTTTTAATCATAATAATTATTATTATTTTAACTTTATTTATCAATCTAAATTATACGTATTCACTTGAGTATTATAAAGTTATTTGAACTCCATTTTTGCAATGCTTATAAATTGTGGTTATAGGGTTGTTAATGATATGAATCAGATTAAAAACAGGGATTTGGGTTTGGATAAGGACCTCATCCTATAAAGATCCCGTTAAACAAATAGATTTTTTGATAAATCATAGGATAGGAAACCAATTTTTTTATTATGTTAAATATATAGGAAAGCGTTCAGAGGCCCTAAAGAGAGCCAAACATTTTTCAAAATAGGGGTTGAAAGTTTCGAAATGGGCTGATCATCCTCACCCAAAATTAGTTCATTTCGAAACTTCTAACCCTAATTTATAAGTTGGAGAGTCGTGGAATGTCCACTTTTTGTAAATCACTTTTAATGGGGTTAAAAGTTTCGGAAATGGTTGATTTTTGGTGACGATGATTTCTACATAAAAGAGATCATCCTCACCAAAAATCAGTTAATTTCCAAAATTCTAACTCATACTTTGAAAAAATATTTGGCACAATATTTAGCTCTCTTTGAGGCCACCGAACACTACCTATAACTATATTATATATTATCAAATCTTATATGTTATTATGAACATCCTGATTCAAACCTGATTCAATAAATATAAGATTGATTTTGAATCCGATCCAACTTTCATCGAAATATTGGTGTTGGGACTTGTATTTGGACAGATCGGCCGGGCCTACTAAATATTATCGAAAGACAACGCCAGACTGAATCGGATATAGGGCTCATTGATGCAGAAAAAGTAGTCAAAAGTTATTTTGATGGATGAGTGATTCGTTTTCCTTGAGATGCTTACTTTTTTATTTATTTTTTCCTTTTAGAATTAAAATAATTAGTCCCACTTTCTTTATTGATCCTTTGTTGAGTTGAGTGCGCTCTACTCTCAATGATTGGCGTGTGGCTCATCCTCCAACCGTCACCATTGTGACATAAGAAGTAAAAATTGTTATATTACCACTTCAATATAATAAAATTATACATTATTCTAAAAGAAGCTCCAATCTTTTGTAAAGTGTTATGAGTTATTATAGTAAGATTACCAGAATACCCTTATTGATGGCATATTCCTTGAGTTTTTTTTTTTTTAATATCTTTTTAAGGCAAATAAGAGCATCTTTTAGCAAAAAGTAACAGAAATTAGTTTAACTAGTGTAAAAGTTGATCCCTACTGCAACACATTCAACAATCTTTCTCTATTCTTATATATATTTAATATTATTTATTTTTTAAATAAATATTTGATAAAACCTACTTAAATCCTACCAAAACTTTGAAATTCTAAAACTTTTGAAAAAAAAATTATTTTAAATTTTAAGTTTTGGAAGTTTGATAACCCTCCATTTTCAACACTTTGGATCAGGTTCAATTTTTTTTCTTTTGACTTTGAGTTTTTCCATGAAATCTAGAAAGACGTTGTGTTGAATTGTCAATGTTACCAATCCACATGTGTCTAACAACCCTTAGTAAGATTTGAAATCTTACTACCATTATTTGGCACTTTCTCCTTGAATTCAATCTTACCAAGAGATTACAATAAATTGACATGAATATCCTCATGCATTTTAATTCTTGTGAAAAAAAGTGATTGACTAGTTGCACACCACCCACAACCCATTGCACTTCATCACATAAAAATTTCCCCTTACACTCCATTTGGATGCTTGCACTCAAAATAAAAATATTCCATTCATTCCTTTGCTTTTCGTTATTCTTCTTCAACATGCTCGTGCAAATTAGTGGTAGTTCAATAGTTTAGGAAATACTTAGTTGTTTAGCAAACATTTACAATTTAGACGAAAGAAGAAGACAAAATCACAAGAAGGTGAATAACCTTAAATTTTAACGTTATCGATAAGGAAGTGGAATCAGTAGGTTAAAATAGAGATTATAGAAAAAAAAACTGTTATTTTTCAAGGTAGGTGTGCAACCAACAACTAGTGATGTGCAATTAGTCAGTTAAAAAAAAAAGCCCTTGGTTCCTTTTCCATTAACTCATTATGGTTCAAGGAGATGGAATCTTTAGTTTCAACAGAAGAAAAAGGTTTTAAAAAAGAAAAAAAAAATTACCTTAGAAGTTGAGTTTTTGGGGACGGTATTTTAGTCATTTTATATAAGTCTCTCATAGAAGAACAAAGTCAAGGGATTCCTCGCCAATTTAAAAACCCATGGGGCTTTGATATTGTAATAGGATGATGTGTAGCCATCATCGACGTGGCGAAGCGTATAAACTAACTGTCTCCAACTAGAGGTTTCGTTATTTGTTGCTTTAAGTTTAAAGGGTCTATTCAGTCTATACTATGAGTTTGATACATCTCCATGACATCAAATATTCTCCGTCAACCCCCTAAAAATGCCACGTGACACATTTTTAGGCTCACTAGCCTTTCGAAAATCAAATTGATGGTTTAATCAATCTGTGGAATTTGCAAATTACCAATCTAACTATGCTTTGGAGTATTACCCGACAAGGAATGTACCATTAGATCAATGGGCCTACAATGGATCAAATATTTAACTACAGCAAATTTTATGTCTTATAACATAGCCTTAAACTCCAATTTGTGACTTTGTACGGATATGAACTTGATAACTTCTTCTTCCCTACACATGTCACAAGTCATAGAGATTTTGTTCACAGTTATTTTTAATACGGTATTATTATGAGTCGTGATTTTTTTAACAATCCCTAGTGTGGCATGGGTTATAATCATATATTTTTCTTGGGATACGCAATTATACATTCTCATAAATATGTACAATTATGTATGTCAAGAGAATATTCTATGATTCTAACGCATGTCATGTCAAGGAGTGTATGTCAAAGAGGGATGTCAAAAAATCATTATTCTATGAATAATGATGAATGCACGTGGTTGACATAGCAATGGCACACAACTGCACTTCATTTTCCTATGTATTCGGATGAAAAATATTTATTGTTCTTTGTCCTTGTCACGTCATCTGCGTATTAAAATTGTGTGTATTCATCACGACTCTTATTCTATTATTATGTTTTTAGTATTACTAGGTGGCACGTTTAAACACGCATGTATTAAAAATATTCGGATTTATGTATGATTAATTATATATATATTTGTATTTTAAAATATTTATTAAGATGATTTTAAAAATGAGTTTAAATGCTATCTATGAAGCACAATTTGATTACGAAGTAAACACATTGAGCTACGTGACATTGATTCTCACATTGTTGATGTGGACGTGAACACATACATACATCCACAACAACAACAATGTGAGAATCGATGTCAATTTTAATGTTACTTCATCATTTTTCTTAAAAATAATATAATAAAAAAAATATTTTTATGACTTTTGAAAACTTTATGGGGTCAAAGGCGGTGGAATTGTAATTTTGTAAAGTAAAGATCATTTAGTAATATTATAAGGCAAGAAAACTAAGTAAGATACGCTGGAGTCACATACTTAGCGGCATCAATGGACAAGATCAAGTCAGGCTTGGATCATGTTATTACTTAAAATCAAATATAAATGGTTTTCATTAAAATATTTTTTTATATAATAAAATCAAATATTTTTATTTTATAAAAAGATTCTCTACATTTTTTGGACTCAAAACTAGGGAAAAAAAAAAAACATTTTTTTCCAATCATTGCCAAACTTCTTAAGTCCAACGAAACTAAAAGAAATGTAAGAGAGACATTAAAAACATAATACACCAGGTAGTTGAAAATAGAGATACATGGACATAAGATGAGATAAACTTAAAGAGAAGGAATTCTATGTAAAGAAGTAGAGTGGAAGAAAGGTCCTAACTCACATTAAAAGAAGTACATTTGTTTGGGATTCTTAGAGAGTCCAAGGAAACTAAAACAAAGACAACTTAAAGATAAGAGTACGTCAGTTAGTTAGAGATAACGATAGATATGTTATATAAGATGAGAGGGAATTTTATAAAAAGAAGTTGAGTGGAAGTGATTCCTTTGGCAACAATTTATTATGTGCATTTATAACAAGATATGTATGAAGGGAGAGGATGTGTTGTAATAAAGTACTATTTGTGGCCACGTGGTATGTTTTTGCAAGAATCGGTATACTTGGTTGATGAATTGTGAAAGGTTAAGACATGTCATGGACAAACATTAAATATCTTTAGTATTACAATGTGATAAAGGTGAATATTGTTGATTGAAATCCATGTTAAATGTATTTTTTTAGATATTTACAAAATTACTTACAGATAGATGCAATGGAAATTTACCTATAAAAAATATAACAATCTCAGGTGCCAGCTAGTTTAGTTGGAAAAGTGTGTAGGTGATGAATCATAGACCTAAGTTTAGTTCTTGTCTGCATCGAGTTATATATATGGGGATTGTTAACGTTCAAGATCTCATGGGGAGGTTAGTATCGTCCAAATTTTTTTTTTCCAATAATACCCCTTCTCGTTTTGTCTTTTAGTGAAAAAGATTATGGTATGCTAATCTTTTACATAATAAATATATTTATTATATTGGCTTTGATTGCCAAAGCGTTTACTATAAAAAAAAAATAAAAAAAGGTTATTCAATTCAAAATACTTAAATGCTCATAACATTTAATATGTAAACAAGTATTTATTGTGTAAAAGATCAATACACCCTTATCTTATTCACAAAAAGACAAAACAAGGAGTATTATTGAAAAAAAAAAAAGTATTGAAAAATACTAACATCCCCATGAAGTATTGAATGTTTGCATTCCTATCTCTCTTTCTTTCTATATATATATGGGGGGTGGGGTCGTTCAAGAGACATAAGTAAACATATGTAAAAATAGTCATTTTTCAAAATATGAGTTAGAAGTTTCGGATTGAGCTGATTTTTTGTGAGGATGATCTCTATAATAAGAAAATTATCTTCACAAAAAATCAGTCCAAACTAAAACTTCTAAATCCATCAAAAGTAGTTTATAAATTATTGATAAAAAATTAACGATCCACGTTCTAATTCACTTTTTATAGGGTTAGAAGCTTCATATTGGGTTGAATGTTTTTTAGGATGATCTTCTCATCATAGAGATCTTCCTTAAAAAAAGTCAGCTCAATCTGAAACTTCTACCCATATTTTAAAAAATAATTGTTTTTACATATGTTTTTACTTATGTCCCATGACACTCCCCTATATATATATATCAATGGAGGTATCCATTTATATAGTCAAATTATCTATCTATAATAAATAGGTTTTGACCCGAGCAGGTTCCTAAGTTACCTAGTATCGAACCTATAATACTTTTCCTATTCCGTTTTTTATTGGTTCTGGTTTTAAAATAAGAGAAATCGAAATTGCAACTGCCAAGAATCGTGGGTACCCATTGATTTTGATTCTCAAAAATTGAATATGATAAAAAAAAAATAAAAAAATGAAAAATCTAGTGATAGTAGCATTCCATTTTCTTTACATGCAAGTCTTTTTTCTATCACAAAACATTAGAATTTTCCTTTTATCAATGAACTCCAATTCATTTTCTTTACAATTAATAAACTACTTCTAAAGATATTGCCATTCTAAACATAATACATATTGTTTATATGAAACTCGAAGACTTTTATTTAATACTTGTTAACTTTAAATTTAGGAAAGCTTTTAACCATCTAAAATATAAAAGGAAATGGAAAAATAAATTAGTTTTGAGAACACAAATGGGGATGGCAATTCTTAATAAGATATACGAACACGACTTAAAACAACACAAAGTTAGCTAGTTTAGACTGAGCTTAATTTAAAAACAACACAAAGTTAGCCAGTTTGGGTTGAACTTAATCGTGGTCGGGTATTAATCTTGTCGGCCCATCCTACACAATTGTTAAATGGATCATGTATGTATTAGGAATATCAATCAATTTAACAAGTTTAATTATCATGTCACTAACGTGGTATTGACCTACGTACAGTCCAACCTGTGTATAACCCATTAAATCATGCAACATAAGAGTTATCTTAAACATCAACTATTATTTAAGGGATTCAAAACATAAAATTACCTCTTTTCTTGACTTTTTTTACTTTATTTATATCATGTTCTTGAGTTATGCTAGTCAACATAAACACGACACAACTAAATTCTTTTATCAAACGGTTACATAAATTGTGTTGTGTTACATGTTTAATAAACGGGTTGGGTAAATTTTCAAAATAATTTTTCCCCAGCATGATTCAACTCGACCTATTGCTCATCCTGCTCAAGAGTACCTGTCGGATAAAAGTGAATCGATTCTAGCTCCTACCGGTTTGATTCCTTTTATACAGTCTTATGGAGTTTTGAAAAAGGGATCCAATACCAAGATCTTCAGTTCTAGTTAAATGGGCACCCTTTGACACTCATGTTAATAATATAAAAGATCATGTTTTGATCTTTTTAGAATTTCTATTAACAAATGACAAAATATGCGAATTTGCTAAGCTATTAATATTGTGGCTTATGGAGCCTAATAGTACTAGTTAATAAGGAGGTACTATTAATCAAGTCACACGTCCCCGTCAATTGAGCTTGGCGTTGAACTCGTTGGGGATGCGATGGGGTGAAACCCCTAAAAGAATTTTTTTAATGGATTTTTTGTAATTTCATTGGTATTATGTAAAACCCAAGTTAAGTTTCCTTGGGGGTATATTTATTTATTTTTTGTGAAATGATGTAATCTGCAACTATATTTTTTTTTCTTCATAGTGGAATCGGTGTGATCCGTAGACGTATATGGAACCACGTAAAAATCTCTATCTTTTGTGTGTCATGCATTCTGATTTACTTTTTTTATGTATTATTCTTGGATCGATCTTTTTACAACTAGTAACAGAGCTCCAAGGTGTTGATCAAGAACGATGATGGAAGAAGGAAATGTTATAATCGAAAAGTTCAATGGCACAAACTTTGGATTCTAGAAGATGCAGATGAAGGACTATCTCTACCAGAAAGATCTTTATCTTTCTCTTGGAGGAAAATCAAAGAAGCTTTGATAAGATAGTCAGCGATGACTGAGAGATACTCAACAGAAAAGCCCTAGGTACAATACAACTCACTTTTGTTGCATTTGTAGCCTTTAATATCTCTAAAGATAAAATGACAACAGATCTAATGATTACCCTATCAAGGATGTATGAAAAATCTTCTGCTTGCAAAGTTTTTCTAATGAAGAGGTTGTTATATATGAAGATGGATAATGACAATAGCGTTGTTGAACATCTAGAAGATTTTAACATGATTACAAGTCAATTGAAACCTGTGGGCATCGATTTTTAAGATGAAATCAGGGATCTTCTGATTTTATCTAGGTTACTAGAAAATTGGGACAATTTTGTGATGGATGTAAGCAACTCTCCAAAAATGAGAATGTTGAAATATTATGATGTTGTAGACGTCATATTGAATGAGGAAGCTTGTAGAAAATCTTCGAGTTCTTTTGAAAAAACATAAAGAAATGCCCTTAATGTTGAAGAACGAGGAAGATGAGCACAATAAGTAACAATGGATGTTCAAAGTCTAGAAAAAGCAAATCCAGATCTTCAATAGGAAAAGGGGATGGTTGTTGGAAGTGTGGCAAAAGGGGAATATGAAAAGGATTGCAGGTCTGCCAAGAAACAACCAAAAAATAATAATCAGGTAAATATTCGATAAATATCTCAGATGCTTTGATTCTTTCTTGTGATTCTAGTTATGAATCTTTGGTGATAGATTTTGACACATTTTTCCATGCACCATCACACAAAGAATCTCTTTACAATTATGTTTGGGGTAATGTCGATAAAGTTTACTTAGGTGATAATGAACCCTGTGACAATGTTGGAAGAGGTGATATTCAAATAAATCTATCCAATGGGACAATATTGCAGTTGAAAGAAGTCAGGCATGTACCAAACCTAAAAAAAGAAAACTAATTTCAGTTGGCCAACTTGTTAATTTTGTATTATTGGCAACTTTCATCAATGACTTGTGGAAAGTTACAAAAGGGAATATTGTGAATGTCTGGGTAAGAAAGAAAACACTCTCTATAGAACTTCAAGCACTACCAGCTCTATTGCTGTTGCATCATCAAGGGAAAACTGTAGCACATGGCATTGTAGACTTGGGCACATAAGTCAAAAGGGGATGAAGGTTTTACTTTCAAAAAAAAAGTTGATAAGACTTAAATCTATAGATTTGGATTTTTGTGAGGACTATATTTATGGCAATAATAGAAATGTCAGTTTCTCAAAGCTCGCAAGAACTCCAAATGTGAGCGATTAGACTTGGTTCACACTCATGTGTAGGGACCAACCAAGGTATCTTCTCTCAATGGCTCTTTTACTTTGTGACTTTTATTAATGATGAAACTAGAAAATTATGAGTTTATCTATTGAAGTATAAGTTTGATGTGTTCAAGAAATGGAAAGCTTTGGTTGAAAATGAAACATATTTGAAGTTCAAATGTTTAAGGTCAAATAATGAGGGAGAGTACTGAATAATGAATTTGCTATGCAGTTAATGGAATCAGAACACAGAAAATGATTTTCAAAAAACCCCAACAGAATAGAGTAGTTGAATGGATGAATGAAACCATTCTGGAACGTGATAGGAGTATGAAGATTTATGTTGGATTATCCAAATTGTTTTGGGCAAATGTTGTTAACATTGCAGTTTACTTAAGTAACAGAGGACCGTTACTTGCTTTGGATGGTGGATTGTCAGAAGAAACATGGATTGGAAGAGTGTTAAACATGTCATACTTAAAAATCTTTGGTTATGCCTCTTATGTCCATATCGATTAAGAAAATAGCACTAAACTTGTTCCAAAGTCAAAATTTTGCAATTTTATTAAATATGGAATTAATGATTTTGGGATATTGAAAATCAGAAAATCATTAAGAGAAAAAATATAATATTCAATGAAAATATTAGGCATAAGCAAAAATTGAAACAACAAAAGAAGAAGGAAGAAAGGAGTAAGTTTGTAGAACTTGAGGGGTTTCTAATGAAAATATTTTGAAATCGCAAGATGTAGGGCCAAAAGTTGCTCTGTGTGATAGCTTTGTGGGCCAGGGACGTTCCTCCTGAGTAGTTTCCACACTATCCTTCATTTATTTTATTTCTCCAAGGATCTGCCCAACTTCCTTGGGCCTCACACACTTCAGATGTGGTCTCCCGAATAACTTCTGCTAGAACTCCCCGTCGATTAGGAAGCAGAACTCTAGATTCCTCCCCCTGGGAGCATATCAAGTAGAGTTATCAAACCCCGAATACGTTATTCACATACTCTGCATTATTTGTTGTTGTTCCATAATAGTAAGCTAGAATGCTATGAAGAGGATCTGTAGGTTGACACCCAAGAAAAGTGAGAGAAAACTATGGATCATGGGATGGATTCTCTTTTATCAAACCATACATGGGATCTGGTTCACTTACCTAAAGAAAAGACTACCTTGCATAATAAGTGGGTTCACAGATTGAACGAATAACATTATGATTCTAAGAGATACAAAGCCAAGTTGGTTGTTAAAGGTTTTGAACTTGAGGCATGTATCGATTATATTGAAAATAATTTCTCTTGTTGTTAAGAAATCAACTAGTAGAGTAGTTTTGAGAATTGTGGCTGAAAAAGATATATATTTAGAACAGTTAAATGTAAAAATTATTTTTCTTCATAGTAATTTAGAAGAGGATATGTAGATGCATCAGCCATAAGGGTACGTTGTATCTAGGAAGGAGAATATGGTATGTAAACTCAAGAAGAGTTTATACGGTTTGATGCAGGCCCTAGACAATGATATAAAAAATTTGATAACTTCATTTTTGTTAATGATTTTAACAAATGCCATGCTAACCATTGTTGTTATTTTAATTAGTTTAAAAATTCATATCTCATAATACTCTTGTATGTTGACTATATGTTTGTTGTAGGGTCAATCATTAATGAGATTTTGAATCTTAAGGAAAAACTATCAAAGGAATTTGCAATGAAGGAATTGGGTGTTGCAAAGCAAATTCTTGGTATGTCAATCAGTAGAGATAGAGAAAATAGGAAGTTGAAGTTGTCATGGGCTTAGTATGTTTCAAAAGTACTCAAGAGGTTCAATATAGAAAGTGTTAAGCTAGTTAACACTCCATTGGCAAGCCAATTCAACCTTTCAAAAGAACAAGGTACAGTGGCACAAAAATAGTGTGATTATATAGCTAAGATTCCATATACCTCAGCTATTGGCAGTTTAATGTGTGTCATGGTCTGCACAAGACTAGATATTACTAAAAAAAGTGAGAGTTGTTAGCAGATTCATGAACAACCCGAGAAAGGAACATTGAAAAGTTGTCAAATGGATTCTTAGATATTTGAGAGGTAATATTGATGCAACACGATGCTATGGAGGGTTCCAAATCAGTTTGCAGGGGTGGGTTTGTTGATTCAGATTTAACAGGGGATATTGATAGTAGGAAGAGTACTACAAGATATGTATTCACTTTGGGCAGTGCAGCAGTTAGTTGAGTTTCACAGTTACAGAAGATAGTTACCATCTTGACAATAGAATTGAAGTATGTTGTCGTAACGAAAGCTTGCAAGGAAATGATATGATTACAAAGTGTTTTGAAAGAATTGGGTAAGGAGCAAAAAAATTGCAGTTGTACAGTGATAGCCATAGTACAATTCATCTTGCAAAAATTTAGCCTTTCACTCAAGAACCAAGCACATAGATATTAAATATCATTTCATAAGATCTATCTTAGAAAATGGGTGGTTTACTCTGGAAAAGGTTCATACAAGTCAAAATCCTACAGATATGTTTACAAAAGTGGTTACTTTAGAGAAGCTGAGAACTTGTTTAGCTTTTGATGGTCTTCAAACTTAGAAGATAAGGATGATTTACACCGAGGTTGTTATGAAGGGTTATTTCTCATATGCAACATGTTTATTAGAAAAACTCTTGATCGGTTTCTAAGTCGGAGATTGTTGTGGATTGTGGAGCTTGATAGTACGGGTTAATAAAGAAGTATTGTTAATCCAGTTACGCGTCCCCATTGGTCAATAAAATACTATTAATTACCGGTATTATGTAAAACCTTAGTTAGGTTTCCCCGGGAGATAGAAAATTGAAGAATATGTTTTCTGAAACTCTAATCTCTTAACAAGAGATAGAGAAGAATTTGTATATATATATATTAGTAACCTTACAACCAATTAGCTAAGTGTTATAACAACTTTCATAACAAAATAACAAACTAACTTTACAGTTATAACAAACTCTAACAGATTGGATTTGGCAAAGATTACATTGTGACTATTGTGAAACTGTTTCAATTGTTTCTTGTTCTTGCTTCTCATCCCCCCTTAAGCGAAAGGGTTTAGGAATGATGCAATGTTGTGACTTAAAGGACTGGAACCTTGAGCTTGTGAGATGTTTAGTGAGCAGGTCTACTAGTTGAGCATCACTTGGAACAAATTGGAGGAGTACTTGTTGCCTTAGAACCTGATCGTGAATGAAATGAAGGTCGATTTCAATGTGTTTTGTTCTAGCATGGAAAACTGGATTTTTGGCCATATGATAAGCACTTACATTGTCATACCATAGGAGTGGAATTTGTGCAACTTAGACACACAACTCACTTAACAATGATTGAATCCATACTAGTTCTGAAGTAGCAAAGGCCAGTCCTCTATACTCGGATTCAGCACTGCTCGAAAGACAACTTTCTGTTTAAAAGCTGACCAAGAGATCAAGTTTTGTCTAATATAAACAAGGCAACCACTAGAGCTGCGTCTATCATGAGGCTATGTTCCCCAATCCGCATCTTAGTATGCTTCAATAGAGAAACATGAGGATGGCTGTATGAATAGACCATCAGTCAGTGTACCTCGCAAATACCAAAGAATTCTTTTGACAACAAGCCAATGTGTTGTTGTGGGCTACTGCATAAACTGGCAGGCTTTGTTGACAGCAAAGGCAATGGTAGGACTGATGAGACTATCGTTGTTCTTCTCACCGGAGTTAATAATAATCTTAGTTGTACCTTACTTGTGGGGCAAGTAGGGGATCGAACCCAAGAGAAAGGAGGAATAGAGCTAAGCTAAGAAGATAAAATTCAAATTAACTAAAAGGAATTAAAACTATTTTTCTTTGTATTTTTGAACTTATAAGAAGATGTAAAATTGCTAGAAAATAAACTAAAGTAAATGAAATTAAAAGCAAGTAAACTTATGAATTAAAACACCATTGGAAGTGAATCTACCTAAAACATGTTAATGAGCAATTTCTAGTCTCTAGCCTTTTTATAACTCAATCATAAGGGCTTGGTGTTAGCTCCTTAGATCGGAAAGTTTTGCAATTAAAATGAAATAAAGGAACAAAAACAAAGTAGAATTTCTTGAGAACTTCTTACTACAAATTATCTAATTTAAGCATACTTTATCTTGATCTAATCTAAGCATAAAGTATCTATATTAAGAATAAAATGTGCAAGAAACTTAAAGAGAATTCATAAGCATTTTAAATAAAAGAAAGGCATAAAATTAGAAATAACACAAGAACTTGCTCTAGGCTTTTCCACTCTCCAATGGAGGGGAACTTAGCCTAATGTCATTGCAAGAGAGGGAAGACAAGAGATGAAAGAACTTTTCTTCATTTCATGGAGAAAATTACAACTTCTTCTTCTTCTACTTCTTACAAGACTAGTTAACCAAAAGAAAATAACTAGAAAATGAAAATACAAAAAATAAGAGAATAGGCAAAGAGCCTTAGATTAAATGAGTCTTGGATAAGAGAACCAAGATGGGACCCTTTCTCTAGAAATGAAGGCTCTATTTATAGAGAAAAATGTGTGTAGAAGAGTCTAAAAGTAGCCTCCACTTTTCTTTGCACAAAAAGACAAAAGAGGAGAATATGAGTTAAGGATTAGGGCATTCCAAAGGATTAGGGCATTCCAAAGTGTTAGGGCATTCCAAAGTGGGCCCAAATGCTTTTGCCTTGAGATTTTGATTCCAAATTGTTGATTTTCTGCACAAGAAACACACGTAATTAGATTTATCTAGTAAATGAATTTATTTATATATAATTAAGCCTAATTAACATGCAACGTGGTGGTTTGAGGCTTATCATGATTATTATCCTAATATAGAGAAATAGGTACAAAAATCAAGATAAATATCCGGAAAATGTGCTTATAATTGAGTGTTTGGAGACACTCATCACACTCCTCATTGTTACATATTGCAAGGCACCTACTATACTTCTATACATTGTAACATCCTCCATCAGCTCTCCATCAAATTTGGACAAGGTTTGCCCTATTGCTCCTGGTGTCTTAACTGGTTTTGTGTCAAACATATTAGTTCTATGAAGTAGATCAGAGACATACTTAGTTTGAATGAGGTGCACTAATCTTTTATCATAAGACACCTCTATCCTAGAAAATAGGACAGGTTCCCCACGTCTCTCAAGGAAAATGATGAATTGAGCTCTTCTATTAGGTTGTAAACCATAGTGGACGAGCTGCCTATTATGATTATATCGTCTACATAAACTAGAACAACAAGAGTAGAATTTTAACCAAAGTGAGTAAACATTGAGCTGTTTGATCGAAAAGAGTTAAATCTCTATTGTAAGAGAGTAGAGCTTAATGTTGTGAACCAAGCCATTGGTGCTTGTTTTAGGGTATACAAAGTTTTGTTTAGTTTGCATACTTTGGTTGGATGTTGAGAGTTTGTGAAACCTGATAATTGGGCCATGAAAACGTGTTCCTTGAGTTCTCCATTCAAGAAGGCATTGTGAATATCTAGTTGTCTTATTGTCCAATTATAACTGAGAGCTATTGTTAAAACAATGTGAATGGTGGTTGGTTTGACAACAAGGCTGAATGATTCAAAGTAGTCAATCCCATGTGTTTTGTTAAACCCCTTTGCTACTAATCTGGCTTTGTATTGCTCTATACTTCCATCAAGTTTATACTTGAGTTGATAAACCCATTTACAACCTATGACATTAGAACCGAAAGGGAGATCAACTAGGTTCCAAGTATTATTTTGTAGGGAGCAATTAACTCATCTTGCATCGCTGCAATCCATTTGGGATCCTTGAGTGCTTGTTTCAAATAAGAAGGTTTTGTGGTCTTGACTGCTGTTAGATCAAGAATCGTCTTCTTCTTTGTTATACCTCGCAGTGCCCTAGTTGTCATTCTTGGAACTGGAGATGGTGCAGGAGCAGGAACAGGAGGTTGAGATGGTGAAACAAAAGTAGGAACTAATGCTGTAAAATCATCTATAAGAGGTGAAGGGTCATTGGTTGGGGCCTGAGTAATGTTTGAGATTGAATGCGTAGCATGGAAAGTCTGGGATGGAAAAGATATAATAGCTGGATGATAATTTTGAGACTCTACTTCAGTCTCTTTAACAGGTAAGGATGGGGATTTTAGAGGGTATACAGTTTCATCAAAAATGACATGAGGAGTAATATAGACTCTGCTAGACTTGTAATCAAGACACAAATACCCTTTGTGAATCGAACTATAACCAAGGTGTAGACACCCCAATTTGAACGGGCCCAAACTCGAAAGAGCCCAAAAATACAGAATTTTCAATAAAAATTGCCAACGGACCTCAAAAGCCCAAACCAATCGAAATATGACATTTTTTTTGACAAATCAAAGCCTCTAATGGATTAGTAGGTCCACAAAAAAGATTTGGCATGCTCCCATCTACCGCGCTCCATTCAAAATATCGATTTTCCAACAAAGTAGGCCAACGGGCCTTAAGGGCCCAAGTCATTGAAAAGTGACATTTTGACCAAACCGAGGCCCCTAAGACCTCTCAATGGTTTAGGAGGCCCACCAAAAGGACTCGGCCAACCTTACGCTTTCCCAATATTCACCGCTCCGCTTCCAAAAATTAAAAATGCCAAATTTTCGATAAATTTCACCAACGGGCCTAAAAAGCCCGATTCGCCAACACGTGGCATTTTTGATCAAACTAATGATTGCAAAAATCTAAAAAAATAAAAAATGTGAGATTTGGGATGCCTACCCCTCCTCTACTACCACAACTCGCCTCCGAATCCGCAAAAAACCATAGGCCCACCTAAGGCCCATGAGCCCTCAACACTTTCCTAAATCAATTTCTCATCTTACCCTTAGCCTAAAATCAATCCCACATCACCTAAAATCTAAAACCAACCTATACCCTCAAAATCCATTCCAAAATAACCCTCAACCAAACCCTAAAACCCAAAACCATTTCTAAAACCCAAGCCCAACACTACAAAGCCCACAAATCATTAACCATATCCAATTCATTATCCAACCCACAACCCTAACCCATAAACCACTACCCACATCAACCAATCACCATCTTGATAATCAAATATGACACATGTCATCACCCCATCTCACCTCCCTCATCCAACTACCTACCCCATTAATTTGTTTTAAATCCCATCTACCCACACATCAACCCATCACCTTTTTCTCTCAAATCAAACACATCTACCCACACCCCTAACCTATACCTCCCCTAATCTACCCTCATCATTCCCTACAAAACCCACATCTACAACCTAAACCTACACCATCCTCTCAAGTCAAACACTCAACCTCTCCCATCAACCTATCTCAACCCTTCATTTCCAACCACTTTGACACATGGCATCATCTCCCTCACCCTCCCAAAATATCATCAACCACCTCTTTAAATCCTCCATTCTCTTAAACCAAATACCATTTAATCTCAACCACCATCTTAAACTCACCTCACCAAACACTCCACCCAAATGGGTTGGGTAGGATCCAAACCATTTGGGTCAAAACTCACCCATTTAACCCCCCTTCCTTAAATATCTTCCAATCTCCTCTAAATTACACCCACTTCTCTCTCAAACTCATAACCATTCTACCTTTTTTCTTCACTTCACCCCATTATATCCCTAAAATAACTCCTTAACATCTATAAATACCCTCCTCCTTTTCCCAAAAATGGCCCCCAACTTCTCATTACAAAATTTCTCCCCAACACTCTCTCTACTAACAACCATCACCAATTCTCACCAAGTTTACCAACTCTCTCTCACAAATCCTCCACAAATCTCACTAAAATAAAAAATAAAAGAAATCCCTACTCTCTCTAATCACCTCTTCCCATTCTCATACTCTCATATTATATTAAGGATTCAAGAAGACTCAAAGAAAAAGAAGCAAAGAAGAAAGAAGATACAAGGTGGGTTCAAGGCAACCCCCTCTCTCTCTCTCTCTACCCTCTCCTCCTCCCTCTTCTATTATCCCCTCCCCTCTTCTCAAGGCAAATGTTTATAATGATCATCCCCTTCAATGGGATGATCTTATAATCAAGCCAAAAATAAATCCCTACTTAGGGTACACATTATCAACACGTGGCACATCATTTTATTTATTGTATTTTTGATTAAAATGGCCGAATTGAGTTGAGGTTACCATTATTTAGTGGGGAGAAAATGGTGCCTAACACCTTCCCTTTTCTCCAACCGAGTCGCTTACCCCGAATCTCAAGGTTCAATTAGTTCCTATCCATCGAGAGTCACTAAACGTCAAAATGTCACATTTTCTAAAAAATACACATCGGGTGACCATTCACACCCACTTACAAAAAATGAATGGTGGCGACTCCTAACCTTAGTAGATGTGACCGTCGTAATGACGAAATCCTGTGTCTACACAAGGAAGAGGCATTGAACGGATCTATACTGAAGTTTGTGATTGTTGTAAGGACGAATAAAAAAATAGCATAGACAACCAAATATGCAAAGAGATTTGTAGTGTGGTTGTTTTGAAAAAAGGAGTGAGTAGGGAGAATCAAAGTATAAGACCTTACTCGACATCCTGTTGATAAGATAAACTGTTGTTTGAAAGGCATACTGCCAATACTTTAATGGCATAGAAGCATGAGCAAGTAGAGCTAATCCAATCTCTACAACGTGTCAATGTGCTCAACTCTACCATTTTGTGCTGAAGTATAAGGACATGAGAACCTGTGTTGAATACCAACAGTTCAAAGGAAAGAAAAAAGCACGAAATTCTCCCCCATTATCAAATTGAAGACATTTAATCTTTGTTGCAAATTGATTTTCCACCTGCACCTTTAATTTTTTGAAAATAGGAAGAGCCTGATCCTTTGTTTGTAAAGGATAGAACCATGTATATCTTGAATAATCATCAACAAAGAGATGCAATATTTTTACTCCCAAAGGTAGACTTAATAGGAGCTGGTCCCCATATAGCAGTGTATGTCAACTCTAGAGGCTTAGAAACACGAGAAGAAGATAATTGCAATGGTAATATGTGACTTTTTGCTAATTGACATGATGAACAAATCTGTGTCTTATCATTAAAACAAGAAATGTTACAAGCATTCATAATTCTAGTTACAATATCAGAATGAGCATGGCCTAATCTTTGATGCCAAAGTTGATTATTTCTAACAAAAGAAGAAAATTAGATATCTATTCTTGACAATTATTAACAACAACATATGCTTTCTTTGAACTAAAAGTAGGGAACTTGTAGAGAACATTTTCAAGCGTGCCTTGAGCAAGAACATTCTTCGTAAGTTGATCATTCACAAAGAAAAAATGAGGATAAAACTCAATCAAAGCATTATTATCTGAACAGAACTTAGCCACACTTATCGGATTCGCTGAGATGAAGGGACCAGAAAAACCTTTCTATGCTGAAAATAATGAAAATTAGTGACTAATTTTTTAGAACCAAAACTCAAAATAGACGGTCTCTTACCATTTCCAATGGTCACGCGATCTGTTCATGTATGGCCGGTGACATTGTTAATACTATTAGCATTTTGAGTGAGATAATGGCTAGCACCTGAGTCCAGAAACCAGCTTTCTTCTAGAGGAGTGTTAGTCGAAGCAACCATGGCAGGAATAGTACTTTGATTTCCAGGGGATTGAGGATTGTTGGTCTGTCATCCTTGAAATAAAATATCAAATCTATGATAACATATTTGAACAGTATGACCAAATTTACCACATAATTGGCACTGAAGTTGATCATTCGAGCTGGAATTTCCTCTTCCATTTGGTCTATTTTTGCCTCCTCGGCATCGACCTTTGTTGTAATAGGAACTGGTATTAGTGTCTTAAGCAGTTCCTTGACTACAGCCACCATAGTAACTTTTCCTTCCACCTCCTCTATTATTAGATGAGGATTCAAAACTAGCAGTCATTCCAGAAACATTTTCAATTGTACTTTGTTGCTCTAGGCGATTTTCAAAGGATAGCAGCATGCTATGGACTGCTTCAAGAGAGATCATGTCATCTCTTGTATTGAGGGCAGTAACAACAGCATTATAGTCTACACCAAGACCTCCTAAGAAATTCATAATTTGATCTTGATCAGATACAGGTTCACTAATTGCTGCCAAGCTATCTGTAGCTCCTTTAATTTGCATGATATAATCTATATCATAGACATAGATCCCTTCTTTGTGGTTTGTAATTCAAGCCTAAGTTGCATAATTCGTGCTCTTGAAGAAGAGGATAAAATCTTTTCTAAAGCTACCCAGGCAGAATGAGAAGAAGTGTGGCCAATGATCTGAGCCATGATACCTGGTGTTAGAGAAGAATAAATCCAACTGAGGATGGTGCGATCTTGTCTCCTCCAAGCAACAAAGGCAGGGTTGATCTCTCCAGAATTCAATTTCTTTTTTGGAAAAATTGATGTTCCTTCGATGAAGTCTTCAAAGCTATTGGCAAAGATAACATTGTCAATCTGTGATATCCACAATACATAATTCGATCGATCGAGCTTCACTAGTAAGGTATGATTAAGCATCTAAACAGTAGGAATAGACGCCATTGTTGATCATTGACCAGAGCCAATCGAACCTGAGGAAGATGAAGGTTGAGAGTTAGCAGAAGACATGTTTGGATCGAAAGAAAGTAGTAGAAAATGCGAGAAAAATGAGAGAGAGAAAAAAATAATCTCTGCTCTAATACCAAGATAAAAAACTGAAGAATGTGTTTTCTGAAGCTCTAATCTCTTAACAAAAGATAGAGAAGAACTTGTATATATATCAGTAACCTTACAACCAATTAGCCAACTGTTACAACAACTTTCATAACAAAATAACAAACTGACTATATAGTTATAACAAACTCTAACAGATTGGATTTGGCTAAAATTACATAGCTGTGACTATTGTAAAACTATTTCAACTGTTTCTTCTTCTTGTTTCTCACTGGGGATATATTTATTTTCGATGAAAGGGTGTAATTTGTAATTGCATTTTTTTTCTTCTCATAGTGAAATCAGTGTGATCCGTAGATGTACCTCAATCTTGAGGGAACTATGTAAAAAACTCTATCTTTTATGTGTACTGCATCTTGATTTACTTTTCTTTGTATACTGTTCTTGAATCAATCTCTTTACAATTTAATATGTGAATGTTGATACCACGACTTAGATTGAAAGTACATTTTCATCCACTAATTACCATTCACTACTCGCTTGTAAAAAATCTATGTCCAACCGCAAAAAATCACACTTTTGAGGAGTCTTTATGTCTCTTACAATAGTTTTCAAATTTATATTATCGTTTGGTGAAACTCCATTTGCTCCATCGATCATGTGACATCAGGATACAACCCCAATGGATCAATGG
Organism: Akebia trifoliata; assembly: GCF_017979445.1. Taxonomy (NCBI): domain Eukaryota; kingdom Viridiplantae; phylum Streptophyta; class Magnoliopsida; order Ranunculales; family Lardizabalaceae; genus Akebia; species Akebia trifoliata. Next base: position 30,188,059 of record NC_141377.1, read on the forward strand.
GACCAAAAGAGTGCACCACGTGACAACACTTAGCTTGATGATCACACGTGATTTGTAGTTTTGATCAACATCTGAAGTTTCCTCAAACAAACAAAAAATAATAAAATATCATCTACAATGTCTTCTTTTTCTCTCTCTCTCTCTCTCTTTAAGCTTTTCTTTGAATAACCATCAACTTGTTCTTTAAACATTTTTTGCGTGTGACCCATTCTTTTCTTTAACAAATATTCCTTTTAACCTTGTTTTTCAAGATCCCTTAGTAAAAGCTAGCAATTCAATTCGATAAAGATGCCATTAGTTTGTATCAAATCCCAAAATTTAATCCATTGCAGTAGGATAACTAAGGATCGAAATAAAGGATTTTGGTCCCAATAACCCAATACAACAACTTATCAAGATACTTTTGGATCAACTGTGCCCCAATTTGATAGGGACCACACATGATATTATCCAAGAAATTATATAAATTATAAGGGAAATGTTTGGCACCCTATTGTTTGTCCTATGTGTTTTGTCTTACATGAGTTAGAAATTCTGAAATATACTGAATTTTTGTAAGAGTGGTCTCTATGGTGAAAACATCCTCCTCACCAAAAATCAACTCATTCTGAAATTTCTAGCCTCATGTTTACAAGTAGATGAATTGTGAACTATCCATTTTTTTGTAAATCACTCGTGATAGGATTAGACATTTGGAATGGTCTGCTTTCATCACCATAGAAATTATCCTCACTAAAAATCAGATAATTCCAAACCTTCTAACCCATGTAGGACAAAACATGTAGCATGCTGAACATGATCCATATTGTAATATACATTTTATATATAATGTATATCTATATAAAAGATCGATTATAATCATAAATATAACAAAAATATTAAAGTTGAAGATTCTAAAATAACAAGAACACTTTTTTCAATTATAGAAAGACGTGACTCTATGGAATGTAGGAACAAGATTCATTTATCTGACTCCAATTCTTTGGAATAAGACTTTGAAGAAGATGATGATGATGATAATATATTGATTCTCAGAATGAACGTGTATTATTTACCTTAATTATCAACTAGTAACGCCACAATTGTGTCTATATACTAGAGGAGTAGGACCAAATGTCTAGCAAGAGATTAACCATCTTATTTATAAGATCAATATCAAGTAATTTTTCTCTTCTTCTTCTTTTTTTATTTATCTATTTTTATGGGTAAGTTTGACTTGAACCCACGACCCTCTAAGTTGCTTTGCAAGGAATCGAACCAACTGAGCTATGGGTCTAAACCCGAGATCAATATCAAGTTCATATTACCATATTTCGGTTGGACACAAAATCTCAGGACTAGATACTATTTAAAAATAGATTTTACAAGGAAAGCTTTTCTAAATTCAAAAGAATCAAACATAAAATTGTCAAAAAGCATTTCCTTAAAGTCGTAGGGGTTAGTTAGACAATAATATAATTAATTTTTGACCTATAAGGATTATGGTATGGTGGAAGGAACAAACTGTTGTGACTAGCAGGATTACAAATTACATAATTTCATATTAAATATAATATGAAAATGTACTTTTCAAACTTTTGCAAATAAATCAGGATTAAATCATTGATTGAAAGAATCGCGATTTAATTGTAACTTCTCGAAATTTGGAGAATTTTGTCACAATGCTCAAAAGAACACGAAAACCTATAAAACCAATACCTCCCAAGTCCCAATTTTCTAATGAAAATTCGACAGAATTAATTTGTAATGGAAAACAGATAGTCAATTTGGAGAAAAAGAAGGACAAAGCATATGGATCATAATCAAAGTCAAGAGAAATGATTGCTCTTTTTTTAATTTAATCAGAGTTTATAAATATGTTTGGCATTTGCATTCAAAGAGATTTTCTGTTTCACATTGTTGGACCATATTCCAGTAAATAGATCTAGGGTTATTAGGTTTCATTGACTTGAGAAAAAACATAAGATCCCGACCATGTAAGCATGAAATCTAACAGTCAAGAGTGAATTATAGAATCCCAATAACGCTAACACATATCCTATTGATATTTATCCCAAGGATAAATTCTAGCTGTTGGATTTCACATGGATCGTATCTATTCCATACTGGACATTTGCAATCACAAATGCCAGTTTGGAACATATAATCAGAGATATGCCACAACGACATATGATATTATGTCATAATGCCATCCGATACTTACTTGCTATTGCATATACCATTGCATACTACAATATACAATGGCATACGTAATGGTCATAATAAAACTTAATATTTTACCTATTCTACACTCTTTTTTGATACATGGGTATCTAATTGCATGTACACGCCGATCACCATTTCCAGCACATGCTTTGTGTACCTGACTGACCTTTTAAAGCATTGGGATGGTGGCCAACAAGGGGTGAAGTGATTCGAACTCAGGACCTCTGCTTTAATTCTAATTTATTTCAATTCCCTTTTAATTCTAATTTATTTTTTTTATTATTATGGAACTGCATTGTCTACTTGTGCATTTTATATATTCCTAGCCCAAGAACCGAGAATCAAGATTCTGGAATCAAAATGCAAAATTTAAGGATGTTTTCTTTTCAACGTTCAAGAAGCAAGATTTCATCCCCCTCCCCCCAAATTCCGGAATTTACTTATTACTTATTCTTATATACATCTTAAACATGCAAATATAATGATTACAAAAATATTTTTTTATAATGTTATTGTAAAAATTGCATTTTTCTTTCTTTTTATTTTTTTTTTATTTTTTATTAATTTTTTGGCATCATGTGACCACACATGCTATTGTGCTATTTGACGAACGGGTACCCATTTTCTTCCTACCAATTTGTCGTTAAAAGTAGGTTGAATACTTTATAAAATGGGTGGATTATCTGAAAATGTAGCTAGAAAAGCCTATTTCAATAACTTCATCCAAAATGCCTATCCGAACTCAAATTTGATATGGATAGGGATCTTGTAATGAAGCCTTTATGATCCTAACCCGTTAATGAACCTCTAAAAATATCTTCTGAGTCTGACTAATGAGATTTTTCGAAAAATCCAAAAATCTCATAGATAAGATATAATAGAGGAAGGAATTTATCAAACAAACACTCGGAACATATTTCTTCACAAAACTCCTACCCAACATCTCTAAAGGCCCTCCAAATCATCTAAGTTTGTAATCTTTGGTCCGAAGCAATATTTGTTCTGGGGAAAAAACAATTTGAAAGTCTCCAACAAAACATTCCAAATCATTTACAAAATATTGAATGTTTCGGAATCAATAATACTTTGTCCGATTGCAAATGAAGCCATATTGTTTACTGAAACAACATGAAACTTTGACATCCAAGTCTTTCTTGATGTGTCTCTTCTTCCATGTCGTTTTGAGACAATCTTAGAGCTCTCAGTGGATATTCAAAAAAGTAAGGTATTCGCAGTTGGTATGGTATGCGGACTTCTTAGCAGTTTTGTTGGGTGTGCAGTACGTTGGTGTAGAGGTTCGGCTTGTTTTGTTGTTGGTCATCTAAACCACTTTATTAATAAAACTTATTATTAAAAAAAAAAAAAAAAATCTTTGAACCATGGTTACAACTGCCCCGTGCAACTTGTTTGGTGTATGAAATTTATAAATTCAATATAAACCCAACAAATTTCAATTTTCGAATTTGGTCATCTTGTAAGTGTTCAATAACAACAACAAAAACCTTATCACAAAGATCTCGGGTTACAACAAATGAATCATATTCCTCCATTCCACTTTATTCAAAACCAAGTCCTTTATTATTGAAATGAGTCGGTATATTCTTTCACTACAACTTGCAAGTTTATAACCTACAAAATGTCACATTACGAGTGGAAAGCAGAAATCAACTTGTTTCCCTAGGAGTAACAATTATCTAGGCTTCTAGAGACAAAGTTGGTTTGACACCACCCCAAGGTTTACAACAACAAAAATGCCAAAAATAAAATAAAACAAGAACTTGTTACGAGATTTTGAGCAACAAAACATCTTGTACACAATTCATACAACCTTCTACTAAACACAGTAACCCATTGGAGGGTTTTGTAGTAGTTATTATAAATATTTTATCTCTGCTACTTAATTTTGTCTCTTATTTTATTTTATTTCATGGGTAAGTATCTACAATAATTTCAATTACTAAATATTTATATTAATATAATATTATTAGTTTACAGAAATCATATACTAGCATTAAAATTTGATACCAGGAACATAAAGCAATAACATTATTTGAATATCTTGTGCATCCGACATGCCCTTCATGTAAGACCTACATCAGACATCATATCTCGTTCAACCAAGTGTAGCAGTGCTTGTAACATTGATAGTTATTCAGTAATTTGACAAATTAGGTATGATTACTTTCTAATTTGACCCCTCTTTTTCCCTCAAAGACAAAGTACATAAAATGAACTAATAACGTGAGGCCAGTAGGCAAGGCTACCATCTATAAGGATATTATGTACACATCACCATATTCCTTTATCTTGATATACTCAGAGAATACAACACTTGAGAACTATCCCCTTTTGATCCATCCTTTGCTCTTCATTTCCTGTAAGGACATCTCTTTATAATAGAAACTCCATACTACAAGATACTACTGAAGGGAAAAATTCCATTAACTTAGGGTCTGGATAGAGAACTCAGGCTCGGATAAAAGCCCCTTTCGATAAGTATCCATTTTGCTAACCTAATGGGAATAGGTTTTGGATAAACCATGTCCCAATCCGATAAAATGTGATGATGTATAAATTAAGATCACTGCTATTGCCCCACCAACTTTTGCTATTGCCACACCAAGTCCTATGTAAATCACCAAAGAATTGCACACAGTTGGGGTGGCATCAGCAAAAGTTGATGGGGCAATAGCAGCTCCCATAAATTAAATGTTATATTTTGTTGGAAGTACATAAATTTGATACAAACCAATTGTCTTTGTATCAGATTGGGACCAAATATTTAGATCCAATAAGTATTAGTTCTACCCGAATCAGATTCAAATCTTATAGGATAGATCCCATTTCACCCTGGTCCGATCCAAACCTGATCCATGGACAACCCTACAAACAAGATGTTCCATGAAGCATCTCTACCCACAATTGATGCTCTCACCATATGGTCTTTAGCATCAAAATAGATGGGCCACAGAACTGAGGACCCACACTACTGAGATTATTATAGCCATCCGACCAATAGATTGTGCTTTTGGAAAATCAATTACTTCATTTCAGATGGTCAATGCTACTCTGTGCAACTGTCCAAATAACCCATTTATCAGATTGCTTAAGATCACCCAATCAGCTCAGAGCATCTCCAACTAGTCTCTCTAATATTAGAGGGGGAGATGTCTGAACGTAACTCCAACCAGTCTCTATTTTTGAGAAACCCCCTCTATATCATTGTTCATGTCTCCAAATATAGAGATCTTATGAAATTTTAATGGGGCTCTCTAAATCACTATTCATGTTTTTTAAATACCCTATTTTAGCCCCATTTTTTCCATAAATGTCATTTTTGACCTTCTCTTTTCATATAACTTGTTTTAAATAACATTTCTGTCCCCTTCTCTTTTAAACTTTTTCAAGTGAATGAATAGTGTTTTAAGTGAAGGGGGCAGTTGGAATTCAATCAGGTTCAGAGGTGAGCATCTTCTCCAATTTGGAGGAAAAATCTAGAGACATGGGTTGGAGATGCTCTAATTGAATGGTAAATGTGCAGATATATTTTCGAAGACGGTCTTTTTCTTTCAAGATAATCATGAACAAACAAAAGTAACAAATGCCACCAAACATTCGGGATGTGGAGGTGGACTCACCTTCGGGTGGCTGGGCAAGCTTCCGGTTCTGAGGAGACGTCATTTCTTTCTTCAATTGGGTCAATATGTCCTCCATTGTGGTCTCCCTTTGCCAATCAGCAAGCATTGGGAACTGACTCGGCTCAACCTGTACATTATAAATGAATAAGATAACCACATAATTTCAGGGGCACAGCAAATATACATCTCCTGCAAACATAAATACCTACCATTCCAGTTTCTTGGTTTACACAAGTCATGTTTATTTGTGTCTGGAACCTTACAGTCGGTGGATTATCCGGATAATCTTTGTCACAGAACAGTTTCAATTGGTAGATACGCCCCTCATGAACAGTCTAGCAAGAAAAAGGAAAGGACATAAATAAGACATGATTTCCCTCTATTTCAAGGTGAAAAATGGAGACTCAAGATTCGACATTAATTAAGAGAAAACCGGAACTAAGAGTCGTTACAGCATCATCCAGACAACCCCAACGGGTATTGTACTAGAGACCACAGGGACATCAATCTGAACAGTTCAGTCTATGGACAATCAACGAAGTGACCTCAATCCATGGGCCAGCAACTATAGAACTATTTGGAGGTTCTTAACCTTCATATTAGGGCTGTCAATGGAATGAGTTCAGATTGGGGTCAATTTGGTACCAACTGACAAGGATCGGATCCAGCACTGATCCGATAAGTATCAGATCCAGAACTAATTCGTTAAGCATCTGATCGAGCTTTTAAAGGATCAGGTTTTTATTGGATCTCAATATTAAGATCCAAACCCAATCCACTAACAATCGGAGCGGGTCAGGGATCGGATCAAACCCAATTTGATGTAGAAAATCTAAATAAACAAATATATAATATAGAGTCAGGATCCCTTGACTCCTAAAATGACTCATGAAACCCTTCAAATACAAAATCCAATGGTTGAGATTTATCCTCGGGATAAGTAGCTCCGAGATTTGTATTTTCAAGATAATCATAAATCTCAACCATAGGATTTTGTGTTTAAAGGGTTGGGATCATATGTTTTTTTCATGAGTCATTCTTAGGAGTCATCGGATCCCAACCCTATAATATAACTTATACAATTGCTAACATTTTATCAGATAAGGTCTTTATCGGATTGGGACATGGCCAATCCAGAACCGATTCAATAAGATATCAGTTCGGAACCCTATTGAATTGGATCCTTACCGGAATCTAAATCATCAATCCAAACCCGAAGTTATTGGATCGGAGTTCAGGTCTGATCCCATCCATTGACAGCCCTACTTCATATACATCTAAAGCTGAAACTTAGACAACTGAAAAATGTGTCATGGTTAAGATACAGGTTCACATATCAAGCAGTTGGAAGCGTCTGGTATAATTGGATGATTCAGAATAATTGTAAAGTGTATTGCGGGTAGGTATAGGGTAATATGGTTGATCGAGAATGATGTACCACAGATGCACCAAATTATTTCCAAGTATGGCAAAATAGCAAACTATGATAACATGTAAATTTCAGTGAGAAATAATGCACTAATTTTTTAGTCACAAACACGAAGAAATTCTATAAAACGTACATTGGGAGGGCCAATGATAGTCCCAGTCCACGAACGCATGTATATATCATCACCATCATCCATTCCATAGCTAACAGTTCCATCTCCAATTCCCTTCTCCCCTCTCTCAAGTTCCTCCAGCAATCTAAAATTTCTAGGAACTGCAAAATGACCACCACAAAATTCACCATCTAATCTTCATGGATCCATGCTAGTGCAATTCATTTCATCCATCATAAAGAATATTCGTGACAAACAATGAGAGAAATTAAACCATGTTAGTAGATGAAGTGTCAAAGACCTTGGTCGAGACAGCACTGACATACGCAAAGTTATGCATAATTTACATTACACGAAGAGGGTATAGCTCCTTATGATCCCCTTTTGATTGGTAGAAGTATTTCGACAAAAAAACTAAAAAAGCAGAGCCCAAATCATACAACAATACAAGGGAAAGGCTCTAATGATCATTCCACTACTACTCATCCTTCAAAATGAAATTATAAAAATTCAGCAATCACAATATATAATTTATCCCATTTGAAAACGAAAATCTTCAAAACAAGTGCCTTTAAATGGTAAAGAATAGAAGACAGAACATAAGTACCTTGATCTTCATCAACATGGCATTGATATCAGAATCTTAACCCTAAAAACACTTGTTTTTCCTCTCTTTCCACAATGCTCAAAAAGTAGCAAACAAAAGGAATTCCTAAAGAGAATGTGAAGAAATACAACAAAGAGATATCTGATAATGAACAATTACAATTCAGACTTTTGAAAGCTTCCATTCATTATGTCTACAATCTTTGAAACGTTAGTTTAAAGTGGAAATCCATATATTACGCCTAAGTGAAACTTGGACAATTCTACAGGACTTTTGACTGAATAATTCTGTCGGTGTAAGACATGGATACAAGGGGTCACAATAATCCCAAAACTGAAACGCTGAAATTTCAGATATTGCAAATTACTCAAAAGTAAAACATACTACAAGTTTCTTATCCACAAAAAAAAAAAAAAGCATACAAGAAGTTGCTTAGAAATAAATAAAGGAATTGTAACATGTACACACTGTTGTAGAGGTTGATGCAAAAGTAGTTGTGGCTTGTTTTACACCAGTAGAGCAGTACCTATCTCATGTAATGTAGATTAATCTTTGACTTCAACTATATATATGGGTAAGGCTCTGGTGACTCATGGAAAAATCATCACTCACCATGATTCAGCGCAAAATTTAGAATGGGGAAACCAGACAAAAGGCAAGGCAAGTGATGATTCTGTTAAAGTGCCAGAAAAGATAACAAGGAGGATGATGGACCGGGGTACTTCGGCGAGTGGAAATGGGGAGTCATCTGTCGTGTTAAGGTCAGTCATTAGGATGACCATCAAGTAGCTTTATACAGCCTGAGTTTTTGTGGTGCTAGTTGTGATTGGGTTCCTATAGATGAGTTCCCTCATATTTTTGTGTGTTTGTATAGCGCTGATTTCAAGTACTTTGTCTCCTTGGATGCATCACGATCTATGATGTCGTCGTCCTTCTGAGCTCGTGGTTTGCGCAAGTAAACAAAATTGAGAAGTACTGGTCCTCAAAAAATCCCTGGACTAGGTTGGCCTCCCTTTTCATCAATGGAAACCAGAAATTTTCCAGAGGATGGGTGTATGTTGGGGGCTATTACAGGTGCATGAACTGACACAATCGAAATCCCTCTTGAAGGTGGCTAGAATGAAGGTCAAAATGGTTGGGGGACGGTTTTGAATATGTTATAGGGGTAGGCATAGCAAAGATTATCTGGGTTCGATGTTGGTCGTTTGTCGTGTTTACAATCGAAATCCCTCTTGAAGGTGGCTAGAATGAAGGTCAAAATGGTTGGGGGATGGTTTTGAATATGTGATAGGAGTAGGCATAGCAAAGATTATCTGGGTTCGATGTTGGTCGTTTGTCGTGTCTGCAAAAGGTCTTGTTGGAGAAGAAGGGCAGAGATAGCTCTGAGAAGGAGATGCATGTTGGTAGTAGTTTTGGTGTGGACATAGTAAATCCAACATTTGAATTTCAAAAAGGTACAGTCGCTGGCTGTGGATGGGTGTCTGAGCCCCCTGCTTTGACACGTGGAGATCATTTAAGAGCAAAGGAAGAGTGGCTGCAAAAGCGATGTGTTAGGCTGAAGTTGTTGCATGCTTTAAGGGCACACTCATCAAGAGTGACTGACGTGGAAAGCAGCATTCCAATCACGCATGTTTTAGACACGTGTACGTTGCAGGATAAGGCAACAGCTAGCATTGTTGAATCGGATAAAACCCACTGTGTTGAATTGGTTTGTACAAGCCAAGAGGTGGGGTTAAAGTGTTCACAACTCATGAATTACAACATGCCTGGCCTAGGCCAGCGGTGGATTGTTTGGACCTTCAAGACAGTATGGATCCCCCATGTGAGTAGTCAAAAGTTGCTGGGAGGGCTTCTTAATAGCGTATTAACGAAAGTAATTGGTGAGCCTACTTCTTATTTAGATAGAGGCAAGAGTTATTTTAAAGCCAAATGGGTTGGGGCCTGGCTCTCTCATCTTCCCCCTCGAGAAAGCATTTCTAGAAGGATCATCTGGGCTACTGTCGCCAGAGTTGCAAGGTATCTGGATTTCGCAAGTAGGGTTATTTGTGCTTGGAAGGTGGAGATTCTTCTTGCAATGTTATGGAGATCATACTAAACAAGTTGCGTGAAGGGTTTCTGCTAGTTTCGAGAAAGCACCGTGGAGCCTATGGTTGTTGTTAATCATTCTAGGAATGGTTACATTCACAACATCTTCTTCTTTGTCCCCCAAATCTGCGGGTTTATGGAAAGAGTTGGATTGTCTTTCCTTTAGGTTTTCATGGAGGCCTCTGGCTACGAATAGGAGGTTGCTCTCTTTGATCCACTACACCTAATTAGGCATGTTTCAGACAAGTTTCAAGATGGTGAGGTTGTCCCAAATGATGTGTTGGAGGAGCAAAAGGGGTTGTTAGGTTGTGGTCAAGATATGGACGAAGAGGAGTTGACGAAGGAAAGAGGCTTCTGGTGGAGGAGCTCTCAAGGTGGTTGTTGGGGAACATTTTGAGTTCCTATTTGTCAATGGGAATGGCAGTAGAAGGGTTTAGGGCTGAGAAGAGAGTGTTGTTGAAGGTGGCTATGGGTATACAGAATATGATAGCATTGTGTTCAGAAAGCAGTGGGAGAATGGCTTGGGTCAAGTATTAGTGAGAGAACAAAGGTAGTTGAGCTAGTGATCCATGGAGGATATGTCACTGAGATGGGGACACGAGTGTTAAGGAGTAGAGCTTTGGTTCTTAATAAAAGAGGTAGAAGAACTTCAAAGGAGAGCATGTGATCCTGCATGGAAAACTATTTCAGCAAGGAGATTAAGGAATAGAGCTTTGGTTCTTAATGACATGTAACATCTTGTCTTGGAATGTTAAGAGGTTTGAATGACGATAAAAAGTGTGTTGTTGTGAAAGAGTTGATTGGTAGGTCTAAACCAAATATTGTGGTTGTTCAAGAATCTAAGTTAGAGGAGGTTGATTGGAGAGTTATGGGTGGTTGCAATGAAGGGTGGTGCTTTCTCCCTATGTTGAGGGTGTCCGGAGGGATAATCGTAACGTGGAACAGGAGGCATATTGTCATAGACGAAGAGCTTGTTTGTGATTTCTTAGTGTCAATTTTGTCTAGGAAAGTAGAGGAGGAGTTTTGGTAGGTGTTTTCTCGAGCGTATGGCCCATGTCTTGATTGGGAGAGGGTTCAGTTTTGGCAATAGCTAGAGGATGTTTGTGCTTATTGGGGGAGGCCTTGGCGTGTGGGAGGTGACTTTAACGTCATCAGGTTCTCTTATGAAAAAGGATTCTAGAGTGACGAGGGGAAATGAGAAAATTTGGGGGGTTTTGAATAGAAGGGGATTTATGGATATTCCTCTTTGTAGGAAGCAATTCACTTGGTCTAATAATCAAGATAGGTTATTTTTTAACAGGTTGGATAGATTCTTGGTCCCATTGACTAGGGAGGAGCATTTTATTAAGTTATTTAGGAGTCTATTGCGAATTTGACCTCAGATCATTGCTCGATTATACTATGTGTTGGAGAGTTCACTAGATGAGTTACCATTTTTAGGTTTGAAAATATGTGGTTGGAGCAACAAAATTTTAAGGAGTGGGTTACAGAATGGTGGGATAGCTTTGATTTTGGGGGAGACCAAGTAAGGTGTTTAGAAAGAAGATTTAAGGCATTAAAGGAGAAGTTGATTGTCTAGAATAGAGACTCCTTTGGCTGAATTGATGTTAGAAGAAAGCTATGCTAGCAGAGTTAGAGTTGGGCAAAACGAAAGAGTTGGGTGGTTTGAATAAGGAGAATAGGACTCGGAAGGGTGATTTGATGGGCGCGTTTCAATCTCTTGTGGTTATAAGATAAAGGTTGGAGGCACTCATGATATTCAAATTTCGGTAATTCGTGAGATTCAAATCTATTTTATTAATTGATGAGATGGATCTCAAGTACAAAAACATGATTATAGGGTCATGTCCTGCACTTCCCTTGGTTTCTTACCAAAATAATCATGTTTAAAAGTAAAGGTTGGGGGTATTCATGAAATCCAAATTTTGGTAACTCCTACTCCAACTTCTCTATAAAGATATTTCTATTTTATTAATTGATGAAAATGGTATCAAGTTACAAAAAATCTCATTCAAAATTTGAGGGAAGATGGTTGCGATGTTTTATTATAGAATGTTAAATCGTTTTGCAAAAAATATGACATTGATATGCTCGATATGAGTGCTTGATATATAACAGGTCAAAGTTGATCTCTTTATCAACTAGATCACATTATAATTAAGCATCATTATCGAATTGATATATTTATTGTTGCAATAGATTCTCAACTACAAAAGTTATAACAGATTCAATGAGCAGACAATGGAACTCCTTATTCTTAACTCAACTTTGGATTCCAGGGATGCTAATAAATCATTCAATATCGATGATATTTACAGTCTTATGGAAAAAATTTATCCTTAAGATTTCATTGAGTAAGAGAGTTTTTTTGAAATTTCAGTTGCAACATTATGACTCGATGTATCTCATCATCCAAATTTGCAGAATATGTCTACAATTTTTGACCTACACGGAAAATTAGTGGAAATATGAAAGTCAAAGGTCTACTATTTGATTGATAGATTGATTTGCCTTTGTTTAACTCTTTCGGTTCTACAGCAACCACAAAAAGAGCATTTTTAGCCATAAAAATTATTAAAACCAAACTTTGGAACAATATGGAAGATGAGTTTCATGTAAAATACTTAATTGTCTACATTTAAAAAGAAACTGCTGAAAACTTTACTTCAGGCTCGATAATAGATGATTTCTATTCTATTAAAGGGAGTCGAACACAATTTTAATAACACACTTTCTATTGATTTTGTAAATATATATACCAAAGTTTGATAGATATATTTTTTGAAAACATTTAATAGGTTATAAAGTACCTTTGACTTAGATATAATCTAACCTTAGTTCACCTTTTACAGTAAGATGTAATACGACTTCCATTATTAAAAACATATATACATTATTATTTTATTTTTCTAATTTCATTTTCATAGACTTAATTCAGTCCCCACAAGTGAACTTTTCTCCACCCTCACTTCCTACCCACCTCAAGCAATGGTGACCTGACGTACCAACCTTGACAAATGATGAGTAACACAATTGACCTAAGACCCTTTTTCTCTCTCTACTTCTTGTATAAATAGAATAATGTAATCAATGAGAAAAGCACCACTTGATCATGACGAGTTCACTTCTCTGAATATCCTTGATTCTTCCTCGGTTTCGTCTGGTATATAAAGCCTTCATATAACCACCTTTGGACATTTACATGGGGTATTGGAGTCTATTAAGGTCATTGCACATACACATGCACAAAGGCTCTACCCACCTATCTACACCTACCTCTACACTTTCTACATCTCTTACTATCATGTCTATGGCTAAACACTTACATAAAAGGGTTGAGGTCCAATACCTAAAAATAGAAAGATTTTAAATATTTTGTGCCCACCTTCATCTTCGTGAAAAGCAATATCCCAACAAAGGGAGGATGTATGAAGTAAGGTCCATTATCAATGGTAATGAACTTGTGATCAAACCATTTGGTTTTTTATTAGAAAAGATGCACTTCAATTCACCGCACCCCTACCTTCAGATCACGCTTTGATGATGATGACGATGATGATGATGATAATGACGACGACAAAGATGACGATATTCAGATGCATGTCAATTATAATTTCTATCCAAATCCTTCATGAAATAGAATCCAATGAAGTTCAGATTAAACCCACGCCGAAAAAAATTGGGTCTACTCAACCATTGTTCATCACAAAGACCCAAAATCTATTGGATTCAAATACTAGAAGTAGAAACTACATAAAGAAACCAATTATTTGGTTCAAATTGCACACATTACCATATTTGAACATAATTACAAGGAATTCTAATTAAATCAGATCATCAGACATAAAAGATAAACCTTAAATTTTACAAAACCCTAGAAAGCATCAAATAAACAGAACAGACAAGCTATAGGAAGTTAAAAATTCAGAAAAGCATTAAAGCAAAAAAGAAATGATAACCAATTTAACAAAGATCAAATTATAGAACACAAAATTAAAAAGAAAATTAGGTTATATGGTTATGATCTTGATGACGGAACTCACCTACAACCCTGGATCCTTCAGAACCCATGTTACTTTGCAGGAACAGAGAACTAGGGTTTCTCTGTAATTTACAGAAAATTGGAGAGAGATAGTGGGGTGAATTGGAAGGTAGGGTTGGAACTTGGAACCTTCTTGGTGGAAGTAAGACGAAATGTAAAAGTTATGTAATCTCTCTGCCTAACTCGATTCACAAGTCCCAATAAAAAGCTTTAAACACATCACACAAAGTAGAAAAAAGTTGATTCTGGGCCGGCAGTCCAGGCATTTTCTCTTCACCTACAGTTCAGACTGTCACTGTGCTCCAAATGGACAAATGTCATCTCACTACCTAACAATGCAGAGTTGACTCGGCCGAGTTTTTTCAACTTGTTTGTTATGCAAAATTTTCCATTTGCGGGTGATTTATATTTACGAGGATTTTCATCTTTTTGCGATTAATATATATATGCTTGGTAGTTAACAATCGGAAAGTCTTGTGAAACTTGTCGAGTACTTAGTTGTCAAACAAAAACGTCAAAAAAAAAAAAGTTTCAATGTCAATGGGATCATTTTGACATTATACAAAAATAATTTATCATCTCATCTTGTTGACTTTGAGTATTTTTCTTATAAATGTTATTTGTTAACGAAATCCTTTTGACATTGTACAAATATAAATTATAATCTCATGATTTTTTATATGTTCTTTGTCAATGAAATCATTTTTACATGAGATCATAATTTACTTTTGTATAATATCAAAAGGATCACATTAACACTGATAAAATCTACAAATAATTCCACACGTTTTTTGTCGTAATGATTTGTGATAATTTTAAGTTTTTTTTTTTTTCAGAGAAAAATCAAACAATTCGGTAGGGCCTACTTTTCGCAATAACAACCAAGCACACATAAAATCTTAAGGCGCATGATGATTTATTACACCATAATTAAAGATTAAAATACATTTTTCAAACATTACAAAGGTTTTGATCAAATTATCAAGAAATTTTCATAAACATGCACAAAGTTATGGCAAAATTCTGATTTCTATACACTGTTCATTTTAATTCTCAAAATATGTTTTCTAGCGAGATCGCCACTTCTATAATCAACGTTCTCACTGAAAAATTAACAATGAGATTGACGATCTTGTCCACAAATTACCAGTAATCTCGTTGTTAAAAATATCAGGGATATTCAACTTTAACATTACTTGCGATCTCACTAGAAAATATGTTTCGGGAATAAAAACAAATAGTGCATTAATTTTGTCATATTCTATCCATGAAATTGTAATTTACCCCTAACTATAATCTCAACATTACAAAACATTATAACACTCATTTAAATAATTTCAATAGTTGTTTACAATTATGATTAAGCTCATATAAAATCCCAACCCCTTTATTGAGTATGTGATTGCTAAGTCACATATTAATGTTAATGCACTTCCCAAAGATACCTAAGCAATCAGGGGCGGAGCCAGGATTTTGTTTTTGTGGGGGCAAATTACAAATAGAAAAATTTTCTGATCTTTTATAGGGGCAAAGCAGTAGAATATTAAAATTTTTTGTGGGGGCAAATTACAAATAAATTTTTTTTCAAAACTTCTGTGGGGGCAAAGCAGTAGAATGTTAAAAAAAAAATTAAAATTATTAATACCACCCTATTGATTTTAGAAATTCTTGTGGGGGCAATTGCCCCCACTGTAAATCCGCCCCTGTAAGCAATGTATTTTTGGTCCTTTAAAGAGATAAAGAAGACAGATCAAGACATTTGGAATCAACCATATATCATTTTGGGGAGGAACAATAGTATTTCATTGTTACAAATATAGATTATTAAAAAGAATAAGACATGTATTTGGATATTTTCCTTCAAATTATGGGAGTGTGTAAATTGAACTATTGATTGAGCCATGCAAAGATATGATTTTTTCTGCCTGCCGCTCCTACCATCATGTAAGCCCCATATAAAGGCTAGTTTGATTCACTTGAGGAGAATTTTTTCTATGATTAGACCTAAATCATGTTGTGCATGAATAGACTCTATAACATCCGATAGAATATGTGATGTGGCATGATTCATGTTAGGTTCTATCTCTTCCACTTACTTAATAGTATGGAAATGCATTCATTTCCATTGTATCAATTCCGATTTATCAGATAATTGGAGTGAAACAAAGTATCTAAAGAAAAACATAGGCTACACTGTGGTTGTAACAAGTAAATCCTTTGAATGTAAACTCGAGAGATTTTGGGGATGAACACCAATTGCAAAGTATGAGATGACCAAAAAAACACTTGATCATGATCAAATTTGTGAGCTTATTTGGATAACTGATTTAACACGTTTAGAGTCGTAAAGATTTTGTAATCTTATTTGTTACCTTTAAATTACTATTAATGGTTGAGATTAATTTTGGAAGAATAAATTCACAGCTTGTGAGAGAAAATCTGTTAAATTTTTCTATACCACGTGGACCAATGGGTATGCGGGGTCTCTAAAGTAGGGGTCACCAAAATTGCACTCATGAAAAAATAGTGTTCATTCATGTATTAATTACAAGATCCCAAGTGGCATGCGAAAGTAAGGGTAGTAAAATATTTATCCAACTAACTGATGTATGAGATCAGCACTTTCATTTTAAGTAGGGAAAATTAATAAAAGAGGGTTAAATATTTTAATATTTAAAAAAAAAAAATTTATCAAAAATGAATTAAGTTGTTGGACAATCTAATGTTTTAATAACTCTAGTTCCAGCATTTTAAAAGAAGGCTAAATTGTTGGGTGTTAAAACAAGCTATTAAAATGGTTGGACTATCCAGAATAATTGGGTTATAATTTTGAGGCCCAATTATGATCGAACATTTACTATCTGACCCAAACTCAGCCCTGCCTGTTAATAGCCCAAAATCACTTAGAAAATTCAAATTTATTTAAATTGAGGGATGCATGTGGTGTTGGTGAATATGGGACAAACCCTGTGTTTGCAAACTGATAACATGCCCCTAGACCTCGGTCTACACTGCAAGACTAATAGACAATGGCAGGAATGCCCTTGTATTGGACAAAAATCCTTTATTTTTCTCCCCCCAAAACAACCATTTTCAACTTCTAATTTATTTATTTTTCTTTATTTTTTACCTTCATCTTCAACTTCAAACTTTCATATATACTTAAACCTTTAAACCTCAAGAACAAGATAGAATTTTCTTAAAATAAAAGATAACATTTTCTACCAGAGGTAAAAGATGATGAATTGAAGATAAGGTTGAAGTTAATTTACCCTTGACATTGAAGAGCTTGAAAGATGACCATTTTTTTTTTTTTTTGTGGAGAAAACTCAAGATTTTTTTCTACCGAGGTTGAAGGACTGAGGGCATTAGATCATTTTATGTTAGTCTTACAGTGTAGATCGAGGTGGTAAAAAAATTGGTGTATCTCAAATATTCATAAAAAAAACATACCATATTTAGAATTATAAAATTACTAATCCAACCATGTGATGGGTTAAAGTCAGACAAAGAATTAGAATGAAAAACTATATCTTACTTTTATCTGAAAAATGTTGGATTAATGTCTCCTCGGGCAGATTCATAGATACGTCGAATACACAAATATTTAAAACTTCTAAGGTAAAATGATTAAGAAATAAAATTAAAAAGGTTAACAATCAGGAAAGCAAATAATAATTTGAATCATTCAATCAGTGATTCCAACCCAAAAATCTTACACAACATGAAGTTTGGACTATGACACATCACAGAGTTCAATGGTTTAGTTCAACATTGTAGTTCATGGCACAACGTAAAATCCTTGGAAATCATGAAGAATCAAGAAACTAAAAAAAAAAAAATTGTTTAGGATACAAAAATGATCTTAGCATGCCAAATAAGAGTAGCGATGGCATCATAACGGGTCCTATGGAAACAATATGTTGATTTTGCAAATCAGAAGTCCTTGTTGTCTCATCCATGTTGAGCAGCTTGTTGAAGCTTGTTCATAAGCATATGTGCTACAGATTTGTATCCCATTTCCCGAGCTTTTATTCCCACCGTTCAGTTTGGATAAAAAACCAAGTTTTATTAGTAAACAAGAAATTGTTTATGAAATGTAAATCTAAATCTGATGAAATAAAATAAAATAATATGAACTTCTACAAACCTTGGAAAATTGCGATTCCAGTGGGCAACATCTTTCGTTTTTTCATACACAATGAGCTATCCATAAAAACCATTACAAATTTTTTAATGATAGTTTTATTCTTTTCATTAGTTCATAATACCTTAAGATACCAAATGAAAATACTCAAAAACAAAAAAGAGGGGTCGTCTGAGTCAGTACCTGTTGCATATCCAATATGGGTTGATTCCTTTGTCTTCTACACAGTGTGGGCACATCCACTCCTTGTTCTTTCTCACCTCCTCCATTTCTAAGACAGAATTCAACATGAAAAATGTTCAATTTGCTTATTGGGAAAAGAAGAAGAAGAAGAAGATTACACCTGCAACAATGCATGTCTGATTGTGATGTTAAAGCGGTGTAGAAACCATGGTGGAAAGATCATGACAGATGGTAATACTAAGTTTGTAATAACCAAACTCAACTATTATGGACATAGAGAAACACTTTCCTTACTAACTTAGTAATTGCTGCGCTCAAATGGATTACCAAATTGGCAATCAAACACCACAGCCCTCTAGATTTCATGGAAAAACTCAGATCTATATATATAGGGAACGGATCAAACATATGAAAAAACATATGTAAAAACAATGTAACACTAATAAAAATATGGGTTAGAGGTTTTGGATTGATCTGATTTTTTTGAGGATGATCTTTATGATGAGAAGATCATCCTAAAAAAAAATCAGTCCAATCTGAAACTTCTAACCCCATCAAAAGTGATTTAGAATGTGGACCGTCGATTCTTTACCAATAATTTGTAAACCACTTTTGATGGATTTACAAGTTTCAGATTGAGATGATTTTTTGTGAGGATGATCTTCTCATCATAGAGAACATCCTTACAAAAAATCAGCTCAATCCAAACCTCTAACCCATATTTTGAACAACCATTGTTTTTACATATGTCCCTTGATCCACCCCCATATATATATATATATATTTGGGGGGCTTGACCAAAGGTTTTGAAAATGAATGGCTACTGAACATTATCCCGCCGAACTCACAAATTTAAAATTAAAATTGAACGATGAAAAATAACTTTCTATTGATTTTTTTTTTCAAAGCTCTTAAAATTGTCTTCTACACCCTGTGGCATCGGATCATGTTTTTGGATGCCACAAGGTGAGCTCAACAACGCTTAGTAAGAATTCAAATCTTACTAAGTAGTAAGGCCAGACTTACTCTATGGTATATTATAGATCATTTCCTTCATCTTGTTTTTCCCTTTATTTTGGGTTCTTTAACACAGGAACTTACCTTCTCCATATCTAACTTTGAGACAAGCTCGACAAAGGACACCAGTGCTAGAGTGACATACAGAACAATCAGTCTTGCCTGCCACACAGATATTTAATAATGTTAAAAGAGATTGTACATAATTTCAGAATAATAACACAATTATTTTGTACTAATAATTTACCCATGCATGGCTGATCCATATCTAGGTCTCCACACCGCTTACAATCTTCTTCACCACATAACTTCTTTTGTCTGCATTGATGTACTTCAAAATTCATAAAAATATCACACCAACTATTTTTCGTAGAGGAATGAGACTCGAATGTTCACAGGATAAGAGTTAAGAACAGAACACTATCAATGGTAGAAAACGAATCGAAAAAAAAAAAAAGCACGATGAGCTTCTAACATGTAAGCCATATTGGGTTAAGCCTGAGTAATATTTCATGGTTCATGGGCATCACCTCAAACCTTAATATAACTTCACACCTTGCATGCAATCTATATATCTATCTTTTTTTTAACTTGAAGAGATGCTAGGATATCAAATATTTCCACATCTCCACAACTTACGTGCAAGAATTTATTAAATTGGATATTCACATAATTTAGCTTCCAATTGAGATAGTGAAAGCGGCTATGAACACACTTCCGGTATAAAAATAGGTGCGAGAAACATAACAATAAAGAAAGTAAAATGCAATCAAAAGAAAAGAGAACACAGCACAAAATTTACGTGGTTCGGCAAGATTGCCTACGTCCACAGGTGATGATGAGATCCTTTCAGTATATCTGTGAAAATCAGAGTAACAACTTACAATTTCTCAATCTCACTTTCTCCCTAAAAAACTGAAAAAGCTCTAAGAAAACTATAAAACGAGTTGACTATTGATTTATAGTCCACAAAGAGAAGAACTTTCCCATAGGACAAAAAGGTCCTAAATTGGGTAAAAAAAAAACCCTGCGGAATTCACTACTTGGTGTACAGTCTCTTATGCTAATACCAAGCTACCTCCAACAGAATACAAGGCACAAACATAACACTTTCAATAACAAAAAATGTGGTTCAGGACAGGATTGAATAGACGTACAAGATTCATGTAGCCTGCCCCAAATCTTTGGGATAAGGCTTTGATGATGATGATGATTGATTCTAAAGATCCACTAAGTGGACCACCTAGTGAACGCACGACAAAATAGTACACTACTTGAATAAATATTACTAGTTGGTTATTTTGGGCATCCATGTGGGCCCATTTTATATTCACGCACACTAGGACTCCTCTAGGAGTTAAGAGTCCTAGTGAGATCGAGTCCCTATTTGATTAGGATACTACAATCTCGTTATCTCTTTATCTCTATAAATAGGAGTAGAGACTCGTACATGATATACACACCAAAAAGAAATCTCTCTACTCTTTCTCCCCTATCTAAGTACTGTGAGTTCTAGGTTTCTATCGAGGTATCTAGGGTTTAAGGTGTGGAAGCTTCGTGACTGCTCTAGTAGCGTCAACATGACGGGTATTTGGACTCTCCGATCTCCAGTGACCAGCAAACGTGAGGTTGGATCTCCACTGCGCTTAACAGGTAAGCACCTAAATACCTTACATTACTAATCCATGATCTTTAGCATTACTTGGACAGAACTCAACGATGGACACATCCATAAATGAGACCACAAGTAAGCATCTTCTAGCATCTAATTTTACATAAGAAGGTGAGTTCCATTTCTTTTTATTTCCCAAAATCAAAGAAAAAGGCACAAAGTCGTAATTGAAATCACTGAGAAACTGTTTCTACAAAAGAAAACATATACCCGATCAAAACTACATGAATAACCCATCAAGAAATATGCGCATCTTTTTCACAAAAGAAAAAACCAGTTCTTATAGCAAAAATATTTCTAAAATACATACAAAAACAAGAGAAATTTCCGAAAATGTCGCAACTTTTGTTAAAATTCACGTTCCGGAACATTGTTCATTTTAATTCCGAAAACATGCATAGCGAGATCACAATAATTTTAAAGTGATAATCTTGCTGATATAAGGTGGCGAAATCTCTGATATATATTTTTTTCTTTTTGAAAAGTGATAATCTTGATGGTTTATAAAAGTGACGATCTCACTAAAAAGCATGTTTTGGGAATTGGAAAATTTCCCCATATTCAGCCCACGAAATGGTTATTTACCCTACAAACAATTCCAATTTCCAACTATCTCTTTGATGGACTTCAGAACAACTAGCTTGTTTGTACAAATCACAGATTTTACATGGTTTCCTCAGGATTGAGGTATGTCCATTGATCACACTAATTCCACTATGACGAGAGAAAATCGCAGTTATAGATTACCTTTCACCGAAATGAGAAAACATATACCCTAGAGGAAAACATATCTAGGGTTTTACATAATACTAGTGAAATTACGAAAAATACCCTTGAAAATTTCCATTTATGTAGCATTAGGCTCCACAAACAATAACATAACCCATCAAGAAGTATGGGTATGTTTTTGGGTAAAGAAAAAAATGGGTTTCACAACAAAAATATTTCTAAAATACATACAAACAATTCCAACTATCTCTTTGATGAACTTCAAATAGACTAACTTTTAAGCTTGTACAAATCACAAACATCTTGTATGCAAAATAAAAAGAGGCTAATAACCATATACTTAATAAGATATAGGGGGGGAAGAACCTGCAGAAGTGGCAACAAATGCCAAAAACAGGATCATAAACACTTCCCCTGCTTTTACTATTGCAACGCCGAGCCAATACATCCGGAGAAACTCGCCATTTTGAAGCTTGTTCTACATTCAAAATAGGTGCATTTGCAGCTCTCTTCTCTTTTCCTCCTCTATTACTAGATGGTAATTTTCTTCGAATTGGTTCCCAAAAACTAAATCTCTCTAACACCCCCAAAAGAAAACCCGATTCTTTAATGATTCTATGAATAAATAAATAAAGGAGACCATCAAATTTTTTAAAAATAACATAAAAAACCTTGAGAAGACGATATTGGGTTGATGGATTTTCTCTTCGAACGTCGCAAGGTATTGGATTCTGATAATTGGTGAATCTCCTTCAACCGATTTGAACGCCTCAAGGAAGTGAAACAGTAGATTGTTTTATTGTTTTTTCGAGGGGTTTTGACTGGTTTTGTGGATGAAATTATGGCTCGTAACTCACTGACGCTTTTCTCAAGCCTTAGAGATGCCAGTCGAGCCTTTTTTTTGTTCCAAGAAGAAGAAAAATAGTTAGAGAAGATAAAATTTGAAGAAAAAAAAAAGAGTGAGAGAGAAAGGATTTTTTTATTTTTAAAAGAAATAAAAGCAGGGTTGGATTTGAACCTGATTCTGTGAGATTCGAGCATTTCGAAGATTTTCGTAATCTCTCTCTGCATCAAGGCTTCCCATGGCTTCTTCAAAGGTGAATCAGAATGGCAGAGAATGAGAGAACAACGGTTACAAATTTCATCTACATTTTTCAAAAATTGTACGGTGATTTAGAAATTACCCTTCATATTTGGTGAATATTTGTGATATATCCCTGTATTTTCAAAATAATGAAATGTTGCTTGACATTGGTCTTCTCGGAGATATTAACCAAAATTGCCAAAATACCCTCATTTTGATATCTATCCTAATATTCAATCTTTGGTGGTTTTTAGCTTGAAGGTGAAGACGGAATTTAAGTCATTTTCTATTAGTCTTTTACAGTAGACTAAGATCAATGAGAATGTCACTAGCTTGAAAACATAAGGATATGTCAAACACTACAAAAATGTAACGACAATGTTTTAGTGGCTGTCAAAATATGTGCCAGTATAGAACTTGCGTTATTAGCAACTCAACGCTACTCGCTATCTATCCAATCATCTCTCCGTGCGAAAGTTCCCAAAACAAATCCGACAAAAGTTTCACGTGAAAATTAAAAAAGTTAATTTGAAACAAACCGTCTAACTCTCTCTACTCTTCTATATCTTCTCCTCTCCTCTCTATCTAGGGTTTTCGATATTAATGGTGGAAATCTATTAGAAGGGATATCTTCTCTCTCTCTCTCTCTCTCTCTCTCTCTCTCTCTCTCTCTCTCTCTATATATATATATATATATATATATATAGAGTTGCGTTATTACGACCCCCTTTGCGACCCCCTTTGCGACACACCTTTTTGTCTTATATGGGCAAAAATGTTTGGAATGGGCTGATTTTTTGTGAGGATGATCTCTATGGTGAGGGGATCATCCTGGCAAAAAATCAGCCCATTCCAAAACTTCTAGACCGTCCGATTTTTGTTGAAAAATTATAGACCGTCCAATTTTTGTAAATCAATTTTGATGGGGTTAGAAGTTTTGGAATGGGATGATTTTTTGCCAGGATGATCCCCTCACCATAGAGATCATCCTCACAAAAATCAGCTCATTCCAAACATTTTTGCCCATATAAGACAAAAAGGTGTGTCGCAAAGGGGGTCGCAAAGGGGGTTGTAATAACGTGACCCATATATATATATATATATATATATATATATATATATATATATATAGGGAAATGTTCAGCACCCTAAGTTTTACCACACACTTTAACAAACGTTTTTTGTCCTACATGGGTTAGAAGTTTTGGAATGAGTTGATTTTTGGTGAGAATGATCTCTATGATTAGAAGATCATCCTCCCCAAAAATCAGCCCATTCCGAAATGTTTAGCCCCATGTTTACACGTTGAAAAATCGTGGACCGTCCATTTTTTGTAAATCAATTTTGATGGGGTTAGAAGTTTTGGAATGAGCTGATTTTTGGTGAGGATGATCTCCTCACCATAGAGATCATTCTCACCAAAAATCAGCTCATTCCGAAACTTCTAACCCATGTAAGACAAAACGCGTTTGTTAAAGTGTGTGGTAAAACTAAGGGTGGCGAACGGGACCCATATATATATATGGGTAGCGTTCAAGGGCCAACTTTTTAGCAAACTTTTTGGCAAAACATTTTTCAAAACATGGGTTAGAGGTTTTGGAATGAGCTGATTTTTGGTGAGGATGATCTCTATGGTGAGGAGATCATCATCACCAAAAATCAGCACATTCCAAAACTTCTAACCCCATCAAAAACAGTTTACACAAAAAATGGACGGTCCACGATTTTTCAGCTTGTAAATATAGGTTAGAAGTTTTGGAATGGGCTGATTTTTGGTGAGGATGATCTCCTCACCGTAGAGATCATCCTCACCAAAAATCAGCCCATTCCAAAACCTCTAACCCATGTTTTGAAAAATGTTTTGCCAAAAAGTTTGCTAAAAAGTTGGCCCTTGAACGCCCCCCTATATATATATATATATATATATATATATATATATATATATCTTCTCATTCGATTTAGTCAAACTATTTTCACTCGGTTTAAGACTTCAGAAACAAATTGTCTCACTTTCTCTACTTTCTTTGTATCTTCTCCTCTCCTTTCCATCTAGGGTAGGGTTTTCGAAATTAATGGCAGAAATATACTCATTCTAATAGGTATCTTCTCTCTCTCTCTCTCTTATATTCGATTTAATCAAATTGTTTCCACTCGATTTAAGACTTCAAATTGATTTGAAATCAAATGGCGATTTCCAATAAGGTTTGATTGGAAATCAAATCGATCTCAATTGTTTCAGTTTATAAATTGATTTAAAGATCAAAATGCTCAAATCAATTTTAGATTTTCTATTCATTTAAAAATTAAAACTCCCAAATCAATTTTCAGATTTTGATTAAAGATACTAGCTCAGTTTGGTTTTCTGAAGTGATTAAAGATCAAATTGTTTTGAAAATTTATAAGAAACCAATCTAAAAAGTTTTATTTATTTAAATTATGCTACATCCAATCTAAAAAGTTTTATTTATTTAAATTATGCTACATTGTGTACCATTTAGCTTACAACTTAGAATATTTTCTCTTTTGGTTGGATTTTTTAATAAATTTTCAGTTTTGAATTCTACTATTTGATTAATTATTTTGGATTTCATTTTCAATCTAGTGTGTGTGGGTGTGTGTGTGTGATCTATAGTTGCATTTTTTTTACCTTTATTAGATGATATTTCTTATTTTAGTTTCTGTGTACTTATGTTTAGATTTGTTTTCTTAGAATTTAGGTTTTTTTTTCTCTTTTGGTGGGGCTTTTAAATAAATTTTCAGGTTAGAATTCTTCTATTTGATTGATTATTTTGGGTTTCATTTTCAATATAACTTGGTTTCTTAATTGGGATAATTGTAATCTGAATTTTCTGATTAGGTTTTGAATCTTCGATTGTGGCCATATATTTCATTAAAAAAATATCAGTTTTCAATCTCTGGGTTTGTTTTCAATCTTGTTTTTAAATCCTGGGTTTTGTTTAGAAGTTTTGAGAATTACAGATATGGACGATGAGTATGCAACGCTCATTAGAAGGATGAACCTACCAAGGTATCTATTGTCATTTTTCTCCTTCTTTTTTTTCTCTAAAATCTTTTTTTTTTTTGTGTAAAATTACAAACTGGGTTATTTTGGTTTTAAATTTTAAGTGAAGATGTTGGAATTTGTAGAATTTCAAATATGTGTGGAATTCTATTTTTCAACTTAAATCTTTCTTTTTGAAATTATTATATGAGTCTTTTTGTGTTTCATTGAAGATGATTGTTTCTAAGTAATTTTCAAGCGTTAGAGATGAAATTTTGTGTAGATTAGTGACAAGGGCCTTTGAAATTTTCTTTGCTTTATTTTGTTTTATCAAACACTTTTTTCTAATTTTGTTTGTGAGGCTATATATATGATGGATGGACAAGTTTTTTGTTTTCTTACTCCACTTGATTATGAAAATTTGAGTTTTTTTTTTATATCAATCTTTAACTTAGACACATTAGGTTTTGATGATTTTGACTGAAAAATATAAAACATGATTCTTCATTTTCACCTCATCCTCTATCTTTCTATGAATTTTTGGTTAATTTTCAATGGATTTTTTTTTGGTTTGCAACAAATTTGTTGTGGTTGCAAATAATGATATGAAAACACTTCAAATGATAAGAGACATGGATTTAGACACTTATGATCTGCTGAATTTTATGAAATTCCTTTTCTTTTAGCATCCATGTAATTCGTACAAAGAAAATGTTTGGTTGGGATAGCCCAAAGCTATTCCTATACCTGCACCTCTTGTTATTAGATTGACACCTTTATCTTTTTAAGAAACTATGTAGCAACGGAAAAATCTACAACAACAGTACATCGGCTCTTCTGATCCTTTAGATTCATGTTCTGAAGTTGAAAGATTTACCTGATATACCATACCATTTACCCTTATAAATGTTAATCAATCTCATCATTGTTCTGTTTTAAAATTGAACTCATAAGAATCCTATAATTTGAAAACATAACCAGATCAATATGACGTTTTTTTTTTTTTTTTAGAATAATATAAATAGCTTTTAAGATTTTATATGTTCATGTTAGATTGGCCAAGGGAACAATAATGATTATGTCCACAACTTAAACATTATAAAATCCCCACAATGATTTAAAAAGGATCATAAAATCTCATCTCAACAGTTTTTTATGCTTTGGTAAATCCCTTTGGAAATATTTCTTTCAAAATGATACTTGCATAAAATAACTCAATGGTCTTATGGATTGATGGAACATAGAAGTATACAAGGTTTTGTGTGCAACTATTTCAGATTCACCTTTGGATTATACTCTTCATTTGATCGCTCGCCTAACTATGTTCATCTTTTGCTTCTGAAGAGGCAACATTAATTTCTTCATCTTTCTCAACGATTTTTTTCTTTTCACAAACTTTATTTGAATGCTTGAAAAAATGTCAACTAACGCTGATTTAACAATAAAGTTGGTGGGTTCCTTTCTCTTTTATGTGGTCTCAAGTTGCTTTTCATCATCCTTTAAATGAGCTTCAACATTCTCCTCCAAAGGTTTTTCGGCAATATCAACAAGTTGGCTAGAAATAATACGCTTGAACGATTAATGAAATGTGTCATACAAACGTTTTACTTGAACATTGATTTATAAGATTGTAGATATGGTTAAAATGAGAGCTAACCTGTTATTTATTTTTGTTGCTTCATGTATAGAAAGATTTACCTGATGTACTATACCATTTGGAGGACACATAATCAAGATTTGGTTATTGTATTTGGGATCACTTGGAAATTTGTATTTGTGCTTGTTTGTAATCCAACAACATGTTTTTATTTTATTTTATGGTACTATTTGAATTTTAAAGTATTTTTTTTAATATTTTGCAAAACAAGATAAAGGAACTTTTGAGTAAATTATCGAAAATCTCTTAAGATATTACATGTTGAAATGATATATTCTCTTAGATCTTGGGTCCTGATAGATATGATCGTGTTCATGGTGTCAACCTGGGCCTGACTCCCAGCAAATTATTTGCAACATCTTTAAAAAATTCCTCTAACGACTCTGTTGAGATACATACGTTGAAGGAGAAATTGGAGTCTTTGGAGCAACAACAGATTGTGAGGGATGCTGAGGTGGAAGGACTCAAGGAATTGATCATTACCTTAATGGAAAAAGTAAATTCTCACTGATAATTAAATATGTTGTATTTTAAAATATTTTGTTAATAAATAAATAGTGATTTGTATGAATAATTTGATTAATGTATACAAATTGTAGGTTGATGAATAACACAATCATCCCAACAGTGATTAGTGCCCATAATAACAACCATGATAGATAGTTTTTATTTTTTGAGTGATAGATATGGATTTATAAGACTTGACTCTTCACTCAATTGACTTACTATTTTATTATATTTGTCTTTTAACTATTTTGTTATGTAAGACATGGAATAGGTATGTTATTCATATTTTGTTGTTATCATTCGTTGTTTATTAAGTAATTCTGTTTAATTAATAGGTTATATAAAAGTAGGTATTTAATTATCAATAATTTTAAAATAGAAGAAATTATATATAGATAATTACTAGTAGCCATAACCGTTACTATCAGCCTTAAATTGTATTTATAACTGTAGTAACAAAAATCAATTAGCGACAGTGTTTGACTACCATTATTGGGGTCCATATTGATTTTAGGTACACCATGTGTACATATGTAATTCTCGATTACAAGTACCACATCTCTACTAAGGTTTGGAGTCTCCACTATTCATATTGTAATTGGGTGTGAATGGTCACCCGAAATGTACATTTTTAAAATAATACCATTTTTGACGTTTAGTGACTCTCGTTTGGATAAAACACTAATCAAACCTTGAGATCAGGGTAAGTGGTTCGATTGAAGAAAATGGAAGGTGTTAAGCACCTTTTTGTCCCCTCTAAGTGGCATAGCCTCAACACAACTCGGTCATTTTTTAATAAAATTGCAAACAAAATAAAATGCCATATGTCGGGGGGCTTGTTCCCTAAGTAAGGATTTGCTTTTGGCTTTAGCTTGTAAGGGTCATCTCATCGAAAGATATAATCCCAAAAGGCATTAGCCTTAGACATAATCAATATTTAAAAAATGTTGGCTACGGTCATAGATCCATTTTCATAAATTGAGGTCCGTATTCCAATTACCTCAAAATAGTTTTAGGATTAAAATTGATTTTTATTTTTGAAAGAGATTACAACCGCTATACTTTCAATCAAACAGAGATAGGGGAGGGGAAGCATTACATCCTAAGTCCTTCTAAACATGAAATAAAGAGATGAGGGGGATTATATGATAGGGATAAGGAAAAGGTAAAAAGAGATAGGGGGATATTGATCCTTTGACTCACCTTGAAGCTTCAAAGTTGCTTTTCTTTTCTTCCTTCTTCTTCTTCTATGTCTTCTTGAGTTGAGTCTTTAGTAACTTATGATAATGTTAAAAAATTTAAAGTATATGAGAGTATGAAAGTAGTAAAAGATAGTTTAGAGAAGATTTTTTTTTGTATCAGACTTGGTAGGAGAGAATTGGTCACCATTTTTAGGAAGAGGAGGGGGTATTTATAGATGTTTAGGGGTTACTTTAGAGATATAGTGGGGTAAATTGTTGGGAGAGTAGAGAATGACATAGATTTTGAAGGTGGAGGGTATGAAATTTAGAATGAAAAGGGGGTAGTCGTGTAATAAAGGTAAATGGATAGTGTTTTGATCCAAATGATTTGAATCTTACCTAATCCATTTGGGTAAAGTGTTTGATAAGATAAGATGAGTGATGTGAGATGGAGAGAATATGAGTGTAAGGAGTTAGGTGTTGGATTACGTGTTAGGTTGGTTGAAAAGATAAGGTGTTTAGATTAGGAGAATGGGTTGTATAAGGGATTAGGTGTTTGAGCTATTGGGAGGATTGAGGGGATGATGACATGTGGCAAAGAGAAGGAGAGATGAGGTGTTTAGATGAATTGATTGGAGATGAGGGGTATGGGTTTTGTTTGTAGAAATGGATTTGTAAGAAATGATAAGGGGAGGTGTAGGTTGTGATGTGAGTTGGTGGAGTGTTTAATGAAAGATGATGGGTTAGAATGTAGGAGATATGAGTGATTGGTTGTGCTAGAAAATGGTAGGTTAGGAAAGGGTATGGATAGAGGTGATTTTTGGAAATAAGTGATGTGGGTAGATAGATGGTCAGAGAAAGGTGATGGGGGTAGGTAGTTGGATGAGGGAGGTGAGATGGGGTGATGACATGTGTCATTTTTTATGATGAAAATGGTGATTGTTTGATGTGGATAATGGTTAGTGGGTTAGGGTTATGGGTATGGAGGTGGATTGGATATGGATAATGGTTTATGGGCTTTAGTGTATTGGGCATGGGTTTTGGGAAGGTAGTAGGTTATTTTGGATTAGGTAGGGTTTGTTTTGGATTAGATTTTTTAGGGTGGGTATGTTTTAAGTTTTAGGTGGTGTGGGATTGGGTTTAGGTTAGGGGATAAGGTGAGAAATTAATTTTGGAGGGTTGAAGGTTTGTGGGCCTTAGGTGGGCTTAGGGTTTTTTTCGGATTCGGGGATAAAGCGATGAGGGTTATGGAAGATGGTGGGTATCCCAAGTCTCATTTTACATTTATTTATCTTTTTAGGGATTTTGGGAATCATCGGATCAATCAAAATGTCATGTTTCACCGAATTAGGACATAAAGGCTCGTTGGTGAATTTTATTGAGAATTTGGTATTTTAGTTTCGGGAGCAGAGTGGTGAAGGTTGGAAGATGGGGGGTCTCAAGTCTCATTTGGTGGATCCCTTAAAACTTTAGGGGGTTTTAGGGATCTTAAATCGATGAAAGTGTCACGTGTTGACGAATTGGGCTTTTTAGGCCCGTTAACAAGCCTTATTAGAAATCTTGTATCTTTGATTTCGGGGGCGGAGCGATGAAGGTGGGGGTATACCAAATCTTTTTGGGTGGGCCTACTAAGCCCTTAGGAGGTCTTAGGATCCTCCAAATCGATCAAAATGTCGTATTTCATTGATTCGAGCCTTTGAGGCCCGTTGGAAAAATTTTATTGAAAAATCGGTATTTTTGGACCCTTTCAAGTGAAGCCCACTCAAATTGGGGTGTCTACACCATGAATAGTGGTGTTTCCCTTAGCCGTCGCTATTGATAATAGCAGCGGTATTTTTGATATTTGCAATGGTTTTTGACCCCCGCTAAAAATCTAAAATTTTGTAGTGAAATATTCTCCAAACATGGCAGGGGTATGTAAAAACATCGCCACAATTTTAAATTCAAAAGCGTGGTGAGAAGCAATTTCTTTATTTTTGACTGGTGGAAATCACTTTTTCTGCCAATGTGTATACTTATGAATGTTTATAGTTTACTAATGTTATAAACTAGTTGGATTGATAAGAAAACCAACATCAACTCCATTGAATAAAACCAACACAACTTGTTTGAGCCAACTCACTAATTCAATTTGGGAATTGGATTTTCTAATACATATCTTTCTGATACATATTCCCTTGATATTCATCTTAAGGTTAAATCTCAATTGTTGGATTTTACGTTTCACGACCAGATCATATGTTTTTGCTAGAGTCATTTTTTTCGTGAGCCAACGAAACTCGAGCCACACACATCCATAAAACAAAAAGAAACTCGGGATGCAGACTACAACCCACATCCAAAGTGAAAGAGAAAGAACAAGAAAACATCCCTCAAATAAGTGCTAGGCAAAATCTCATCGAATCATGTAATCTGAAGAAAAAGATTTAAAAAAAAAAAAATTATATCTTCAACAATTGATATCAGAACAAACTTTATCTCTTATAATTTTTACATGGACTATATAAGGAAGTTTGGTATACAAATAAACCACAAACATCGAAATAAGGCGAGGATTGCCTTAACATTATGGAAACTCAGATGGCTCATCTCGATAGGAACATTGATGAAATGACATAACTTGACGTATGGCTTAATAGTGTCAAAACGAACATGAGAGCCTAACCCAAATAATCAATGTCTTACAAACTTTGTAAACATCACAGAGAGTCTTTCAATCTCAAGTCAATACTTGTGTTAGTAATGTGTTTTGGTTAGTCCATTCTAATATTTGGGGTCTAATTTGTATAAATTTATATTTAAGTTTTAAATATTCTGTTATTTTTATCGGTGATTATTCTAGAATGAATTTATTTATGAAAGAATGATCAAAATTATTTTCCATATTTAAATCATTTTTTATGAAAATCAAAACTCAATTTGGTGCTTTTATTTGCATTTTGCAATCTGTTGATGGAAAGAAATATTTCTCTCGACCTTTAAACGAATTTATTATTGATCATGGAATGAAACATCAAACTCCATGTTCCCCGATAAAATGGGGGGATAAATGTGAAAGTCTTCACCTTCTTGAGGTTGCATGTTGTTCATATGCATACCCCTAAAATTTATTGGAGTGATGTTGTTCAAGCCGCCTGTCATCTCATTAATAGAATTTCATTTTATGTTCATGTTGGTTAGTCTCCCTATTTAATTTTTCTTCCTAACACGCAACTATTTTCTCATCCTCCTTTTGGTCAAGACTTTGACAAACAAGAACCTAGAGCAATCAAATGTGTTTTCTTGGATTATTCTGTCAACATCGAAAGGGTTATAAACTTTTACTTATTACACCTCAATTTCTTAAATCATTTATCATACCTATAGACATGAAATGTTCGCCATGAACCTCAATGCTACATTGTTTGGAGTCACCACCATTCTCTTTTGGAAATGGGTGTGAATGGGCACCCGAATTAATTTTTTGAAAATCATTTTTTTCATGGAATTGTAGTGACTCTCATTTGTTGGAAAGGGCAAGGTCTACCTAAGATCTAGGTAAGGAGGTCCGGTTAGAGGATGGGGAAGGTGTTAGGCATCCCATCCTCTCCACCAAAGGTGGTTACCTTGTTTGGCCATTTTATTTTGTAAAAACTTGAGAAAACAAATATTAAAAATGCATGAGAATGTATGACAAGGGTGGTGTGTGCATTAAAGTGAAATGTCCCATTTTCAAAAGGGTTTTGATTTCAAAGTGACATTAAGGGCATTCTATGGAAGAGAATGACCCATGTAATCACATTGCATTTGGGCATATGAATGTAGGTTTGAACTTTTAGAGAGACCCCATGATGGAGTTCCCTTGAGGTCACAACCTTGATGCATGTATGCATGGTTAAAAACTTAGTGTTTCACCCCATCAAGAGGGTGACACATTTCTTCATCATTGTCATGCATAAGTGAGTGTGTGCATTGTGTACAATATGATGCATGAGATTTAGGTGAAAATGGCTTCAACCCCCATCCTTTCGATCGAACCTTAATCCAATCTACCGAGGATGGGAGAGGGTATGCATTACAATCTAAGACTTTCTAAAAAGAAAATAAAGTAGAGGGTTAGAAGAAGAAGATGCAAGCTTTGAAATAGATAGACTACATGTTAAACTCCACCTTGTCCCTTGATGAACTTGAACCTTGAAAAGTAAACTTGAGAGTTAAGTGAGATGGTTGAAGGTTGGGTTGAAGTTTAGAATATGAGAGAATGAGTAGGAATTTTTGTAGAGTTTTAGGTTGAGAGATAGGGGCTTGAGAGCATGAATTGTTCTTAGAAAATGAGGGTATTTATAGAGTTTTTGGAGGACTTTTGGGGATAAAGTGGTCCAACCCTAAAAATAAAGAAAATGGACATGGGGTTTAGGTTATTTCTTTTTGAATTTTTCATTTGTATGAGGGCAAAGATGACATTTGTGAGGAAACCCTAAAAGCATTCTTTAATCCTTGATTTTTTTGTAAATAGAAGTGAGAGAACAAAAATACTTTTGGGAGGGTGAATAAGGGAGTAATATGTGTATAGGTGGAATGGTAGGTAAAAAGTAGATCTTGGTTCATTTGTAAATAACAAATAAAACAAGGGTGGAAGTATAATTTTGAAATGGGCCAATGGAAGAACAAAAGTACTTTTGAGAGGGTGAATAGGAGAATGACATGTATAAAGGTGAAGTGGAAGGTGAAAAGTAAATCTTGGTTCATTTGTAAATAACAAATAAAGCAAGGGTGGAAGTATAATTTTGAAATTGACCAATAGGAGAACTCCATGTATGTACTTGAAAATTCCCACCTTTTGAGGGCATAATGGGAAGTTCTCTCACCTTTATAGATTATTATTAAAAACCAAATAACCTTTTTGGTTTGCCTAGACCTTTTGAGAAGGGTATTCTTGAGTTTTTACAAAAAGGAAGTTGACCCTCCAATTATATGATACATTGGGTTTTTGTGGCTTATGAGGTATCAACATGTGTCATCATATGAAGAGGTGAGAGAATGGACTTGGAGTGGGCTTAGTGTTAGGCTTGGATTTGGGTTAGGATATGGACTTGGGTTTGGGTTAGGACATGGACTTGGGTTTGGGCTTAGGATGGACTTGGTTTTGGGTTTGGGATATGGATTTGGGTTAGGATATGGGTGATGGACATAGGTTTAAAGTGGATTAGGGACAAGGTATGGGCATGCAATGATATGAGATGTAATAAGTATGTATGCATGCATGAATAATGATGCCAAGTGGCAATGTGGGTCCATTGAGAGGTTTAAGTCTAACTCAGAATCAATTCGAGGAAATTTGGATTTTCCTAACGGATTCGTACAAATTGGGGTGTCTACAATACCCCAATTAAAGATTAAAACACATCATCCAAAACATTACAAAGGTTTGGCTCAAATTATTATCTCAATATTACAGAACATTATAATATTCGTTCAAACAATTTCAATAGTTATTTATAATTATGATTCAGCCCATATAAAATCTTAAATCCAAAAAATATAAATCTAACGAAAAAAAAAATGAGATAACTTCTATTGACACCTCAACTTTTGCTCATTCTCAATCATTGACTTATTTTCTTTATTTTTAACTGGGTGTCACAACGTGAAAAAAACCTATATTTGAGGGCCCAAGGTCGTCGAATTCCATAAAATTTGACGGACCAAAGCGTCAAAATTTTCATTATAAACTTTTTTTTTGACAGTCCGAAAACATTAAATTAATGGGGGATGGGAGAAATTTGGTGGCTCTAAGCCGTCGAATTGGGGATCATCAAAAATTTCAACGGCCATAGGCCGTCAAAATTTGCTTTCTAAAATTTGTGGGATTTAGCCTGTCGAATTTTCTTGTCAAAATTTTCAATTTTCACATAATGTGTAATTAGTAAAAGCTGGAGTGTCAATAGCAATTCTAAAATAATTTGTATCTAACATCCATGTCATCAAATTTTCTCGGAGCTCATTGTCATTTCCAATCATAATATTGTTCAATTTCTTATATTTTTCAAGAGAGATTCTATTGTCACACCAACTTTCGCTAACAACACCACCATTCTTATATAAGTAAAAGTTGGTGTGGCAATATAAACTCTATTTTTAAATTATGGTACTCCCGACTGAGAGTCCCTTCATGAAACTATTGACATTTACAACCTGTCACACAAATTGTGTGGAGTCGCTCCAACAAAATCATTGTGGCTCACGTGCTTGTCTCACTGATACATGAACTCATACCCACCTCTTGGTACCTACACACCAAAATCAGTTTGGCTGTTGTAACTAACAATTAAAGTGCCCCAAGGATAACTTCATGATAAAAGTTAAACCTTGAATCCGCAACACACAAAAATAAAATGAATTTCCGTAAAAGAATTAAATTTCAGTTGATAATCTGAATAATAATTTAAACAACTCCTTTTTTTTTTTTTATCCAACATGGTAAACTGTCCAAAAAATAGTAAAAGATTAAGAAATCTACCCAATGCATAAAATAACATAAAACATAGATTGAAAGTCGATTTCAACTCATAAGACGTTAAAAATGATGAAAAAAATGAAAAAATATTAGAAGTAATAAGTTTCAAAGACTAAAATTTTCCCAAAATGATATTATAGATGAGTTTCATGTATATGTAGGATTGGCAACCGATGGGGTAAGATTTCTACCAAATCCATATCCGAATTGAAACATACACACTCATACCTGATTTATAATTCAAATTTTAGGATAATACCTAAATCCAAAATTTCACCCAAATTTTAGGTAAATAACCATACCTGATTTCTTAACTAATTCTTGGGTCACCCAAATTTTTACCCCCTCATTTTTTTTTTTAAAAATTTAAGAACAAAAATTATATAATAAAAACTAATTATTTACATATAGAATATGAAATTACACTTTTGTTGCCGGGTAATCGGATAGGATATGATGTATATTCATATCTGGTCCAACAAAAACTTTTGGGTAAATGGATATTGGGTAATATTAGCTGAATTCTTAATCGGCTAGAAAAATATGCTCATATCTGATTTATTCGGGTCGGATGAGTCGAGTAGACGGGTATTATCTAACCCATTGCAAGCCCTATGTATATGATCCTATCAAAGGGTGGAGCTAGGATTTTGCCCACCTGAGTACAATTAAGAGTGAAAAATTTTTGTAGGGTAGTAGGAGTAGATTTTTTTAATCTGCAACTGCTATTTGTGTAATAAATCAAAAAAATTTCTAGACTTTGAAATTTTTTATGGTGGCAACTGTAAATCCACCCTTGTCCTATCATTTGCTTTTCAAATCATAATTTTAAATCTCATCCGAGTTGTCTCAATATCATCCACCAACAAAACGAGATGACAAGCCGTTTCAAAAACATGGTTTGTTCTAATTTTAAGGCATTTTAAAAAAATTTGTTCGAGACAACTCAGTCATGCTCATGGACGACACGAGAAGTCAAAATGAGTTTTAAAATCATGTCTCAAATAGGTATTATAATAGAACTTTTGATGTCCTATCATAAAGTTATGCCTAATGGAAGCTAGGGTGTGGCCAATTGGGAGGATAAATGTGTTGTAAGTGGTAGGACCAATAGGTCAAATATAAAGTGCATATAAACCATCAAAGAATAAGTATTTTTTTTATAGCCTAAGCAATTTCATTAAGCATAGTTATAGTTAGTCTTACAAATGTAAATTAGTAAGTCTAAGTAAAACTAAAACTAGCTAAAGAGAAAGTCCGGAACAATAGTACAAAAACGAGAGGGTGGTTTGTCGTCTATTACATAACATCAGACAAAAGAATAGACACAATCGACAATAGGGGGGACATCCCCTAAATAAGGGCGAAAATGATTTGACTTTTCCATCCAAAAACTCCAAATCCAATGTAGAAACTATTGGAAAAACTCCAACCTTCAATTATTCAACAAAATCAATCAATAATAATATCTATATTCAAGAGAACTACTATTGCAACACCAACTCTTACTAATACCATCCCAAGATATGTACTAATTCTTTCATAATTTACGTATGAATTGGGGTCGCGTTAGCAAAAGTTGAGGTGACAATAGATCTCTTTAAATTAATCTCTCTAAATAAATATCCCTAACGACTTGCTTGTTGTTACACCTCTTAACCATCCAACTCTAATTTTATAGACAACATATTCCTCAATCGTCACATCATCCAAACAATCAAACTTTTTTTTTCCCCTAAATTAGAAATTCCAAATTTCAACTTATTAACAAACCAATCCTTCCTAAATATTTGACTTTATTTACATTATTTAGGGTTTCAACTTGGATTGGATTCTATTTCAATTATGAAAAATTAACATAAATAAAAGTAGAATTATTTGAAGGTTATCATACTGAAATACGTTAAATTTGGTTTATATCGCCTCCAATACAAATCCATTAGTTTCTTTGTTATTTGTGGTTGGTAGAAATCTGTGTTACCACTACTAGAACAATTACAAACCAATGGTTCATATTATGTTGTGGAATTCAATGAACCCAAATTGTTCCTAAATTTATAGGAATCGTGAAGATACAACATATTTTTCACAAACTAAAACCATCCTAAGCCAGATAAACTCGCACAAAAAAAAAAGAAAAAAACATTATTATTAATTATTAAAAAAAACCAAAAACACAATCCATTAATAAAAGGAGAAAGATTCTATTACCACACCAACTTATACATTTGAAATCAAAAAACAATTAAGATAAAGTCTGATTTGATGTTCTATAAGTAAAAATTGGTGTGACAATAGAAGTTCATAGAGAGAGCGATCAACCAAATAACTACCGTTAATTTTGTAGTCAAAAGAACCCTCGATGTCACTTAAAGCAAAGAAAGAAAACCTAACAGCATTTATATACAAATTGCAGATCACTAAGAGATTCCCCCAATAAACCCTAAAACCAAACAGAACTTTGTCTTAAAATCAATTGGGATCCATCCATCAATCAGTCACTCTTGTTGTTGTGGTTCTTCATTCCTTGTTGGTGAAATCATAGCCGTTGATTGAGAAAAACCAGAACCCATCATCATGATCTTAAATTCTTCAAAATTAATCGATCCATCACCATCACAATCAACACCACTGATCATCTTCTTACAATCTTCAATCGAACTATCATCCCCCAAATTTCTCAAAACCTTCTGCAATTCTTCTGGAGAAATCGACCCGTTCCGATCCAAATCGTAAACCAAGAACGCGTTCCTCAAATCCTCCAATTCCTTCACTGAGTCAACTCCATTCGTGTTCAACTCGATGAATTCGTTCAAATCGATGAACCCATCTCCATCTGAATCAACAATCTTCATCATCTTCTGTAATTCCTCCTCTGTTGCTTTGTAACCTAAATTTCCCATTATTAATCCAAGCTCTGACCATGAAATCTTTCCATCTCCATTAACATCGAATCTCTTAAACACATGTTCGAGATCTTCGATCTGAGTTTTCGAATCTGAATCTGAAGAAATCGATAACGATCGAAATGGGATTTCTTTTGAACTCTCGATTGGTGAAGAAGATTTGGGTTTTTTTCTCCTAGCGAGAAAAGATCGAATGCCCATGTTTTGGAGATTTGGGTTTTTCGAAATTTAACGATATAGAGAGATTTAGATGAACAAAAAGTCTGAAGATTGGGAAAGAATAAAAAGTCAGTTAGAACAAAAATTCTCCGAATATGTTTTTCCGCCTGAAGATCCGCTAGAATTAGCTGTGTGAGACGTGCTAGGGTTAATAGAAATCGCCAAATTTGGAGGACAGTTAGCTAAAATTAGCAATCGTGTATGTATGTTAGGGGAGAGAGAGAATTTCTTGGCCTAGACAAAGTCATGAGCTCAACTATTCTCAGGTTTTATTGGAGCTTACGTACAGCAAATCAAACTGTTGAGTGATTTATAGCCGTTAGATTGCATAATTTACCATAATAGGTCTGGAGTCAATTAAGGAAAATAATTAAAATTTGGGTGAATATTTGAGGTACTCTTTATGTTTTTAGATTTATGATATCATATTGAACAATCTAATTTACCATAAGAGTCGTGCTGGTTGACACAGGATTTACTATGATTCTCACAATTTTGACGTGGAGATGCATACATAACCATAGATGGTTTTTACTCGTATCGTGAGGAAACACATCTATAGTTATGTGCACATCCCATGTCAGACTTGAGAGAATCGCAATAAATACCCTGTGTCATTCCAACATTTTTCTTACCATAGTAGGTCTGGGGTCAATTAAGGAAAATAATTAAATTTTGGATGAATATTTTAAATACTTCTTATTTTTTTAGATTGTTGATATAGTATTTGACTGAGGTAAACTAAGGAAAATAATTAAATATGGGGTGATATAGACACACCCCTCTATGTTTTGGTGAATTTTTGAGCGATCTCTTATATTTTCAAAAATAAAAAAAATGATGACATACCCCTAGTTCTCAGTAGTCTCTGTGAGAATAATATAAATGACTTACATGGCATATTCCTCAAGTTGTTACTAAAAATCTTTTAATTTGTTCACCAAAACCAATCTCTTCAACTTTCCAATAAGGTTTATTATATTTTTGAACGAAAAAAATCAAGAAAAACTAATATGGAATAACGTAAGAAAAAATTTATGCTAAGTCTTGAACTTTACGTTTTCTTTCCTTCAACTTCCAAAACTTAAAAAGTTAAATAAATTTTTTGGGTATAAAAATCAAAAGTTTTCTATTAGACATTGAAAGCGGTGGATTAAAGATTATAAGAACTTGATTGTTTGGGAGAAAATGGCAGGTTTTTGGGTTAGAGTTGAAGATGAAGGCATTTAAGTCATTTAGATTACTCTTTCAGAGAAGACCTTTGTTAAGGGGTTTTTCCAAATTAAAAAAAAAAAAAAAGAAAAGGGTATCTCTAATGTTGAGGGAGGAGCTTTTCTAAATCACTCGGAGGACGTGAGGTATGCCACGTGGTATTTGGAACATCAAAATCTTGTGGTCTAGGAGATAGTGAAAATTAACTCGCTAACGGTCCTTCGGTGCGACGAAATAACCAGGAAGCTTCGAATATGACCTTTTTCCATAGGCAATGTTGCTGTCAGCTACAGTACAGATCATCTTAAAATCAAAACTCTAGACTTTTCCTCGAAATTTCACAGCACAAATCTCAATAAAGACGAAAAGTAAAAGATATTAATTATGAAGAAAATAGAGCGATTCTTTATTAAATTTCCCTTTCCGGCGTTTACTAATTTAAAAAAAATAAAACAATTATTTTGTTGGATGGGGTTTGACACGAGAGAATCCAACGAAGAATTAAATAATGCCACGCATACTCTTTCTTTAGTTGGAAACAAAGTCGTCCAACGACCTTAAACCTAAAAAATAACCTTTAAATATGAAAGGTCGTGAAAGTTTCAAAAA
This sequence comes from Akebia trifoliata, assembly GCF_017979445.1. Taxonomy (NCBI): domain Eukaryota; kingdom Viridiplantae; phylum Streptophyta; class Magnoliopsida; order Ranunculales; family Lardizabalaceae; genus Akebia; species Akebia trifoliata. Next base: position 30,228,797 of record NC_141377.1, read on the forward strand.
AAAGCGCTCCAGCTTTAAGGGGGCGGAGAAACCATGAAAAGTGGAGGGGAACCAATAAAGAACTAATAGTGGAAAACGGAAATTTCTACAAGCATCGCGTCTCAACTTATTAAGCTGTACACGGATAATCTCACCCATCAACAGTTTAGATTTATAATTGTTGTCAATGGATCGGATCAGATCCCAAAATCTGATCCATTTTGAACTGATAAATCCATATACAGATCAAGGATTTCATAACTTGTCATTGAATGGATCAACCATACATCAATTTAATAGAGGTTGAATCAGAACCAACTAGTGTTAAGGAATCCTTCAAAAAAAGGGAGAGGTTTTGAATTCAAACTCCCTCATTGGCCACTCACAAGAACTACTTACCTGGTATGCTTGATTTGTAGGGGATTGCATGTGCCCAAGGGATTTGGGCGAGATATGGTGCTCTAAAATGTCAATTGCCTTGCCTTTGCTATTCAAGCCTACATGTGCGGAATCCCATCATTAAAAAAAAGGGATTCAATAGGATATTGTGTCTGATAATATGTAAATGAAGTATCTATATTGGATATTTTATTTAAGGATGGAGTTCGATGGACAAAATTGTAGACAAAGTGTTTTGCCCATTTCTAGTTCGCTTGATGCTCAAGTTTTATAGTATAGATAGCAGATAGTACCACCCTTTTTGGATCCGAATAACTGTATGCAGTTGGAGTGACTCCCACGTACCCATCTATTCACTATAACCTACCGAACTAGTAGAAAAAACCTATCGACCAAAGGTAGAAAAGGTGTCTATGAGGTAATCGATAACTACCAACTCGGAGCCAAGATAGGGAAGTGCGGCCATCCCGATACCGACCCCCCTCTAGAATGGGACTTGGTCGGGATTCGGGATATCCAGCTTCTAACAGACGGTTGGTACACAAGACGGCTGTGATGAGCTCTGCCCGTTCCCTAAAGGCGAGTCAAAGGGATAACGGATGTCGAGCGCCCAGTAGGCAGAAGGAAAGCCGGTGACTACCCGGTGAGCCCTTTCCGACCGGCATGCCAAGCTATACTGCGACGGTGGCTCCATACGGGGGACAAAAGGGTGTGGGAGGGAGATTTGGATTCAAGTTAGGGATGCCCCAGCTAAAAGTTTCGAAATGACTTGATTTTTTGTGAAGATGATCTCTATAGAGATAATTCTCATAAAAAATCTACCCATTCTGAAATTTCTAACCCTAGTTTACAAGTTGAAGAATCATGGACCTTCTATTTTTACTGTTAGTTTGTAAACTACTTTTGATGGGTTAGAAGTTTAGGAATGGACTAGTTTTTTGTGAGGATTTTCTCACTATAAAATTATCCTTACAAAAAATCAGCCCATTTCAAAATATTAGCTGTATAAGACAAAATTTTGTCTACCCAACATTATCCTTTATTTAAATATATATTGTGTGTGAGGAGAGAAAATTTTAGTCCAAGTAGCAAAACGTTTGAAGAACAATGTTCTCAACCCGAATCAAGCTCAAGTCTAGACGTTATCAAATGGATCCCAATGCCGATAAGGAAATAAGGAGATATACTCAACATCAGAAATGTCTAGATGACTCATTAATGATCAATATTGACTTTAAGTGGTTGACATGTTGAGATAATTAATATGAAAATTTGACAAATGACCTACGTCACCTTGGTATGGAATGACAAGTCAAATTGAACACGTGTTAATCCTCAAATATATTTTAAACTTTATAAATAAGAGTTCATTTGAAGTTAAAATGATGCACAATGTTTGTTAAATTATACCCATTATAATATAAAAAATTAATACTACTTTGATCGTTAAAGTGCAATCATGGACAGGGGCGGAGCCATGATTTCCTTGTAGTGGGGACAAATTATAGTTAGTTGTATAGTTGAAAAACTTGAAGATGATTGATTTTAGGGAGAAATTTAGAGATTTTTTTGTTAGAAGTTGAAGAAAAAGATAATTAGGTAATTTTCAATTAGTATATGAGAAGGCCCGGTCAAGAGGCAATGTCATCAGCAAAAAATTGAAGAGGAGGGGGGGGGGGGCAAAAATTGGAGGGAGGTGAGGGTGTGGGGACAAATGAGGAGAGAGGTGAGGGAGTGGGGACAAATAGGGCATGTAATTAGTTGAAAATATAGGGGTGTCTCAAAGTTCAGTGAGGGCAATTGCCCCCACTAGCTCCTTACCAACTCCACCCCTGATCACGGACTCTCATTGATGAAGGAGTAATCAATCAACCATGAGAATCTTATCAAAGCAAGGAAGCTACAAAGATAGAGGTAGAAACAATATTTTGGATCTGTATGTATCATATTCTTTTTTATATAATTTTATCAAATCAAATAGGAATATTACAACCCCAAGGGATTGGCCTGGTGGCAAGTCAAGTCTTGATAAGCTCCTTAGAAAGATTAAGGCGTTATTTATTAAACTGAAAAAAATAAGTGTTGAATGACTTTAAGTGTTGAAACTTATAAGCTCTGAAATTAAGTGTTGAAAAGTTATTTGTTTAGATGCAAAAATAGTGTTGAATTCATTAAAATTAAGCGCTAAATTTATAGAATCATGTTTGTTACACATTGTTGAAACTGGTAAATTATCTTTTTTATTCTCACAATCATATTATACATTGTTTGCATGTTTCAAATGCTTATTTCTTATAAAATTAAAATACAATTCATTTTTAAATAATAAGTAATACTCAAATTTTCAATTTCTAAATAATAATTTTTATTTTTAAAATCCCACAAATTTCAAATTAAAAACAATAATGTTATACAAATCACCAAAAATTGAAATCAACATTGAAAGAACTTAATTTTGGATGAATAAATTTGTATGAAAATGAGGATGTGTAAATTATAAAAGCACCTCACAAATTAATAACGGTAACCCATACTATAGCCAAATTTTTTTTGTCTTATATGGGTTAAAGTTTTTGGAATGAGCCAATTTTTGGTGAGAATGATCAATATGGTCTAGAGATCATATTCACCAAAAATCAGCTCATTTTGAAACTTCTAACCACATTAAAATTGGTTTTTTTTAAAAAAAAAAAAGACAGATTTATGATTTTGAACTTGTTTTGATGAAGTTAGAAGTTTCGGGATGGGCTGATTTTTTGTGAGAATGATCTCCTCGTTGTAGAGATCATCCTCACAAAAAATCAACTCATTCCAAAACTTTTAACCCATATAAGACAACAATTCAACCATGGTGTGGGTTTATTAATTTGTGGGGTGCTTATATAATTATCCATGGGATATAAGACGTATAAGGGCAAACTTATACATGCCGATAAAAAAAGTGCTTACTGTTTCAACGCAAAAATTAAGCATCAAAATAGTATTAAATTTTTTTCATTTATTTTTAATTATAAGCGTTGAAAATATGAAGTAAACAAATACACTAATTTGACAAAAGATACTTAAATTTTATTTTTCAGCATTAAACATTGAAAATTAGCGCAAACTAACAGCTTCTACGTCAAGGGTTTGAAACTACACTAAACAATAAATGAATTCCTGGGGACTATCCTTCTAGGGTCAAGTTGACCCTAGACTCAACCACTTGCACTTAGGACTATTGCAGTAGGATCAACCCAAAATATTGATTTTGGACTGGTTTGGATCTAAAATAACATATGTTATAATCAAATCGGGTTCAGAGCTTAAAATGGTAGATCTAATAAATTCTTTAATGGGATCAGTACTAAAAAAAAATCCGAACCCAATCCATTGACAGTTCTCACTACTGTCTCTTTCATTCCAAACTTTAATACTAACGGGCGGTGCTTTTCTTTAAGGAGCTTTTACAGAAATTGGCCTTTACCCGTGCTAGTCGGTGGACCACTGTCAACTTTTATTTCGGTACCAAACTTCTAATAAATTAAGAGTCCGACTAGCCTTACTCGATTAGTAAGGATTTCATCCTCACTAAGGGCTGGGCTCAACTTGTAGCATCCAAAAACATGAATCAATGCTTCAGGCCGTAGAGGACAAAATTATATGAACTTTGAAAAAACAAAATCTCAAAAATAATTAATTTTGACCGTTGGATTTAATTTTAAGTTTAGGAGTTATGTGAAAGTTTAGTAGTCATTCATTTTCAAAATCTTTGATCAACTTAAAAAAAAAAATTCAATTTGTTTTTAGATCTGTTTTTTTTTTTCTTTTTTTAACAACTTAGAAGACAGTGGTGTTGGATTAAGTTACTTAGGAAAATATTTCTCATAAATAAAAGTTAGCTCTAAAAAGATAAAAAATAAAATAATTAGTAAATAAACATTTGTAGGTCCTGTTGTTGGAAAATGTTGAAAAGAAAAGCTATCACGTGCTAGTTACGTGACTGGATTAAAAATATTCAAATAATTCCAATTACATCCTCTCCCTCCACCGACCTATACAGATAGTGTTGGCAACTCTACAACGACCACAAACTTGTCTCGAAAACGATATGAAATTAATTGGTTTGGGTTGAGTTTAATCATATTCAGGTTGGGTCAATCCATCTAACTCATTTTAACATATTTAATTATTGTGTTTGTTACTAATGTGTCGTATTGACCACATACAATCCGACCCATATATGGGTCTTGGTAACGTGTGCCTTAGGGCACACATTAAAGTGTATTTATTGCATTTTAATGTGTGAGCTAGGAGCACACGTTTAACACGACCCCTATATAACCTATTTAATGATTTTGTTACGTTCTGTTTTGAGGTGGAACTTGATTTATGTTTTGTGGTAATTAATTTATGTTAATGATATGTTGGAATATAGAGGTTGTAATTATGTTTGGATCATAATTATGCTTATGTTTGTGTTCGTGTTCGGATTATAATCGTGGCCATGTTGTCATAATTGTATCGTGTTCGTGGATTTTGTGTCAATCTGAACGTGACACAACCCATACGGAGCGGACTCAGCGGGGGGCCAAACTAGGTGTATGAAAATGAAATTAAGAAATTATAAATAATAATGTATATATATTTTTAATAATACAGGTCATATTATATATTGTAAAAATGAACTAAGGTTAGATTATTAAAAAAGTTTTATAAAATACCAATGACACCCCTCTCAACAATTAGTACAATATAATGTTTTTATAGAGAAGGTTGAACAGAAGGAATTGCCACAAATGCCTCTACTTTTACATTTAAACAGGGGCATTTTGGTATTAAAAAAAAATCAAGAGAATTACAATCACACAACCATATGATCATGTCGGTTACTTTTTAAAATTAAAAAATAATAATAATAACATTTTGAATATGTAATCTTAAAACCCCTTTATTAATGTTTAAAATAAAACATAAGCCCTTTGATATATGTGTGTTTGTACATTGACTTCTAATGTATATAAAAGTCTAGTCTTAGTAGCTAAGTAAGATTTTAAATCTTATCCAAAAACATAATGTGAGGGCACAGGGGTGTAGAGGATGAAATTTTATGTACCAAAAAAATATCTAAAACAAGTGATTTTTAACAGTTTAATTTTAGTTTTATATTGGTGAGTTCAATAGCCGTTCATTTTCAAAACCTTGGATCAATCCTCTATATATATATATATATATATATATATATATATATATATATATATATATATATATTTTAATATTTTGTAGAATGTTTTTTTGTCTAAGGTTTTCTACGGAATCTAGAGGGTTGAGGTGTTCAATCTATAGAAATATATATATTTCAAAACATTTGTAGGGGCCATGCCCCCAATCTCTATGTATGCTCACCAAATGAGTTACACGGGTCATGTTGTGTTACTTGGATTTAAGGTTTTGACACGATTATTAAATAAGTTAGGTTTGGGTTGGATAAATTTTCAGAATACCTTTACCTCAACAAGACATGAACACGATTTATTGCCACCCTTACATAGGGGAGTCAATTAGTACTCATTTAACCAGAACCAAAATATACATAAATAAATATCTTGGTCATGATTCCCTTTCTACTATTGGAATAGATTAGATTCGTGTCTAAAATGAAATTGAACTAATAGAAACTAGAACCATTAGGTTCTATTAGATGGTTACCCACGAGTACTTAGGACCGATTAACTTTATTATTTATTCATATTATAATTGATTTAGGTTTTTTTAAACCTTAAAAACAATATATGTTATATAAAGCTCTTCGATTGTTCTTATAAAGTATGCATTTGAGCTTAAAATGGATCATTTCTTGTAAAGAAAATAAATTTCAATTTTTAAAGTAAAATATCTTTAACTTATACTTATAGTATAACAAAATATAATTAAGTTGATAATTTTGTATATAGTATATGAATGAATCTAAAGTAGTGTAGTCACATCATATATATAGATGTCCAATGAGTATTAATATGAAAAATGTGCTATACCGATAGAAACTTGAAAGAGTTATTTCGTAACCATTAATATGTATGGTCATTGGTTACATTATTTATCATTAAAATATTAATTTTATAAATATTTCAAGAATATTTTTAAAAAATTCTGAATACTTTGGAATGTTTTATTTTTGTATCGTTGTATGTTCTGGTTTTTTCCTTGACTGTGACATTCCTTTCATTCGAAGCCACATTCTAAATCTTTTAGCTTACTTGATCTGCTAGATCAGCATTGATAAACTTGAAGATAAGGAAGAAGAAGAAGAATAGTTCAAAAGTTTTGATTGGATATGATATCGAATGTTGCTAAAGTGTTGCGGGTATACTGATAATTAAGAAAATTTAATACGAGTATATACTTCAAAAAATGACTTACATTTTGCATTTTATGGTGTTTCTCTCTCTCTCTCTCCCCCCCCCCCCCCCCCCCCCCCCAAAAAAAAATATATATATATATATATATATATATATATCGTATGAAGATAAGAAGCTAGTTCTTCAAGTTTCGTCATGATGTGATTTTTAGCTTCACGTGGAAGCGAGAAGCTATGCAAATTTGTTTTAATAAATAAAAAATAAAAAATAAAAACACAATACAAGTGATGGGGCCATGTTTTCGAAAAGGATATGTTGTTTTTATGGAGGTGAAAATGGATGCAAGCAATACTCAAGTACTCGTTGAGATGATTGAAATCCTTAAAAAAATATCGACTGATGAAAAGGTAAAATAAGATCAAGTAATGTGGTGTTAGAGGTATATTAATTGGGAATTATGAAAAAGAGACATCAAACTATAAATATCGGGATGCCTTGTGGTGTATATTTTCTGAGATTGTAGTTAGTCTGAATCTGCCTTTACTCTGTTGATCTTTCAAAAAAAAAAAAAAAATTATAAATATAAAATTCAAATAACATTTTTGAAAGGGGTAATTTTTAAAAAGAAAAATTGAAAAAAAAAATGCTTTTGTCAAACTATATCAAGCCAAGTGAATGAAGGGATTCCTTGATAGAAGCCCTGGTGAAACGATTCGCTAGAAATGTATCGAGCAATAGAAAGGATTCCCAAGTTTAGTTCCTACTCTATCCCTCTAAGAGGCGAGAGCATTGGGGGTCCAATGCACTTCTTGTAATGTTGAGTGTTCCTCCACTCTCGGGTGTGTCATACCCCAATTGAACTCGGTCCCTCTCCAACAGATCGATCTTTTGGAGTAGTTGTTTGGTTAACATGTAAAAAAGTAGGAAACCAAAAGTTGGTTTGTGTTACTTCCAAGTTGGCCCTTTTTTGGCTCTTCATTTCTACAAGAACTTGGAATCTAGTAGCTTGCCAAACAATAAGATGTGGGAACTAAAATGGGGAGTAGGCGCCAATAACGTGTTAGAACCCAATATCATGTGACCCGTTGACCTCACGGTTTTAGTAGTTTACTTGCACAAGGATTTTATAATTAAAGATTTCACTATTGAAAATTCCTAATATCGTTGGAATTAGTAATTACTCTTTTAAGTTTAGTAAGAAACTTTGATGGATAAGAATATTACTAAGAGAGAAACTCTGACCCTCTATCTCCATTTATAAAAGAGGATCAACACCCATAAGAGAATAGTAGTGAGAGACGTGCAAACATTGATAGAGTTTTAAATATAGTGATATCCATCAATCATTAAAACCCTAGTCGGTCCGATTAGAGAGGAGAGAGAAGGCAAGTCTAGAATCAAAGGGATTTACAATTTGGGATTTGCGCATATCATTTGTCAAACACGTGGATTGCGAAAGGCACACCTCTAATAAATCTTGGATCAACGGTTTTGATTATTGACACAAAATAAGTACCCTAACTTTGATTCTTAGTAATATGAATTGATTCTCGAGATATATTTATGATTCTAGATCTTTTTAGGAATTATAGATTAATGGTTATATTAAAGATTTTGTATGTTTAAAATCTAACATAGCGTTCCAACAAAAATGGAAAACCAAAAGTTGTTGGAGTTGCTTTTGCTTTTGGGCCATTTTTTAGCTTCTCGATTTTATAGAAAACTGGAAGGCAATAAAGTTGTAAGTCTTCATCTTTAATAGAATTTTTTCCTTTATAAATTTCTAACCAAAGGACCTTTTTGAATGTGGTTTGCAAATTCTACTCCAACTTATTAAAAGACTTATTTTAACTTCTTCCCATTTTCTGTAACAAAAAATAATAATAATAATAAAAGTCTTCTCCAATACATATTTTGTTTTTGGAAGATAGACATTAGGTATGCAGAAGTACTTGCCCCGACATATTTAGAAGTGCTCATGCTCACCTAAACCGATAGAATTTTGATTTCCATCACTGTAACTATTTTGCTATTTTTCCATTAAACTTTAATAACTTTCTTCGGTTATTTTGATAAAAAATAAATAACAAAACTAGTATTTTGTGTGAAAATCAAAATTGCTATTGAAAGGTGAGCATGTAACTCTTATAAATACGTCCTGGCAAAGATAGGTACTCTCTTATACCTATTATCTATCTTCTCAAAAGATATTTATTTAATTAAAATAATTTTTTAGCACCCCCCAAAAATAAAAAGATAAAATAAATATAATAATAATAATAATAATGATCTTTAACATCCTCTTTTCTCACTCCTTTGCTTTCCTCTGTTGAAGATTGTTAAGAAAACATGTTCCATCGAATCGAAAACAAACACAAGAAGCAATCATACAATGAAACACAGAGATTTTACGTGGTTCTCTCAAGATTGAGGTATGTCCATGGATCACACCGATTCCTCTATGAAGAAAAAACTCACATTACACCCTTTCACCAAAAACAAGAAATATAAATACCCCTAGAAACCTAACTAGAGTTTTACATAATATTAATAAAATTACAAAAATACCATTGAAAAAATTCATTCAAGGGCAAAGCCCCCGAACTCCCCTAAGGAGGGCGTCGACCCCCCTCAAATCCCCAACGAGCTTAATTGATGTGAAGGCATGGCTTGATTTACGTTATCACATTGTTGAGTAGTACTATCAAGACCCACAATAAAAAGACACTATTCAATTATTTTGTTACACCAGTAATCTCTTTGTTAGCCAACAACTTGCTCTCGCTCGAAACAACTCATTTTTTAAAAAGTCAAAATGACTTCTTTCATTTTGAAGTTCTACTCTAGACTTGTTATTCTCATCAAATCATGGTGATGGGATCTACCAGAGGCCGATCCGAGATTTTTCTATTAGAGATATATTTTTGAAAAGGTAGAAAAGATTATTCTTATAATTATTATTTTTTTAAAGAAAAGTAATGATACAAATATATAAAATGTGAATCATGTTTGAAATTTAAACTTGGAAATTTTCACAAATAATTACAAGAATTTTTGTTTACTCTGAAAGTGTTACAAGTGTTAACGTAACCATCACATAGTGTTGACACTTAGAGAATAATTTTTAAACACTATATGATAGCTTTGTCAATACACGTAACACTTTTGGAATACTACATAGCTGACTGTTATCTATGTAAATAAAGACCAATATAATCATGCGAAAATAAATTCTAAATAAAAATATCAACGGAGAAATGGTCTATGCAAAATAACTTCTAACTTCTTAGTTGCCCATTGAAAATTGTCAAAAATAGAGTTGGTGTTTAGTTCTGGGGTAAAATATCATGAGAGAATATTAGGAATTGTGTTATCATTTTCCCGAGGGGAAATCGTTCAGGGCAGGAAAAATAGCTTTTTAGTGAAAATCTACATTTACATCTAAAATTCATATTTTCTAGTAAAAAAAGAACATTTTTTTTCTAGCCCATTTACCATGTGTGATCATACAGACCCTAAGACTAACACTATTACATGCCTATTAATGAAAAGACTTGCAATCCCGACCATTAAAATTTTTATGAAATCCAATGATCAAGATTATATTGATATGTGATTTGTCCTCAAGATACAAATTTTATCCCAAGTCCCAACCATTAGATTTTGTATTTTAACGGTCAAGATTTCATGTATCACAATATCCAGACCCGTTACTAAATCCAACATCTCACAAAATTATACTCTCGAAATATGGCACCATTAGATTCTAGGGTTCCCTTTTTCTTTGAAACCCTAATAAGATTATACTCTCAAAATATGTAACCACTAGATTTTAGGATTCTTTTTTATGTTTGAAACACTGACAATGGAGGTATTGCTCTTCTTCTTCACATTTCCACTAGCATAAGTGCATAACATGTTGTCCCTTCTTTTGGTGGATTATGGGATGTATGGATGCACGTTCCATGCAAAACCCTAAAGTGGCTTTTCATGGTTCACTTTGTTTAAAAGTTTCTTATCTGTTTTGAGGGCTTGAGCATTAGTTCCATTTTTATAATTGAAGTACATGAACTGTAAAAAAATCCATTAATAAAAATTAGGGTTAGGTACGTTGTGAGGTTACTTTATGTACTATGTGGTGGGTCCATATTAGATATGATCGATGTTGATTTTTCTGGTTGGGGAACATCACAATATCAGGTCATCTTGATGTCTAGGAAAGAAAAAAAAAAGCATTTTTTTTTTTGAGAAAAATTATTTTTCTGCTACTTGTATCTATAATCATATAAATCTTAGTGAGTGCACGTCAAAGGCTGAGAAAAAGATGCTTCTCGGAAAAATGTGCTTTTTGGGTGTATGATTGCATATTTTTCATAAAATTCTTTTTTTTTTTTTTTTTTTTTTTTTTTTTTCTGCTTAAAGCAATTTTCGACTTAGGGTCGGAAAATGATTTTCCCACCTCTTGATGTTATTCTCTCATGCTTAGCACCCATCCTCTAAACTAAAATGTTCCAAAAACAAGCTCTCTTTTTGAGATTTTCATGGGTGCAATCAAATGCCGAAATTCATTTTCTCTAGTCCCCTGGTCATTTTCTCGAGGAATTCACACAATTATATAGAATGGGTTTGATTTTAGCAAAATGGGTGATGATGGAAATGAGTCAAGGGTTTGACTGGTATGCTTATCAATTTATTTTATTTTTTTCAAAAAGAAAATTAAAAAAATAAATAAAATTTTAACTTATATAACTACTAAATATTTCAATCACATGTATTATCTAAAGAATCATATTTTGCACACTCTGTCAGTCAACTAATCCCATGAACTTTTGGCCGCACTCCTTAGTGGATATAGGCATAAAAGTTGAACCTTATTCTTAAATAATAGTTGCGTTGCTTGTTCTTTGGTGCTCTATTTGGAGGTGTGTCTTGTCTTCCCATTAGTAAGATGCTCCATTCCATGGAACAAAACAAGGGCTCCCCTCCCCACCTCCAAACCATAGTTACCAAGTTTGACAAATTATCTTGAAAATTCAGAAAAAATCACAGAATAGAGGGTAATCGATTTATTCTGCATTTAATCGGGTAAAACGTTGATTTAATTGATGATTCCGTGATTAATGGAAAAAATCACCGAATACACACTTCAGCCGCACTTCACAATTCACACCCACTACGTCAAAATGTGCAAAAAACGATTGCCCAGAACAGTCGTTTATTTGGAAAATGACTGTTCCTACCGTCGTGGGAGCAGTCGTTCTAAATCAATTCGTTTTGTTTTTGCGACTGCTGTGAACTGTTGGCAAAAAATGACTGCTCAGAACAATCATTTTTCTAGAATTCTAAGTTTAAAAAAATAAAAAAACATTTGAAAAAAATTTGCTTACTATTACTATCCGACCAAAATGCTCGTCTCTGGACAGCCCTGCCTTACTATTTTGTGCCACTTGGAGGGCTGATGTGGCCAATCCATGTGGTTTCTCTCATAGATAGAGGATCCCTTTAACTGGCCATGTATGGCGGCAGCAGTACCATTCAAGTTGTAATTTTACCCTTGAATTTGTGAAAATGCTTTCAAAGAGTTAATCTGTTTATTTGAACCACCAGAACCTCATACATAGCATACAACAAGATAAGTTACACAATCTGTGAAGTTCTTGTGCTAAGAGAGGGTCTATGATTCCCTAGTAATGAGAAGATGGACATACACCTCATGAAACTCTTGTTTACATACTTCCCCTTGTCCCTATCAATTGCGAAGCACACATACACTATTTCGATCACATTATCTAGCACATGCACAAAGAATCCAAGCACCACAAAGTGCGACAACTGCCACCAAATATGCATCTTACCCGAGATTACTTACTGCATTTAGGATTGCACACACACGCATTGGCTATTTACACTTTTTTTTCTTTGAACCCAATACAAGCCCAAGTAGTTACACTTGGAAACCACTGAGTTCATGTTATAATAAAAAACAGAATGCCTCGATGAATATAGAGATAGTTGAGCTCATGAAATTTAAAAAAAAAAACAATGTATTGGGATGAGCTTCAATAGATCTATCAAACCCTAAGAATGACTTAGGGCTATTATGCGCACTTTTGAAACCCTAAGCTGAATTAGGGGTGGCAGACATGCTAGGCCAACTATCTGAATCCACCTCTTACTCACTGTGGAAGTAAGTTTGTCATTTTCCATTACGACTAGTGTGCCACACTTTTCATTGATGAACGTCACAAAGTCCTCTAAATCTCGGCTTCCATCATAGTCTTCACCATCTTTGTTGCCCTTAGGGAAAGAAGCCACTAACATCGTATTTGTCAGCATCCACATTTGCAATTACCACATCTTCCTCCATTTTATATGCTGTGGCAACCTTTTCATAAATCTACAAAACAAAAATAACTATTTTTGTATATTTTCTAATATTAACAATAAGCATAGCTAACTAAAACTCAAATCCACTAAGAAAAATAGGCCAAAATTACACTATTTGACCAAATAAATTACTTATACAGAAAGGGCTAAAGAAAAGAAATTAAAAGGGTGATTTACACATACCACTCCACTTTTGGTGAATATTAATATGCTATGTTGAGAGAGTCGTGAATAGTAATCTAGTGATAATCATACTAAGTTTAATCCTTATCGTACGTCCCAACTCACTCTCTCTCTCCCTTTCTCTCCATTTGTTACTCTACTCCCCTCTCTTACATTATCATTTTTTTTCTCTAAAAAGTTGTGTTGTAACCAATTTCCCGCTCCTTGAATATTGTATAATTCTGAGATAGGTGTTATGAGAAAATTCTAGTGTTGTAATAGAAATTCCCTACATATCAACAGTTTCAGTATAACCTCTATATCATTGTCAAAGTTGTGTGGGGAGTGGTCTCCTTGTGTAATTATATGATAATTACATGCCCACCATGTTGTTATATATAATATAAAAAAATAAAAAATGAAACATTGAGAATTCCCTTACTCTGCATCCAATTTAAGATCTAATTGTTGAACCTCCACCTGGTTTGTTAGTTCCTTGTCTTCCATGCAGCTTACTCTGCATCCAATTTAAGATCTACAACCAAACAAATCCAAAAATTCCCATTAATTAGAACTTCTTAAGCATTTTAATGAAGAAAAAAACTAGTTCTCTCTCTCTCTCTCTCTCAACATCATTTAATTGTTCTAGACTAATGTCTTCATCCTTCCCAAAGTGTTACCAAAAGAAATCAAAAAAATTATGCACAAAATTCCTTTGGGCTGGTCCTAACATGAAAAGCAAGATATTTGCCAAGAGTTGGAAGAAGCTAGCAAGACCATTGGATGAAGGTGGTCTGGAACAATGCAATCAAATGCACATGGCCATAAAGATTTTCTTTGTTTATTGATAACAAACAATAAACGCTCAAACAGTGAGGTGTTATCCTAATAGTCGCCATGACTTGAGTTCTAAGCCACAATTTTACAAGATTGGATTATCCTTCGTTGACAAACTCACCTAATACGTCATGTTATCCGGGTCAACATTATCTTGTGTCACAGCCCGTGTTTCAGCATAGATAAAATCTTAGGTTGGTTCATATATGCAGAGTAATCTTCGATATGAAAATAATTTAATAATCAGAGGGAAAGAAACAGTAATGTAATAGATAACCTGAGCAGAATTGTTCATAAAGTTGACTTCTCTGCTGATTGCAGAAGATAATTATGGAAGTTATTTCGTGACATCCATTTAAAAGGACACTACCGTGAGGATACTAACTATGAGTAATTGCAACAGATGCTCAAATAAATCATTTTATTTTTTTAAAAAAAAAAATTTTAAGGCATTGTAAATAGCAAAATGTTCAACTATATGGAAATGCAGCATAATAAATAATCTAACAGGATTGGAGCGTTACCACAGTAATGGTGTTGTTCCCTTTTTAAATCATGTTGTCCTTGTTGTACTAACTAATTGATGTACTTGTGCAGCGGACTGATCTACTGGACTGCCAGTACAGGTCTTATATCAACTGGTCTATGACGGGCCAAATCTATCATTAAACCATGCCAGAGTGGTGAGTCTTTGCATTAATAGATAAATTAACTCATGAGAATTCATTTACACAAAGAGAGCATACTGAGGGAGGCACAAGATGGCATACACTTGCGGAATGGAAATGAGTAAGCAATGCAACTCCAATAGTTACCTGAAACCCATTATAAACCCTCAAATATGAGTAACTTAAATTATTTAAATAACTACATATACCATTTAGAATATGTAAAAAAACTTTCAAATCTGTAGGCTAATCAATAAAAGCCTAGTCAACAATCCAATAAGACGAATGACATTTCCATAGTCCCAGCTGATTCCTTACTTTGGATGTTGGGTCAAACTGACCACGAACAAAGCGAATAATGATACAACTTTTGCCAACACCGGAATCCCCTAACATAACTAGTTGCATCAAGTGGTTAACATAAAAAGTAAGTATTACAAATAAGCAAATATTGAAACAAGCGAAATGATGGGAGAATCTACCATCCTATAGAGATCGAAAGGGAAGAAAATGATGGCATTAAAGGATATGGAGTTTTTGCGTTATTGTAAGGGTCTAAATCTGATACCACTCATTGACATATATATTAAAGTAATTTGGTGTACTTAGTTATGAACATAAGTTTTCTTTTATTGGCATTCAGTTACAAGCAATTTCTGTTGTATAAATTAGGTTATATGCTTATGAATAATATAAATATGTATATAAGAAAAATGTAACAACTAAGTTTCTGAGAAATGATAGAAAATGTGATTAAGGCTCACTTAAAGAAATTTATGTTCTGTATGTTGAGAATAGAAAAGTAATAGCCCCTTGTTCCTTCTGGAACATTCTTGATTTGGGTTCACGTGTGACACAACAACACATCAACTTGCACAAGAATTAAGGACAATATTTTCAGGAAACGAAAATTGGCTGAGAACCTCGCATATTTCCAATTACAGTTACAGACATGTGAGATGAGTGAGAGTGTAAAACTCATTCCAAAGAAAGTAATAGCACTTATGAGATGATTATCTGCCTTCACAATAAAATAAATTAACTAATAACTAGTAACAGGGAAAGATTTTAAACCTAAGAACCATAAGAAGACTAATAAGCCAATGCCAAGCTCAAATAATCAATGACATTTGGCATAACAGTTTTCCCAAACAATGGAGTAGGTGGTGGCTCCTTGTAACAATTCTTCTAACAATTTTCTCTTCATTACCTGAACACATGCAAGATTGGAGAAAATGCCAACCTTGTTAGTACACATAGACATAACAAAACCCAGAACAAAACAGAATAAACCAAAACAGGCGCCTGCAACTAACATAGAGAAATAGAATAAATCAAAAATAGAACATAAGGGAAAGGAGAAGAACTGACATATTTCGACAAGTAAAATAATCAATTCAAAACTTCCGACAGCACACCATAGCTTGCAACAAAAGAACTAAACCAAAAGAAGTTAAGGAACCATCTCCGACCAACTAAATTGTAAGGCCAATCTGTGGAAGCTATTGGCAGATATAACAAAGATGCTTCAATATTTGAATGTTACATATAGATCATATCCATCCTAACTACAGTACTACAAAAGACCTTTAATCATGTTTGTCTAAACTCTTGTTTACAATCTCTAGCAAGTAGGTAAATTGAATTGGATACAATATTAATCTATTGATCTCCATAACACAATTAACTAATATAGAAAAAGTTTTCCTTTATAAGATCTCAACTAAATTACCATTTCAAAAAACAAAATTCGCAACACCTAATGCAATACCTTCAAAATATACTAAATAAAGAAAAATAATTGTAAGGTATCAATTAGTGAAGGTTTTTTTAGAAGAAGAAGAATTATTATTCTTATTGAATTTCAAGATAAACGATTACAAGATAAATAGTAGAGGAAGACTACCAAATCAGGAAGGCCACAAAAACAGCAAAACAAATCAAATCAAATCAAATCAGCAAATCTCTAGGCTAGAAAACAGAAATTACTAAAATCTGAAATAGTAATTTCAGATTTTATTTGTAGAAATAGAATTTCCTAATTTATTCCCTAGAAATCTACCCCCCCCCCCCCCCTCTCTTTCTCAAATTGGAGTATAGATATCTATCATGCCCAACTTGCTTAGAAAAAGCTCAAAACTAGGTCTAAAAGTCTTTTGGTGAAGATATCAGCTTTTTGATGTGTAGTCAGAACAAAAGGCATGCAAACAATTCCACTATCAATCTTCTCTCTTTTAAAGTATCTATTGATCTCTACATGCTTCGTGCGATCATGTTGTACTGGATTTTGAGCAATACTTATAGCAGTTTTATTGTCACAATACAACTTCATTGGCATATTCACTGGCATCCGCAGCTCTTCAAGAATTCTCTTCAACCATAGCATCTCACAAACTCTGTTAGCCATAACCCTATATTCTACCTTGACATTGCTACTTATAGCCACATTCTATTTCTTGCTTCATCATGTGACCATATTTCCCCAGACATAAGTGCAGTATCCTAACGTGGATTTCCTGTCAATAACTGAGGTTGTCCAATCTGCATCAGTATATGCCTCTATGTTCTGTTGTGTGATTTTCTGGAAGAGTAAACCCAAACCCTTGCCTGGTGTACTTTTCAAGTATCTCTTGAAAAATTATGTAAAGCAACGGACATTCGTAGTCAATCTCTTTATTGGCCCTTGACTCTCTTCAAGGATTTGTGACTTTTTCCTAGCTCATGCCTTTCTTCAGGTAATTGTGTTAGATTTCCATAGTGAAGTTGATTATAAACCAATAAATGCCTCTCAACTTCTTCAAATGTGCCAAACGTTTTAAAACAACTATTCTTGTATCCATTTGTATACTTATGACATTCTTCCCTCATTGTGTGAATCCCAGATCTACTCCCAACAAAAATAAAATAAAACTTTGCCATCCTAAATACCTGTAAAAATACAATATTTCAAATAAATGAAGGGTATTAGAGTTCAATACACTGTTGATGTTTCTCCAGTCCTTCTATTAACTCAATGACCGACTTATGTGAACCAAAGGATGAAACAATCTAAGGCAAAATCAACTTCAGTTGGGCTTCCGATTTAAGCTCTTTGTTGTAGCCTACTAATAACTTTTGAACATCCTTGTGTGGGTTGTCAGAACTATGTGCAAAATAGGCATACATTTAACATACTTCACAACCTAACAACTCACCAAAGAATCAAGCCATTGTTTTCATATAAATTTTAGTGAAAATGAAAATAGATGATATGCTTAGATTTTAATAGAAAGAAAATGGTTATTCATAGTGAAACATAAAAAGTACCAACCCAAATATGAGTGATTTAAGTTGAATAAGGACGGACCTGCATCATCTGATTTTGATTAAGGTGTATTAGAGTAAATTTGTCATAAATACAGGAGAAAGGTTCATGGTAGGCTTTGAAACTAAATAAAAAAAAAGGGGCTTCAAGTGGAGCATAAATGAAAAATATGATGCTTTGAAGTTGAAAGAAATTCATGCAATACCACTAGATAAGTTCTGGACTCCACCTTTATTTACAAAAATATTCTTTTCCTCACCAAGAAAACATAAGAAGAAGAATTACTCATAAAATATTCATAACCAGCTTTTAAACAGAGAGTAAGAAAGAGATATCTCCACCAGTCAACTATTCAAAAGCTTGTTCGGTTGAGAAGTGGTGATTATTAATGATTTTGGAAGGTCTAACCATGGTTTTCTATTGTACGTTTGAAAGATCGAGAGAGACAGATGTCCAATCTTGAGATAGTCTTTTAACTCAATCTTGAGATGGAGAAGACGAGGGTTTTGAGGGTTTCGTTCGAGAATCTTGAGATGGAGAAGACGAAGGTTTCGTTCTTTCATTCGAATGAGGGAAGGTAGAGAAGACAAAAGTTTCGTTCAAGTGAGGTAGGGTGGAGAAAACGATGATCGAGACCTTGGTTGTATTTTTTTTTTGTTGTAACTTGAGAGAGAGAGAGAGAGATTGAATTAAGGAGAGGGATGTATTTGAAAAAAATGATAGGGTTCACTTTTAATTATCTAAAAATTTTGATAAAAAATTGTTAACAACTGATTCAAATATTTCGAGACTGTCCGATCTTGTAAAATCTAACTGTCCTAAAAATTTGATTGAAAACTTAAATCTCTTTAGGACCTCCGAACGGCTCTCATTAAAGATTAACACACATCCTTCAAACATTACAAAGGTTTGGTTCAAATTATAATCTCAACATTACAAAATAATATAACACTCGAATCAAATAATTTCAGTAGTTGTTTATAATTATGATTAGACTTATATAAAATCCTAAACCCAATAAGTAAATAGAAATTTAGAAACAAAAGAAAGAGAGACAACTTCTATTAACACCTTGACCTTTACTCATTCTCAACCAATCACTTATTTTCTTTATTTTAATTGGGGTGTAATAAGTAAAAGTTGGGGTGCCAATAGTAGTTATCTAAATAACCGTCAATTGTGAATTATGTTTCTTATTTATAATCCCATCATCTTCAATCTTTTTCAACCTCTCCAGAATTTTTTTGAATTTCTTTCAAAAATTTTCCTAATTTGCCTTAATGAACCGAATTGGACACTCACTAAATAATTGCCAAATCCGAAATTTGTTAGTATGCTCCAAACCTCAACTTTTTTCTCTTGTAACCTCTTTAGCATTGAGTTCCATCCTAGGTGGCGAACCATCTATTGGGGTGTCTTTTTGCCCACAAACCTAGTTCTGCCACTTTGGGAACTAATTATTTTCTAATTCTCGTTCCTAAACATTGGAATCCTACTCTCAATGGAAAAATAATTATTATAATAAAATATTTGTGAATATTGCAACTCCGAACGACAATGGTTTATTTTTGTGGTGTCAACTAGCTTAGTTGGTAAAATCAACAGGTGATGATCAAGAGAGCAAGGTTTAATTTCTGCATTACTAAGTTACTGATCTCATTAAAAATAGGTTTATCGATAAAAAAAAAAGATGGTGTTTTGTGAGAAAACTAACCTTGAGCATCTTTAACAAGTACCCAATAATTTAATTTTAATTTTACGATTTGTGTGTTAAATAATTTTTTGGTCTCTCACATCAATATTGAGGAGATTTTTAGATCATTACCATCATCCTCATAAAAAATAAATTGTAAATATTGGAGTATCCTCATCATAGGTCTCACTTATCATTCTTTTGCACGATTTGGATTCTCTCACAATACAAAATCAGTGTTTGAGATTAATACTGCAATCGTCTCTCTCTTGATCTTACTTTTATGTAATTAATGACAATTTTCAAATGGAGAGTGAGATAAGAGTCAGTTCCAATTTATAGGAAACACAATTCGTAAACCATTATGAGAATATATTTAAGAGTTGTGATATTCTGACTCGAAAATTTTCACTTGATCTGTATTTGATCGACGTGTCAAGCATGCATGAGTGAAAACTTTTGAGTCAAAAAATTATTATTTAGAAAGATTCATGTAACATAGAAATAGATTACTAGAATTCATGACTTAGTACGAAACCCCACTCCACTATTGGTCCACGTGTCATACTACTCCTCACTAATTCTCTCTCACCACCTTTGTTGTTTTTTTTCCAAAACTAACCCACACAAATTAATGTTAAAAATAGCAATAAATAGATTCTGTATCTCACTTAGTTATAAAGTATATCTCCATACCCCTCCACACCTATATTTTAACTGATCAAATAGTCCTTATCTTTAAAATAAATAGATTCTGTATCTCACTTATCTTTCTTCTCAAAAGATTAATGACTTAAATGCCTTATCTTTAAAATATGAAAAAAAATTCTTGATTTTCTTTTTGAAATATGCCAAGTGAAAAAAAAATAAAAAAATTACCCTCATTAACTAGATTCTATTTACTGCTACCTTTATAAATAAATAAAAAAAATTGCTATCCCATTTTAAAAATAAGAAAAAATAATTCCTTGAAAAATGTAAATTTTATTTATTTTCATTGGAATTGAATTTTTTATCTAGAAAATAGATTCTCATACCACCTCCTAATGTTATTCTCACTTCTCAGCCAGTAACCCGAATTCAAAAATAAAAAATCATAATTTTCAAACTTGACTTAAATGTTCATCAAGTTAAGTGGAGATAACTATTTACAAGTCAAATATAAAAATTAAATTTATAAATATTTAAAACTAGTTTCTATAACTTTTAAAATAAATAAAATATTTTATTTTATTTTCTTAAATATATTGTATATAACTAAATAACTCAATCATTTTTTTACTCGTGATCTTTTTTGAATTAACTCAATTGAATTGACAAGTTGTTAATTCAAAACTAACCTTGATATTATTTTTTTTTCTTTGTCAAATTTAACGATTTGGACTACTCCCTACCACCTTGTGAGTATTGAGTGCACTCGACTCGGTTGAATCATTCGTAAAATTCATTGTGATCAACTCATGCCTTTGGCTAAAAACTTATTGTTGAACAACTTGAAAAATGGATTGATTCTAATTAGACGCTTTGGATGAAATATGAGACAAGTAATATTTTTCAAAAAAATATGAACCTTGATTTATATATTTTCAAAATAATAAATACATAAAATTTACATTGAAAATTATTATTATTATTTCTTATTTTTCAAGGAGGAAAGCAATTTTTGTGTTACTAAAATTTATACTAAACAGAATCTAATTGAAGAGTAAGGAAATTTATTTTTTCCACTTGAAAATTTTTGAAAAGAAAATCAAGATATTTTTTTTCATACTTCAAATATAAGGGCATTTAAGTCATTGACCTTCGGAAAAGAAAGAAAAAGGGAATTTCATCAATTAAAATACATAATAAGGGGTGTGGAGATAAACTTTATAACTAAGAGAGATAAGGAATCTATGTATTGTTACTTTTAACATTAATTTGTGTGGGTTTGTGAGAGAGAATTAGTAAGAAATAATGTGACACATGGATCAATAGTGGGGCGGGATCTCCAAAATCACACTCAAAATGACCCTCCTTATCTTATATCAAGTTTAAGAAAGATTTACTTGGCAGACCTATCTGTTGCATTTTTATTACAAAAAATCTTCCTTGGAGTTCTGACAACTCAAAGGGATGCTAAGTTTGGGAAACTAACTTTACGAAGTTTGCTACCCACCAAACCTCATTTTATCAAGTTTGTTATCCCACAAAGCTGGGAGGGTGGATCCACGTCACAAAATTCAAATTTATGTTGTTAATTTGCTACTTAACATACATTGGAGTGGATTCTAACCACATCAATTTTTGCCACAGGATTATGAAGGATAAAATTCTAAGAATTTTGGAAAAAAGAAGTTAATTTTCAGCATTGAATTTTAATTTTAAATTGGAGAGTTTGGTGGTCATTCAATAATTATGATCAAGCTCAATTTTTGTTTTTGAAATTTTACATTTGAATCTGAATATTTTCATAAAATCTACAAGGCTGTGGTGTTGGATTAGTAATTTGATAATTCATGTGGGCATAACAATACTTGGCAATATTTGATATCTTAGTAAGTTAGTCATGCTAGCCTATTAAAAAAGTAAGGTTTGTTAGAGTGACAAACTTGATAAAGTTGGGAGTTTTTGTAATAAAATTGCCATTGAGAGGTCTGCCTAGTAAATCTCTCTAGAGTTTAAATATTAAGATGGGGGCATTTTTAGAATCCAAAATTTTGGTGTCAAACCACGTCTACTCCTCCTCCTATCATTTTAATTATTATTATTATTTCTTTTTTTTGAAAAATTATCTGGGTTAAGACAAACCCAAACCAGCTACAACCTCACATAATACATCTCTCTTTTGTCTTGGACAAGAATAGATAATAGAACACTAGGGAGCGAATTACAATTAAAAAAAAAACAACCTAAACTATCGTTCATCAAAGCTAGTATATCAACAGCCCTGTTAGCTTCTACGAAAATATGGGTGAAGGAGGCCTCTTGGAATCTTGGGAGAAGGGTCTTAATCAAGAGGATCAAGTGGTGAACATGTCAAGAGCAAGTCCAACTGTCGTTGAAGATGTTCACCGTTACTAAGGAATCAGATTGGATAGTGATTCTCGAGGTGTTGGAGGCTGTAGCAAGTCAGATACCCTGTAACTCATGATGTAAAATAGATCTAAGAGTATCGCAACCCACCAATGCAACCATCACATTATCCTCAAAGTCACGAATGATGACTCCATGTAGCCTCCTCTTAGAGTAGAGAAAACCCCATCAATGTTAATGATGATCATACTCATTGGCAGTTTTTTCCAAGAACAATAACTTTGTCTAGAATGGGAGGAGGAAGCTTGGACCCCCCAAGCATTCATAAAAGATCTGTTATAGTCCGAGTTTTTAATAAAGTTGATAATATCCTCGAATCTGATTCAAATATCTTCCTAAATATTACAGAATACCAAGCTTGATAAAGATTTTGTATTTTTCTTTTTAAAGACCTCAACCCTAATGGAAAAGTTGGTAAGTCAAGATGATCAAATTGACTTAAAGGATCCAAGTTTGGAATGAAGTTATTGGGAAATCAGAACCTAGTAAAAAAAGATATTATAGGCCTCTCTCTCTCACTCACTCACTCTCTCTCTCTCTCTCTCTTTATTTTAAAAAATTATTTTATAATTAACATAAATTTATAATAAGGGAAGTTGCTAAAAAAATGAAAAAAAAAAAAAAAAGGTTTAATTTGAGTTTTCAATTATCCTTAGATTTTGTTTAAGTTTTTTAAATGGCTAGAACCTTTTTGTGAGGATAAAAGATTGATTATTCAACCTTTGGACGAGCACCTAACATCTTATCTAGACTTTAGTGGTTCACACTTCAAATTTGACTTCCACCACGATTTTTATTAGTCTTAGATTTCCCATCATGTGGGCTACATGATATGGATTTTTAAAAATGTTGTTTGGATTCTCTAAAGTAACAGAATGAAGATTCTATTGTATTTTGTCAAAGAGGAACCCTGTACATGTCGTTTATCAAGCGTGGGCATATTTTTTTTAACTTCTTTGGAAACCAATAGAGGTCACATTCATTTGAGTTTAACGATTTTGTTTCATGTGGAAATTATTAGGGAATATCCTCTCATTTCGATCAAAATTCAAATGTTGTTTTAATCTAATATTTCCTAAAGTTATTTTCCTCGTCAAGAATTTTCCACCAACCAAATGAAATTTTAATTTGATTTCTTTTATCTATATGGTCATAGTCAAGCTGGTACCCAACTGGATCCTAGTCTTGGTTACCCACTCACCTACCCTTTCCCCAAAACATAATATGAAACAATCTCATTATTTTATTATTATTTTTAAAAATAAAATTTACTTTTTATGTTTTTTTTAAAGTTAAAAAACCATTTTTGTGATATTAGTTAGATATAGCTTTTAATATGTTTTCCAATAAATGAGAAGACATGATAACCATCTTTGTAATATAAGAATGTGTAATGTGTAATGTGAGAATGTTTCAATTTATGCTCCTACCCTATTTTCTAGGGGTCCTGTGCACTCGTCTTATATGATTTAAAAATTTTGGATTGAGCTAATTGTTTGCAAAGATCTTTATGATGAGGAGATCATCGTCACAAAAAAATAAAAAAATAAATAGTTAAATCTGAAACTTCTAACCTTATCAAACGTGATTTATAATTATAAGTTGTCGTTTTTTTATCATTAATTTATAAATCACTTTTGATGGGATTATAAGGATGTTCCTCACAAAAAATCAGTCATATAGGACAATATTTGGCTCTTAGCGGGCATTGCTCAACACTACCCATTTTCTTATTACATGGACTTATAATTATTTTAAGAAAATTACTATTGCCACATCAACTTTTATTAACGCCACATCAACTGTTCAAATCTTTGGGAATTTATATAGGGATTTGGGTGGCACACACCAACTTTTTCTTATAGTACACAACAACAAAAAAAAAAAAAAAAAAAAACCAAATGGATTTCAAGGATGTGACAATAACTACTTCTAAATTTCTCCTCATTTCAACTAAAACCTTAAAATTAAATTTCACTCTATCCAAAAGCCATTATTAAAAGTATGATCATATCTCTACTAAAACCATAGCCTTAAATTTCACTTTATCCAAAACCATTATTGAAAGTGTTTTGATATCTACTATAAAGAAAAGAAAATCAACCCTTGTATTATTAAAATTATTAATGAGGTCAAATCTAAAGACAGGAAACAATAGATTCTCACCTGCCTTTAATCTCAAACCAAAAGGGCAAAATAAAAACTAGTTTCAAGCCAGACTCTAATGCAATAGAAGTTTCACGGACACTACGGTCCAGATAAAAATAACACCACTTATATCGATTAAGAACATAAAGCATGACGAAAACTAGACTTGGGTGCGATCTTATGTTGATTTCCACAGAATGGTGGTATCAGCGATCATGGAAGTAACCACATAGGGATCCATGTTTGAAGCAGGCCTTCTATCTTCAAAATAACCTTTGCCCTCTTTCTCCGTGTCTCGGCCAACTCGAATGGAAGCCCCACGGTTTGCAACTCCCTGTTTATCACATGTGTGAAAAGAATGAGTGAACCCTCATTTTAAATATTTAAGTTAAAGGTCTTAAAAGAGTGAGAGATGGATTGAGTCATTTTAAATATTCATTTAGCTGACCCCAAATCTTCTGAATAAGGCTTTGATTTTTTTTTTTTTGTTTTTGAGAGATTCTATTGCCTCACCAACTTTAGTTAACACCACTCCAATTCATACGTAAATCACCAAAGAATTAGCATACATCTTTGGGGGGGTGGCATTAGCAAAAATTGGTGTGGCAATATAAATATAAAAAAATTTATTAACAACTAAGCAAAGAAACAAAAAAGGAAAATAAAGCCCCTTGAGCATCACAAACAAGATCCCACTTAAATTGCTTTTATTGTAGTTGAATTCTTGAAAATTGCTATTAGTATATAGAGAGTTATATTATATTGCTTTTAGTATATTTTAAAATTGTCTTTAGTATTTGCAGTTGTTAAATTTATTTAACAGAGGAACAAGATTTAGTTAGTCAAACTCAAATCTTTGGAATAAGTATTTTGTTTTTTTAGGAAAATTATTAAATATAACTTAAATCCAAAGAGGTGAAGGTGTCTTTATTTACCCATAGGAAGGTGTTGATGTCAGCTGTTTCATGACGTCCAGTGAGACGACGTTCATTGCCTTCTCCATATGCAGCAATGTGTTCCTTGTGCTTCAAGCCCAGCTTCTCAATTGCCTTTTCCTTTTTTGTTTTACTTTACTTTATTGGTTTTGAAAGTTGTAAAAACTTCACTACTTTCTTTAGTCCGACATCAGGTAAATACAAGGAAAATTCTCAACTTATTTATGATCCTTCTCTCTTTAATGCTTGAGTGTGAGAGAGTTAGAGACTGGGCCTCGCGCGCACATGGGGGCCCAAGGCACTGTGGGACTGCAGCCCATTGAGTTTGGGGCCAACCCGTCGAAAACCCTTAGTGCGCATACGATGCGCGCGCAGGGGGGGTGCAAATTTCGGGATTTAAGCCTCACGTGGGTGCGCGTGATAGGCCCGTTTTTGCTAAACTTTTATTTAATCTCAATCGTTTGATTTATTTTTACACCGTTATGGACTAAAATTGTGAACAGTTGGGTCTGTTGTGAACCGATGGCTTGTTGTTTATAAAATTAGTTTTTTTCCTTTTATTTAAAATACAGAAAACAGAATACTTTCGGACCTCTCTAACGAAATATTTTCTGATATCTCCTCTTCTCTGATTTCAACTTTTGCTGCTTGTGAAAAGTTCGATCTAATCGAGTTCGCCGTAGATCTGCTATTTCCGAGTGCACGGTTAGCAGACAGTGACTGTTGAATCTTGGAAACCAAACGCCAGAACCGACTGCACTAAGGATTGAATCCTAAGGAGGCGAAATTGGTTTTAAGGACAGTGGCTTCTCCGTGCCTCAGTCACCGATAAGTTCTTCCAATTTCATCGAATTGTTTACATTATAATATTGCTTATTAATTATTGTTTCAATAAATCAGATTCATAAGATTATCCAACAATCTTAAAACCAATTTATATCTATATCCTGTTTCTGTTTCTGAACTTTAAAACATGGATTTTAGACCCGAACATGTGAAACCTGACTTGTTGAAACTAGAACCTTTTAATGGAAAATTTTATCGAAGATGGAGCCAAAAGATGCTCTTCTTCCTTGAAGCCCTTAATGTTTTGTTCGTACTCAAAGTAGAAAAACCTACAGATACAGACCCTAATCTGCAAAATTGGATCAAAGCAGATGGAATTTGTAGGAATTATATTTTATCTTGTCTTGTAAACACTTTGTATGATATTTATTGTGTGTATGGTACTTCTATAGAATTATGGGGGGCATTAGAGAAGAAATACGTAACAGAAAATGCAGGTGTCAAAAAATATGTAGTTAAAACATTCTTAGAATTTTTAATTGTCGATGGAAAGTCAATTATAGATCAAGTAAATGAATTTCAAAACATTATTCACGAGTTGACGTATGAAGGCATTAAATTGCCAGAACAGTTTGTGGTGTCATCTCTAATTGAGAAACTTCCCGAAAGTTGGAATGAATACAAGACTAATTTGAGGCAGAAAAAGAAAGATAAATCTCTTGAAGACCTCATTGTCCACATTAACATAGAAGAAACTAGTAGACTAAGAGAGAAAAATGGTAAGGTTAAACAATTTGTTACCAAAGCCAATCTCATAGAAGGAGATTCTCAGCCATATAGGTTTAAACCTAAGAAAGTGTTTAAAAAAGAGGGACCAAGGACTAAGAATAGTGTTGGCTTTAAGAAGTCAAAAGGTAGTTGCTTTGTGTGTGGTAAACCTGGACATCATGCAGTTGAGTGCAATTTAGGAAAACTAAAGAAAAATCAAAAGGGAATCATGTGAATCTAACTGAAATTAATAATGACACTATTATTGCAGTTCTCTCCGAAGTCAGTCTTGTGGAAAATCCTAAAGAGTGGGCAGTTGACACTGGTGCTACGAGGCATGTATGTGGAAACAGGGAGATGTTTACTTCCTACAATTCTGTGGGAGATGAAGTGGTCTATTTAGGAGACTCAAGAACATCTCAAGTTGCTGGAAAAGGCAAAGTGACCCTTAAGTTGACTTCTGGGAAGGTGCTAGTACTCACAGATGTTCTTCATGTTCCTGCCATTAGAAGAAATCTTGTATCTGGGTCTCTTTTGAATAAAGCTGGGATTAAACTTGTATTTGAGTCGAATAAATTAGTATTGACTAAAAAAGGGGTATTTCTAGGAAAAGGATATTGTAATGGGGGGTTGTTTGTACTTAATATTATGAATGAAATGGCATCGTCTTCTGCTTATCTTATTGAGTCAATTTCTTTATGGCATGCTAGATTAGGTCACACTAGTTTAGGAAAATTAAAGAAATTGAAGAATTTAGGTATATTACCTAATCTAGAAATTAAAGAGTTAGATAAATGCGAGATTTGTGTAGAATCTAAATTTACACATAAGCCACACTATAACATTTCAAGAACATCTTCAGAACTTCTTAGTCTAATTCATACTGATCTTGGAGATTTTAGAAATCTTGAGTCTAGAGGAGGTAAAAGGTATTACATTACGTTTATAGATGATTTTTCTAGATTCACAAGAGTATATCTTCTTAGAAATAAAAATGAAGCAGAAGATATGTTTCTAAAATATAAAAATGAAGTAGAAAATCAATTAAATAGAAAAATTAAAAGATTAAGATCTGATAGAGGAGGAGAATATGATTCTAATCTCCTTAGTCAATTTTGTGAACAAAATGGCATTATTCATGAAGTCACACCTCCATACTCACCTGAGTCAAATGGAATAGCAGAAAGGAAGAACAGATCTTTAAAAGAAATGTTAAATGCGTTACTTATAAACTCTGGAATGCCTAATAATATGTGGGGAGAGGCTATATTGACTGCATGTCACATTACTAATAGGATTCCCCATAGGAAATTAGGAAAAACTCCTTATGAGCTTTGGAAAGGTTATGCACCTAACTTAAATTACCTTAAAGTGTGGGGATGTTTATGTAAGGTAGGACTCCCAGAAATAAAAAAGAGAAAGATAGGACCTAAAACAATTGATTGTGCATTTTTAGGATATTCTGAATATAGTACTTCATATAGATTCTTAACATTAAAATCTAATGAAGATGGTGTTGATAGCAATGTCATCATTGAAGCTAGAGATGCTGAATTTTTTGAAGAAATTTTTCCTATGAAGGTTAAAGATTCTTTAAGTTCTAATGACAAAGGAAAAATGGTGATAGAAAGAGAAACGCCAATTCTTGAATCATTTTCTAAAGAAATAGAACCTAGAAGGAGTAAAAGAGTTAGAAAAGAAACCAATCTAGGAGATGATTTCTATACTTATTTAGTAGATGATGATCCGTTATCTTATCAAGAAGCCGTGACATCTCCTGATGCTGTTTTTTGGAGAGAAGCCATTAATAGTGAATTAGAATCAATCATGTTAAATCATACTTGGGAATTAGTGGAGTTACCTAAAGGCACCAAACCTATTGGATGCAAATGGATATTTAAAAAGAAATTAAGGTCAGATGGATCAATAGATAAATTTAAAGCAAGATTGGTCGCCAAAGGATTTAGACAAAAAGAAGGGATGGATTATTTTGATACATACTCTCCAGTTACGAGGATTGCAACTGTTAGAGTTTTAATAGCCTTAGCTTCTATTTACAAATTAGTAGTTCACCAAATGGATGTCAAAACAGCATTTTTAAATGGCGATTTAGAAGAAGAAATCTATATGGAACAACCTGAAGGGTGTATAGTTCATGGCCAAGAGAATAAAGTGTGTAAGTTAGTAAAGTCCTTATATGGACTAAAACAAGCACCTAAACAATGGCATGAGAAATTTGATTCTGTGCTTAAGTCTAGTGGATATATTTTTAATGATTATGATAGGTGTGTGTATGGCCAATTTAATGGCAAAATTGGTGTAATCATTTGTTTGTACGTAGATGATATGTTGATTTTGGGAACAAATCTAAAAATAGTAGAGGAAACTAAATCTTTCCTAAAATCCAAATTTGAGATGAAGGATTTAGGAGAAGTTGATATCATGTTAGGGATTAAAATAACTAAAAAAGATGAAGGATTTGTATTGTCTCAAAGCCATTATGTAGAGAAAATATTAAAAAAGTTTGGACACTTTGAGAGTGTACCTGTCTTGACTCCCTTAGATCCGAACATAAAGTTAAGAAAGAATAGAGGTGATAGTGTGTCACAAAAAGAATATGCTAGGATCATAGGAAGTTTGATGTATTTAATGAACTGTACTCATCCAGATATAGCTTTTACTGTGGGGGTGCTTAGTAGGTTCAATAGTAATCCTAGTAGAGACCATTGGACAACATTAGTGAGGGTTCTTAGATATTTGAGAGGAACCTTAGACATGGGCTTACATTTTAGTGGAAGTCCAAATGTGTTAGAAGGGTATAGTGATGCGAACTGGATATCAGAATCTGATGAATCCAAGTCCACTAGTGGTTATATTTTTATGCTAGGTGGGGGGGTTGTCTCTTGGAAATCATCTAAGCAGACATGTATGGCTAAATCTACAATGGAATCAGAGTTCATTGCATTAGAATTAGCAGGAACTGAGGCTGAATGGACTAAGAAACCTATTAATAGGTATTCCTTTATGGGAGAAACCAATGCCATCAGTATTTATACACTGTGATAGTCAAGCTGCTATAGCCAAGGCTAAAAACCATATATATAATGGTAAAAGTAGACACATTCGTCTTAGACATAATGTGGTCAGACAATTATTAATGAATGGAGTGATTGCTATTGACTTTGTAAGGTCAGAAAGTAATTTAGCAGATCCATTAACAAAACCATTAACTAGAGGGTTAGTGAGTAAATCATCGAGGGGAATGGGACTAATGCCTATGTAAATAATTAGTCTGTGATGGAAACCCAATCTATATGACTGGAGATCCCAAGAAGTAGATTCAATGGGTAACAACAAGTCACTGAACTAATTGATGAAGTACTAATGAAAAAGAGTTGACAAACTTTTGATCCCTTTCCTATGATGTTAAGTAGTGCTTATCTATGACGAGTTAAGGATGAACAAAAGTTCTTAATATAATCCATAGCCTTATTGGGTGGTGTGTAATAGTCATAGAACACACTTGATGGATTTACCTATGTGAATGTAGAAGTGGGGCGGCTTCTTATGAATAATATGGGCAATTATTCTAAAGCATTCATGAAATACCAAGATTCGACACATGGCCGAAAAGTGTCAAACCATAAGAACTCGATCGATCCTAGAAAGAAAGATACGTATGATATGATAGTTAAACTTACGTTAAAAGGGAAAGGGTTAAGTAACTTAGTTACACCAGGTCCCTGTGAGTTCTGTCTATCTATACTAAGTATTGATTAAGTCCAAAAGACATCGATATTAGGTATCCGGTATTTCAATTTGTACGAGCAGCAATTCCTTCTCTTCTTACTATGAATTTGTGGGGGATTATTGTAAAATTCATAGTTTTATTTTCATTTAATATCTCATTCATTTATTGTTGAGAATAAGTTTTGAACTCAAGACCTTTTGAGTGTTTTATTGTAAAAAGTAGTACTTTCCTTTTTTGGTGAAACATAAAAGAACTCTTTTCTTTTTCCTTTTTTGTTTTACTTTACTTTATTGGTTTTGAAAGTTGTAAAAACTTCACTACTTTCTTTAGTCCCACATCGGGTAAATACAAGGAAAATTCTCAACTTATTTATGATCCTTCTCTCTTTAATGCTTGAGTGTGAGAGAGTTAGAGACTGGGCCTCGCGCGCACATGGGGGCCCAAGGCACTGTGGGACTGCAGCCCATTGAGTTTGGGGCCAACCCGTCGAAAACCCTTAGTGCGCATACGATGCGCGCGCAGGGGGGGTGCAAATTTCGGGATTTAAGCCTCACGTGGGTGCGCGTGATAGGCCCGTTTTTGCTAAACTTTTATTTAATCTCAATCGTTTGATTTATTTTTACACCGTTATGGACTAAAATTGTAAACAGTTGGGTCTGTTGTGAACCGATGGCTTGTTGTTTATAAAATTAGTTTTTTCCTTTTATTTAAAATACAGAAAGCAGAATACTTTCGGACCTCTCTAACGAAATATTTTCTGATATCTCCTCTTCTCTGATTTCAACTCTTGCTGCTTGTGAAAAGTTCGATCTAATCGAGTTCGCCGTAGATCTGCTATTTCCGAGTGCACGGTTAGCAGACAGTGACTGTTGAATCTTGGAAACCAAACGCCAGAACCGACTGCACTAAGGATTGAATCCTAAGGAGGCGAAATTGGTTTTAAGGACAGCGGCTTCTCCGTGCCTCAGTCACCGATAAGTTCTTCCAATTTCATCGAATTGTTTACATTATAATATTGCTTATTAATTATTGTTTCAATAAATCAGATTCATAAGATTATCCAACATCTTCTACTCCATGAGATATAAAGACTATGTTTCAAATTATGGAGTTTTAATTCCTACCTAAATTTACTCTAAAAGCCTATAAAAGGGAATTTTGATGTGTAAGCTCCAAACCTCAACTTTTTTCTCTCGTAACCTCTTTAGCATTGAGTTCCATCCTAGGTGGCGAACCATCTATTGGGGTGTCTTTTTGCCCACAAACCTAGTTCTGCCACTTTGGGAACTAATTATTTTCTAATTCTCGTTCCTAAACATTGGAATCCTACTCTCAATGGAAAAATAATTATTATAATAAAATATTTGTGAATATTGCAACTCCGAACGATAATGATTTATTTTTTTGAAGGTGTCAGCTAGCTTAATTGGTAAAATCAATGGGTGATGATCAAGAGAGCAAGGTCTAATTTTCGCATTACTAAGTTACTGATCTCATCAAAAACAAGTTTATCGATTAGAAAAAAAAAAAAATTGGTGTTTTGTGAGAAAACTAACCTTGAGCATCTTTAACAAGTACCCAATGACTTAATTTTAATTTTACGATTTGTGTGTTAAATAATTTTTTGGTCTCTCACATCAATATCATCACCATCATCCTCATAAAAAATAAATTGTAAATATTGGAGTATCCTCATCATAGGTCTCACTTATCATTCTTTTGCACAATTTGGATTCTCTCACAGTACAAAATCAGTGTCTGAGATTAATACTTCAATCTTCTCTCTCTTGATCTTACTTTTATGTAATTAAAGACAATTTTCAAATGGAGAGTGAGATAGGAGTCGGTTCCAATTTATAGGAAACACAATTCGTAAACCATAATTATAATATATTTAAGAGTTGTGATATTCTGACTCAAAAATTTTCACTTGATTTGTATTCGATCGACGTGTCAAGTGTGCACGAGTGAAAATTTTTTAGTCAGAAAATTATTATTTAGAAAGATTCATGTAACATAGTGTAGACACCCCATTTTTTTTATCTGTCTAATTCGACAATTCGTCACCTGGTTGTTGTGGATTTCTAATGATGAAAAGAAAAGAACTCGAAGGGTTATAAATACCGTTTGATCCCTTCTGTTTCTAGTCTTTTCATCCCCCCTACTCGTCACGAATCGACATAGAAATTTACGCATGCTTAGGATCGCTACACCTTACATCTGATTTAGCAAGCACGTACACTTAGGTTCGCTATACAGTTCGACAACTTAGAGACTTCACTACACTAGGAAAATATAACTTTGGAACTTAGAAATACTCACACAGTGACTGAAAAAAACCTTACGCTGAAAATCTGAAAAATCACCAAAATGACGAAAATACCCTTCATAAATTTTAGACCTCCGAAAAATCTCAAAAGTATTTCCATTGCACTCAGAATGTGATTTCAAGTCTAACGGGATCCAAATCGATAAAAATAGAGAAATCTATAAAAAAAAATCATCAAAATGACGAAAATACCCCTCATAAATTTCGGACCTCCGAAATTTTTTGAAAGTATCTCCATTGCACTCAGAATGTGATTTCGAGTCTAACGGGACCCAAATTGATGAAAACAGTCAAATTCAAGAAAAACTATTTTTAAAAATCACCAAAATGACGAAAATACCCTTCATAAATTTTGAACCTCCGAAAAATCTCGAAAGTACCTCCATTGTACTCAGAATGTGATTTTTAGTCTAACGGAATCCAAATCGATGAAAACAGATAAATTTCAGAAAATTCATAAAAATGACGAAAACACCCCTTAACATCCAACTCCAACACAGAGACCTTGATCCCTAAGAAAATAAAATTCAAATAAAAAAATTAAACCAAAATAAAATTCAAATTGAAAATTAAACTAAAATTTAACTAAGATCTAATTAAAATCTAAATTTTAAATCAATTTAAAATTGTAAAATCAAATTAAATTTCAATTAAAATACAAAAATAAAAATTACATTTAAATTAAAAATCAAGAAATCGATTAAAATACAAAATCAAAATCAAAATCAAATTGAAAATAAAGTTAAAAATCATTCAACCAATCAAAATGCGAAATTGAATTAAAATTTTAAAATCAATCAACCAAATCGACCAATCAAAGTACAATTAAAATACATTCGATCAAATCAAAGTCCAATTAACCGACCAAATAAAATCTAAATCAAATGGCCAATTAAAAAATCAAATTAAAATATTAAAATTAAATTAAAATTTTTAACTAAATCCGAAACAAAAATTAATCAACTAATAAAACTCAAAATTAAAAAAAATTAATCAACCAACAAAAACTCGAAACAAAAAAAATTAACCAATCGATCGACCAACCATAACTCGACAATAAGATACCACTAACGTGGTACGAGTAGCGTGGGATTCCACCCCCATTCTATTTAAAAAAGAAAAATAAAATTTAATTTAATAAAAAAATTCAAAAATAATAAATAATAAATAAAAAAAATCACGTCTCCTTCTTCCCCAACGACTTCTTCTTCCCTACCTTCTCCAACTGCTCTCTTCACCCTCACGTTGGACAGCAGCCACGTCCACAACCTCTTCTCTATAACCAACCATATCCTCCATTTCCCTCTATAAAAATTTAGATAAAAAGCTTACTGTCTAGGGGGAGCCATTAGAAGAGAGAACCAGTAGCCATTAAAAAAAAAAAAAAGAGCAGCCATTAGAGGAGAAAACCAGCAGCCAAGAAAAAAAACGTGATTTCTTAAAAAAAAATTTAAAAAAAGGGCTGCAACATTCTTCTTCTCAGCCTCTTCCTCTTCTCTGTTGGTTGTTGTACCAACGTCTCTGTCACGACCTTTCTTTCTTACGCCGTCTCTTTGCTCTCTCTATTTCCCTCACATTCTCCAGTCTAGAACAACCCATTGTTGTTTTTTTTCTCATCCCCATTAAACCTTAATCCATTTACAACGTTTTCTCACCCAAGCAGCCCATAACAGCCCCTAATGTCTTCAAGCTCCATTAAGGCTCAACCATTTCTTCTCCACTAATGTCCTCCACAGCCACACCATTCTCCATCACTTTCTTCACCATTAAAGAGCAGCAGCCTCACCTCCATCATTGTTTCTAAACGCCCCCACAACACAGCCTCACCTGTTTTAATTTTCTCCTCTTGAACGCCCCACAGTTCAACCATCTTCAATCTCTGCCTTCTTTTCCAACTCGTCCCAACAGCAACTCATGTTGCTTTTCCTTTGTTTCTCTCACAGCCACTCAACAGCCACAACATTAGTCACATCAACGTCGCTTTGTTTTCCTTCATTCCTCATATAGCCAACAACCACAGCCAGTAGCACGATACAACTCACAAGCTGTTTCGAGGTTTTTTTTTAAGGAATTCGAACATCCGAAGTTATTCGGTGAAGGTGAGTTTTTATTTTTTTTATATTCTTGATTTCATTTTTTTATGTACCTAATTTGATTAACCGATTTTTGAGATATACGTGATACTATTGGTGATCTTTATGATTCCAAAATATTAATAGATCGATTCGCTCATTTTTGGTGATAGATTGAACGAATTAATTCGTATATATCAAGTTGGTGAATTGGCTCGTTGGGTGTTTATATTATCGATTTATGATGTTATTGGGCCAACTCGCTAACATTGATATTAATCAACTCACTGATTTTGGTACACGTGGTGACTAAAAAAAATCATTTTTTTTAAAATAAAAATATGTGGATTAATTCATTAATTTTGGTACAAGTGGAGAGTAAAAAATCGATTTTTTTTTATCAAGATTGTTGAGTTGACTCATTGATGTTGTGTATATTAGAAATATTCTATGAAATTGGGTATACAGGATCGACTCAATGAT
The DNA here is from genome assembly GCF_017979445.1 of Akebia trifoliata. Lineage (NCBI taxonomy): Eukaryota > Viridiplantae > Streptophyta > Magnoliopsida > Ranunculales > Lardizabalaceae > Akebia > Akebia trifoliata. The sequence continues at coordinate 30,264,911 of NC_141377.1, forward strand.
TTTTGCATGCATTGAAAGTCTCAAATCAAAATTTTCCTTGAAAATGGACACATGAATCAACTCACTGATTTTTGTGTGCGTTGAAAATTCCAAATCGAAATTTTCAATGGAATGGGTACATGATTCAACTCACTGATTTTTCTGTACATTGGAAATTTGATTCGATTTTCTTTTTAGAAATTGTGCACGCGGGTTAATTTACCGATCTAATACACGTTGTAACTCAAGAAAAAATCAAGATTATTTTGATTAACAAATTGTGAGTCGACTCACTAATTTTGGGGACATTGGAAATTTGATTCAATTTTTTATAAGTTAGGCATATAGGTTAATCTAATGATGTTAATACATGTGGCAATCCAAAAATCGGATTTCTTTAGTTAATAATTTATGAGTTAACTCGCTAATTTTATAATGCACGTGGCAATCCAAAAATTGGATTTCTTTGCTTAAAAATATATGAGTTGACTCACTAATTTAGTGTACGTGGCGATTCAGAAGTCGAATTTCTTTGATAAATGTCATCAATGAGCCAATTCACTAATGTTGTACACGTGGCATTGAAAATTGATTTCATATTATTCAAAATGTGACCAAATTGATCCATTAATTTTTGGCGCCATATAAACCTTATTAAATCGTGGGATTCATTTATGCGAAATTCGAGAATCTATGTAATTATCTAAATCGTAAGATTCGTTTGGTAAATCCGACATAAATCGACGATGATGATTGGACCATAGTCTTATCCTGTTGAAAGCGCCCTTGTAGACACCCCATTTTTGCATCCACCTGATTAATCAACTCGTCAACCCGATCGCAAGGATTCCCAATGATGGATGTGTATTCCGTTGCTTTATTTTGTTACCAGATATGTTTCAGAAATCCAGATGAGGTATCTCGAATTGACAAAATCTTAGAAACCACGCTACGCTAGGAAAATACGACCCCAGAAACATAGAAATCATCATCTTGCAGACCAAAAAGAAGCTTCACGATAAAAATCACTAAAAATTGATCAAATTACCAAAATACCCCTGACATCAAAACAACCCTAGAGCCTACGTTACGCTTAGGAAAACTCTCTCGAACACATAAAATAACAAATCGGAACCAAATAGATCATTTCACCAATTTTAACAGAATTTGACAAAATTACGAAAATGCCCCTCATAAAGTTCACAATCATTTCACATAAAAATTTCATAAATGACACAAACCAACATTCTCATTGAATTCCTTACGAAAAACCGATTCTAAAACATCCTAGAACATCAAAAACTGACTTAAAACGTGAAAAGTCCTCTCCGGGGGCAAAACGGTAATTTCACAATTTTCATGATAAAAAATTCCGAAATTAATGAATAAAATATGAAATAATTAAATTTAAACATTAATGAAATTAATTTAAAATTTTGAATCTAAAAAATCGATCAATCGGGCTCTCAGGCAAAATTGTTGAGGGTTCGTGGGACATTTCTTTAAGGACCCCTCCATTTGGGGGTCCAAAGAATTAAAAATATTTTAGAGGAGGGGTTCTCCAAATATCAAAGTAAATCAAGCAAGACTAAGGTCAAGGTATTAAAGTCAATCGAGTGAGACTACAGTCAAAATTAAAGTCAATTAAGCAAGACTGAAGTCAAGATATTGAAAGTCAATCAATTAAGACCAAAGTCAAAACATTAAAAGTCAATCAAATAAGACCAAAAGTCATAATAGAGATCTAATTAAATAATAACTCTATCTAATAGAGTTCTAACTTAAAAACAATTCTACCTAAAACAATTTGAATTAAAACACAATTCTACCTAAAACAATTCTAATTAAAACACAATTCTACCTAAAATAATTTTAACTAAAACACAACTCTAATTAAAAGATCTCTAATTAAACACTAACTCTAACCAAATCAACCCTAAAAAACATCTATAAATAGAGGTGCTCACACCCTATTTTCGTATCAAATTATAAACCTTAAGAGAAGTAGGTCTAGAAGCTCCCCTAGCCCCCCATAAACCCTAGTTTTGGAGCCCCAACTCCTTAACTAACATCCCTCCTTCAATTTTAGTCTAGAAAACACCTAAAAGCCTTCTAAAAACACCCCCAAATCCGTAACGAACTTGAAGAGTTCAGATTCAAAAACAAGGAGATACCTTGCCTCGGAGATCCGAAGTCAAATCCGGAAACAGAACGAAGCAAGGGAGCACGGTACAAGGAGCTCTTTTTGTCAGATCTGAGGGAACCAAGTCCTTGCCATCGGAAAGGTAAATTTTTATTTTTATTTATTTTTTTATCTAGGTTTTAGCAATGTAATTTACTTGGGACTTTAGTAGAGACCGGCTTTGGCCGGGCGGGGTTGGTGCCTAACACCTTCCAACCCCGTAACTTGATCCCCGAATTCAGATTTTTTATGGTAGATTAGTTCTTTTTATCCATGTTAGAGTCAGTATGGTTCCTAGACCACAATAACTAGGTGGCGACTCCCAAACCTCAAGGGTCAAAAGCGGATCCCGCACCCCGCGAATCGAGGGCGCTTTCAGCCCTCGATCCGCTTTTGACCCTTGAGGTTTGGGAGTCGCCACCTAGTTATTACGATCTAGGAACCGATCAATGACTCTAAACAGATAAAGGACTAATCTAGAACAGAAAAAAATTGAATTCGGGGATCATGTTACGGGGTTGGAAGGTGTTAGGCACTAACCCCGCCTGGCCAAAGTCGGTCTCTACTAACTTCCCAAATAGGTTACATTGCTAAAAAACCTAGATAATAATAAAATAAAAAATAAGAAGTTATACCTTTCCGATAGCAAAGACTTTGTTCCCTCAGATCCGACAAAAATTGCTCCTTGTACCGTACTTCTTGCTTCGTTCTGTCTCCGGATTTGATTTCCGATCTCCGAGGTAATGTATCTTTTCTTTATTGAATCTGAATTTTTCGAGTTTGTTAATGAATTTTGAAGTATTTTTGGAGGGCTTTTAGGTGTTCTTTACACTAAAATCAAAGGAGGGATGTTAGGTAAGGAGTTGGGACTCCAAAACTAGGGTTTATGGGAGGCTAAGGGGCTTTTAGACCTATTTCTCTTAGGGTTTATGACTTGATACGGACCTCTATTTATAGATTTTTTTAGGGGTTGATTTAGATAGAGTTAGCGTTTAATTAGAGTTCTTTTAATTAGAGTTGTGTTTTAGTTAGACTTGTTTTAGGTAGAGTTGTGTTTTAGTTAGAATTATTTTAGGTAGAGTTGTGTTTTAGTTAGAACTCTATTAGATAGAGTTATTATTTAATTAGAGCTCTATTATAATTTTGACTTTTGATCTTATTTGATTGACTTTAAGATTTTGACTTTAGTCTTAATTGATTGACTTTTAATATCTTGACTTCAGTCTTGCTTAATTGACTTTAATTTTGACTTTAGTCTCACTTGATTGACTTTAATACCTTGACTTTAGTCTTCCTTGATTGGCTTTAAATTTTTGGAGAACCCCCCTCTATTATATCTTTAATTCTTTGGACCCCCAAATGGAGGGGTCCTTAAAGAAATATCTCACGAACCCTCAACAATTTTGCCTGAGAGCCCGATTGATCGATTTCTTTAGTTCAAATTTTCAAATTAATTTTATTAATGTTTCACTTTAATTATTTAATATTTTATTTATTAATTTCGAAATTTTTAATTATGAAAATTGTGAAATTACCGTTTTGCCCCCGGAGATGACTTTTCACATTTTAAGTCGGTTTTTAATGTTCTAGGATGTTTTAGAATCGATTTTTCGTAAGGAATTCAATGGAAATATTAGTTTGTGTCATTTATGAAATTTTTTGTGTGAAATGATTGTGAACTTTATGAGGGGCATTTTCGTAATTTTGTCGAATTCTGTTAAAATTGGGAAAATGATTTATTTGGTTTCGATTTGTTATTTTATGTGTTTGAATGGGTTTTCCTAATCGTAACGTAAGCTCCAGGGTTATTTTGATGTTAGGGTATTTTGGTAATTTGATCAATTTTTAGTGATTTTTATCGCGTAGTTTCTTTTTGAGTCTGCAAGATGATGATTTCTATGTTTCTAGAGTCGTATTTTCCTAACGTAGCGTGATTTCTAAGGTTTTGTCAGTTCGAGATATCTCATCCGGATTTCTGAAACATTTCTGATAACAAAATAAAATAATGAAAATAACATCCATCATTGGGAATCATTGCGACCGGGTTGATGAGTTGATTAATCAGGCGAGTACAAAAATGGGGTGTGTACAGATGCCCCTCTTTGGCAGAGGGTTGAAGCAAACTAGATAGCAAATCTATTTTGGTAGATAGTGCGATATCTGAATGCCAAATCTAGTGACAGTTTATTTTGCAGTCTGATTTAGCAATTCGTCGAGGTCTTTGAATCCTTGAGCGTAAACTCTCCCCGAATTAAAAGGTTGTTAGGTCCTTGAGTATGAGCTCTCACTGACAGTGTCAGATCCTTGAATTTTAGAAAATTCTCCTTGACTGATTTAACAACTATGCAAGTGTGTAATTTAAAATCTAAGATTTTAAGTTGGAACTAAGTAAAATCTGAGCATAATTTGAGCATAAACTGAGCATAATTTGAATATAAACTGAGCATAATTCCGAGAAAACCCTCGGCGGCATCTGAGCATAATTCCGAGAAAACCCTCGGCGGTAACTGAGCATAGTTCCGAGAAAACCCTCGGCGGCATCTGAGCAGAATTTCGAGAAAACCCTCGACAGCATCTAAGCATAGTTCCGAGAAAACCCTCGGCGGCATCTGAGCATAATTTCGAGAAAACCCTCGGCAGTAACTGAGCATAGTTCCGAGAAAACCCTTGGTGGTAACTGAGCATAATTCCGAGAAAACCCTCGGCGACATCTGAGCATAGTTCTGAGAAAACCCTCGGCGGTAACTGAGCATAGTTCCGAGAAAACCCTCGACGGTAACTGAGCATAATTCCGAGAAAACCCTCGGCGGCATCTGAGCATAATTCCGAGAAAGCCCTCGGCGGCATCTGAGCATAGTGATAGTTCTGAGAAAACCCTCGGCGGTAACTGAGCATAGTTCCGAGAAAACGCTCGGCGGTAACTGAGCATAATTCCTAGAAAACCCTCGACGGCATCTGAGCATAATTCCGAGAAAGCCCTCGGCGGCATCTGAGCATAGTTCCGAGAAAACCCTCGGTGATAACTGATTGAATAAAACTGAGACTAAAGGAATAAATCTGGGAAAGAACGATTGAAAATGAATCTGAAAAAGAGGGGTTGGATCTGGAAATGAAGAGATTTGAGACAGAATGAATGTCATATCTCCTATGTGAGATCCAAAATGCTTTTGTTTAAATCTCAAGGTTTTACCCCAGAGTTTTATGAATTTAAAACCTGAGTTTTTATTTCTTTTGAACCTCAAATGTTTTTCGAAAAGTTGTTATCAAGAGGGTAACCTTAAGTTTGGGGTTCTCATTATTATTGCTCAAAAACAAAATGCCCCTAGTTTGACAATGAACATGGCATTGAAGATAATTGAACACATCATGCAAAAATTTTAAAAATAAATGCCCCTAATATAAGGGGAAAAAGTTAAATAAGAAAGAAAATGTCCCTTGTATGAAGGTTTGAAATATTTGATTACCACAAGCGCAATAAAGATCCAACTTTTAATTTTGATTAATTTTATTGAAGATTTTGAGTCAGGCTCAAGAGAACAAAATATTTCCTTTTGAGACTCATCATAGAATTCACCTTTTTCTCCATTGGTTCACTCAGGGAAGTAAACATTTTCAAATCGATCGTAAACAAGATACTTGTGGCTTCCGAGTCTATGCCTGGTTTAAGCTAAGTATTGAACTTGATTATTCGGACTTCTGATGTTTCAGCTCGGACCGCTCTCAGCTTAGGATCTTCTTCTATTTTTTTCTTTGTTGCTCTAACTTTTGCCTATATCGCCTTTTCAGGTTTTCAATCTATCGAGCTTGCTCTAGCTTTTGCCTAGATCGCATTTTCAGGTTTTCAATCTAGCGAGCTTTTTTCTTTTTTCTTGGCTCTAATTGTTGCTAAAGTTGTCCTTTCAGATTTTCAACTTTGCGAGCTTGCCTTAATTTTTGCCTAAGTCGCCCTTTTCAGGTTTTCAACTTAGCAGGCTTCATCATTTTTTTATCTTTTTCTTCTCCTCTGAACTTCTAGAATTATTGTTTGATCATGCTTTGCTATCTTCCTTGACTTTTCACACGGTACTTAGGAGCACTTTTATAGGTAAGCTTAGGACTGGGTATAAAAAGAAAGGAATTTTAAGGCTCAAAAACTCAAATGCCCCTTGTGTGGCATTTCTTTTATTTTACTTTGAATTTTCTTCCCCATTTTGAAGATATTTTTTTTTATTTTTTTATTTTTTTATTTTTTTTTATTGTGTGGGGAAATAGATTTTTTTATTGATGTGGTCGGGCCTGAAGTAACTTCTCAGGTTGCCTACGTACCCTAACATTTTGGGATCAGACCAAAACGTAGTTCAGATCTCCCTTCCCTAAGTTAGGTGATCGGACTGAGAAAGAAAAAGGCATAATTTTTATTTTTGAAAAAGGCTGCAAAGGAGTTGAGAAAGGATATGTTGAACTGGGTAACTGGGTAATATGAGGATTGATTCAGCCAAAGATGGCCTCCTTAAATGTAGTACCGTTTGATTTGGTCAAGGTTGGTTGGTTCTGGTAATTCGATTCCATCATGATCCTGAAGTCTGACAGTTTTTCCTGGTAATATTTCCTTGACGATGAACGGACCTCCCGAATTTGGCTTGAACTTCCCTCTAGGGTCAAAAATAGGTGTCCGATTCTCTTTGAGTACTAAATCCCCGACTTGTAAGTGACGGGCCTTGATTTTTTTGTCAAAAGCACGGGCGACTCTTCTTTGATAAGCTTTCACGTGATACAAGGCTCTTAGTTGTTTTTCTTCGATCAAATTCAACTCTTCATACCATTGGCGAACCCAATTTGCTTCTAACAATTGACTTTCTAACAAAACCCTGAGAGACGGAATCTCCATTTCAACTGGCAAGACTGCTTCCATGCCATACACTAAGGAGTAGGAAGTAGCTCCAGCGGAGGATCGAATTGAGGTTCGATATGCCCATAATGCAAATGACAGTTTTTCTGATCAATCTCGATGTGATTGACACATTGTCTTGATGATAGTCTTAATATTCTTATTAGCTGCTTCGACTGCTCCGTTAGTCTGAGGGCGGTAAGGAGATGATTTATGGTGTGAGATTTTGAACTTTGAACACAATTTGATAACCTCAACCTTGAAGTGTGACCCGTTATCAGAGATCAACTCCGAAGGTACCCCGTATCGACTGATGATGTTCGTTTGAATAAACTTTGCAACTCGAGACGTAGTGAGGACGGCATAAGAGGCAGCTTCGACCCATTTGGTAAAATAATCGATGGCAACTAGAATGTATTCGTGCCCGTTTGATGCCTTAGGCGATATTTTATCGATAATGTCAATTCCCCAGACTGAGAATGGCCATGGTGAAGTTAGACCCACTAATTGAGATAGTGGCACATATATAAGGTTCGCATGTATTTGGCACTTATGACAAGTTTTGACCATGTGATGACAATCTATTTTCATTGGGGGCCAGTAGTATCCTTGTCTCATAATTTTCTTAGCTAACATTTTCCCGCTCATGTGAGAACCACATTCTCCTGAATGTGTTCAACCATTATCTGTTCAGCTCGATCTTCATCAACACACGACAAATGGATCCCATCATAAGACCTTTTGTATAAATTTCATGCGCACAGGATGAATTGAGATGATAATCTTAGTAGGGTTTGTCGTTCCTTCCTTGATGCTTCTTCCGGGAATTCTTGTTTTTCCAACACTTTCTTTATGTCTGTGTACCATGGCTTTCCATCGGGTAGTCGAGTAGCAATGTTGATCTGATGGCAGTATGCAGGTTTGTCTTTGACTTCAACAGTGATCGACCTCAATTCCATGCTAGAGGGTAAATGGATCATTGAAGATAAAGTTGCTAAGGAGTTAGCAAATCTGTTATCCTCCCTTGACAAGTGTTGGAACAGGATAGCTTTAAACTTACTGACTAAGTTTAACAAATACTCATGATAGGGTTTCAACTTTTCATCCCTAGTCTTCCATTCTTCCAATGACTGATGTATGACCAAGGTCGAATCGCCAAAAACTTCAATTTCTGAAATGCCTAGGTTCAAAGTAGCTTCAAGCCCCGCGATGCATGCCTCGTATTCAGTCGTGTTGTTAGTGTTCGAAAAGGCTAATTTAATAGCGATAGGAATGTGGCATCCTTCCGGAGAAAATAGGACTGCTCCTATTCCATACCCATTTTGATTGGCAGCTCCATCAAAGTACAACTGCCATGTTTGATTCTGCAGTTCTTCTTTAACGTGCAAGATGTTCTCATCTGGGAATTGATCGACAGGCCTTATTCATTCTACTACAGGGTGATCTGCCAAATATTCTGCTACAGCTCTCCCTTTGATAGACTTCTGTGTAACATGCGTGATGTCAAACTCTGATAGCAACAATAACCATCGCGCGGCTCTCCCTGTCAACGCCGGCTTCTCGAAAAGATACTTGAGAGGATCCATCCGAGATAACAGGATAATTGAACGAGACAGCATATAGTACCGGAGTCTCTGAGTAGCCCATACCAGTGCTAAGCAAGTTTTTTCGAGGGTCGAATATTTTCGTTCATATTCTAACATTTTTTTACTGATGTAGTATATAGCCCTCTCTTTGCGTGTCTCTTTGTCATACTGTGCGAGCATGCATCCCATAGCTTCTTCTGTGATTGACAGATAAAGAAGAAATGGTTCACTCGGTGTAGGTGGAACCAAAATAGGTGGGTTCAATAGATACTCCTTGACTTGGTCGAAAGCCTTTTGACATTGCTCATTCCAAACTGTTGGTTCATTCTTCTTGAGAAGTTTGAAAATAGGTTCACAGACGTTGGTGAGTTGAGCGATGAATCGGCTAACAAACTGGATTCTGCCCAGAAAATCTCAAATCTGCTTTCAGTCTCAGGAGACGACATTTCTTGGATAGCTTTAATCTTCACAAGGTCTACTTCGATCCCTCTTTGACTGACCACAAATCCCAACAGTTTTCCAGAAGTTACTCCAAATACACATTTCTGTGGGTTGAGGCGGAGTTAGTACTTTTGAATTCTTGTGAGAAACTTTTCTAATGCAACAACGTGCCCTAGTCGTTCTTTGGATTTGACTATCATATCAGCTACATAGACTTCGACCTCCTTGTGCATCATGTCATGTAGTAAAGTCGTGGCTGCTCTTTGATAGGTAGCTCCAGCGTTCTTCAAACCAAAAGGCATGACCTTGTAACAGAAGGTCCCCCACTGTGTGATGAATGAAGTTTTTTGCATATCTCGAGGATCCATTTTTATCTGATTGTACCCTAAAAATCCATCCATAAAGGACAACAACGCGTGTCCTGCTGTACTATCCACTAGAACATCTATGTGTGGTAAAGGGAAACTATCATTTGGGCTTGCTTTGTTTAGGTCTCTAAAATCCACACACATCCTGACTTTTCCATCCTTTTTCGGTACTAGGACGACATTAGCAATCCACTCAGGATATTCTACTACTTCCAAAAATCCAGCGTTAATCTGCTTCGTAAATTCTTCTTTGATTTTCAAAGTCCATTCCGGCTTCATACGTCGAAGTTTCTGTTTGATTGGTCAAGCATCAAGATATAACGGAATCCGATGTTGGACAATATCTGTGCTTACCCCCTGCATATCCTCGTAAGACCACGCGAACACATCTTTGAACTTTCTAAGCAAGTCTACTATCCATTTACGTTCAATCTGGAGATAAAGTGACTCCTCCGAATTTCTTGAGGACTTTCTTTTGTTCCGAGGTTGATAACCTCTACTTCCTCTATTAGAGGTTGAGCCCAACGTTCCTCTTCTTGTTCAAGTAATTTGATTATTTCAGGGGGAGGTTCCTCGTCAGAAGATTCTCCCTCCGAAGTCAGATTATTAGTTAAATTATTATTGCGCTCGGGGTAATCAAAAATTTATTTCATTTCATTAAAAAGAGATGGGGGTAACAGGACTCATTGCAGACTTGACAGACTCACTTGACTCAGCAGGAAAAATAGACTCAGCAGAAACAACTAACTTATTTGACCAACAAAAATAAAGGACTCGACTGGCATGTCAAACTGAACATGACTAATGGGACCAACAAACCCAGCCTTGACATGCAACACAGGACTAATTACATGATAATTTGATAGACACCCAACAGCGGGTTTGATTACAGACTGAGGATTTGGGATCCCTTTCTCAACTGACAACACTGAAACACTATGATCATCAATGAATAGCTGATCGATGTTGAGGGAGTCCAGATCGAGTTGCCAGTCTTCAACTTTCTTCTCTTTAACTTCTGTGCTTGCTTCCTTTTCAGGCCATTCCATGCCAAAAAAGATTTCAAACCTTGGTAGACGAGTACCTGTGATGTGATCAATGAACGGTTCTGGGAACCCACAGTAGCGGAAGTCTTCTCCTTCTTTCACAAAATAACCATTGAGAGTCTTTCGATAGGGCTTCATTTTAATAAGATCCGTGGTGCGCCTTTGCCTTTTTGCAATGGCCTTGTCTCGTTTTGTCTTCCAATATTGGGCCCAATCTTCCTTAGTAGGCTTATATCCTAGTCTGAATGTGTCGATGACCTCTTTAATCACTGGTGCCTCTTTAACACCTTGTTGTTTGCGACCCAAGCCTATACCAGGGAAAAATCTCATTTTCTTGAATATATTGGCTATGTAGCAATTAGAGGTATTTTCCATTGAAAAATATTCTTTCATGGCTTGATCCCATTGGACTGAGCATATCTTTTCGAATTCGAACCCACTAAGTTCTATCCTCTGTGGTTCTGGCTGAATCTCAAGCAGTGGCTCATTCTTGGCCTCAGTACTATTTACGATCCCTACAATTTCAGCGTCTCCATGAAGAGTAATTACTAGCCTATCCTTGATAAACTTGACCTTCTGGTATAGCGTAGAAGGGATGGCTTTGATTTGGTGTAACCATGGTCTCCATAATAGTAAATTGAAAGAAGATTGGATGTCAATAACCTGAAATTCCACAGGAAATTCAGCTATGCCTGTAGACAATCGAAGGTGCAAGATTCCCAATACATCTCTCTTGGTGTTATCATAGGCCCTAACACCTTGATTAGTGGGCTTGAGATCTTCAACCTTAAACCCGAGACAAGTAGCCATTTTCAACGGGCAAACATTCAGTGCACTCCCGTTATCGATCAAAACCAGAGGTACCCTCATCCCGTTACAATCAATTGTAATGTGCAATGGCTTAGTGTGGCTTGTCCCTTCTTTTTGGAGATCTGAGTCCGAGAAGGATAGGATATTCTCCACGTAAGTCGCCCCTACTATACTGGCCAGCTGATCTGGAGTATCAAGGGAGACTTGGGCTGTGTTTAGTGCTTTGAGAACAGCCTCCCTATGAGCAGTGGAAGTCATGAGTAAACCCCATACTGAGATATTGGCCCCTGATTTTTTCAACTGCTTGATCACGGAGTTATCTTCTTCGATGCTTTCCTTGGTGGGATCTTCTCCTTCTTTTCTCGCTAGGGCTACAGGATTATCAACACAGAGTTCTTGTGGCTTAAAAATTCTTTCCCCTCGAGTCATATGTCTAACTTCATCACAGGAAATGGAGAAATGTTCATCTTCTTCAGTCAACAAGTATGGATCTTCGTCTGTCAAAGGTACAGGGTTTTTCAGATTCATTTGAGCCAACAGGTAACTAGTGAATGCGGGACTATCATAACGAGGCGGGGATAAACAATATGTATCATCCGAGGTTAAGTCGAATGGTTCATAGTTCGTAGTGAAAACCTCATCAGTGAAGGCTATCCCGGCAAGGGGGTAACTATGCGGTTTAACTTGGACTGGATGGATGAGAGAAACAGGGTCGAATAGTAATGGGGTGTGAGAAACCATGTTCAGGGTTGGTAGAGGTTGATAAGTAGGTAATGGATTTGTGGTATCATTTGGTGGGCTAGGGATGGTGATCTTTTTGTTGTCAATAAGGTTTTGAATGGCATGGCGCAAGGTGATACATCGATCCGTGTGATGGCTAGGATTTTGATGGAACTCGCAGAACAAGTTAGCATTGTGTCCAGCTGGCAAGGGATTAGGTAAAGGTCAGGGTTGGATAGGGGTAAGAAGCCCTTTTTTCATCAATTTGTGAAGCGCTACCATGAGACTCATCCCTAGATTGGTAAACTGACACGGAGTTCGAGGTTGACTTGGGTGAACCTGGTTATTAGTCCGGGCTGGGGGTTGAGCTGGGGTAACTGAGGTATTGGCGATGTAAGTATGGTTGATATTGGGTTTGGGAACATATGGTTTCTTAGGCTTATTATCTGAGGGGTTAGAAAGAATCCCAGAGGCAAATGCATCCTCGAGTTGGCTTCCGGCTTGTAACAACGATTCAAAAGTAGGGAGGTATTGGGCCACTAGGTGCTGAGCATATCCTTGAGAGAGATTCTTTAGGATAATCGCTATTTGTTCCTTCTCCGAAGGTCTATCCCACATTTGAGAAGCCTTGGGCCTCCAGCGACCAATGAAATCAGTAAATGTCTCCCTATTTTTCTGTTTAGTTGCTTCCAAATCCCTTCTTGAGGTCTCAATCTCAGTACTGTATTTATACTGATGCCAGAAGGCCTTTGACATGTTCTCACATGTACCCACAGTAACTGGATCTTGAGACATTAGCCAACGTAGTGCTGATCTTGATAAAGTCCTTTCGAACAATAATGTCATCTGTTCGTCGCTAAGCCCCATAGTGCGCATGTTGGTAACATACACCTTAAGATGTATTTTCACACACCCTGTCCCACTAAACTCGTCCATTTCAGGCATCACAAACTTTTCTGGCAAATGGATTCTAGGGATGCAGTTCAGTGCTTCAATGCCTGCTGCAATTTCATCAATACCTATTATACTCTTCATAGCTGACTCCAATTGAGACATTCTGCTAGATAATGCCCGATTTTCATCAACATATTCTTCGTCTCCGTCGAGTTCGAAGACTTCACGTGGACGTTTCTCTTCTACCTTTTTTCTTTTTGGGTCATCTAGAGGAATTTCCGTCGATTCTGAGGTCTGTTCTAACATTTCCACTTTGCCTTTTATATTGTTGATATCATTGGCAAAGGCTGCGAAGATCTTACGAATCTCTGTGAGCTCAAATTCTGAAGCCATCTCTGCTTGTTGACTTGGTACTGTGGTTCGTTCTAACCGACTGGATTTACGACTCCAACTAGGAGGTGGACGCTTGAGTTTGGGCACAATGATAATCCTATATGACCCCATCAAAGGTACATTTTAAGAAATCATTTTATTAAGGTTTGTGCACCAATCCATTAATTAATCCATTCACACAATGAGTATTCGAAAAGGAAATAAACATTTATTCAAAAAGAAAAATAATTTTATTGAAAATGATTGACAAAGAATATGTTCTTATTAAAAACATCCTTCAACAAATTTGACTTGAACTATTTTTTACATGGACGCTTGGCTTTGTCTTGAAGGTCATTAGGATTGCTGTCAGACTTGACCCTCTTGGCTCTAACAACTAGCTCTTTGAATTCTGTTGGTCCGTCTGGATACCCTAAGGTGCGCTTGTTCCAAGCTTTCTCAATGAGGTGTACTAACTTTTCAATCAAAGGCTCGGGGGGAAAGAAAGCTTTGTGCTGGGGTAAAGATAACTCTATAGGTACGTCGTACTGTTCTAGGATCAGATTAGGATGATAAAAAGATGTTTCTTCTAAACCAATTAGACGGACATAGTAGGATCCTTTGGTTCCTAGAACAGGGGGATCAATCATCCACCAAGGGCACCTAAAACTGATATAACAGGCAAGGCGAGAGTCTAACCATTTACTCCAAGCTTTGACTGAGTTGTGACGTACTAATAGGTTTCTCTTAGAAAAGTGTTCTGACCCATATTCGAGGTTTGAGGGAACATCTACGATTTTGAGACAATTACAAAGCCATATATAGAGTAAATGGGGGCTTCCTTTGAAGTTTTTCCCTTCACCCTTTTTTATGGCATCTAAACCTGAGAAAGTTTCAGCTAGGATAAGGGGTACTGGGTTGGCTTTCCTTGAGAGTTGAGAGGCTATATCTATGAAGGACTCAGGGATAGTTTGGTCATCACTATTAGAGGTCAGTATGTATTGGGCTAGGATTCCTAAGCATAATCAATAATCTCTAGTGGCTCGCCAGGCTTCGGATTTTACATTGATAGGATGACTGCAGGAGCGATACGAGCCCAATGAAGGTACTAAGTCCAATCTCCCGTTATGAACTAAGGCCTTGGCTTCTTCTTTAGAAATGTTTAGTCCTGTGGCGAGGTCACCAGCATATCTGGTCTTCAACGAGGGCTTGACTAGAGGTCCTGAAGTGGATATCATCATGATGCCACAATAATCCTCGTGAGTAGGGCACAAATGCATATACCCCATACGGAATATGTGAAGATAGGGGTTCCATCGCTTAGCCATAGCATGTAAGAGGTTCCAGTCTATCTCAAATTCGTGGAAATAGAGAGCACTCATCAACATGAATCTCCCAAAATTGATCTTCTCTACAGGGTGCATTCCTATGACGGTTGTTTTGACTAACTGATCGATTGGGTTATCGCCTGCGACTAGCATCCTGGTTTGACACAAAAGGGTATTTTAGTACTCTTCCAAGGTCCATGTAAAATATCAATTTTTCTTTCAGAAAATCTTGTTCTTATAGAAAATATTTTTTTTGGAAAATATTTTTCTTGGAAAATATTTTTTCTTGGAACATATTTCTTCTAGAAAACACTACTTTTGAAAAACATTCTTTTCTGAAAAATATTTTCCTTTTCTTCTTTGAAAATTCGATTTCCATTTTGATTTAAATGGCCAGGTCCATCATGATTGTTGGATTGAGATGGACTAGGTCATTATTGAAAAAGAATGGATTCTTTATTGGGTCGGTGCACCTATTTTAATTTTCAAAAACAACATTTTTGATCCTTGAGGACAATCATACACTCTGATCTCACCATTCACATCATTCACATACATTCATCAATCCAAAGGTTCCATTCAATAAACAACCCGGGAACACCCACGATAAGTTCGAGTCGTGACCTACAGGGAAGGTTTCTAGACCCTAAGCTTACTACGTGCAATGCATTTTTATCTGGCCACCCTTGCCCAAGCACACCTATATACCTTTCAATACGTGGTGACTTGGTTTGATATACCGTATAGGTGATAATCTAAAACCTCAATTCACTTCTCTGAAGCCAAAAACAGTCAGTTTGATCTCCAGTTGAGAGGTGGCGCACAATGCTGAGCAAGGGCCCACTTAAATACCTCTCGTCTAGAATAGACGTAGTCTATCCCCCTCGTACAGTAGGGTACAGCGGGGCAAGATCTTGCTTAGGCACCGATTTTGACCAAGAAGTGCAATTGATATACTTAGATAATCTTTTACATACCTATGGGTACGAGTGAAGAGTTGTAGCTTTCGTAAATGGTTTGGCATCCCACGAGGGGACCGACCACGTACTAGTACTACGTTGGCAATCGGGACATGTGACTGTGTGGCTTACAATAGGTCAAAGGCTCAGGTCGCTCCAGCCTGAGTGCATCAATATATCTCTCAGAATCACCTGATCAGACGGTATTAATGCCCCTAATTTGATATACCCTAAGGCAAGTAACCAGAGTTGTGATTTTCATGAATGATGTCGCATCTCCAAAGAGACCGGGCCACGCACTAGTGCCACGTTGGCTATATGGGACGTGTAAGTGCGCAAAACAGTAAACGCGCTAGTGGTGTGTGAAAAATAAGGTGGGGTGTGCCCGGGGTCTTTTTCAAACAAAATGGGCCCATGGGCCTGATCATACTATTAACATATTAAAATACATAAACTGTAGCATCTAAATCCAAATCAGGGTATGTACATCAAAATTAGGATCATGGCATATGTATGAGATATCACATAAATATAAATGAATTGATCGTCAATCAATGGCATGTGATCAAGGTATTAAAGAAGGTTGGATATACCTTGGGCATCAAAATATGGGATATGATAATCAATTAGATCCGATCATTGCAAAATGCACAATTTTGTAATTTTCATAGTCCAATCAAAGGTTGCTTTGAATGATCCTAAAATAATTCAAAATTTCAAGAGATATCGAGAATGAAACAATGATTAATGAGATGAGATTTTTTTTTTTTTTTTTTTTTTGTTATTTTTTGAAAAACATGCATGGCAAATCCTTCGAGAACATAGGCTAGTGTGACCAACTCATACGGTTTCGAATTTTACCAAGAGTCATTAGGTCACGTGGTTCATCATATTGGTAACCCAATGTCACAAACTTCCACTTTTAGTAGAAATGTTTGGATATAAACTTCACTTTTTATTTGATCCAATGTTTTGAAAATGGGCGATCACAAAATCAAATTTAAAATCAACATTTAAAATAAAAAGAATTTTCTTGAAATATATATATATATATATTTTTTATGAAAAAAAAAAAAATCTTAGACTTTCACCCTCCATAAGTACGAGACATTGAATTACTCTTAAATGTCACGTGACGATTTTAAAAAAATTCTTAGACTTTCGTCCTCTATAAGTAGTGACATTGAATTACTCTTAAATGTCACGTGACGATTTCAACGACTCGTAGTAAAAAAAAACTTACTAAGCTAGTAAGACTAGCTCATTCATAAAAGAAATTAAAACAACAAGTTTTATGATGCTGTCAGCAACATTCACAGATTTATTGCAAAAAAAACGTTGCTAACCAACACCTCAACGTTTTTTTTTTTAATGTTGCTGGCAGCAACACCAATCAGCCTTCATTCCCTCTTTAAAAACATTGCAACGGAGATAGTATTCTCAATGAACCCCCTTTTTCTTTTCTTTTTGTTATATTCTGATAAAAAAAACTTAGGGCCTGTTTGGATACCAGGAGCAGAACTACTCTTCCAAAGAACAGAAGCTGAAGTACTCTATGGAGGAGCTGGAAAAGTAATTCTGTGCAGAAATGGCGTTTGGCAATCAACTCTATGAAGTACTGGCAGAAGTACTTTTGTGCTGAAAGTCTGTTTGGGAACCATACTGACTTCTCATGACTTCTAGAAAAAAGACCAGAATACCCTTATATTATACCAGTTACTGTTTTTTATCTTTTAGTGTCATAATATGCCTTCAAACTATACTGTTTTTGACATTTTAACTATAAATATTAATATAATATAATATAATAAATATTAATATAATATAATATAATATTTTAAATATTAAATATTAATATAATATGTTTAAATCCATTATACTTAAAATTTTAAAAAAAAATTGACTGACTATTTTTGACATAATATGACATAATATTTTAAAAAAAAAATTGACAGACTGTCTTTTAGTGTCATAATATGCCTTCAAACTATATTGTTTTTTACATTTTAACTATAAATATTAATATAATATAATATAATAAATATTATTATAATATAATATAATATTTTAAATATTAAATATTAATATAATGTGTTTAAATCCATTATACTCAAAATTTTAAAAAAAAATTGACAGACTGTCTTTTAGTGTCATAATATGCCTTCAAACTATATTATTTTTGACATTTTAACTATAAATATTAATATAATATAATATAATAAATATTAATATAATATAATATAATAAATATTAAATATTAATATAATGTGTTTAACTATAAATATTATTATAATATAATATAATAAAGATTAATATAATATAATATAATATTTTAAATATTAAATATTAATATAATGTGTTTAAATCCATTATACTCAAAATTAAAAAAAAAATAATTTAATATTAATAAATGTTTCTTTTGTTTGATTTAAGGACAAATGAATTAGAAATATTTTCATAGAAAATTAATAAAGTTAGGGGTATTTTGGTAAAATGAACCGTTAGATTTTGACTCCCCGCAAGAAGAGTTTTGAGAAATAGGTTTTCTTGACTTCTTCATAAAGAGTAATTTCTTGCTCCTGCGCGGAGTAACTCTTCGAGAGAGTAGTTCATACAAACGCATCCAAACGACTTCTAACTCCCCGCAAGAGTCAGAAGTAGCCAAGGAGTCCTATCCAAACGCCTACTTAGTCTCTGTTTGTTTTTTTTTTATAAAAAAAAAAACTGTAGTGAAGTCTCAAATAAAGTATCAAAACAGACTCAAAATAGATTCAGAATTTAAATTCTTCTGTCGAAAATAAATGGGTTCAAAAATCATCACCAATCACCATTGTTCTCTTTAGATTAAACCTCACAAATGCCTCAGCAGAACGTCAAGATGAAGGCTCCTCCATGGCCTTTTGCAGAATGGATTAAAGTTTTCAGGTTTAAAAACAAAGATCATTTTTTTAAATCCAATAATCGAAGCAAACTTCGATCTTACAAACGGAAAAAAAAAAAAAAAAAAACTAGATTAAAGTTTCTCAGAAATCTGAAAATCTTTAATGGAGTTTCGTTGAAGATCAGAAATCAAGGAAGAACACTCGTTTTTCTTGAATCGTATGGGAAGTTAATTCGTCTGGGGAAGAAAAGAAGACCCAAGAACAAAAAGGTTTAAGGTTTCTAGAGATTTTTTATATCGATTTTTGAATTTATGAGATGGATTGATGATCCACCTCACGAAATCGTCAATGACTCCAAAAACAGTGCCGATCCACGGTTTTTCGGTTCTTTTTGTCTCTCTATCTAGAATCAAAACAACAATCATGGATGGTTTTACCAAGTTTCACTCTTCGAGGTACCCTTCCACGGTTGTGTTTTCCCTTCTTAATGGAGGCACACAATGGAAAGATGGAGACAGACGAAGAAGAAAGACGAGTTCTTCTTTACTATCTCTTCTTTCATGAGTTAAGAAGGAGATAAAGAGAAGTAAATGGGATTTTTTTGTTATCACACACCAACCAATAAAAGAACAAACGCTGCTATCCTCAATTCCTTGTTGGGATTTTTCCTCTATTTTTTTTTTTTTTTAAACCATCTAGAAAATATTTTTTAAAAAAACTTGTTGTTATTGCTCACAGCATGTTGGTCATGCAAAAAAAAAAAAATTATTTAAAACAGCCCCCCATCCACCATTTTATTTTTTAGTTAGGAACAACATGACACAAATAATAAAAAAAAAAACGATTTGAACAATGAGAAGAGGGCTTGAAGACAGAAGAATAAATGTTTATATTTTTTTTTTCATTCCCTATCCCATCTACCGTTGTTCCATTCTTAAATAAAATTGAAATCTTACATCATTTAGGATCATCCTAAGTAACCATCGATTGAACCAAAGAAAATAATATGGTAGGATAACATATTCTAAATCGAACCAAATAACATTAGAAGATGATACAATCCAAAAATTATAAACAAAAATAAACAAAATAAAGAATAAATAAGATTTAAAAAAAAAAAAAACTAGGTCTAAATGGCAATGTTCCCTTACTTGGGGTTTTTCAAGCTTTATCCTCAATGTCCCCAGTGGAGTCGCCACTGAAAGCACCCTCGATCCGCGGGGTGCGTGGATCCGCTTTTGACCCTTGAGGTTTGGGAGTCGTCACCTAGTTATTACGGTCTAGGAACCGATCAATGACTCTAAACAGATAAAGGACTAATCTAGAATAGAAAAAAACTGAATTCGGGAATCATGTTACGGGGTTGGAAGGTGTTAGGCACCAATCCCGCCCGGTCAAAGCCGGTCTTTACTAAGTGAAAGCGCCATCGATCCGCGGGGTGCGCGGATCCGCTTTTGACCCTTGAGGTTTGGGAGTCGCCACCTAGTTATTGTGGTCTAGGAACCAAACTGACTCTAAAAAAAGGCAAACTAATCTACGAAAGAGAAAAAAAGTTCGGGGATCACATTACGGGGTTGGAAGGTGTTAGGCACCAACCTCGTCCGGCCAAAGCCGGTCTCTATTAACTTCCCAAATATATCACATTGCTAAAAACCTAGATAAAAACAAAAATAAAAAATTCATACCTTTCCGATAGCAAAGATTTTGCTCCCTCAGATCTGACAAAAAGAGCTCCTTGTACTGTATTCCTTTACTTCGTTCTGTCTCCGGATTTGACTTCGGATCTCCTAGATCAAGGTATCTCCTTGTTTCTGAATCTGAACTCTTCAAGTTTATTGCGGATTTAGGGGTGTTTTTGGAGGGATTTTAGGTGTTTTCTAGACTAAAATTGAAGGGGGGATATTAGGTAAGGGGTTGGGGCTCCAAAACTAAGGTTTATGTGGGGCTAGGGGAGCTTCTAGACCTACTTCTCTTAGGGTTTATGATTTTATACGAAAATAGGGTGTGAGCACATTTATTTATAGATGTTTTTTAGGGTTGATTTGGATAGAGTTAGTGTTTAATTAGAGAACTTTTAATTAGAGTTGTGTTTTAGTTAAAATTGTTTTAGGTAGAATTGTGTTTTAATTAGAATTGTTTTTAAGTTAGAACTCTATTAGATAAAGTTATTATTTAATTAGAATTCTATTATGACTTTTGGTCTTATTTAATTGACTTTTAATGTTTTGACTTTAGTCTTAATTGATTGACTTTTAATATCTTGACTTCAGTCTTGCTTAATTGACTTTAATTTTGACTTCAGTCTCACTTAATTGACTTTAATACCTTGACTTCAGTCTTGCTAGATTGACTTTAAATTTTTGGAGAACCACCCCTCTAAAATATCTTTAATTCTTTGGACCCCCAAATGGAGGGGTCCTTAAAGAAATATCTCACGAACCCTCAACAATTTTGCTTGAGAATCCGATTGATCGATTTCTTTGGTTCAAATTTTTAAATTAATTTCATCAATGTTTTACTTTAATTATTTAATATTTTATTTATTAATTTCGAATTTTTTAATTATGAAAATCATGAAATTACCGTTTTGCCCCCGGAGAGGACTTTTCACGTTTCAAGTCGGTTTTTAATGTTCTAGGATGTTTTAGAATCGGTTTTTCGTAAGGAATTCAATGAAAATGTTGGTTTGTGTCATTTATGAAAATTTTTATGTGAAATGATTGTGAACTTTATGAGGGGCATTTTCGTAATTTTGTCAAATTCTGTTAAAATTGGTGAAATGATTTATTTGATTTCGATTTATTATTTTATGTGTTTGAATGGGTTTTCCTAAGCGTAATGTAGGCTCTAGGGTTGTTTTGAGGTTAGGGGTATTTTGGTAATTCGGTCAATTTTTAGTGATTTTTATTGTGAAGCTTCTTTTTGGTCTGCAAGATGATGATTTCTATGTTTCTGGAGTCGTATTTTCCTAGCGTAGCGTGGTTTCTAAGGTTTTGTTAGTTTGAGATACCTCATCCGGATTTCTGAAACACATCTGGTAACAAAATAAAGCAATGGAATACACATCCATCATTGGAAATCATTGCGATCGGGTTGACGAGTTGATTAATCAGGCGGATGCAAAAATGGGGTGTCTACACTAAGTTCCCAAATAGGTTACATTGCTAAAAAATCTAGATAATAATAAAATAAAAAATAATAAGTTATACATTTCCGATAGCAAAGACTTTGTTCCCTCAGATCCGATAAAAATTGTTCCTTGTACCGTACTTCTTGCTTCGTTCTGTCTCCGGATTTGATTTCCGATCTCCGAGACAAGGTATCTTTTCTTTCTTGGATCTGAATTCTTCGAGTTTGTTAATAGATTTTGAAGTGTTTTTGGAGGGCTTTTAGGTGTTCTTTAGGCTAAAATCGAAAGAGGGATGTTAGGTAAGGAGTTGGGGCTCCAAAACTAAGGTTTATGGGAGGCTAAGGAGACTTTTAGACCTACTTCTCTTAGGGTTTATGAATTGATACGAAAATAGGGTGTGAGGACCTCTATTTATAGATTTTTTTAGGGATTGATTTAGATAGAGTTAGTTTTTAATTAGAGTTCTTTTAATTAGAGTTGTGTTTTAGTCAGACTTGTTTTAGGGAGAGTTGTGTTTTACTTAGAATTGTTTTAGGTAGAGTTGTGTTTTAGTTAGAACTCTATTAGATAGAGTTATTATTTAATTAGAGCTCTATTATAATTTTGACTTTTGGTCTTATTTGATTGACTTTAAGATTTTGACTTTAGTCTTAATTGATTGACTTTAAATATCTTGACTTCAGTCTTGCTTAATTGACTTTAATCTTGACTTTAGTCTCACTTGATTGACTTTAAATTTTTGGAGAACTGCCCTCTATTATATCTTTAATTCTTTGGACCCCAAATGGAGGGGTCCTTAAAGAAATATCTCACGAACCCTCAACAATTTTGCCTGAGAGTCCGATTGATCGATTTCTTTGGTTCAAAATTTTAAATTAATTTTATTAATGTTTCACTTTAATTTAATTTCAAAATTTTTAATTATGAAAATTGTGAAATTACCGTTTTGCCCCCGGAGATGACTTTTCACGTTTTAAGTCGGTTTTTAATGTTCTAGGATGTTTTAGAATCGATTTTTCGTAAGGAATTCAATGGAAATATTAGTTTGTGTCATTTATGAAATTTTTTGTGTGAAATGATTGTGATCTTTATGAGGGGCATTTTCGTAATTTTGTCGAATTCTGTTAAAATTGGGAAAATGATTTATTTGGTTTCGATTTGTTATTTTATGTGTTTGAATGGGTTTTCCTAATCGTAACGTAAGCTCTAGGGTTGTTTTGATGTTAGGGGTATTTTGGTAATTTGGTCAATTTTTAGTGATTTTTATCACGTAGCTTCTTTTTGGATCTGCAAGATGATGATTTCTATGTTTCTGGAGTCGTATTTTCCTAGCGTAACGTGGTTTCTAAGGTTTTGTCAGTTCGAGATACCTCATCCGGATTTCTGAAACATTTCTGGTAACAAAATAAAGCAATGGAAATAACATCCATCATTGGGAATCATTGCGATCGGGTTGACGAGTTGATTAATCGGGCAGATGCAAAAATGAGGTGTCTACACCCGTTAACCATAGGATATTTTTAGATCGCAATAGAGACTGATCATCTGATCAGACGGGTTCGGTGCCTAACACCTTCCGAAACACGTAACCTAACCCCTTACCCATCTCTCTGATCCGCGGACTGACCCATATCCATTTGAAGTTTATTTTAGTTCCTAAACCTAAACTAGGTGGCGATTCCTTATTTTTTTAAAAATCTCCGAGATACGTAGATCGAACTATCCGCTATTTACTGGACGCCATGGGGTCGAGGCGATTTCACATAGAAATAGATTACTAGAATTCATGACTTAGAGCGAAACCCCACTCCACTATTGATCCACGTGTCACACTAGTTCTCACTAATTCTCTCTCACCAACTTTGTTGCTTTGTTTCCAAAATTAACCCACACAAATTAATGTTAAAAATGACAATAAATAGATTATGTATCTCACTTAGTTATAAAGTATATCTCCATACCCCTCCACACCTATATTTTAACTGATCAAATAGTCCTTATCTTTAAAATAAATAGATTATGTATCTCACTCATCTTTCTTTTCAAAAGATTAATGACCTAAATGCCCTTATTTTTAAAATACGAAAAAAAATTCTTGATTTTCTTTTTGAAATATGTCAAGTGAAAAAAAAAATTACCCTACTCTTCGACTAGATTCTATTTACTGCTACTTTTATAAATAAATAAAAAAATTGCTATCCCATTTGAAAAATAAGAAAAAATAATTCCTTGAAAAATGTAAATTTTATTTATTTTCATTGGAATTGAATTTTGTATCTAGAAAATACATTCTCATACCACCTCCTAATGTTATTCGCACTTCTCAGCCAGTAACCCCAATTCAAAAATAAAAAATCATAATTTTCAAACTTGACTTAAATGTTCGTCAAGTTAAGTCTAGACCACTACTTACAAGTCAAAGTAAACAAGTCAAATATAAAAATATTAAATTTATAAATATTTAAAACTAGTTTCTATAACTTTTAAAATAAATAAAATATTTTATTTTATTTTCTTAAATATATTGTATATAACTAAATAACTCAATCATTTTTTTACTCGTGATCTTTTTTGAATTAACTCAATTGAATTGACAAGTTGTTAATTCAAAACTATCCTTGATGTTATTTTTTTCTTTGTCAAATTTAACGATTTGGACTACTCCCTACCACCTTGTGAGTATTGAGTGCACTCGACTCGGTTGAATCATTCGTAAAATTCATTGTGATCAACTCATGCCTTTGGCTAAAAACTTATTGTTGAACAACTTGAAAAATGGATTGATTCTAATTAGACGCTTTGGACGAAATATGAGACAAGTAATATTTTTCAAAAAAATATGAACCTTGATTTATATATTGTCAAAATAATAAATACATAAAATTTACATTGAAAATTATTATTATTATTTTTTATTTTTCAAGGAGGAAAGCAATTTTTGAAAGCAATTTTGTGTGTTACTAAATTTTAGTAGTAGAATCTAATTGAAGATTAAGGTAATTTATTTTTTCCACTTGAAAATTTTGAAAAGAAAATCAAGATATTTTTTTCATACTTCAAAGTTAAGGGCATTTAAGTCATTGACCTTCGGAGAAGAAAGAAAAAGGGAATTTCATCAATTAAAATACATAGTAAGGGGTGTGGAGAGAAACTTTATAACTAAGAGAGATAAGGAATCTATGTATTGTTATTTTTAACATTAATTTGTGTGGGTTTGTGAGAGAGAATTAGTAAGAAATAATGTGACACTTGGATCAATAGTGGGTTGGGATCTCCAAAATCACACTCAAAATGACCCTCCTTATCTTATATCAAGTTTAAGAAAGATTTACTTGGCAGAAAGAAAATCAAGATATTTTTTTCATACTTCAAAGTTAAGGGCATTTAAGTCATGGACCTTCGGAAAGAGAAAGAAAGAAAAAGGGAATTTCATCAATTAAAATACATAGTAAGGGGTGTGGAGAGAAACTTTATAACTAAGAGAGATAAGGAATCTATGTATTGTTATTTTTAACATTAATTTGTGTGGGTTGTGAGAGAGAATTAGTAAGAAATAATGTGACACTTGGATCAATAGTGGGTTGGGATCTCCAAAATCACACTCAAAATGACCCTCCTTATCTTATATCAAGTTTAAGAAAGATTTACTTGGCAGATCTATCTGTTGCATTTTTATCATAAAAAATCTTCCTTGGAGTTCTGACAACTCAAAGGGATGCTAACTTTGGGAAACTAACTTTACGAAGTTTGCCACCCACCAAACCTCATTTTATCAAGTTTGTTATCCCACAAAGCTGAGAGGGTGGATCCATGTCACAAAATTCAAATGTATGTTGTTAATTTGCTACTTAACATATCTTGGAGTGAATGCTAACCACGTCAATTTTTGCCATAGATTATAAAGGATAAAATTCTAAGAATTTTGGAAAAAGAAAGTTAATTTTCATCATTGAATTTTAATTTTAAATTGGAGAGTTTGGTGGTCATCATTTTTCAACAATTATGATCAAGCTCAATTTTTGTTTTTGAAATTTTACTTTTGAATCTGAATATTTTCATAAAACTACAAGGCTGTGTTGTTGGATTAGTAATTTGATAATTCATGTGGGCCTAACAATACTTACCAATATTTGAAATCTTAGTAAGTTAGTCATGCTAGCCTTATTAAAAAAGTAAGGTTTGTTAGAATGACAAACTTGGTAAAGTTGGGAGTTTTTGTAATAAAATTGCCACTAATAGGTCTGCCTAGTAAATCTCTCTAAAGTTTAAATATTAAGATGGGGGCATTTTTAGAATCCAAAAGTTTGGTGTCAACCCAGTTCAACTCCTCCTTTCATTTTAATTAAAGTTTTTTTTTTTTTTTTTTGAAAAATTATCTAGGTTAAGACAGACCCAAACCAACTACAACCTCACATAATACATCCCCCTTTTATTCTGAACAAGAATAGATAACAGAGCACTAGGGAGCGAATTATAATTCAAAAAAAAAAAAACAACCTAAATTATCATTCATCAAAGCTAGTATATCAACAGTCCTGTTAGCTTATCCGAAAATATGGGTGAAGGAGGCCTCTTGGAATCTTGGGAGAAGGGTCCTAATCAAGAGAATCAAGTGATGAACATGCCAAGAGCACTCCAAATGTCGTTGAAGATGTTCACCGTTACTAAGGAATCAGATTGGATAGTGATTCTGAGGTGTTGGAGGCTGCCGCAAGCCAGATACTCTCATGGATACCCTGTAACTCATGATGTAAAACAGATCTAAAAGTATCGCAACCCACCAACGCAACCATCACATTATCCTCAAAGTCACAAATGATGACTCCATAGCCTCCTCTTAGAGTAGAGAAAACCCCATCAATGTTAATGATGATCATACTCACTGGCGATTTTTTTCAAGAACAATAAACTTGTCTAGAATGGGAGAAGGAAGCTTGAAATCCCCAAGCATTCATAAAAGATCTGTTATAGTCCGAGTCTTTAATAAAGTTTAAAATATCCTCGAATTTGATTCGAATATCTTCCTAAATATTGCAAAATACCAAACTTAGTAAAAATTTTGTATTTTTCTTTCTAAAGACCTCAACCCTAATGGAAAAGCTGATAAGTCAAGATGATCAAATTGGCTTAAAGGACCGAAGTTTGGAATGAAGTTTTTCGAAAATCAGAACCTAGTAAAAAAAGATATTATAGGCCGGCCTCTCTCTCTCTCTCTCTCTCTCTCTCTCTCTCTCTCTCTCTCTTTATTTTAAAAAATTATTTTATCATTAACATAAAATTATAATAAGGGAATTTGCTAAAAAAATGAAAAAAAAAAATGTTTAATTTGAGTTTTCAATTATCCTTTGTTTAATTTTTTTAAATGGCTAGAACCTTTTTGTGAGGATAAATGGTTGATTATTCAACCTTTGGACGAGCACCTAACATCTTATCTACACTTTAGTGGTTCACACTTCAAATTTGACTTCCACCACGATTTTTATTAGTCTTAGATTTCCCATCATGTGGGCTACATGATATGGATTTCTAAAAATGTTGTTTGGATTCTCTAAAGTAACAGAATGAAGATTCTATCGTATTGAGGAACCGCATACGTGTCATTTATCAAGCTTGACTCATGTCATATTAATTAAGTATGATTTGGGCATATTTTTTTAACTTCTTTGGAAATCAATAGAGGTCACATTCATTCGAGTTTAACGATTTTGTTTCATGTGGAAATTATTAGGGAATATCCTCTCATTTCGATCGAAATTCAAATGTCGTTTTAATCTAATATTTCCAAAAGTTATTTTCTTAGTTAAGAACTTTCCACCAACCAAATGAAATTTTAATTTGATTTCTTTTATCTATATGGTCATAGTCAAGCTGGTACCCAACTAGATCCAAGTCTTGGTTACCCACTCACCTACCCTTTCCCCAAAACATAATATGAAGCAATCTCATTATTTTATTATTATTTTTAAAAATAAAATTTACTTTTATGTTTTCTTTAGTTAAAAAATCATTTTTGTAATATTAGTTACATATATCTTCCAATATGTTTTCCAATAAATGAGAAGACATGATAACCATCTTTGTAATTTGTAATGTAAGAATGTGCAATGTGTAATATGAGAATGTTTTAATTTATGCTCCTACCCTTTTTTCTAGGGGTCCCGATCCCGTGCATTGAGCTAATTATTTATGAGGATAATTTTTATGATGAGAACATCGTCACAAAAAAAAAAAAAAAAAAATTAGTCCAATCTGAAATTTCTAACCTTATCAAAAGTGATTTATAGTCATAAGTAGTCGTTTTTTCTCCTCACAAAAAATAGTCACATAAGACAATTTTTGGATCCTCACGGGCACGGCTGAACACTACCCATTTTCCTACTTACATGGGTGTATAATTATTTTAAGAGAGTTACTATTGTCACACCAACTTTTACTAACACCGCATCAACTCTGCCCAAATCTTTGGTGATTTATATAAAGATTGGGGTGGCACACACCAATTTTTCTTATAATACACAACAAATAAAACCAAATGGATTTCAAGATGTGACAATTACTTCTAAATTTCTCCTCATTTCAACTAAAACCTTAGACTTAACTTTCACTCTATCCAAAAGCCATTATTAAAATTATGATCATATCTCTACTAAAACCATAGCCTTAAATTTCACTTTATCCAAAACCATTATTGAAATTGTGTTGATATCTACTTTAAAGAAAAGAAAATCAACCCTTGTATTATTAAAATTATTAATGAGGTCAAATCTAAAGACAGGAAACAATAGATCCTCACCTGCCTTTAATCTTCAAACCAAAAGGGCAAAATAAAAACTAGTTTCAAGCCAGACTCTAATGCAATAGAAGTTTCATGGACACTACTGTCCAGATAAAAATACCACCACTTATATCGATTAAGAACATAAAGCACGACAAAGACTAGACTTGGGTGCGATCTTATGTTGATTTCCACAGAATGGTGGTTTCAGCGATCATGGAAGTAACCACATAGGGATCCATGTTCGAAGCAGGCCTTCTATCTTCAAAATAACCTTTGCCCTCTTTCTCCGTGTCTCGGCCAACTCGAATGGAAGCCCCACGGTTTGCAACTCCCTGTTTATCACACATGTGAAAAGAATACGAGTAAACCCTCATTTTAAATATTCAAGTTAAAAGTCCTAAAAGAGCGAGAGATGGATCGAGTTGTTTTAAATGTTCGTTTAGCTGACGCGAAAATCTTCAGAATTGTTTTGTTTTCGTTGTTGAGAGATTCTATTGCCATACCAACTTTAGTTAAAGCCACCCAATTCATATATAAATCACCAGAGAATTAGCACACATCTTGGGGGTGGCGTTAGCAAAAATTGGTGTGCAATAGAAATATAAATAAATTTATTAACTAAGCAAAGCAAGAAATAAATAAAGGAAAATAAAGCCCCTTGAGCATCAGAAACAAGATCCCACTTAAATTGCTTTTATTGATGTTGAATTTATTGAATTCTTGAAAATTGCTATTAGTAGTATATAGAGAGCTATATAGTATTGCTTTAGTATATTTTAAAATTGTTTTTAGCATTTGCAGTTGTTAAATTTATTTAACAGAGGAACAAGATTTAGTTAGTCAAACTCAAATCTTTGGAATAAGTATTTTGTTTTTTAGGAAAATTATTAAATATAACTTAAATCCAAAGAGGTGAAGGTGTCTTTATTTACCCATAGGAAGGTGTTGATGTCAGCTGTTTCATGACGTCCAGTGAGACGACGTTCATTGCCTTCTCCATATGCAGCAATGTGTTCCTTGTGCTTCAAGCCCAGCTTCTCAATTGCCTTCTTGATGATCTCATACCCTCCATCTTCTCTCATCGACTTGGTA
Source organism: Akebia trifoliata (assembly GCF_017979445.1). Classification (NCBI taxonomy): domain Eukaryota; kingdom Viridiplantae; phylum Streptophyta; class Magnoliopsida; order Ranunculales; family Lardizabalaceae; genus Akebia; species Akebia trifoliata. The sequence goes on from NC_141377.1 coordinate 30,294,345, forward strand.
CTAAAGCCACAACACATCAAAATTCATCATATAGAGAACAAGAAGAATTATGAAAAAAAAATCATTTTTAGTCATGTAAAGTACACACAATTAACATCAACATTTATTAAAGAGAATATAGAATGAATAAACCTTATCTTCAAAGAAGAATACAATTTTGAATTGGCTATTAAAATTACCTCGAGAATGTAGCGAGCTACCCAGACTTCATCACCAGCGGAGATTCCAACAGAAGGTCCAACTTGGAACTCCCACTGTTTAACAAGAATCAAGATTAATATATAAAATATTACAACAAATTAGTAAAACTTAAATAGGAATAAAAAGAATATAATAATACTTGTCCCGGCATCACTTCTCCATTGATTCCACTGATGTTGATGCCTGCATAGAGACAGGCTTTGTAGTGAGCATCGACAATATCACGCCCAAAGGCTTTGTCAGCACCAGCAGCACAGTAGTATGGTCCCTATTAGGCAGAAAACAAGCAACTTTAATTAAAGTTAAGAAACCAAGGATCAAAATATCAAATGACAAGTAGTTTCATGCTTGTTTGAGTAAGAAACAAACTAGTGTTATCGGATGCCATAATACCATAATGAATAACATTAAGCATCCCCAGCCAAGTAAATACTTCATATTTAGATGAGTAAAACTACTCTGTATCGATCATCCAACCCAAGACACTCAACCCCAATAGATTAAACCAAAACAAGATCTTAATCCTTTAAAAATCCTTAAATAAAAATTGCAAGCTAACATTAAAGGATCTGATCCTTACTAGATGGGAACCACGATAAGAAAAAAATCCACAGAAATAAAACCTAGTGGCAGGAATCTTCTACCAAGGAAATACTACTAAAGGAAAACAAAAGAAACGTCTATCTACACAAACAAAAACGAGAAAATAAATCAAGAGAGATTCTATTGCCACACCAACTTTTGCTAACACCATCCCAATTCAAATGTAAATCACCAAAGAACTAGCACACATCTTGAGGTGGGGTTAGTTAAAGTTGGTGTGGCAATAAAGCTCGCTGAATCAAAACACTAAAAAACTAGACATTGAATCAAAACAAAAAACAAAAACAAAAACAAGATAAATTAATAAAAATCCCCCAAAACATTAACCAAGAAGAACACCCATTGAAAAAAAAAACCAGAAGTAGAGAATACTCATTTAAGAAATCAACCAAATTACTCCATTTTGGCATGTTTTTTCCCTAATCAAAGACTTTGAAATCACGTAATTTTAAATGAATTATTTTTTTTTTTTTTTTAAAGATAAGGCAATTTGAATTGTAATACCTGTGGACCAGGAAAACCTCCCACGGGCCACCCGATGGGCCATTTAACATCTTTTTGCAAAAGGGTGTATTCCTGCTCTATGCCATACCTGTTCATCTCAAATCAGATTTTGATTACGTAGGAATATAATACAATAAATCCCAAAAAATTAAATTCAGATCAAATTAGGAAGTAAAAGTGGTAGAAATTAGAAGATATATATACCAAGGCACTTCCGCAACCACTTTGGGATGGCTGAAGATCTTTGCAGCATTATGTCTCTTGTTCGTGGGAATTGGTTCTCCAGCAGGAGTATAAGTATCACACATGACCTAAACAAATCATAAAAAAACAAAGGATTTGAATTGTAAACCCACTAAGATGTATAAGAACTAATTATCAACAAATAAATATTAGAGTGATAGAGTGATGCTTACAAGGATGTTCTTGCCTCTCCTGAATGGATCTTTGAAAATAGCTTGGGGACTGTTTCAATTAAGCAATAAAATTAGAAAAACAAGTAGATTAGAATATGAAAGGTTCTTAATTATTGAGAATTAAAAAGAGGAAAAAACTTACTATAAGATCACTTCACTATCTTCTCCTGGAGCTTGACCTGTGCTTGACCCATCGTAATTCCACTTCGGAAGCTTATGGGGGTCGGTAACTGGTCCCGAAAGCGTCTAACTCAGGGAAAAAAAATCCAATAACTAATTCAATCTTAATAAATAAAACACATACACAAATAAACACACCCTCACCCACACACACACACACACACACCCCAAAACAAAACAAAACAAAATCACGAACAAAAAACCAAAAAAAAAAAAATTGGTGTACAAAGGGATTACCCTCGCTTTGCTTCGGATGTCCATACCAGATCCACCAATCCTGTTCAAAAATTAACATTTGGAATAATTAACACAACCATTACAGTAAAACACCAAAACCTGTATAAAAAAAAATCACCAAAAGAACACAACATAGCATAGAATAGAGTTCAGACTACACACATAAACGAAAAACCATTGAAAATAATAGGAAAAAAGGAATACCATAAAAGGAAAATCAAAGAAACAGAGAGATCTACACAAACAGAAACAAAGGAAATCAATTGAAATCCCCCAAAACATAAACCAAAAAGAAAACCCATTACAGAAGAAGAAAAAAAGAGAATACCCATTAAGAAATCAGATATCAAAAGAAACAAAAATGAAAAAATAAATCGATCCAATCCCCCACCATCACCACTACCACACACAAAACAAGGATAAAAAAAATCGTAAAAATAAGTCAAAAATTACATACCCACCAGAGATTGATCAAAAGAAGCCAAAAATAATACAAAAATCCCACAAATATTAAAAACCCAACATGATTATAAATCAAACAGATTAAATTAGAAACATTTGAAAAAATGAATTTAATACAGAGAAGGAGAAAACTCACCATATGTACTCTGCGATCACCTTATCAGTGGTCTCAGAGAGATTCAAGTTGACCAGATCCGTAAGTAGAGACATATTGGGAAGAAACGAAATCCACAAACACAGAGAAACGTTCCTTCGATTGCTCTCTCTCGCTTGTGATCTCTGTGTTCGTTGGACACTAGACGTGAAGGAAGATGGATTGATGAGGGGTCCTTTTATAAAGCGATTTTATTGGAAAAAAAAAATCAATTTTTGACATTAAAATAATAGTAAATAACTAAAAATTAAAAATTAAATGTCTCCGTAAAGAATGGTTGGTGAGAGAAGGACTTCTGACTTTGGAGCCCATGATGAGACTTCTTAACTCCGGTTAGGACTGAGGTTAGGTTTTTTTTAACTCTCATTAACTGTTACCTGTTGAATTTGTTAAATTACATAAATACCCTTTTTGGAGGACCTTGGTAGTGTAATTATTTGTAAACTCTTGCCTAACAAGGAGAAAGGGAATGGGCTTCTTGCATGGCTTAAAAAAAGAAAAATGCCATGGTCACACCAAATTTTACTCACAACAACCAATCCCTTTGAAATTAAAGGTATGTTTGATTGCATGGAAAGTCACTTTTCATGGAATTTGAAATCCATGAAAAATTAGTTGTGGAAAATAGGTAGGGTTGGAAAATCAAATTCCATTATTTGATTTCACTTGGATAAAATCATGGAAAATTATGAAAAAAAAAAAAAGAAGAGGAGGAAGAAGATGAGAGGAGGGGGAGAGGAAGAAGAAGATGACGAGGAAGAGGAAGAGGGAGGGGGGAGGATGTGGTGACGATGGCGACGAAGGTGGTGGCGGCGACGACGGTGGCAACGACGACGACGGAAGTAAGTGAGGAAGATGGGGGGAGAACGTGGTGGTGGTGGAGGTGGTGGAAGAGGTGAGGGATGAAGAAGAAAGAGAAGAAGAAAAAGAAGAAGAGAGAGAGAAGGTGGTCGGAGATGGAGCCGACGGCGATGACGACAACAGCGAGGTTAGTGTAATGGTGGTGGCGGTAGGGAAGAATTGATGATGAAAAATATGAGTGGATTTCATTTTCCCACCCATATGGGTGGAAAAGTGAAATCCATGATTTAGTGGACTTTTTGAATGGGGTAGAAAATGAATTTCCATTTTCATGTGCAATCAAACACTTGAAAAATGTCATTTTCCATGAAAATTGATTTTCCACCATATTTTCCATGTGCAATCAAACATACCCTAAATAGTTATTTGCATATGGATTGGTGTGTTATAACTATAAAAAAGTTGATGTGTTAATAGCAACTCTCTTTAAAAATCAAACTAATGATTGAATAAAAAATTTATCAATTAATCTGAAAAATAGTTGAATGTCGGATCATTTTGGTTAGATTGATTTATATTTATTAAAAATGGGAATATTAACGTTCAAGACCTCATAGGAACAATTGCATTGTCCAATATTTTTTTTTTCAATAATACCTCTTCTTATTTTGTCTTTTAGTAAAAAAAGACAAGGGTATATTAATTTTTATGCAATTTATTATTTTATTAATAATAATAAAATTATTATATTAGCATTGATTGTTAAAGTATTTACTAAAAAAAAAAAAAAAAACCTTTCATTTAAAATATTTAAATGCTCATAGCATTTATTATATTGCCATTGATTATCAAAATATTTATTAATATATCCTTATCTTTTTTACTAAAATATAAAACGAGAAAGGATATTATTGAAAAAAAAAAAATTTAGACAATGCTAACGTCTCCATGAAGTATTGGACATTAGCATTCCTCGTTAAAAAAAAAAAATTAATATGTATATTTATGTATTTTTTCTTAAATTACATTTTTCTTTCATAGAATGTGATAGATTTGATTTTGTTACAAAAGTTGGTCCAATCACAATTTGGTCCATTTTTTAAACACTAGCATATATAGAAATTGAGTATTCACTAATCTACCCAATTTTATATTTAATTGGTTAGATCATCATTTCGATCATTTTTGAAATAATGGTTTCTTATAAGTCGCTCGTGGCATGTTGTGCGTTCTATATTTTGTGTCCCCCGTTTCTAAGTTATCACTGAGTAAAAATATTGAAAATGAGCTACAAAAATAGCTTCTCGTTTTTACGAAAAGTCAGAAGGGGTAAAAAATGACAAGTGATTTTTGGTGAAAATATCTATGATTCTAATTTAATCTCAAAATGTTCCTAGATTTTTAAGTTAACAACAACAGTGTCCACTAAACGTTTTATACCTTCTACGGCACATTTAGACCTTGAATATCTCATATGCAATTCTTACCGATATCACTCAAAGTATTTCCCATGAATTATCAATTATTAGAGGAGTGACATTTGCCAACTTGTCTTTTCTTTTCTGTTTTTACTCACCAAATAGATAAGGATCAACTGACACACAACCTGTCTTTTTTCCCCCACAATGGATCCTACAATACAACAACAATGCTCTCCATTGGCTACACTACTTAACCCTTCTTGAAAGCAACTTTTATTTTTTTATTTCTGCTTTTTTTTCTTTTTCTTTACATGTGATGGCTAAGTTAGGCACAAAGGGATATAAAACTAATAAGACGAAACTATGATACATAGTTAGGAATGAAAATGTATATAAAAGTAACAAAAATTATGTTACCAAACTAGAGAAGAGGCTCAGACAATCAAATCAATGGTCTGCATATGCCAGCACTATTGTTAGAAAAAAAAAAAAAACAAATATCTATTACAATAAGAATTCTCAAGTGTAATTCTAAGGAAACTATTGCCATATTTATAAGTTGCCCATCAACATTGGACTTGATGTTACCATTAGTGCCCTGAAAGTCATTTGTATGCATATATGGTCATTTTTGTTAGAAATTAAGAGATTCTTTATGTCGTAGAAATTAATGCCACTATTATTCTCCCATGTATGATGTGGATACATAGCCAAATTCCATTTGTCATAATGTAGCCAATGAGATATGAGATGTCATATGGTCTCTTTGTAATATTAGAGATTTATAGTATTCTATTTTTGTTCAATACATAAAGAGAGGACATTCAAATACGTAGAACATTTAAGCCCGTGCAAGTGTCAGCATGTTAAGTTGCTTAAAGTCAATGAGTACTGATACCACGACTTGAGTTCAAAACCCATTTTCACCTAGTAATTACTAACCACTAATCTCACTTGCCTAGCAAAAATAATAACAACAAATGTCAATTCATCAAGGACCCTACTGTCCAAAGTTTTCAAATATCACGAGATCCGAAGCCCCAACGGTCATGACTAATCAAGAAAAAGATTGAATCAATGCAAAAAAAGCAAGCTCTAATTTTGATGTGGAACAAAACCTAATATTAAATAAGCAAGTTCTCTTCCACCTTTTAAAATAATTTCACAAATAGATCATATAAGGTAAAAGATAAATAGATAATACTTTATATATACAATACCTAACCATTGTTAGGTAACAAGTCAAAATCTTAGAATAGGTTTTAATTGAATGTTTACGTAAACTTATGTTGTTGTAAAAATATGTAGACGTGGATCTTCAATGTTCGATTTGTTTTTAAAGAATTGGTCTTAATTTTAGCAAAATCGTAAAATTATATCTACAGTACTTGAACATATAGTTGATTATTTTCAATTGAATTCAAGTATTTAATTTGAAAGAAAGTATTCTTGGGACTTTTAATATGTGATTTAAGGATAGAAGAAATTTTGATGACCATGACGTTGATTTGGGTACATGAAATGCTCCAGGAGTATGTGGTCTCAATGATAAATGCATTCAAATACAATTGTATCCCTAAAAGAGAAGTTTTACTTGCAATCCCAATCACTTAAAATACGAAATAAAGAGAAAACACCTTTTTAAGTAAGGATAATTATAAAAACACCTCACAAATTAATAAGGGCAATTCACACCATAGTCAAATTGTTTTGTCTTATATGGGTTAAAAATTTCGGAATAACTGATTCATTGTGGGATGATCTCTATGATGAGAAAATCATCCTCACCAAAAATCAACCCATTCTGAAATTTTTAATCCCATCAAAATTAATTTACAAAAAAAAAAAAAAAATTGGACGATTTACTATTGTTGAACTTATTTTGATGGGATTAAAAATTTTGGAATAAGATAATTTTAACCATGTAAGTCAAAACAATTCAGTTATGGTCTGGATTGCCCTTACTAATTCGTGGGGTGCTCTTATGTAAAACTCAAAAGTAAAGAAAAAGAAACATGGGAATCTATCCTATATTCCATTACTTTAACATGTGCACTACTTTAAAAAGGTATTTTAGTCAATGTAATTGTCCATAAACCATTATTTGCAATCAGTTGAGCCAAAAAAATAATAGCTCTCTCTACTAAATTTGGTGTAAACTATGCTAATACCCCATTTGCTTATTGTTGCCCCAACTGAAAGAATAATTGTAGTGTTGAACAAAGTTAGACGCAAGACATCGAACACAATTAAATATAATCAAATTCTTCTATTTAAACCAAGTTTCCTAATAAATCAAATTATTCACAATTGATCAAATATCTTTGAATTTTTCTAGCAATAAACACATACTTAAAATATTACTTTTGACTCTTATGTTTTGGGAGTCACAAGAGCCACAAAGGAAATGTTTAATTAAAATGTGGTCTCACTTCTTGTTTTTTCCTTAAAAAAAAAAAGAAGAAAATAACCATTGGATTGTTTTATTTTTATTTTTTATTTGTTTGGTCTCAAAGTATCATACATAATGAGTGATGTAAACCTGAAAAAAAAATATGTATATTAATGTCAATTTGATCTCAAATCACATCAGATTGTAAGTGTGTCAGATTCTTCTGCATCAACTTGAGAAACCATGCCTCCTTCTTTTCAAAACCCCAAAAAGCCAGTTATGTGGGCCCCTTAGCCCAGTCCATGAATGAGGTTAATAGCCTCAAATATCCAAACATCATCTATTATTAAGATTCCAATTATCTATGATCACTAAAACATAATAGGGTTGGGATATGTTGACTCATGAGAAAACACATGACCACACAATATCCAACGGTTGAGATTTAAGAATACCTTGATAACACATATCTCAAAGATACTTATCTCGAGGATAAATCTAAATTATTAGATTTTGTATTTAAATGATTGGGATCATGTGTTTTTTTCATGAATCAAAGGATCCTGATCCTATATAATATATTAATTGGTATTGTTAAATATATTATTTTTCATCATAATTATTATTATTATTATTATTTAGCGGTGAGATATATTGACAATGATATAATGTATCTCATGCATCATGACGTGATGTCTCTTATTTTCTAATCAATAACTATAAAATTCTTAGATAAAGAAATAATAAATCAGTGGACATTATATGTGTATTTATATCATAATATTTCCATTTCTGTATTATTATAATGAAAGAAGAGTGAGTATATAGTTGACGAGAAATTTATATTAAATAAAATTATAAAAGTATAAAATTATTCGTACATATATATAGATTCATTAATATATTTAAAATAATTTATCCAAAATAATATAAAATAAAATAGTGATTTATCTTTTAAAATTTCTTCAAGTAAGTAACAAAATATGCAACAATAAGAGCCATTGATCATAAGGAGTTTTTATCTAGCAATACATGCATAGCACATGTCCCTTTCCTAATTTTCTATATTATAATTTTGCTTTAAAAATAATTTACCTTTGATGGCCACCCCTAACAATATAAAGTATATGTTACCATTTGAAATCTGCAGCATTTTAGTCTTAAACTTATAAATACGATAAACAGGTATATATTTCATCCATTCGATTTTAATACCAATTTTTTTCCACCAAACCTTACCATGAAAACCTAATAGAGGCCCATTTAGAATTAATGTACAAGATAGTGATTCTAAAACAAACATTAAGATTTTACAAAAAAGAACATGGATTGAATGGATGACCAAGATTCGTTAAATCAATCCAAAAAATTTAGAATATAGTTTTGATTATGCTAAGGGCAACTAATTTCTTAAACCATTTTTTGAATTTTAAAATCTTGATTATTTTTCATCCATATTTTTGTGATATCAGAAATTATCGATTAAGGTTACGCTCACTTAGTCGGTTTATGATATGATTTTTCTCTAGTTAGTATTTTATTTTTATTTTTTTTTAAGAATAATGCTAAAGTGACCTCAAGATTGGACCTCACATCTCACACCCTGATGTGAAAGTGTACGGGAATTGTTGATGCTTTTTCTTGAGATACACACGTCAAGATGTGCAATATGAGATCCAATCTTGAGGTCACTCCAGCACGACCCTTTTTTTAATACGATAGAAACATATGACCTTATATGCCAAAGTCTATGCTTAAGTTACGATACACAAGTATTATTTAAGGGGTTGATCACCTAACCTTATTTTGACAATTTATTAATCACAATTTTTTGGGTCATTTAGACGTACTCTTTCTTTTACCTTTTGGTGAATATTTGAGACACTTTCTTTATTTTAAATTTGACAACTGCATCCATTGATCTAAGTCTTCTCTAATTGACTAATGAAATGACCTAAATGCCCTGATCTTCAACCTCTAGCAAAAAAATATTCTTAATTTTCTTTCCCAAACCCCAGCATTTTCAACATCTTGGGTAAAATCTTATTGTCAACCTTAAAATTAGACCTACGAAACTCAAAAATGAGAGACGATTTTCGGGGAAGTTGAAGAAGATTGAATTTTGTAGGAGTAGAAATGGGTTCTCTCTATCTCTCTTTATATATTCCAAAAATTCTCTATGAATGAAATTCTCAACAAAAAAAAAAAAAAAAACCCATTTCTCACTTTCTTTGAAACAAGCATTTGGAAGAGAAAAAAATGGGTTCAAAAGTTTTCGAGAAGAAAAGGAAAGTATAGGGTACCATAATGAAAAATAAAATTGATTATCTATATCCCATCAAACCATTTAATTTGAAAAGGTTGGTGTGTTATAAGTAAAAGTTAGTTTTCCAATAAAATTTTTGATTTGTTAATCATACTTATTCATATTACCATATATAGAGATATGTTAAAGATTCAGAATGTATCAAACAGTGTAAGAGACACAAAACAAAGGAAATAGACTAGTGGCATTCGGCATGTTAACTTTATCCAAAGTTACCAAAATCAACTCAGCACATTTTCTATTGTCTCTTATTCTCTCTTGTTTCTAATCTAGCAAGATAATTGGTTTTAATATGGACCCATGTTTTAAAATTCTTCGACAAGAAACGCTTCGTTATTTCCTTTCTAAGGTTTGGATAAAGCAAGCATCGGTTGCCACGCGATGGCATCTTTTGTGAAGTTGGCATATTTATTTGAATCAACATTGGTGGATGAAGATTACAAGGACTAACCATGGACCACAACCTTTTTTTTTTTTTCTTTTTCTTTGATCATTTACTGGCAATGTCCCTAAGAATATATTCCAAAACATCTTAGTGAATCCATACTGGCTTGGTGTCTATCAAAAAGAGCTTGCAAGTAACCAAAGATTTTGTGATTTGTTTAGTTTTAGCCAAATTATGAAACAAGGGACAAAAGAAGCCTAAATGATTTGTCTGATCCACGTTTATTAAGTATTTATGAGATAAGAAATATCTCTAGTACGACAATTGGATAAAAAATACTTTTCTTATTTAGGAAAATTTCATCCCACGTCAACATCTGGCATGTGGCATCCATGATCAAATGACACAAGGATGTAAATAACAAAATTTTAATCTGAAATTGAGATCATATTCGAATCATTTTACTCTCATTAAAATCACATCCGGATTCGATCTGATCGAATTAATTAATTCGGGTCGAAGAATGTCAAATCATTTAAGATTATTTCAAATAAAATTGTTAAAATATAATTAACGGTGACTTGAACTAACAAACCATATAGGGCCAAGCTGTATCAACAAAGTAACATGTTGTACTTGTATTTTTTTTTTCCTTTATATCTTTAATTCCGACATCAAAAATATATGTCTATGTATAAAAGTAAATTTAAATAAATGCAAATACAGAATATATGTCAGGTAAGAATAGGTGCATTATATTACAGAATATATTCCCTATCTTCTAAAAAAATATATGCCCCATGCAGTGAAACGCCCTAATTTTTATCCATACAAAGAGAACCTTCTTTGATGCTTATATGACAAATTCTATGAAATGTGGATTGTGACTTAGGGGTAAGATTGTTGACTGATTGGTTATATTCGATAGCGAAATAGATTTTAAAATAGTGGATTTGGAGTGAGGCGCCAAAATTCAAACAAAATTTAGCAATATGATTTGATGGATGTGGATTGATGTAGTGAGAGCATATAAGAAAATTACTTGAATTAACAAATACATGCTTTTAGATGGAATTGAATCGAGGAATAAAATTCATTTTGCCAATCCTAAATTTTTAGAATATTGGATTCAAGAATCATTCATCCAAACTAGATATAATATTAATAAATGACCCTAATTCTAGGTCTAAGCCAGTTTCATTGATAAGCCCAATTTTGATTGGGATGAATTAGTCTCATGCTCTCTTTGTTCTTTACTTCTTATGTATATAGGAGTATGATCGTTATCCAATGTATTTTGTAAATTAGGGGTTAGAAGTTTTGGAATGGTGTAGAGATCATTCTCATCAAAAATCAACTCATTCCGAAACTTCTAACTCCAGTTTACAAAATATGTTGGATAAAATATTGGACAAACAATGTTAAGGAACCAAAATTTGTCTTATATAACTTAAATGTTTCGGATTGGGCTGAATTTTTTTTTTTTTTTTAAGATGATCTCATGGTGATGAGATCATCTTCATAAAAAATCAGCTCAATCTGAAACTTCTAAACCCCATCAAAATGGTTTACAAATCAATGGTCCACAATTCTAAAACCACTTTTGATGGGGGTTAGAAGTTTTCAATTGAGCTGGATTTTTGTAAGGGTGATCTTCTCGCCATAAAAATCATCTTCACAAAAATTCAGTTAAATCCAAAACTTTTAAGCCATATAGGACAAAGGAATTAGCTCTGTGTTGGCTCTCTAACGTTAGCTGTCGAAGGGGACCCTACATGTATCAAGTTCAACAATCATATACAAAATCAAACATTTTTCAATGTATAAGTTATCCTCACAAAAAATCAGTCTATTCTGAAATTTCTAACCCCAATTTACAAATTGAAGAATCGTGGACCGTCCAATTTTTGTATATCACTTTTAATAGGGTTAGCAGTTTCGGAATACATTGATTTTTGATGAAAATGATCTTCTTACCATAGAGATCATCCTCACAAAACATCAGTCCATTCCAAAACTTCTAACCTATATATTGAAAAAAATACAAAATAAAAAAAAAAATGATTTTTTTTCATCCTAGGTCTTAAATTTTAAATTTGGGATCTCTGTAGGGGTCCAATTTTAAACTCAAGATCTAATAATAAAAAAATTCAAACCCAATCTACACTACAAAATCTAGAGGACTAAGGTGTCATTTGAGCCATATGGCAGTGCTCACACGTCTACCAATCAAAGTTGTTGAAGAGTATTTTGGTGGTTTGTGTTGCTATCATGTGATGGGCCCTCATCTCTATCTCTCTTTCTCTCTCTTCTTTATGTCTTGTTTTAGGTCAACAAAGTTGGCATATTGGGCCAGCTAGATTTTACACCACAGTAAAGGATGATGTAATCCATCAAAAAGGGAGTACGACAAATAGGTCCTTAAATGGGTCGAATCCAAGTAGATTTTGATCCATGTTTGTCTTTGGAAATATTTAGCAACCTTGGATTTCTATTGTCCTATCCAAAGTGAGATTTACTTCATTAGGGTCTCCGGTCTGACCCCAGAACATGCTCCAAATCCACTATGAGTAGAGAGATATACGGGTCGGATCCACTACAGAAGTAACTTTATGGTAACATTTGGTTTCACCTTGTTTGGGATAGTTAACTAAACCCAATGAAACGGTTTTGAATCGGATCAAGGTCCATACAGAGCTAATTCAATAAGATAAATCTAACATTTGGATCCAATATGTTTGGATTTGATCAAATCGATTGCTAATATGTTATATTTTAGATTATATATTTAATAAAATATACAATATATTTTATATGGGTTAGATTCCGTTGACTCAAAAAATATCACATAAGATCTTGATTGTATAAACACAAAATCTAACGGTTGAAAATTATTCTCGAGATATATATTATTGAGATACATATAAAATCTCAACCATTAAATTTTGTAGTTACACGGTCAAGATCTTGTGTGATATCTTGAATCAACAGAATTCAACCCATGTTATGTATATTCTCGGACTACTATTTTTTGGATCGGGATATGGTTGATTTAGAACTGATCCAATATAGCTCAGATCAATTCCATATCGGCCACGTCCTTATTTGGATCCCAAATGCCCAATCATATGATAAGTTATGGGATTGAATTATGGTTTCAAAACTCTGTTTGAAGTCTCGTCCCCTTTTATGGGTTAGACCAAGTCGTCTTGGACAAGTCAACTAGTTTATCGGATGAGATGATCCATTTAATTCAATTTATAATTATTTATTCATAAATATTATATAAAAATAATTATAATTTTTTTCATAAAATAAGATAGATTATAAGATGTTTTAATCATAAAATCATCTTTTATTTTGATAATAAGTATTTAAAAAAATTAATTATTTTGATTAAAATATATAAAAATTCCAGTTGACTCAGACAAGTTCTACTGACTCGGCCAACTTGTTCATGGATGATACCAAAATGACTAGGCGGTCTCGGATGATATTTAAAATCATGGATTGGATGGGTTTTAATAAGATTAAAGCAGTTTATTACATCAGTTTAAGGGCCGCTTATTTACGTTGTCAACTATAAAGATTGTGTTATAGAATCATAAAATAAATTTGAATTTAAATAACAGTAAATAATGACTGGAATAGATCAGCTGAATTGTATGAACTGGTTGGGAAGGATCATGCTGGGATGTAGGGGTAGCAATGGGTCGGGTCATGTTCGTGTCATGTTGAGGTAAGGGTATTATGAAAATTTACCAAACCCAAACCCAACCCCAACCCATATATGTATCCTAATTGATAAAATTCTATATTGGAAAACATAAGTTCCATTTCCACCATCGAAAATAAAATAGCATTATTAAAAATAAGGGCAAACAACCATAAACTAAGTTCAATGGTGAAAAATAACCTTCTTTTGAAAAATAATTCAAAGTTTGTAAAATTTTGTCCTTTACAAACATGTGACATCAGATCATGTTTTTTGGATGTCATACGATGATGAGATCAGACAATTTTCTTACTAAGTAAGGAAATTGTTTTTCAGTATTATTATTATTATACCTTTTAAAAAATTATTATTATTGACTAAGCAAAGTGTATTTCATTATCACAAAAGATATAATAGCCTTACTTGGTAAGATCTTAAATTTTATTACGAGTCATTTTATCAATATTAGGAATCAAACACAACATACCTCTAAACTTTTATGAAAAAATGGAGTAAGAAAAAATAAATACAAATAAATAACTTATTAAGAAAAGTATTTTTTTATTTCCCAAACTAAAGCTTAATCATTTATTAATTTAAAATATTTTAAAACACCCTTTATATTATATAGAATTTAATATAAAAAAGTGTATTATGAAAAAGCTCTAGGTAATTCTAGAAAAAAATGACTAATTTAAAACATTTTTAAATAATTTTGATATATTTAAAATTATACGTTAATGACAAAATAATTAAACATGTCTAAAACGGGATAGACGGTTTGACAACCATAACACCAAACCCATTTAATAATCGTGTTAGACTGATTGATACTATTATGACCCAAATCCACAACCCGTGACCCGCCCATTGACACCAATATACCACATCTGAGTTGGGCTGCATCAAATTGGTCTAGCTTGCAGGCTAAATGAGCTAAGTCGTTCCCTTAGCCCAGTCAAGTCAAGCAATTGAATCTCTTATAAGAAAGAAAGAAAGACTGGAAATATGGTGGTGTTTTATAATATGATCAAGTCTAGTCATTCTACCATAAACTTGGTATATTCACCGGATAATGGTGTGGTAATATCACAACCCTAATTTTTTTTTACAAGACAAATGATGACTTGATTAACACTTCCCCAGGAGATCAAGGAATACTCGTTTTTGGGAAGAAAAATCAAGGGTTTTGACGAGATGTTATCTTTTAGGTCATGGGAGGATATCTCAAATATTCATCGAGCCAGGATCGAGTCCCCGTGAGATTCCTTTCCTTGTTCGTGGGCAAAGCGGATTCAGAATTATCTTTCATTCCAAGACATAACTTGTATCCATCTAATAATATATGAATTGGATCTAGAACGGTTCAGGTCAATTTGTTTCAACATCAGAAGACTTGAATCCAAATGTTGGAAACCCAATAACAGCATCCCCTTAATAAATAATAAAAACTCATTATCAACAAATTGTATCATTTAAATATTTGAATAAATGAATTTTTTTTTTTCAAGTTCTCCCTCCATCCATTTGACAAATTTAATAAACCCATCATTTTAAAACAGTATATTATGACCAAAAATAAAAATATGTTGGATGTAAGAGCTGAGCCAAAAATCACTCCTAAATATGCCATTCATTGCATCATCAGAACAAATATCAAACAAATGTACATATCTCCCCCAGTGCTTTATTTTTAGATCAATAATATAATTGAATAATAAAGCAAACCAACTTCCTGCTCATATGGTCTTCAATGAAGGAAAAAAAAAAACATCACTAAGACAATTTCCCAACCTTGAGAAATCCAATGCAAAACTAATCACAATGATATACAATTTTATAACTACAACAGATATTATCAATGGCTCAAATATATAAATAACGATCCACACGCCTTTCTGCTTCCCCTGGATGGCCCCCTCACTCGTCTTTGCTGCTCATATGCTCCCTACCATCTCCCACAGTGCTAGCAGTAGTTGAATGCAGAAATAGTGAAGCAGGTGGAGCGAAAGCCCAAACCAGTTGCTAGAAGCTAAAGGGTTAATGTTGTAACGGTCCCGAACCTCTCCGTGTTGATCTTGAAGGATTACGAGTCAGGTCTGGCACAGTTGAAGGTCGAAGGGGTTCCTCATGTCTTTGTGACTCCTGCATAGTAAAGGATCAATTTACCTCAGGTCCCAAACAAGTGTTCAGTTCCATATTTTTTTTTTTTTTTAAGTTGCAATTGATTGACAACTCTATTAAATGTGAAATTTTGTCGGCTTAAGTGACAAAAACCATTGATTTTTTAAAAAGTTGCGAGTAATTCACAACTATTTCAATCAACAAGTTAATCCCTTATTCATGAAGTTTTGGACACTACATTTTTATACTTCTGGTTGACAAAGTTTGTCCTATATGGCTTAAAAGTTTCGGATTAGACTTTTTTTTGCGAGGATGATCTCTATGGTGAGGAGATCAATCTCACAAAAAATCAGCCCAAACTGAAACTTTTAACCCCATCAAAAGCGATTTACAAATTTACAATAAAAATCGACAGTCCACAATTCTTCAACTTTGTAAACCACTTTTGATGGGGTTAGAAGTTTCAGATTGGGCTGATTTTTTTTTTTTTGAGGATGATTTCCTCACCATGAGATCGTCCTCAAAAAAAAAAAAAATTAGCCAAATCTGAAACTTTTAAGCCATATGGGACAAATTTTGTCCACCAACATTATTGGCCTAAGATTGTCAGCCTAATGCTACCCTATGTATATATATACTATGAAAATTTTATTTAATATAAGAAATATGCATATTATATTTTCCATAATTAATAATAGGGTATTTTAGAAACACCCCCCCTGTAAAATTGGAGATATTAGATGTACCCCTTGCAAAATGCAAGATTAGACTTACCCCCTTTGACCGTAAGTCAAGGTTACATTTTCTTGATGATTTAATGGTGAAATTTTTATTTTTTTTTTCAAAATGCTCTACAAATATTTAAGTTACCAAATCAAAATTTGGAAAATATCAAAATTCCACTGTTAAATCATCAAGAAAAAATAATGTTGACTTACAGTCAAGGGGGCTAAACCTAATCTTGTACAATCCAACTACAAATGACCAAACAAGCGATATCTGCACTCTAATTTAAGAGAGACAATTATACACTTAACGATCTTTTATGGTTAATCAGATTATTTAAGTTACTATCAGAGGACCCACCTTTGCTAATATTCGAGACGAATTGTTGGAATTTTGGTATGGTCTGATCAACAGTGGGAAGGCATTCTTGTGCGTTGCATGACCTAATTCCGTCACTGAAAAAGAAACGGAAGTTCAGATCCCGACAGAGTTGTTGAAGGGAACAAAGGAGAGGGGTTGCATTGTCGAGTGGGTCCCACAAGAGGAGGTATTGAGACACAAGGCCATTGGTGGGTTTCTGACCCACAGTGGGTGGAATTCAACTCTCAAAAGCCTTTATGTCGGAGTTCCAATGATCTGTTGGCTGTACTTTGTGGATCAACAGATCAATAGCAGGTATGTTAGCAATGTATGGAAGGTAGGTTTGGAAATGAAAGACACCTGTGACAGAAAAAATGTTGAAAAGATGGTAAGAGATCTTATGAAGGGGAAAAGAGAGGAGTTCACAAAATCCGCCAATAAGATTGCAGAGATTGGTTCGAGGTCTATTAGCAAAGGTGGGTCCTCTGATAGTAACTTAAATAATCTGATTAACCATTTAAGATCGTTGAGCGTATAATTGTCTCACCAATTTTACAGGGAGCTGTTTTTAAAATGCCCTTAATAATATATGCTTTTATTTTTATTTTTGCCTTCTTTTACAGTTTTTCTTTTTTTTTTCTGAATCTTTCCCTTGCCGAAATAATTCCCAAACCCCAACTTTGACCAAGACTTCTAAGGGAATGAAGCAAGATTCAACAGAAAAAGCGAAGAAACATGAAAAGAAACAGAGATATTTTTATGGTTATCCATCGGTCAGTACTCAGTAGGTAGCAGTATTTGGAGTAATGCATAAGTTCTGCATACCTGTGGTACGTTAGATGAAGTAGAGTTGCGTGACTGCAACTGTGATTTTGTATGCATGCGATGTTGGTGCTGCATCTTCTCAAACTGTTGCAGCCTAACCACGAAGTTGATCCCGTTATGAAAATTCACTGGATCCTGCTTCGTATTATAACCATCCTTGGTGATTTGTGAACCACTTGGCACGCGATCTGTCTCCGAAAACAGATTCCCTGGAAATGTTGGGTTGGATTGCTCACCACTGAAAGAGTGTGAAGGAACAGTTTTCAATCGAGTCCGCAATATCTTGAAGGCGGCACTTTGCTGCATTAATGAGTAAAATTACAAACAAGTGAGGAAAATTAGCTGACAAGCTGCAATGCCTTAAAAACTAACTAGTTGTGAAACATGTTTCGGTTTACTATTAATTTAGATATTGCAACTAAAAAGAATATTAACCCTATTCATTAGAAGCCTAAACCTCAACTCCTTTTAGAGAAAAAACAATTACAACTTCATGTTAATCAGCCAATTTATAATTTGAATCCTACAATTGGATTAAATCGTAGATTTGAGCCAAACGAAAGACATGAATTTCAGTTAAAACATGAATCATCATTTCCCCTTTTTCTTTCAATAGGTAATCGGGGCCTTGTGAACCCAAAAATAATCTCGTCAACCTTATGCACGTATTGCATTAGGTCTTGAAGACCGATCAAACCGAGTTAACTCGATTTTGACTGATTTGACTCGGTCAATATTGCCGATTTCTTTATTCGACGCGTCTTAACTCGATCATAGGTATTGAGATAAGTGTCGGCAAGCCTATCTACATCACTAAGGCTTATAAAAATAGATCTAGAATTGGGCCTGAAGATGGACTTGGCGAAGCCATCATTTATTGAGATCAAAATCTCTATACGCTAGTGGGACGAACTCATTTATAAAACAGCCAGACCATGTATCCAAGGTTTTAGACCCTTTTGGAGGTTTATTAGATGAGTCTTATGAACAATCACAGGTAGTTATATTCGGAGGCCCTCTCATTAGTCAAACAATTGGACGTTATGAAGGCCCATATGCATCCTTTAGTAAATATATGCGAAAGCTCGTCAGGATATCAAATTGGAAACCCATTGGAGGTATCTACAAAACCCAATTGGAGGTACAATGGTAAACCCATATAGTCCATTTTGGAATTCAAGCTTGTGACGCACATGCTACCCAAGGTATATGGAAGAGATAGGATTGAAGTTCCCAGGTTAAATCAGTATCTCGATTCAAAAATGTTTGTATTCCAGAAAGGGTCTATAGGTTAAGTTGATAGGAAAAGTCGGCTCCTTACGGCTGGAGTGGGGAAGGAAACACATTGAACCAATAGCTAATCACATTCTCTCGGCCTAGCATTCTCAGCTTGAACTAATTAGATTAAAATTGTATTCAACTCTTGTTCAGACATACCTGGGGCAGTAACATCAGCAGACCATATAGGGCTTTCAACAACCATATATATCTTACAGGCTCAAGAAGCTGCAGGAACCCAAAATTAGATGAGAAATCAGTACAAATCTTGAAGAACCTTCACCCTTACACATATTCCAAAAAAAATAAAAATGAAAATTTCTCAAGCATGCAGACAAACCATTAATCATCCAATACTAAGACTATGAGTCATGGTTCAAAATATCACACCATATCAAAATGCATTGGCTGGTACGTATTGGTTTTGAACATAATGACATGAAACATTCCTGGGATTAAATATTTCGGTTAGGGCCACTTTGTATTGCTATGTGTTGAATGTTTAACAAATCAAGATCAAGAAAAAAAATCGGAAAAGGCAATGAAATCTCCGCAAAAAAAAAAAAAAAAGCAATGCAATATCTGCAATCCTCTGATTAAAATCAGACGCCTTATCCATTGGGCAACGGGTATTTAGTAGCTTATTAGAAGTTGAAATATTAAATGTACTCGAATGCAATCTAAGTGTATTCACAGCATATTGGTGTCTAATAGCATGTATCAATGTGAAAAAAATGTCATACTTAATTGTAAGTCATTCATAACATAAAACTACTTATTTTATTTTTTTACATTATTTAACATTAAAATGTTGATTTTTCATGAATGGTTGATTTTGAATCATTGAATGTCCTTTTTTTCTTTTCAGTGACCCAAACATTCCTCCGAAACAACACTTTAATACTTGATCACAGTTACTAATATTAGATTTTTTTTTTTAATAAGTACGAAGAATTATTTTTTAAGAACGCAGAAAAATGTACAAATAGAGCCAACAAAAAGGATGATGGCCAACTAAGGAAGGATATGAGTGTGACAGGAAAAACGAACACACATGTTAACACTCCCCAGGAGCAACCAACTCTCATCTAAATATAAAATTCTCAAAAAACAACCCTCTAAAATATGTAATACACAAGGGGAAAAAAAGGGGTAAACAAAAAAAGGTAAAGGGGATGCTTAAGGGAATACTTTGTACTGGCAAGGAAAGAAAGAAATCCAGGAAACAACTCGATCTCACCGTTACGCTCGGGCTTCTTCAAAGGAAGCCCTTCGCTACACTTGCTTGCCTTAACGAGCCTTCGGAAATCTAAGGGTCAATGTAATATGAGAGAGCCTCCATAGGATTTGTCCCGGCTAGACCATATCTGCTAAATATTTGACACAGGGTCAATGTAATACGAATGCATTGATCAAATATTCTAGCTTAATATTTGACACAGAGTCATGATGAGACTATAACGAATGCATTGATCAAATATTCTAGCTTGATATTTCTGAACTTCAATAAAATCAAAGACAAATCTATCAAAAATCTGCAAAATTAACCAGCTCTGAACTTCATATAATCTTCAAAGACCAGTCTATTTGCCATTTCCAAATTATGGTCCATTCTACCATCTTTGTATTTTCTCAATTGAGTGCACAAAGGAGCAATATTTCTTTCACGGTTTAGAGGAACAACCATACATGAAACTTGTGCTCCACTAACCACACTCCATATTGTTTTCCCAATTGATGTCCTTTACTAGAGCATTTTCTGTTTTTTTTTTCCAATATCATTTTACCAAACACACATACCAAAATAATATTAATAAAAGAATATGCACACACCATCATGAAGAATCATCTAATCAATTTCTACAAGCAATCAAGCTGCACATGTTATCGATCGAGAATATATGAAATAAGCTAATGCAACTTATTGATTGGATGCTCAAAATATATGCCAAGATCCAAGATTGAGGATGGTTAAGTTCCGTTGAATTTTAAACATATATAAATTCGAAGTAGGCCGTGCACCTGCAGTCTAAGATAAGAAAAGATTGGAGTCTCCAACAAGCGGATCAGCTTGTCCAGCTGGACCAAAAATTTGACGCTTATATCTTCCTCCACCAATGACTGGATCACAGAACTTGCGTGCTGGTAAGCCTGCCAAAAGAGATCATAGATGATTACTTAACTGCACCTGCTTCATACAAAGATGAATGTATGGCCTGATGGCAATGAAAATTTACCCACCTGAGCTAATAAGCAAAGACTTATTGTTGCTGTCGGTGAATGACACCAAGAAGAATACAAAGAAACAAATAAATCCTTGCCAGCAGGATTCACTAATGATTGCTTCAGAAGTGCCCGTAGCTCAGATAATTCAGACGAAGTAACTAAAATCAAATTCAGAGCCTGAAACAGAGAAGAAACATACTATGAATAGATAAAAAGAATAACACTCCTAACTGTAAGGATCCTTGTGTTGTTTCTATATGAATGATAAGACCTGAACCATGATAGATGCAAAATCCAAGTCAGCTTCTTTCTCAAGGATAGTGGAGAACTCCCGGTAAACCCGTTCAGCATCCAAAAGAACACAAAGTCGACGTATAATCAAAGCGCCACGTCTGAAAAAACGCAAAATTTTTGCTTAAAGAAGTTCCAAGCTGAACATTCCCAGTCACTTAAACAGGAACAAAGTTGCCAAATCCGTTTCGAAACCTAGAATTAAAAAACTCACTTCTCCAGAAGCGAGTGAGCAATGCGGAATTTGCGCACTAGGAAAACAACAAGTTGGCGGAATTGAGGTGCATCTCTAGCTATGCGTGCATGCACATCCAACACCAGGAGCACTACCTACGAATAAGGCCCTCACATCAAAATTTAGCTTCTACCCAGTATGAGAGAGTTTCCAAAGTAACTAAATTATAAAAATCTACTTGGACGATCACTTATTTGCAGTTCAATAAAATAAAATAAAAAATTAATATAATATAAATAAAAACATGAAGCACTTGTGTTAATAACAATTTTTATGCTGATGATGCAATAAAGGTACACATGCAACTGAAAAAATCAAGATAAAAAAAAATACAAGAAACAAACGGAGTAAACAAATTCAAACTTAAAAAACACTCCAGTTTCTAAGAATATGCTGTGTCAGACACATAAAGTACTCACTTGTCAGACACATGCAGATATACTTCTGAAGCAAATCTTAATCTATTCAAATGTCCTATTATCAGTTATTTAATATATATTGTTTAGATTATTTAAATGCCAGCGTATATTAATACATTCTTTCTATATTCTATATATAGTTTGCTATACTTGTTAAAATCTGACCAGTTAAACTATGCATTTTACGTTCTCCATAGTTAAAACAAAAGGGTGCACTCTAAACCACCTCCTCCAAGAACACGCCTGGCTGTGTCTTCACCCCCTCCCTCAAGAATGAGCCTAATCTATGTCTTCTTGGACTTTTGAAGAGAAGTTCATCCATCAGGGGAAGAAAAAACGATGAGAAGTTGAAGCTCAAAACATCAGACCATTACAAGAGGGTTCCAGCCTCCAAATTTATGTTGTATGCGTAAAGGTTGGTGGAGAATCGGCAGATCGTATCTTCCTTCATTGGTCGGTTGCTCAACAAGTTTGGTCACACTTCTTAGCATTATTTGGTCTTCTTGGTAGTCTACCTTTTTCATTAGCTTCGCTCCTTCAGTCATGGAAGGATTGGGGTAGGTTGTGGAAGAATTCAAAATGTATACTTTGGGGACTTTTGCCTTTTGCTATTTGTTGGGGTCTTTCGAAGGAGCGTAATAACCGTTTTTTCAAAGGAATGGAATCGTCCATTCAAGAGATGATAATCATTTCTATCTTGGCAATTTTGTTCTTTGAGGGTAAATTGTTTGTAGAATTCAAGGGTGTTTTTTTCAAAGACTTTCTTGGCCTTTCCTATATTTGTCATTCCCTTTCATCTATGGAGAGCTTACATCTTTATCAGAATTAGAGATACTGGGTAGTTTGTTACAGGTGGCTAATAGTACAAAAGCAATGAACTCATACAGTACTAATGTAAGGTTCACATCAAAATGCCCAAAGAATGTACGGAACTTTAACTAAAACAGAAATTCAGGAAATTGGCTATTAGATAAAATCACTAAGGTTTTATTAGAATCTCCTTTAACACAGCATGTAAAATGGGGGAAATCCAATACAGGGTGTCATATTTTCAACAGATAAAATGGCATGCCATACAAGAGTAAACTACGTGTATCAAATAAATTATTCTTCTTCTATTATTATTCCTTTTATTCGCTAGTTTTTCCTCTCTTTTTTCTTTTTTGAATCAGTAATGAATTGATATTTTGAAGCCGAGATTTCAAAAGGCAAATTGAACTTTTAGGGAAGGACAAGAAAACCAAGAAAGGCATCTACCTCATCAGAAGGATCTGATAGTGCTCTGAGAAGGGTGTCAAATATGTCATCCAAGACGGATAAGACCTGTTTTCAGGGGCAAACATGAACATGAGAATATGATCCACACACACACACACAAAAAGAAGGAAATGATGCATCGACAACTAATAAAAGAACAGCATGGCTGTCATTGTCACGAAGTAATTTGTTTCACAATCCAATCAACCAGTACATATTAAAGTTGATTCTAATAAAAATATAACAAGTTCATCTAAATACTCTACCACCTGCCACCTTTTCAGTCAATAATTTAGTGAAAATACCTCTCACAGATAAGACCTGTTTTAGCCTTTCGGGGATGAACTTGAACTTTAACATTTTTCACATAAAATAAACTCCACACTAAAGCAGAAATGATGCATCCACGTAACAAATAATAGTATGGCTTTCATATATTCATAAAACAATTTGTTCACAAGAGAATGATTCAGGAAATGTTTGAAGTTGGTTCTAGTCAGAAATTTGTTTTAGTAAGATACTCCGAATTATTTCAAATACATCTAAATACTGCAATCCAACACTCTTTAAGACAACAGTTTGGTGAACACATCTCCCCTTTCCAATGGATCACCTTTGTATTACTCAATGATACCCGCCTGCATAAGATATACAAAATACTGATAAAATAAAATCAACTAAGAGAGTCAACACAAAGGGATACTGTACCTCAATTTAGAGAAGCCCACACACACACACAATGAGCGAGGTGAGGCGTTCCACTAGCTAAAAGTCTTGGGGGGTAAACCTCAAAAATATGCATTTTTAAATAGATAAATAATTAATTATATAAATAAAAAATAAATAGTTAAGATTTCAATAAAAGTGAAAATCAAGAAGAAAAAAACTACTAAAAAAAAAAAGGAAAAGAATTTTGAAAAATCATAATTTGGCATTCCAATGATTAATATCCAATCCAAATTTCATTGTATCAAATTAAAAATAAACCACATCCATAGTTGCATACATCCAAGTTTCAATTCCTCAAACAAAATAGCAACGGTTAGGGTCTATATGACTGTAATTTCACGAAAAAAACATTCTACCACCAAAAATGACTTTCCCTCTAGGGAGAGGGTGTGGGGGGGTGGATTATTTCCCATCCTACCCTCCAAGAAAAAGATTTCCTCATCTCTGGATGTTATCAATCTCATGATCATCTCCACCCAAAAAATTGAAAACCAACACTCTTTATGACATGTTCCTAGATGTAATCAAATAATGGAATTCATTTTCGTGTGGAATTCATGTTCTCTTGAAAACATTTTCTTTCTACCATACATTACAGACCTCTAGAATGTGATAACCACCACCATCAATATAGCCCTATCTTAAAGATTTGGTATTGGTTGAATGAATCTTGTTCCTCCATTCCACTCTGTCCAGAAATAAGTCTTCTATTATTGAAAGTGAATTCATATTTTTTTTCACAATCTCAATCCACGTCTTTTGGGTCTATACTGTAGTAACCACTTTAACTAAACAGCATAACACCATTCTAAGTCTAAAAGAGGTAGCGGAGAAGGTTCAAAATATAGCGAGATAGAAACAAGAGGGAAATACAGAACTAGTGGAAGAAAATGAACCAAGGACTTGTAGAAATTATGAGGAAAAAAAAAAAAGATTCCGTATCGATTAAATGTTACAACAAGACCAACTAAATAAAACTTAGGGTATGTTTGATTGCACTTGGAAAATAAGGTGGAAAATCAATTTCCATGGAAAATGACATTTTTCATGTGTTTGATTGCACATGGAAATGGAAATTTATTTTCCACCCCAATCAAAAAGTCCACCAAAACGTGGATTTCACTTTCCCACCCATATAAGTGGGAAAGTGAAATCCACCCGTATTTTCCATCCTCAATTCTTCTCCACTCATATCTTCTTCTTCCCTACCACCACCACCACCATTACATTAACCTCGTTGTCGTCTCCGTCTCCGTCATCATCATCTCCGGCCACCTTCTCTCTCTCTCTCTCACCTCCTCCTCCACCACCACCACCACCACGTTCTCCTCCCATCTTCCTCATCATCTTCTTCCTCACTTACCTCCACCGCCACCCTCGCCGTCGCCACTGCCACCACCGCCACCGCTACATCCTCCCCCCCCCCCCCCCTCCTTCTCTTCTTCTTTTTTCTCATATTTTTTCCATGATTTTATCCAAGTAAAATCAAACAATGGAATTTGATTTTCCAACCCTACCTATTTTCCACAACTATTTTTCCTTGGATTTCAAATTCGATGGAAAGTCACTTTCCATGCAATCAAACATACCCTTAGTGATATGTATTGGTACTACAAAAACATAGAGAAAACACAGACATAAAATGCATTCCCATACGCCATAGATATAAGGCGCCAAAAGTGATGCACATTCCACAAGGCATCTATAAGTAATTTACAAGGAGTCCCATCAAAAAAACCAAAATCCACAAAAAGTAAGCCCTTAAGCCTTGGATCAATGGATGACCAATAAAATAAGAGTGCCTTCACCTGGTCCTCTCATTCCAAAACCTAACAAACAGCAAAATGAATGAGTTTCCATAGAAGTCGACCTTTACTTTCAAAACCAGGCAATCTCCTACCCTTCAAAGGTTAAGGATATTTTCAGGAAAGGACCACAGCACACAAATATCTCAAGAAATTCCTCCAAATCAAGCTAACAAATCTACAATGAAGGAAATGATTCACAAATTCTCCAGTAGCTTCACAAGCAAAGCACACGTTGGTATCTCTCTTGCATTGTGTGTATGTATTTCTCATGTGATTCTTAATTGTAGATTAAGTGTTTGAGGAGAAGGACAGAAAAGGAGAAGAGGAATTTGGAGAAAATGTGGGAGTGGAAATTGACTCCAATGCTAGCCGCACAATCTATTACATATCATAACCAAATAACAACAATAAAAAATACGATATTACCCCTACTAATAATAACTTATTACTCCTAACACTCCCTCTCCATCTGGCAAATATATACAATATAATCCCAAGCCTTTACAAATATAATCCACCCTAGTACAACCCAATGACTTGGTAAACAAATCAGCAAGCTGATCTTCAAACTTCACAGTAGGAGTAGCAATTTCACCACTCAAGAACTTGTCGCGAACAATCAACTTCAATATGCTTCATACTCACCTGAAACGCAAGATTAGAAGCTATGTGTATAGTTGTCTAGTTATCATAAAAGAGACCCGGGTATTTCTACTGTAAAGCCTGTCTCTTGAAGAAAATGTATGAAAAACAAGTTTACCATGTAAATCCCAACAATTGTTTATTGTATGTCCATCAAGACCACAATGGATGCATTGTGGGTTTCATGACCTCCACCTCAGCCTATCCTTGAATCTCTACCATTACCCCTACCACCTTTACCACTACAACCCCCTCGACCACCACGAGTACCACAACCACGGATTTCGCAATCCTCGGGAATCACAAAAGTTGATCAATCATCATCAACACTGAAGCTATCTAATAATGTGGCTCTCTTAAGTTGAGAGAGAATATTTGTAAGAGATGGAAGATCCTGACTATCTAAGATATGAGATCTGACAACATGCCATACTATGATCGGAGAGAGAAGTTGAATGACATCCATATTTTCCCTTCGTTTTTGTACCATGTGAATATCATTAGTATAGACCAGTACTGATTAAGTTCTTCACTAATTCACATTTCGAAGCAAAAATTTGTTCTATAATCTCATCTTGTTATAGAGAAAAGTACTCATGTGTGAGCTCATAAATCTGAAGATATTATTTAATCTTGAATACGCGTGTCTCACCACTCCCATATATCTTTAGTGGCCACCAAGAATGTAAAGTAAACAATGATCTGTGATTCCATACTATTCCACAATTATGTCACAATGTGAGCATCTTCTTACTCCTAAACATCTATCATATTCAGATCTTTGGAAGTAGACTTATCTGCCAATAAGTGGCTGCATTTTCCTTTTGCCTCCAAAAATACATCTATTGCTTTAGACCATTCAATCTAGTTGCTTCCATTAAGTTTGATGAGAAGCATTTGAAGCCCTACAAGGTCTTAAGAAACACCCTTATTCGTTTCTTACGAAAATAAATCAACTACGAGAACACAAAAATGTTAGAAAGGGCTGATGAGGATTACCAAGGAATCCAAGTCAGAACCTTTCCTGATTTTGTGTTATTTATTTCCTTGGTTAGGCTATGATTTAGTTTCCTATTTTGTTTAGGCTAATTTAGTGGGTTAGTTTCCTAGAATAGCTCCTAGATTGATTCAGTTTCCTATAATAGCTCCTAGATTGATTCTTAGAAGCTGTATATAATCGTACAGATTGTTTCAATAAAATTAGAACAGAAATTTTCCAAACTTTTATTTCTGTTTTCATGGTATCAGAGCTGTGTGTTCCTACCGGTTAAAATTCCAGTTTTTTTTTTTTTGATCGAAGCAAAAATCGATTATCGTCATCAAACATGTCAGGCAATTGTCCACAAACAGCAACAGAGAAGTATTCTAATGCCTCTCCAAATGTTAGCCATTCTCTACAGATTACTCAACACAAATTAAACGGGTCAAACTTCCGTGAATGGTTTCAATCTGTGTTGTTAGTAATCCGAGGGAAAGGAAAAGTGGGCTACCTAACTGGTGAAATTCCTCCTCCGACAAGCAGTGATGCAAGTTACAAGACATGGGATGCTGAAAATTCCATTGTCATGGCATGGTTAATAAATTCCATGGAACCTCGCATAGGACGCACCTATCTGTTTTACAAGACTGCACACGAAATATGGAAGGCTGTTCAGGAGATGTACTCAGATCTTGAAAACACGTCTCAATGTTTTGAAATTCGTTCTCTTTTGCGAAACATAAGGCAGGGATCAATGTCGGTAACAGAGTACTACAATCGGCTGATTGATCTCTGGCAAGAAATGGATTTGTTTTACACAACTCCATGGAAGTGTGCTGATGATGGAATACTGTATAATCAAGTCCTTGAGAAAGATCGAGTATTTGATTTTTTCCAAGGACTCAATAAAGACTTGGATGAAGTACGAGGTCGTATTCTTGGAATGAAACCCCTTCCTTCTCTCCGTGAGGTGTTCTCTGAGGTCCGACGAGAAGAAAGCAGGAGAAAAGTAATGTTGAACTCATCCCTTGGAATCCCAGAGGAACAATCTCAAAGATCTGCACTTGCATCTACTCGGTCTCAGCCTCAGAAGCAAAAAGAACACCGTTTATGGTGTGAGTACTGCAAAAAGCCATATCACACGAAGGAGACTTGCTGGGACATTCATGGAAAACCTCGGGATTGGAAGCCACGAAATCAGAGGAAAAACAACCCTACAGCCTGTGTAGCTGAATCTGTTGGGAAAAAAGACCCTAGCACTGCAGCTTTTACTCCGGAACAAATGGAGATTTTGAGGTCCCTTCTTCACCAGCAACAGATTTCTGAGGTATCAAGCTCTACATCTAAAGCAGCAATTGCACAACGAGGTAATATCTCCTCATCACTGTTATCACAGAAAGATGATCTCAATGATTGGATTGTTGACACCGGTGCATCAGATCATATGACGGGGCTTCATACAGCCTTCTTGAATTATAAAAAATGTGATGGTGAGATAAAAGTCTCGGTGGCAAATGGGAATACACTACTTGTGGCTGGAATTGGAGATGTTTTCTGCCAAGGACTTTATTTGAAATCTGTCCTATATGTTCCAAGTTTAAGATACAATCTCCTTTCTGTTAGTAAGTTAACTAAAGATCAAAATTGTAAAGTAACTTTTCTCTGTGATCGTTGTGTTTTTCAGGATCCGTCTTCGGGGAAGATGATTGGCAATGCTGAAGAACGACGTGGTCGCTACTATCTTTTTATTCTTCTCCAAGGTTAAACCGACATATGTCTCTTGCTGCATCTACTTCGTTACATTCAGATGTAATTTTATGGCATAAACGCTTAAGACATCCTAGTTTTCCATATATGAAACATCTGTATCCAAAACTATTTCTTAATAAAGATCTCTCTTCGTTCCATTGTGAGTCATGTATTCTTGCGAAACAGTCCCAGAAAAATTATCCTGTTCACAATTACAAATCTTCAAAACCATTCCATATAGTTCATAGTGATATCTGGGGAGCAACACGGATTGTAGATTTAACAAGCAAGAGATGGTTCATCACCTTCATAGATGACCATACTCGTGTCTGTTGGGTCTTCCTTTTGAAAAACAAATCTGATGCTGGGCATGTGTTTCAACAGTTCCATAAAATGATAAAGAATGTGTTTCAATGCAACATTCACATACTCCGCACAGACAATGGAGGAGAGTATTTCTCCCAGATTCTAGGAGACTACCTCATTGAGAATGGCATATATCATCAAAGCTCATGTACATCAACCCCGCAACAGAATGGGGTTGCAGAGAGAAAAAATCGCCATCTGTTGGAAGTAGCACGATCACTCATGTTTGCTAGTGCAGTTCCACATCATTTTTGGGGTGACTCTATATTAACTGCTGCATATCTGATCAATAGACTTCCATCAAAACCCCTAAAATTCCGTACACCAGTTAGTTGTCTCCAAAAAGAATTCTCTCATATCCGTTTAATCAACTCACTCCCACCAAAAATATTTGGGTGTTCTGTGTTTGTTCATAACACCAGTCCTACTCGGGGAAAACTTGATCCAAAGGCCATCAAATGTATATTCATAGGATATTCTCCCACTAAAAAAGGGTATAAATGTTACAATCCTATCACAAAAAGATTTTATGTGTCCTATGATGTCACATTCCTAGAAGATAAATCATTCTATTCCCACGATTGTCCTCAGGGGGAGAACTTAAATGAAGACAATCATTGGGATCCTTCAATCTCACTTCCTATGTCTTTGTCCCACTCTCCATCATTGCCTACGTTATCATCCTCTGAGTCTCCTCCATTACCCTCACAAGATATAACCTCAAGTATTAGTCAAGGGGGAGAATCAATCCAACAACAGGGTGAACTACTTGTTTACTCAAGGAGGCCCCGTGTTACTCAGCATACTCAGTCATCAGAACTTTTGGCGGATCCACCACAAGATTCACAGAGAGGAGCTGTTACAATAGATGATCTGGATGTTCCCATTGCTATCAGAAAAGGAGTAAGATCTTGTACTCAACACCCAATTTCAAATCATTTGTCATATTGTCGTTTATCTAAAACTCACAGGGCATTCGTATCTCAACTTGATAATGTAACAATTCCAACAAATATATGTGATGCCTTGAGAGATTCAAAATGGAAAGCGGCAGTTTTGGAAGAAATGAAGGCACTACATGACAATGATACGTGGGAAGTTGTAAATATGCCTGAAGGGAAGAAGTTAGTGGGTTGTAAGTGGATTTTTACTGTGAAAGTAGGCTTGGAAGGGAAGATAGAGAGATACAAGGCGCGTTTGGTTGCTTAAGGGTACACGCAGACATATGGGCTTGATTACAAAGAAACTTTTGCACCAGTTGCAAAATTGAACTCTATACGGGTTCTCTTGTCCATGGCAGCCAACTTAGATTGGGAATTGCACCAAATGGACATCTCAAATGCTTTCCTAAATGGAACTCTTAAAGAAGAAGTCTACATGAAGTTGCCTCCTGGCTTCGAAGACAAAGAAAAACCGAGATCAGTGTGTAAACTGAAGAAGTCTTTGTATGGTTTAAAACAATCCCCTAGGGCATGGTTCACTCGATTCAGCACGGTTATGAAAAGTTTTGGGTACACACAAGGGCAGGCAGACCACACCCTATTCATAAAACAGTCAAAGGATGGAAGAAAATCAATCCTGATTGTGTATGTTGATGATATGGTGATCACAGGAGATGACAATGACGAGATTGAAAACCTTAAGGGTCTATT
This sequence comes from Akebia trifoliata, assembly GCF_017979445.1. Lineage (NCBI taxonomy): Eukaryota > Viridiplantae > Streptophyta > Magnoliopsida > Ranunculales > Lardizabalaceae > Akebia > Akebia trifoliata. The sequence continues at coordinate 30,325,808 of NC_141377.1, forward strand.
ACAGACTGAGTTCAAGGTTAAGGATCTTGGAAAACTTCAATATTTCCTAGGAATGGAGATTGCCAGAAGCAAAACTGGTATTTTCATTTCTCAAAGGAAATACATCCTAGATCTATTGAAGGAAACCGGGAAGCTTGGTTGTCGTCCAGCTAGCACTCCTCTGGAGAAGAATTGGAAGCATAAGATTTCTGAGAATGATCCTCCAGCTAACAAAGAGAGATATCAACGTCTCGTGGGAAAACTAATCTATCTATCACTTACTAGGCCTGACATTACCTATAGTGTTAGCATAGTTAGTCAGTTTATGCATGCTCCTACCGAGAGACATCAAAGTGTTGTTGATCAGATTCTTAGATATTTGAAAGGAACTCCTGGCAAGGGTATATTATTCAGAAAGAGTGATAATCGGTCGATTGAAGGATTTGCAGATGCTGATTGGGCTGGTTCAGTTGAGGACAGCAAGTCAACCACTGGATACTGTACAAAGCTTTGGGGGAATGTTGTTACATGGCGAAGTAAGAAGCAAACTGTTGTGTCAAGGAGTAGTGCAGAAGCAGAATACAGGGCAATTGCACAAGGGATTTGTGAGTTAATTTGGATTGAACGACTATTGTCAGACTTAAATGTTCAAATTGATGGTCCAATAAAACTATACAGTGACAGTAAGTCAGCAATAGCAATTGTTCATAACCCTATTCAACATGATCGGATGAAACATGTTCGCATCGACAAAAATTTCATCAAATCCGAGATTGAAAGTGGAAAAATCAGTCTGTCCTATGTGCCATCTGAATCACAGGAAGCAGATATCCTCACAAAACCTTTACTTAGGGTCGGGTTTGAGAAAAATGTATCCAAGCTAGGAATGATTGATATACATTCACCAGCTTGAGGGGGAGTGTTAGAAAGGGCTGATGAGGATTACCAAGGAATCCAGTCAGAACCTTTCCTGATTTTGTGTTATTTATTTCCTTGGTTAGGCTATGATTTAGTTTCCTATTTTGTTTAGGCTAATTTAGTGGGTTAGTTTCCTAGAATAGCTCCTAGATTGATTCAGTTTCCTATAATAGCTCCTAGATTGATTCTTAGAAGCTGTATATAATTGTACAGATTGTTTCAATAAAATTAGAACAGAAATTTTCCAAACTTTTATTTCTGTTTTCAAAAAATAGCAAAACTATTTTTATTTTCCTTTAGCCACAAACAAGATAAAACTCCTGGTGAGATATACTACCCAAAATAGCAAAGAAGAACCAGCCAAAAAAGGTGGAAAACTGATTTTAAGATTCAAGCAAACTCAAACACTGCTACAAATACCTTTCGCAACATCGAAGAATCCCAAAACTTAACCGAAAATAACAACCACCACTAAAAACTCCTTAGGTCTAATCACATAAGGATCTACACAACCACAACTACAACTGCATTCATACCTCCACATGGAGGATTAAACACAAACTCTTCCTCAACCTTGAATCAAGTCAAGAAGAATCTGATTTTCTTACGAATCAATTGAGAAACAATGAAAATAATAAAGGAAAATTAAAAAAGGGAAACTCAACCTCTTATGATGTGCTCTGATACCATGCAGATTTAGAGCTTGAGGAGAAGAATAGAAGCAAAAAAGAGACCGGAGTAAATGTGGGAGGAGTCAAAATTGTCTCCAGCCCAGCCACACAATCTATTACATATAATAACCAAATAACAAAGGGGAAAAAAGAAGCCCTACTATTAATAACTTATTACTCTTAACATTAATGAAGCATACTTGTTATGTATCAACAAATGAGCCTCATAAGACATCCATCTCAATAAAAGACAACCATTTTTATTGCTCACAATGAAGTCAATCAATTAAAGAATTTAGAAGAAAGCGCATAGTCCAATAGACTGCCGCAAGAATGACCATCATTCTATCTCAGAAGAAGAGATCTTATACACGTCACAGAGAGCAATTGCATCAGCAAAATGTTTTACTTTGCTACTAAAAGCTTACCATGATCCATTCAAATCCTCTAAAAGCAGAAATGCTCGACTCACAGGAATACTAGCTGTGAACAAAATATAAGAGACTGTCTCTATAACCTAAAAGGGAGATCAATCCAGAAGGTATGAAGAGAACTCGAAGTGTAAGTACACATGCATAACATTACATTATCAGACTTTAGAAAGCTTCAGACCATCATGGAATGGATTACCTCGTCACGATATCTTGCCAAAAGTGTTGCAATCCAATGCAACGCCTCAATTCGAGTAGCTTCCGATTCATTAGACAATTGCCTGATAAAAGAATAATAGCCCAACAATAACCATGTCATATTACGTGGTAATAAACTATTTAAGGCAAACATAGTCAATAGATAACTTATTTATATAAAAAAATTAGGACCCTTCTGTAAAGTTTTCCCCTGTTTCTCTTTAGGAGGCACAAGAGCTATATTAACCCCAGAAATTACAGAGGCCTCGGTAACTGTAAAAACCTAGCTGTTTTTCGGTAACCAAAAACTGCACCTCCTTGCAATGGTGAGAATCACTCCTATATCAAACCCCTCAGATGGATCAGCCCTAATTGTACGAAGCTCTTCGTTGGTTTCACGAGCAACCTGGCAAACGAAAAGAATGAAATGTGGTGTGTGAGATGCTTCCAAAAAGAGAAGGCAAAAAAGAAAAAAAAAATCACTGTTATAGTCAGAAAACTAAATAAGCCAAATTATCTTGGATTAACGAAAGAAAATAACTTTACCACTCTTATTTTCTCCTCTTTGTCAGATATGCAAGGCAAAACAGCCCCCAAAATATTACCATAATAAGGAACAAGCTGGTCACCACCAAGTTTCACAAATTCATTTATCTGCAGAGTCAAGTAGATGTCTCAATTGATTATCTGACTCAAACATAACTATGAAAGACACCATTTCTTTAGCAAATAATAGAGCTGCAATAGTACTAAGAAAAGGGTCCATTATTCCAATAGAAGATCACAACTCAAAACAATCAGATAAAAGTAAGATTGATAGAGAAACATTAGTATGAGAAAAACAGCTTGTCAACTTCTCCTGCACTAATATGCCAATCTCCTTACCCATGTAATAGCTGTTAACCGGGTAAATTCATCTGGAGAGCCTGCCCTCTGGACCAATATTTCAGCCATGCGACCATAATCTACAGACTTCATAGTAACTCAAATCAGAGAAATTAACACAAATGAAACCATAATGAATTTATGTGCCTAGCACATATTTTCTTCAAACCAAACGAAAATTCACAAATACAAATTCCTAAAAAAAAGTACAAAATAAAAATGTAAAAAAAAAAAAAATCAAAGCTCAGGTGTTGTTCTCCAAGAAATGATAGGTGAAAAGGAATCTTAAATGATTGTTACAAAAAACTGAAACAAGCCGTATCATGCCATATTAATATGAGTCTTACTGGAGAGTTCTTGATCTCTTGGAGAAATTCAGAAAGTGCTGAATCAGCTTGTTGCCGTATTTCATGGCTAGAATCACTTAACATGTTGAACAAACCTGAAAAAGACCAACAATTCCAGTGAGCTAAAATACAATGTCCAACAATAAATTTAGGCATGGCTTAAAGGAAGTTTTGTAATTAAGAAATATTTACCATCAAGAAAATCTGGAAGGAAACCAAGCATATCAATATCAGGAACACTATCCAATACAGTGATCCATCCCACCAAAAACTGGCGGACATAAGGGCTTAAGACATTCATACGCTCCCTTAGCAATGGAATAAATTCTTCAATGCTGAGAAATCACGAGAACACTAGAATGAATTTGAAGAGCCAATTTGTCAACAAAAAAAAAAAAGTATGCTGAACCGCTAACCTCTAAAACTCAAAAGTAGCAGCTATAAAACTAGGAGGAAAATTATGCACCTGAATTGATCACTCTCAGTTACAATATCCTGTTTACCATTAGGCAAATATCAAAATTTGCTAATGTATTTTTTAAATATTATTTGCCTAATTTAAAACATGAGGGGAAGCCTCAACCTTTACAAGCCGATCCAAAAGATGAGCAGCACTCTGAACATTGGCATCTGAGTCTGCTGAGAGCTTACATAGTGCGTCAAAGATCTGATTAAAGAATATAATGAAGTCACCTCTTACAATCTGGACCACAGCTAAAGAAAAAGGGTTAGAGCCATTAGAACACAAAGAACGTTTTACCGATGCAATGTATAAACAGTGCAATCTAACTGATTCAATCTCACCTTTGCAATGTTATACAGTGCTTCACAAGCATAATAGCGAACTCTGCTATCTTGGTCAGAGAAGGAATCGAGCACAGGTGGTACAATTTGCTGACAAGTTACATCCAAAAGATATAAATAACAAATAGAATATCAACTAAAAGGAAAGAAAGAAACAGCAAACTAGAGAATATCAAGAACAGAGTTTGGAGTTTTGCATTAAAATATACAACCCACATTGAACTGAATTTATAATACGTCATTTTTGTCTTTGGTGCCTTATCCTAAATACTGGTGTCAATTCATTGTCTTCTATGCCTTATCCCAATAATTCCATGTTTCAAAAAGGGCATGCTTAGTTATATGGAAATTACAATGGCCCAACGCTCATCCTAATTCGCTATCAACTCAACTTTTAAACATGCAATTCAATACCAACCTGATTTATCCAAAAGTTGGGCCAAACTTGGATGCTGAACAATCAAAGGGAACAGTACCTTGGATTTTTTTATTTTTGTAGAGCTTTGGATTTTACCTCTTATTGATAGATATATTGGCGACATGAGACGGTTTAGGCATGTTCAATGACTGATTACAGCCCAATTAAAGGAAATATTCCAGTTGAAGGTTCTAAAAGAGCGGGAAGAAGACCCAAAAGAACGTGGATTGAGATAGTGAAAGTGGATATGAACACACTTTCAATAGCAGAAGGCATGGCTCTGAATGGAGGAACATGATTAGTATAGCTGACCCCAAATCCTTGGGAGGCTTTGATGACGATAATGAGGTATACTTCTGACAGGTTTTGGTCCTGGTTTGATATCACCGGTCACAAACTTAACCAACTTACATAGTTGGCATCTTCATTCATTAATCTTTGGATTTTCACTTTTCCTTTTCCTTTCAAAAACTTTACTCAATTCATTCTATGTAAAAAACCAATGAAAGTCAACAAGTTCTTACTAATCATAAGTGAACTATAACACAGAGGAGGGCAAATGAAACTACTTGAGAAAGGAGCAAATTTATTCCAATTGAAGATTTGGAGTGTGACTGATGTGTGTGTGAGAAATAAAACTTAAATGTACTATTTTTTAGGATGTACTGGGTTTAATCCCATACTGCAAAGAAGTTATATTTTCACATGGTTGTCCTCTATATATAAAATAGTTTAGGTCTGTGTTTTCTCTTCTTTTCCTACCTTCACTTCTCACATTTTTTGTTTAATTTGGTATCAGTTTAAATCACTTAAGTCTAAAACAAAGTTAAACATGCATCAGACACTTGATCATTAAACCAATCTTTAAGCTCCTGTACCACTTCTCCGACAGGTAGTATAGTCAAGAATGCCAAGTTTAAGTACTTTTTTCTTTATTCGTTCAATTTTTCTTCACGCATTCACCATGCAATAGATCCCACACACAATTTTTCTTTCCTTTTTTTTTCAGTTTAGAACCACTATCCATGTATCCCATTGAAATGTCTTTGTTGTAATTGTTGTTCATTAAATTTCTTGTATTGCAAACTCTATGAAGAATACTATGTTGCACTCATTTGCTCAGAAAACACATGGATCTCATATCGGATCAAGTTTGAATGATCTGCAACCCATGGCTTGCAGGCAGTTCCAACTTTGATCCATCGATTCATTTTTCGTAGGCCATTTGAGTTCATCATTGAAAATTGGTAAGAACCACCCTTTCCAGTCCCAGAATCTCCGTCTTCTGAAAAGGTCTCCCTACCTCTTCTCATTGATGTTTGCCATCTATTTTTATTGTTGGGTTTTAGTTGCTTCCTTCCAATTGTGCACAAAACGTTGTTATAAGCCAATTCTACTATCAAAACATATAGATAAGAATCTTCTCATCAAATGCTAGATAGGCATACTTCTAACTTCCCTAAAACTATTATTTGAGGAAATAAAATCCTTTCCAAAGGGGCATTTTTTGGTTGCTGCATTGGAAAAAAATGATGGTTGATTACCTCATTCTATAGCATTATTATTTTCAGTGCAGTATATGGCCCCTCCCGTTCTCGAGATTGGACTCAATTTTGGGAAGAATTGGACAATGTTAGTGTGTGGTGGGGTTTGCCTTTGTGCATTAGGATGGATTTTAATGTTATTCGATTCTTGTTGGGTCAAGGATTTCTTCTAGGATGCGTTGTTTTGGAGAGTTTGTTAATAGAAATGCCTTGGTGGATATTCCTCTTTGTGGTGGGAAATTTACTTGGTTAAACCACCAAGATAGCCCTGTTCTTAATAAGTTGGGTCGTTTCTTGATTCCGGTGGACTGGGAGGATAAGTTCGAGCATATTGTACAGGAATCTGTATCAAATCCAACCTCGGATCATTGCCCTATTTGTTTGAAGGAGGAAAAAGCAAGAAGTCATCCGATTCCATTCCGTTTTGAGAATATGTGATTATTGCATCTTGTTAGATATATCGGTATTTTATATATGTGTCATAAGGGCATATGTGTAATTTCATTTCTTTTCTAGTTTTATATATATATACCACGGTTCATAGTGAGAGAGTCTAGTTCTACTTCTCCCACTTTTTCATTATTTTCTTCTTTAAACCCTAATATGATCTTCTACATGGTATCAGTGGTAACTTTATGTTTTTGGATACTACGAAGGAGATTTGTTTTCTCTAGGCTAAAGAGGACCACTCTATTAGACAGTGATCAACCTACGAGTGATTGTTTTGCTTTAGTTACCATTGGAGATTGTAGTGGTCGTGGTCATAGAGATTTGGGAATGAATGAGGCATATGTATTCGAGATCCAATAATATTACCCAAATTTATGAGATCACTCAGCAATATTTCTCTTTACAACAAGATAATAAAACTCTGGATCAAACCTTCGCTTCATTAATGCGTATGTGTGAAGAGCTAAATCAATATCAACCAATTTCCAGTGATATCTTTCAAATATAGAAGCAAAGAAAGGATATGGATGTTATTTGTCTTCTTTCATCCCTCCAATCAGAGTATGATGCAGTCAAGTCTCAGATTTTAGGAAATCCTGATCTTCCTTCCTTGATAGATGTTTTCTCTAGGCTAAAGAGGACCACTCTATTAGACAGTGATCAACCTACGAGTGATTGTTTTGCTTTAGTTACCATTGGAGATTGTAGTGGTCGTGGTCATGGTCATAGAGGTAGTCGTGGGGGACGTGGTAGTGGTCGTGGAGGTAGAGGTGGAAGTAAATATTTAGGGGGAGGTTGTGGAACCCGAAAGTGTACTCATTTTAGTAAGAATGGGCACACTATTGACTTTTGTTAGGATCTTCATGAGAGGACCAGTTGTCCCTCAGGCATCATTATCTTCGGCTCAGGATGTTATTCAGCTTCTTATTTCATCAGACAAGAGTATAGAGAAAAAATGCATTGTCCTTTCTCGAGAGGAGTATGACAAATTAGTTTCCAACTCATTAGCTACTACTACTTTAGCCTGGACAGGTAAGGTATGCACTTGTTTACTATCATCTACGAGCCTCTAGATCAATGATTTTGGTGCATTAAATCATATAACAGGTAATTCTCACCCATTATCATCTTTTTCTACATCTTCTTGTCAAAACGTTAAATTAGTTGATGGGTCATTTTCAAAAGTTGTTGGGTTAGGAAATTCACAACCAAATCCTAATCTTTCTTTGTCTTTAATATTTTATGTTCTTAAATTTCCATTTAGTCTTCTTTTTGTGAGTCAACTTACAAAGAAATTGGGTTGTTCAGTGACATTTTTCCCTTCTCAGTATATTTTAAGATCTAAAGATGAAAAAGATGATTGGAGGCAGGCGTGAAGTAGATGGTCTATATCTTCTCGACAGTGCTCCGATTCCAGCAATTCTTTATTCATCTTCTATCACCTTTTAGTGGCATTGTCGGCTTGGACATCCTTTTTCCTCGTGTTTTACGGAGTCTAGTTCCTACTTTAAATAAAGACTTCACACTTAATTGTGAAGCGTGTCAGTTTAGCAAACATCATCAAGTGTCTTTTCCACTTTGTGTGAGTCGTAGAGAATCCAGTGTCTTTTCCCCCGATACTTCTTACGTAGGTTTTAAATATTTTGTTATTTTTGTGTATGACTATTCAAGGATGACTTGGTTATTTTTAATGAAGAATCGTTTTGAGTTATTTAATATATTTCAACAGTTTCATGTGGAAATTCGAACCCAATTTGGTACTTCTTTATACATTTTACGTTCTGATAATTAAAAAGAATTTTTTTTTTTTTTTTCGTTATACTATTTATTTGCAGTCTTACGATATCATTCACCAATCATCTTATGTTCATACCCCTCAATAACTAGAGTAGCTAAACGTAAAAATCACCACTTTCTTGAGGTTGCTTGTGCCTTAATGTTTCAAATGAAGGTTCCTAAATATTATTGGAGTAAAACTATGCTTATTGTTGGTCATCTCATCAAGAGTATGCTTATTGTTGTCCTTGATGGTACTTTTCAACATCAAATCTTATTTCTTGATTGTCCTATTTTTCATCTTCCTCATGTTTTTGGGTGTATGTTTTGTTCATCACTTGGGTCCTAGTCGTGACAAATTAGATCCCAAGAGTTTGAAATGTGTGTTTCTTGAGTACTCTCGTACCCAAAAGGGTAATCGATGTTATAGTCTCATATTACGCAAACACTTTGTTTGTGTTGATGTTACATTTTTCGAGTCTACACCATACTTCTCTACTGGGTCATCTGTTGATGCTACATTAGAGAGTATTCCTTTACCTATTCATGATCCTATTTTTGAACCCAGTCCTGCTCCACTACTTCGAGTTTATCACAGGAGAACCATTACGTCACTGCCAGCACCAACTTATTTGCCGCTGAAGATCCATCTCCACCTCTTGTACCAGTACCTCATTTCGTCCAGGTAATGGATACTGCTTCATCTTCTTGTGAATTACCTATTGCTATTCGCAAGATACCCGTTCTGTGTTACTAGACATCCTATCTCTAATTTTGTTTTTTATGCTTCATTATCTTCTTCAATGTCTTTTTTTTTTTTCTCCACAGTCTTTTCTATTTATATTCCTAAGAATCTCCAAGATGCATTATCTCACTCGAGATGATAGCCAGGTATGGTTGATGAGATGGATGCTCTACATCATAATAATACTTGATCTCTGATTTCTTATCTTCTAAGAAGCATGTTGTTGGTTGTACGTGGGTTACATTGTTAAATTTCATCCTGATAGTACAGTTAATAGATTGAAAGTTCATTTAGTTGCTAAGGGATACACATAGACTTTTGGAGTTGACTATGCTGAGACTTTCTCTCCAGTTGCGAAAATTACTTTGGTTCAAGTGTTGATTGCAATAATTGCTATGTTTAATTGGCCATTGTATCAGTTAGATGTTAAAAATGCCTTCCTACCTACATGGTGATTTACATAAGGAAGTGTTTATGGAGCAACCACCTAGGTTCGTTGCTCCTGAGAGAAATTGGGAAAGTGTGTAAGCTTCAAAAAGCACCCTATGGTTTCAAACAATCTCCACAGGCCTGGTCTAGTAAGTTCAGTGATGTGGTTATTGCATTTAGGATAATGCAATGTCAAACAGATCATTCAGTTTTCCATCAGAAAACTAAAAAGGGAGATGTGTTGTTGATAGTCTATGTAGAGACAGTATTACTTTGGTCCAAACCAGTGAGTACCCTCATGGATCATAAGTTGAAACTTATAGTTGAACAGGGAAATGTGTTTGATGATCCCAACAGATACAGGAGGTTAGTTGGAAAGTTGAATTACCTCACCATCACAAAACCAAACATCTCACATGTTGTTAGCATTGTGAGTCAATTTATGAAAGCACCTAGGATGCCACACTGAATAGTTGTACAACGTATTATGAGGTACCTAAAAGGATCTCCAAGGCATGGTTTGTTGTACAAGCCTAATGGTCATACTCGAATTGAGGGATATATAGGTGCAGATTGGGCTAGTTCTCCTTCAGACAGGAGGTCTACCATAGGTAATTTAACCTTCATAGGAGGTAATCTTGTATCATGAAAAAGCAAATAGTGTTGGCCAGATCAAGTACAGAAGCTGAATATAGTCATGTCTCATACTTCTTGTAAACTTATTTGGTTGAGACATTTTTCTCCAAGAGATTGGTTTCACAATAGAGATACATATGAGACTTTTATGTGATAACCAGACAGCCATGCATATAGCTTCCAATCCGGTGTTTCACGAGCGGACGAAACATATCAAGATGGACTATCGTTTTGTTCGTGAGAAGCTTCTGAGTGGTGAAATTACCACAACATATGTCAAGTCCGAAAATCAACTTACTGATCTATTTACTAAGTCGTTGGGAAGTGATAGGGTTACTTTTCTATGTAAAAAAGCTAAGATTATATGATATATATTATCCAACTTGAGGGGGAGTGTTAGATATATCGATATTTTATATATGTGCCATAAGGGCATATGTGTAATTTCATTTTTTCTAGTTTTATAAATATACCACGATTCATAGTGAGAGAGTCCAGTTCGACTCCTCCCACTTTCTTCATTCTTTTCTTCGCTAAACCCTAATTTGATCTTCTACACATCCCAACTTCAAGAAGATGATTCATTCTTGGTGGGAGGAACTACCATTTGAAGGGTGACCAAGTGTTTTTTTTAGAAGTAAGTTGAAAGCAATGAAGGAAAAGCTGAAAAAGGTGGAATAAAGACTCATTTGGTGCGATAGATGCTAAACTAAAAGCAATTATGGTGGAGATTGAAAGCCTTGATAGAATAGAGGAGATGGGGAAGTTGGACATTGAGGATTGGGAAAAGAGGGAAGACTTACGGGTAAATTTTCAAAAGGTCGCTGCAATGAATGAAATCTTATGGAAGCAGAAATCGAGGATCAGGTAACTCAAGGAGGGGAACAACAATATGAGGTTTTTTCATCGAATGGCCAGTTATCATAGTAGAGTGAATCATATCTCAAAACTAAAGGTGAGTGGAGAGTGGAGAGTGGGAGATGATGAGGTGGCTTCAGGGGTGATGGATTTTTATAAAGACTTTTATACGAAGAAGTTTTTTGCTCGATCATTGCTTGATAATTTGCAATTTGATAGCATCCCAAGGGAGCAGATGATTTGGCTTGAAAGGCCTTTCGAGGAAGAAGAAGTTCGGTTGGTTGTGTATGATATGGTAGATGACAAAGCATCAGGTCCAGATGGGTTCTCCATGACTTGTTTCAAAACGTGTTGGGAGATAGTTAAGTCTGATCTTCTAGCAGTTTTGGAGAAGTTTTAGCGGCAAAGATTTTTTGGATCATGGGCTGAATTGCACTTTTGTAGCATTAATCCCTAAAATAGGAGTTGAGGATATTGTTGATTTGTGGCCGATAAGCCTTGTGGGGTCGATGTACAAGATACTGTCAAAAATCCTTGCTTCAAGGTTGAAAAAGGTGATTCATGCGATCATAGGTCCTTCCCAAGGGGCTTTTGTCACAGGGTGCCAAATCTTGTCTCACCTCCACTTTGCGGATGCTACTCTAGTGTTCTTGGATTCCTCAATGTCGCAATTGAGATTTCTTAGTTGTATCCTTGAGTGTCTTGGGGCATTTTCCAGGATTCTAGTCAATCTGAAGAAAAGCAAGATTTTTGCGGTTGCCGATGTGTTTGGAATGGAAACGTTGGTGGCTTCGGTTGGCTACAAAGTAGGAGTTTTGGCTTCTTCGTATCTAGGTCTTCCCCTGGGTGCAAACTTTTCAAGCAAAGAGATATGGGATCCAATCTTAGAAAGAATAGGAAAAAGACTTAGTTCTTGGAAAGCTAAGCACCTTTGAAAAGGGGAAAAATCACTTTAATCAAAAACACCTTGACAAGCATTCCGAACTACTATGTATCCTTATTATCGTTGGGGAACAAAAGATGGAAAAGATTTGTAGAGATTTCTTTTGACATAATAGGGAGGACTGAAAAAAGTACCACATGGTGAGTTGGAATAAGATTTGTCTTCCCAGGTGTCAGGGGGGTTTGGGCTTTAGAAACTTTGCCAACATGAGTTCGGCATTGTTAGCAAAGTGGTTGTGGCGTTTTGGTGAGGAGGAAGACAGTCTTTGGAGAATTGTAGAGGCTCAAAAATTTGGCATGAAAGAGTTCGGTTGGGAAAGTGGTGAAATTAAAGGAGGTACTGGTTGTGGGGTGTGGAAGGGCATTCTAAAGAGACATTATTTAAGGAAAGAAGGTGAAGTTTAAGGTGGGAAGGGGAAACAAGGTTCACTTTTGGGAGGATAGATGGTGTGGGGAGATTGCTTTCAAGGAGGCATTCCCAAATTTATATGTTATGTCCAATAAAAAAAGATCGATCAATTAATTCCTTCTTGGTTGGTGGCGGTGTGGATAGAGCGTGGGACTTTGGTTTCAAACAGAACTTTAATGATTGGGAATGTAGTAGTGCGGAGAGGTTCAAGAAACTCTGGAGGCAATTTTGATTGAATCAAAGGAAAAGGATCACAAGATTTGAGAAGGAACAACGGATGGAGTCTTCTCAATGAGATCCATGCATGGAGCAAATCTTACAATGTCAATCCCCTTCTTTCCGATGTCTTTTATCTAAGAGGCAAAGTTCCTTCCAAGGTTTTGGTATTCGTTTGGCTAGCGACGATGGGAAGACTCACCACTATGGATCAACTAATTAGAAGAGGTTTCCAAACTCCAAACAATTGCTTATTGTGCTACCAAAATGAGGAGACCGTCTTTTGCATTGTGCTATGACGTGTCATGTTTGGTATCGTTTCCTTGGCATTTTTGGTATAGTGTGTTGTTTCCCAAGGACCATAGGGGCGCTATTTAGTTCTTGGATGAATTGAGGTTTCTCCTTAAGACCTTCAAAACGGATATATTGGAGCCTCCTTCCCTTTGCTATCTCTTGGGGGTTGTGAAAGGAGAGGAATACACGCACTTTTGAAGGAAAAGAGTTGCAGTCAGAGGATCTCATTTTGTCTATTTTGGGCTTGTTATTTTTTGGGGGAAAGGTTTTCAAGGAATTTAAGGGGATCTTTTTCAAGGACGTCATTGTAAGATGGAAGTACATTTGTAATTTGGAGGCAGTTTAGTGGGTTTTTTTTTCTTTTCTTTCTCCTCTTTTGATAAGTTCTTGTATTTAGGGGCCTTCTTGTCCCCGTCTTTTTTATTAATAAAATCTTAACTATTCAAAAAAAAAAAAAAAATAGAGATAGCATTGCCTATTCGGTCCCATTTCAGGTTTTTTGATATACATTGGGCATTTTCCCAAATCATTTTTTCCCTATTCCAAAAAGGTGGCAGTCTCCTTTCTTACTTGCAAGGAAAAGATTTTGTGGAGAACGATACCAATTGTGATACGTTGAGGTCTTTGGGTAGGATTGTTTGCTTAATTAGTAGATTGATCAACATATTATAAACAGGTTAATTATGATAGGCTTGTATTTGGCCATAAGTTCCATCATAACAAGGTTGGTCCCCTCAACCATCTTTTGCATTGTATGCTCCCTTTCTATTGCAAATCAAATGTTCTACACTATTCAGAAAAAAGTTCAGATACTAAGTGATGTGCTTCCATCTAGTAAACTAGCATTACAGTAAAATCATAGAATTAAAATTTATGCACCTAAGTTCAACTAGATAATAATATTAAAAATGCAATTTGGGAAAAGTCGAAAAGATGCATGAGTTATTACGTTCAGGTAAATCTCAATGGAATTTTGTTTTTTTTTTCTAATTATAGATAGATAAATCTTTATTTATTAATGAACACGAAAAGGAAAAGGAAAGCGGCCAAGGAGGCCACTTAACTATATAAACTTAAAAAAAAAAAAAAAAAAAGCAAAGCAAAGCCATATCAAACACCAAATATTCAATCTGAACAAGATACTACTTAAACAAGAGATCCTCGAAGAAGATCCCTCTGAATTCCTTGAAGATTTTGCTCTAAAGAAATAAAAGGCAATGATTGAAAGAATAACTTCTTGAAAGGAATGCTTCATTCTCAATAGAAACTTGATATTTGTAGTTCCCTTAAATGAGTGTGTAGGGAAAGAGGAGCGGAGCATAATACAACTTGACCACATCCTAAAGGAATCTAGAGGATCATTCATCTTCTCAGAATAGAAGCTAATGAAGTAGAAGATATTGTTTCCCAACAAGTGCTAATAGAAGCTCTTTGTATATCGAGAATGTTACTCCCTAATTATTGTACTCCGACTTTTTCCTATCATTTGTAGAACCAGTGGTTACTCAATAAATTAAAAAGCAAATGATTACTCATCAAAGCAACAATATTACTCCACATTACACAAGTGAGGTACCGGTATAGGTGCAAATCAAGTCACAGCTACTGGTGCACCAATCTCCAACACATAGTGTACGTGTTACAATTCTTTATATTTATTTCTAAGAAACAGGTACTATGTTTTACTTCTGAGTAATCTACAACTATATGAACCTTCAGCATACCTACTTCGGGATTACTATGCCTGACACCATGTATCCATGTCTTACAGGAAAAAACAATATCCAGTCCAAAATTATGTAGAATCACTCATATCCCACTTAGGTTAAATATATAATTTCCATATTGAAGCCAAGATACAATGACCACATAGACACAAAGTGGATAAGAACACAACAAAATGTAAGCCTACAAAATAATGTGAATTGTAAGGATTCACTAGATTCCCTCTGAAAATGCAATCAAGTCTTTTGTGTACAACCACCAGAGAGAAAAATACTTAAACTTCCTCTAGAAAGATCAAAAGTGATCTTAGCTGTAATTGTGCGTACGTATACAGAACTCTATCGTTCAAAGACCATGAGAATAAGATATGATAACCATGTAGCAATTGTCATTGATCAAGAAGGAAATCCAAAAGGAACTCAAGTTTTTGTTACGATCGCTTTTTTGTTTTTTTGCTTATCGTGGGCATCCCCACCCTTCAATTGAGACTAATCCCATAGTCACACGCACCGCCCCCTCGGAAAATCCTGCGTGCAACTGGTTGAATCAAGGGTCAACCAGACCCTGGAGGGTGGCCCCAAGAAATTCATTGCTTCGTTAGGTTTGGAAGTTTCAATCGCTCATGCTTATTGAATGTAACATAAGTAGAAAGACTTTGTCATTTTTTGTTCCATCGCTTGATAGAATAACAAGGCAAGTAAGGGGCCATTATTCCTCATCTACATCTACAAATATAAAAATGGGATAGGGATCAAGCTCAAGCAGAAAAAATACTAGTGATCTTGGTGCTTCAAGCGATTATTCTCGTATCGATTATTAACAGGGGCGGATTTAGAGTGAGGGCAATGGGGGCACTTTCCCTCACAAGATTTTTTTAAACCTATTATCATAAGATTTATATGCCATTGTGGCGGATAACAGTGGCAGGAAACAAAATCCACCGCTATTGCCGCCACAAAAAAATAAAAAATTAAAATCTAAGTGTCTTTGTTGCCCCCACGTAGACAAACTCCTAGCTCTGCCCCTAATTATTATGTCCTATATTTCGAATACACGTCAATTCTCGAGCTCTACTGTTGTCAGCTACATTCAAATGGGGGGTGTCTGAGGTTGAAGCATATAATTTAGATTTTAAAAAATAACAATAAATAATAATAAAATAAACTAGATATAGATCTGAAGACCAACTACCTAGAATATAAATTTGTTAATATGTAATCAAACAGATACTTAATGTTAATATAACAAATATGTGCGATCTTCAAAATTGAATTCCATACCTCGAGATGCTGAGAAGCTTCCGTTGACAAACCAACCGTCGCTGCCGCAAGTCCTATTAATCCTCCCTGGAAAAAAAATGATCAAATAAATCAGAATTCAAACTTTAATATGACCAATCATAAAACACCCAAAAATGGAATTCAAGCTATTAATAAATTCAAGTATAAAACATCAAACTTAAACCAAATAACAAACCTTCCGATGATTCGCCTGATGTGAGTTCGTGAATTCCCTAGTCAACAGATTGATCACAGCCGTAATCCTATCATGATCTCCTGCAGCAGTGAGTTGCTTCACAATTCCTTCAATCTGAAACACAATTTCATATTTCTCAATCAAAATTAAAGATATTAATGAACATAAATCCAGTAAAATCCTACTAAAAAAAAACGAAATTGAAGATGAAAGAGGAACAAAAACCTCCAGCGCGGCATTCTTGCGCTTCTCATATAGCTTTTCTGCCAGATTCCGAAGAACAGATGTCGGAATTACGGACTGACCGTCAGCCATGGAACCTGAGGATTTGCAGATACTTAAACTCGTTTCCGAATCTTCTCTTCCTCGAATCGAAACATCTCTAGGGCTTTTAAAACACCAGATCACGAATCGAGCAAGATGATCCAATTTGACCACATCTAGATTGTTCAAGATCGCAATAACATAACAACTAATCGAATTAGATCGAAAAAACCCTTCTCTCTCTCTCGTCTCTGCGTATAGAGTTCGTCGTCTTCGACAACGATTATAATCTTGGAACAAAATGGATTGAGGTAAGAAAATGTATTTTGGATTGTTAGATACAATGACGAAAATACCCCCTAAATCTCCATATAGGTGTGAACCATGGAACCCGATGGATGTTCAGTTTGGATAGGTTTGAATCCGGCGGGACTGTCCTAATTCAACCAAATTGAGTTTGACGCTTGACGGCATGAGAACGATAAATAATGGCTACATTTATAAACATGGTTTTTAAACTCGGTATTTGGTCAAGTCTCGTTCACCTAAGACACCGAGTTGACTCGGACGACATGTCTCGTCTCATTTGATATTGAGAGAATGGTTTTTAACCATTTAAAAAATCTGAAAAAATCAAAAAAAAATTAAAATTGATTCCTATTAAAAAATAACCTCCCAAAAAATATAAAGTTAAAAAAAATTTCACAATATACCTATCAAAATAAATAAATTAAATATTTATATTGTTACGTTATTTCATTTTCATTGCACAAGTGCACCGAACTTATTTTTCAAATACAATATTTAAAGAGCACCAAACTTAGCATCAAAAATATCAATTAAAATACTAATTTCAATTCGATAAAATGTAAATATATGATAACAAATAGGTTCATACATACAAAAATAATTTAAATACGTTAATAACACTCAGTTTGAGTTTAAGGTAATTCGAATCTAAGGCAAACATTAACTAA
The DNA here is from genome assembly GCF_017979445.1 of Akebia trifoliata. NCBI lineage: Eukaryota > Viridiplantae > Streptophyta > Magnoliopsida > Ranunculales > Lardizabalaceae > Akebia > Akebia trifoliata. The sequence goes on from NC_141377.1 coordinate 30,343,200, forward strand.
GAAAGACTTGTAAAAATAAAATTCATGAAAGTGAAGCGCCATAATGAGATGAATTGAAATTTGCACCGATATCCGATAGAACATGTAACCCACTCACCTACAAAAAAATATTTTGAATAAAAAATTAAATCAAAATGATTAATTAGATATATTTGATAACAAATTAAAATCACATATACAAAATACAATCAAATAAAAGTAATTTTAAGTTAATGTATTATTCTTGTTCCTCGTAGGGTGGATAAGATCGATAGTCTCCAGGGAATAAAAAAGAAGTAAATGCGTCAATTGTAGTATCGCTCGTGTTGGTATGATTATACTCCCCTTGTTCATAGTTTGAGCTTGTTTGTTTATGGTATGAATAAGAACATCTATACCCATACACACCAGTAGGTTGGTCATAACTATGATAAGAACCACTATGTTCAAACTCAACACCATAGTTGTTCGATGCATCATTCTCATTTATACCCGTCTCTTGAGGGTATCCATAATGATCATAACTTCTATCACCGTCACCATAACATTAAGTCTGACTTTCATCATCATCACTACGAAACTCTGTCAATCTAACAAATATGGTCAATCTCTCGCGTCTCTCTTCGAATGGCCTAGCACCATGGTCGGTATCCTGTATTTGATCATTTTATCAGGTTCACTATCATCCCATGCTCTATGTTATGTCTTTTGATCATCTTCATCATCATCATTACCACCATTCGGAGATGGAGATCTACTCGTACCTCTGTCGGGTTGGGTACCAATCTTCCTATCCAACCAAGACAAGTCATTATTATCCATCAATGAATCTTCCGTCTCTCTCAATCACTGGTTTAAAACGTCATCATGCTCAAATATGGAATCTAAATCAATAGGATTGTAATAACTATCTTCTAATCTACGATCCATGATATTGCGAGCTTGTAATCTCATGTTATAATGTGCAAACACCAAGTTTCCTAACTTTTTCATTTTTAGTCTATTACGAGGACGAGTGTAGATTAAAGCAAAGGTGCTCCAATTTCTTTCACAACCTGAAGACAAGCAAGTTTAACTCAAGACTTTAATCGCTATTTTTCTGAGGTCAGGTGCATCATGACCATAATTATATCACCAATCAGCTGATAAGAAGAAAAGAAAAATATTAAATACTTATTACTTGTTATTATATATATTATTATTATTATTTATATATATTACCTGGTAAAGTTTTACTCATGTTTCTAGTTAGAGCATCACCGAACTCCCCCGTCGCGTCAATAAACAATTTATTCTATTTAAAATGTAAAGAATGATTCAAAAACAATAAGAAAAAGTTCATATACTATAATTAAATTACAAATACGAAAAATTTAAAATAACTTTGAATTATTTAACAATAGTATGTATTGATACCTGATCTATCGCCTTCCCTTGATTAATCAAATCTAGTTCCAACTTTTTTATAACATTTTTCGTTGCTTGAAAAAGTTCATTGCTTTCAATTAAGAAGCTATCATATTGAAATTGAGGATTTAAATAATACACTGTAATAAATGGCAATATCAATTTTATTAATATCAAAATATTAATATTTAAATTATATTAAAAACACTTAATTGTTACCTATCATATGAAGATCTGATTTAAGATGATCTAACTACCTATTTTCAATCAATTGGATATACGTTTGATGATGTCTTACCGAATCTATTATTGATTATTTGACTCTTCCCATACCTTCATAAATTACAGTCAGAGTGGGTTTTTTATCTTGATCAACAATTTTCAAGAGTTTAACCAAAGGTTTCATGACCTTACAGACCTCTTCTACCTTCTCACAAAATTCACATTGCATGATCAAATCTGAAATCTTTGTTGCTAACTCTCTTTTCTTCTTATCCCTCATAAGTCCCATTCACAACCATTTATCAGATGCAAACATGATTTTCAAATCTCATTGATGCCGAATAAGACTTTGAAGAGCAATGTATTGCGTAGCAAACCGTATGATCTCAGTACGTAACAATTCATACCCCTCAGAAATGTTCTCATCAAACTTACAAGTTTGTTACTATTGTATATGAATCCTATTATTTGTTGACTATTTGAAATAACACGAGTAAAGAACGATAATTTTCCCATGTCCTCCAAAATTAGGTCGACGGTATGTGCGGCATAAGGTGTTCAATACAAATGAGATTTTCTTAACATTAAATCCAAACTTGCAGCCTAATATAATGCTTCATTGTCTATCATAATCTGAATAACATTATTTTCACCGATTTCATCTACTACCTTTTTCATCAATCCAAGTAAGTACTCTGATGTTTTAGTAATTCTAATTGCATTGATTGATTTGTGAAATATCATATTTCTATCAGAATATACCATGAAGTTGATGATGAACATCCTATTTTTTTATGTCCACCCATCACACATCACAGTACAACTATATATTGGCCATTTCTTTTTAAGAGATGCAATATAATTTCTTAACTCTTCTACTTCCATGTCCAAATATTTTCCACCAATCTCGTATTGTGTAAGACCCCTGATGTCATTCCTTGTCTCTGCAATAGAATCCATCATAGTTTGAAAATATGGACTCTTGGTACATGAAATGAGACCAAGTTGAAGAGAAAATTTTTGTAATTGCTCGACCAAACTTATTTAATAATTTTTTTTTTCCACTCCATGATCCTTTCAATTTTTTCTGTGTGGCTAGTTTTGACCTATACAAGTAAGGATCCAATCATTTGGTACATCATGCACATCTTTTTCTGCCTGTCTCAAATCTTCTTCGACGTTTTTAAATTCTTTATCTACTATTCGCAATTCATTACTATCTTTAACATTGAAAGTTCGAAATAATCCTCCACTTTTCTTCGTTGTCCAGATGAAGTGCCAAGTCCTCTACCCCCACCTTTAGAATTACTAGGGATCTCTAAAACTGAATATCTTATTCGATAATCATTTTCTTATAAAGATCGCGACTCATATCACATGTCATTTTCATCTGGGCATTTTCTTCTCTTTCAGCAGAATCAAGCGACTCGTCATCTGAGTCGTCTATAGGTATACTACCATCCAACTCAATCCCACCTCCAGATATTTCATGTAAATGGTAATTGATATTTCTTTTTTTCTTTGCTTTTAATTTTGATTTCGCTATCATTTGCTTCATCATCAACAATCGAGTTTCTTGGGGACATTTTTGACAAGCCGTCACTTCTCATATTTTAGAAGACAAATGTTCTTTAAGACGTGTAATGCCTCCACTCATGATTTTATCACAATAGTTGTATTTTACTTTCATTTTATTCCCCTCAAATGCAGTACCATGCTGTCAACTAATGTCCTCTTCTCTAAGCATCCTATAATTTATAAATAAATATATAAATCAAATATGTTATAAAATTAATCAACATAAATAAAATGCAACAACAATGATGCCAAGTGTAATGAAAAATTAGAATTTTCAACACATTATTCACTATAATGATACTATATTTGAAAAAATAAAATAAAATGAAAAGTAAATATTATAAAATTAATCAATATAAATAGAATGCAACAATATGATGCCACGTGTAATGAAAAATTATAAATGTTCAACACATTATTTATTATAATGTTACTTTATTTAAAATAATTATTTTGTAATTATCAAATTAAAACATGGATGAAAAAAAATTTATTTTCTAGCAAAATAAATTTCTCAACTAAAAACATTATTTTTAATTATCAAATTAAAATATGGATAAAATTATGATTTACATTTGAAAATTTTTATCTTCTAACAAATAAATTTCTCAACTAAAAATTATCACTACCCACAGTTACATGATGATGTCATCTTAAATTAACTATTCATATTGTCACTAAGAAAATATATTTTTTTTACAAATGTAGTGCAAGTTGAAACCCAACATTACATTTGAAGAAAAAACATTAAATGAGAAAATACCTAAAAATAAACAAAAACATATTATAAGAAGCCATAAATGAAAAGAAACTTGACAAGTGAAAAATTGCACATTACACATTACATAGACAAAAAAAAATTATATGGATAAAAAAATTTAGAATAAATTTTTAAAAAATTGATAAATCCCTATTTATAAAAAAAATACCCTAAACCCTAACCCATCTCACATATTCATCTACTTTACCTATCATTTTCAATGTTGAAACCCATCCAAATATAAAATAATTTTCACTTTTTAACCATTACAAATTAAAAGTTAATATAAATATTAGAAGTTAATACATATTACACAAAATATTGAAAAGAATAAAAAATTAGAGAAAAAATAAATCTCATACTCTATTAAGGAAGAAGCTAAATCTTACTTGATTTTGAGAAAAATGAAGTAAATCCACCTTTTACTTCGATTTCTTATTGAATCGGATGAAGAAGATAATTTTTTTTCCAAAACCTTGACTTTTTTTTTCTTCACTTGTTGGTGAAGATGAAGAAAAAATATAGGAAAATTGATTTGAGGGGTGAAATAATAGAGGATTGATGCTTAACTTAGTGGAGAAAATGAAGTTTTCTCCCAAAATCTTACATTCTTTTGTTCACTTGGTGGAGAAGATGAAGAAATAATGGAGGAAAATCAATTTGAGGGTGAAATAATTGAGGATTGAGGTAAAACTCGATTATCTCGGTTAAATCGAACGAGATTCTGAAAATCTCGTCCGATACAACTTGTTTGTCTCACGAGTTAACATAATATATGCATTGTATCATAAATCTCGTTCGTATCCCCTGAGTTTTGTGAAAATATCGTCCGAGACGACTCGTTTATCTCACGATTCGCGGTTGTCTCATGACATATTGTGAGTTGGTCTCGTTAGGCTGTGATACCGAGTTAACTCGGGCGATACGTCTCGGTCTCGGACGAGTTTAAAAATCATGTTTAGAAATGCCTATGTTTTCTTCAATATTAAATATACGTCCCTGTTTTGACAAAATTATGACAGTAAATTAATTTACATAATGCCCTCATTTTTCAATCTCTATAAGAAAACCCCATTGACAACTTTATGGTAAACTTCTTCAACCTCTAAACTTCAACAATAAAATATAATTTTTGAGAAATATAAGATGGATTTTCCCAGGACCCATTATAGTCAACCTCTTGGATAAAATATTTTACCCTTGTCTTTAACTTGAAAATTCCACCTTCTTCATTATATAAATCTCAATAATGAGATATGATTTTTTTAGTGAAGTAGAAAGCAATGACTAGTTTTTTATACAAATATGTTTAATAAAACATAATAGTGTAGAGCTTGAAGATTACTGGACTTTTTGTGTTGAGAGTTGAGTAGGTTGAGACGTTCTTTTTTTAAATTAGGAGAGATGAGACTTGAGAGAACTTTTAGAGTTAAGAAAGATGAGAGTTTAATGATGAGAGAATTGAAAGTTGATATGGGGTTCAAGTCTTAGGGGTTTGTGAGAATAGGGGGATTTATAGGATTTTTAGGTGACTTTTAGGGTAAGATAAGGTGAAAGTATGAATAATGAAGAATGGCATGAGACTTATGCGTGAGGTGTAGGAGATTTAAGATTAAGGGAGAGGTATATATGAAAAATAGTGTAAATGGATTATTTTTTACCCGAGTAAGTTGAATCTTTCAACCCATATGGGTTGAATGTTAAGTAGGATTAAGTGGTGTGCATATTGATTAGAATAATGGTTATGTAAGGGGGTAGTTATTGATATTTTTTTGAGGATGGGGGAGATGGTGAGACATGGCAAAAGTGGTATGAGTATGTGTATTAGGTGAGTTTATTAAACAGAAGGGTGAGGGGTATGAAAATAGCTTGCGGAGTGTTTTGAGGAGAATGTGATGGGGTTAGATGTAGGAATGATGATGATGATGGGGGTGATCTCTGTTAAGAAGTGGATTGTGGTGGTGACATATGTCATCTTTTATGAGCATGGAATTTTTAAGTTATGTGGACTTTAATTGGGTTCTTAGAATGATGATGGGCTTGGGTAGGTTTTTGTATCTGGGATTGGGTTTGAAATTAGGTAAGATATGTCTTAAAAAGGGTTTAGGGTTATAAAGTGATGAGAATGGGCATTAGATTAGTAAGGTTTTGAGTAGACATTGGACTCAGGGATTTTAGGTTTTGAGGGTTTTAGGTTAGGGATTGAATTTGAATGAAGGTGAGATCAAGATAGGATTTGGGTTTAGATTTAACGGGCTTAAGGTTTTGGTAGGCTTTTTAGGAAAGGGTTTGAATGATGATAGATTGATAAAATTATTAGGTTTAGGAATTAGGTAAGTCTTATTGTGGGTCCATATAACTATTGAGAGTCTTAGGACCTTTGATTTGAACAAAAGTATTGAATTTTGAAGATATGAGTCCTTAGGCCCGTTGATGATTTTTTGATAAAAATATCTTTTTGAGCAATTTTTTTTTTTTTTTTTTTTTGGGGGGGGGGGGGGGGCATTCAAATTGGAGTGCCTGCATGTGTCATGTGTAAACTCCCAAACTCTTCAATTCCATTTGAACAAAAAATTTTAATCTTATGATTCAAGAAATTATCAATATGAGATTTAAATGAATTAAACACATCATAAACATCAGAGTATTGAGTTAGAGGAAATAACTAGTAATAATATGAATAATCATTAATTATATAATACTTGAAATCACTTATTGAAGATTTTGTTAGTACCATGTTTTGTCAATTACAAGGATAGTCGTGTGATGTCATGATGTAACTTCTAGAAACATTGTTGTACGCTCATAACTCAACGACAAATCCAAAATATATCAAAACCAATCAAGGTCAAGGGACATCATCTCCCGTGGAGCATCAGAACAGGTATATCTCAAGGGGATCAGAAGCTGTCGGCAGGAGTAAAGGATCCACCGCCAGCCACCGACCGAATATTTCGAGATATCTTCTATCGGTGGCAGAAGCTCTAATCTGTCGGTCCCACCGATATAATATTCATCGGTCCCACCGATGAAGATCTTAACGGGTCCACCGTTAGCCACCGACAAATTAACATGGGATACCTTCTATCGGTGGCAGAAGAACAATCCTGCCGGTCCCACCGACATTTTAGGCATCGGTTCCACCGAAGAACACTTTATCGGTCCCACCGTCATCCACCGCTAGAACTAATGAAGGAGTTTTCATTCGGTGGCAGAAACATACTCTTGACGGTTCCACCGTAAAAGTACTCATCGGTCCCACCGATGAAGCTTAGAGGTTCCACCGTCAGTACTGCCAAAAATGCAAAACGGTAAGATTTTCGACCGTTATGATTGGTCGGTGCCACCGTTGGAATTTAGGTGCCACCGACAGAAAGCCGTTAAGAGCTCTTCCTATAAAAGAAAAGCACTCGGCCTCTTCTTATGTTGATCAACAACTTCGAAGTTCAGCCCAAGCCAATAAGCATACTTAAAAGGCTTAACGAAGGAAGAAGAGTCGTGAAGGGTAATCAAAACCATGCATACCAAACCATCACGTCTTAGTTGATCAAGCTCTACTTACTCCATCCTTCGAGAGTTGCAGTCTAACATCGAGCGAGGCAAGAAGCCATTGTTGAAGGGAGTAATGAAGAACCGAAGAACAACACACTCATTTCAATTGTCATAACTGTGAGTTTGATTGTTCGTATCTTAAATTCTGAAAATACACTTGTAATAGTTCACTTGATTTCTTCTTCAAAATCAAGCATTTGATTGAGTTGCAGACTCAAGTTGAGTGACAAAGGTTACTGAGTTCCTAAGTATAAAACTCAAGGATTGTGAGTGGATGTGGTCCATTCAATTGTAGGGTTGCGGAATTAACCCGAAAATTCTGTGTGCGGTTTAAGGTGAACCAAAAACCTCAGCATTAGTGAATACCAAGAACCATCAATTTGGGTTCTCTTGGGAGTGGATGTAGGCACGGGTGCTGAACCACTATAAATCGTGTGTATCATTTTTGTCTCAGATTCTCTTATCTTTATGTCAATTTGGATGCATATCATGACTGATCATATCTTGCATGAATATCTTGTTACATGAATGTTTTAGTGGATGCTCCCTGACATTAAAATTTATTCACATCCCAACATTCACATTCAGTAGAATTTTAAATTAGTCCTATTCACCCCCCTCTAGGTCATCATCTTGTCAAAGCTGGTAATTTCAGATTTAAGAGTCGATCCTTATACGTTACTATGAATTAATTCAAGTGGATGGGTAATAAATGCAGTATAAAGAGAAAATGACAACTTATCTTCTTTTTTCAAATTGACAAGAATGACATGGAAGGGTAGAAGTAGATAATCTATTATGTGGAAGAGTGGACTTTGAAAAAGTAGTACACAATACTAACGAAGAAATATGGTATGCCTTCGATTTACGATCTAAATTTCTCAAATCTTGAGTGTGAAAAAAAATTCAAATCTTCAAATTTTAAATATGATATGAATTTCTTCCAAATAATTTCGATAGAGTTTCTCTTAAAAATTGAACTTATGAAAAATTTTACTTGCATATAAATATTTGTATAATTAAAATTCATATATCCATCGCACATTAACATACATATATATATATACATCAACTACGCATATCCCACATTAGTTGTCGGCTACCTACATCATAAACACTGACTCTCACTCTTTGGACATATTCATGTAAGAAGACACATCACACATGGTTCAAATATATATCGAAGAAAACCCAAAAATATAAAAAATAGTTTTATCTAAACTCCAATTGCAACTCACATATAACAAAAGCAGTATCGATCATCCTGATTTGCGATCCCTTTATATATTATTCTTCGCAGGAACAAACATTTTGATAATTTTTTTTTTTTTTGTAACCGAGGGAGTATCCCATCAACACTCTCAAGTAAGCGTGACAGACTAATCTCCCTTGGGGGCCCCGCATGACCAACCCCATACGAGTTTTAAGGGGACGAACCCAAACCCATTAAGTGCCACACATGGTGGTGGGAAGGGGATTCGAAGACATCTATAATATTTTGTTGATAGGATGAGTAACATGAGTTATCTAATAGTAAACTCACAATTCAAATTAATAGTCTTGATATAAATAATTAAATAAGTTAATTTATTACAAATAATACATGTTTTTAAATAATACGAATAAAATTAGAAATATATTAATTATTAATGAATAATCTTTTATCTTATAATAAAATAAAATAAATATAAATATATCATAAGTATACTATCATGATAGTGCATTTTATAAGAACGACGAGGTACATGACTAATACAAAAGTATCGATATGTATGTTGAAGATACAATATTTAATTGATGTGGAACCTATTATTAATTCTTGATTTTATGATCAATTAGAGAATTTACTATAATTGGATGATCGTGTTATCCGACTCAAATTGACTGTTGATCCTAATAGAGATCAATCATTTGACTACTATACACTGTAAATGATTATTTGACAAATTAGTTTCATTGTATCATTGTGGTATGCATGTATTATCAATCAACCTAATGATCTACTAACTATATTTATCTTTACATTATAAATTGTTATGAACTTTTCGAATAGTAAATACAATAGTATTATCATATGGTATACCATATTATAGTAAAAAATAATCAAACCCCTATTATTTTAGATTAATTGATTACTTTCAGATAGAACTACCAATTAATCACGTAAGTATTAATTATTCTTTTAATGAATAACAAAAACAATAGTATAAATTTTCTCAAAATCCATTTGAAACAAATTAAGACAAACAACGAGTATGATAATCTTTCTAGTTATTATAGAATTTTAAATATATAACAAGATACGAAAAGTAGTAAATGTGCAGATATATTGTCCCATGACTACCAAAATAATTGCATTTTATGCATCTATTAAACAGTGCTTTTAAAACACTCTAAACTAGAAAATTCATTAACACAAGCACATACAACTGAAAATCTCATCCTTGATTTTAATCAGTTGAGATTTTCATTATCGATTTTAACTAAAATTTAAAATTTTCATTTATTATTTTTTAAATTATCATTCATTTAAAATACACTTTTAAAATAGAATGTCTTAATAATTTTTGAAATAAATATTATAAAAAATAATTTATCTTAAATTGATTTTCTAGTTAAACTCATCAAATTCATTTATTTTTATTCCACAATATTAATATATCATAAAAAATATATAAAACAAATTATTCTACAATTTATGCATAAATTTTAAATTTAAATTATAATAGAACTTGAAATTAATTATCAAAATTATAAATAAAATATATTTAATTGAAAATTATATTACGAAATTGAAATTACAAATTTTCTACCTTTGTAGTTAAGTTGTATGCGTCCTTATAAGATTATAATAATTTTTTTAACTAATTTTCTCGACAAATTGGTAAAATATTTTGATGACTTTCTAAACTTTGACGTCGTGAGTATTTTGTTATTCGATGTCAAGTCATAATTACATCATAAATATGTCAAAATTGAAGTTGAAGGTGATGTATACGTACCACTTACGTTTAAATCAAAATCAGATCATTTTTATTTCAATGCTCTCGACACAAATGGGTTTCAACCCATTAAATTAAAGACATTAATATATTATTATAAAATATAATATAATATCTATGTAATAAAACACAATTGAGTTAGAACAATTGTGTGGCACAAATATCCAATCATGTATAATGTTGTAGGAGACAAATCCAACTATAAACCTCTCATCATTTATAGTTTTTTGAGTTAAATATCCCATCAAGCTATAGTGTCATGAGACCCACTTTATTTTCTTTATTTTTCATCTCATTTAATTTTACTATATTTTCTCTTCTACCCCTTAGTCTTAATTTTTTTAATAATACATCTCTAATTATATTATTTTTCACTTTTACCCCTTTAACCTTAAAGAAATGCCTCATCCTCTAATTTTAATATATTTTCTCTTTTATCCCTTTAATCTACTTTATTATTTTTTTTATTTTTTACCATTTTAATCTCAATTTTTTTAATAATCTCCCTTCCATCAAACTATAGTTTCTTGAGACCTATTTTATTTCATTTATTATTCATACCTTAACTTTACTATATTTCTCTTTTACCCTTTAATCTCAACTTTTTTTTAATAATACAGCTTCCATCAAACTATAGTTTTTTGGGATCCACTTCATTTCATTTATTATTCACCCCCTAACTTTATTATATGTCCTATTTTACTCTTTTAATCCACTTTATTTTTTCACATTTTATCTCTTTAATCTCACTTTTTTTATTATAATTTTTTGTTTTTTTTTTTTTTGTTTTTACCCCCATTATCTCGAAAGGGGAGGCATTTGTGAACTCTAGTAATATAATAATATATTATATAAATGGTTAGACACATGAGTTGCCAACTTCCTCATACGTATTTATATACTACTAGTTAAGGCAGCACGTGCCCAATTTTGATTAAATTAAATTTGATTACTTTTTTTATTAAATTTTGTTCTTATTCTTATTTGCTGACCATTACAATTTAGTTGAATGAACCACTTATGTATAATATCAACTATGAATCATTCATATTGTCCAAAGGTTTTAATAGAAAATCGACATTTTTTTATAAAAATAAAAATCATGCCAAAGTTGTAGCATAGAAAAATAAAAATAAAAATAAATTTTTTTTAAATATACACTACAATAAAATTGTGAATTAAAAACAAAGGTCTAAAACAGTATTTAACCGTTTTAAAATAAAAACAGGCTTGGGCCATTTTATTGTTGAAAATCGTTTCTACATGTGATTTTATATTAATTTAATTTCTATTTTTAATTTTTAAGACATATGCGAGTTTATATCACACATTTCAAACGAGAACAAAAATATAAATGAGAATGAAAGCTCGAGAAATTCAATGAAACCCTTGTTCATCTTGATTTATTTCTTCTTACATCTTTGCTTTCTTCGATTACTAATCTTCATATAAACATCCTCATGAAACCCTACTCTTTATTTCATATTTGATCTTCTCAATTTTGAGAACAAATTGAATTTGAACATACCCTAAATATTCAATCTTAGAAAACCTATAGTATTAAATGAGCTTATAGTTTAAACGTTTGAAATCCAACTTCTTTAAAGGCGTGTCTTATTTAAACACTCGTAATCTGAAATCCGGTCTTATTTACCCTAATTTTTTTGCTCCAACTTACTCACATGAAAATCAAATCCTTCATTCCTCTCTATCTCACTAAAATAGAACATAAGATATCTTGAAATTTCGCTCTAATTATATTGATTTAATACAAAACAACTCAAATAAAAAATAATTGAGTTTTTGAATTTGGTCAATTTAAACTTTAGGGTTCTACATTAAGAATTGAGCTCAATAAGACTTTAAGAATCTGATCTTTCGGTGATTAAACGTCTAAACGTCTAAATTTTGTAAAATTCAATTTTATGATGAAAATATCTTTGTTTGAGGGTTTTATGATTTTTTTACGTTTTGACACATAAAAAATATATGATTATTGGTTATCTAATAATTTAATTTGAATATTTTGATACAAAAATAACTGAAAATTCTTCAGTCGAAAAAGACCATTCTGATTCGGAGTTTGTGAAGAACTGTGACACCCCGCCAAAAACTAACACAAATCCCAAGCCCACCTCGACAATTCAGACATGGCTTCCCCTATCTATGTTAGCGTTCCACGGAACTCGAAAACATCGTAATCTAATATACCATAAATTCTGACCATATATAAAGGCAACACAAAAATAATAGCGGAAGACTAACAATATCTTATACATGAGTATATCAGAGTGCGGAAGTTTAACAATATAAAAGATTTCCAAAATACTCTTACTCTAATACAAACCTAACCCTCACACCAAAATCTACATACATCTTGGACGAAACTGAAATCACTAAGGGATGTTGCCCTAGTGCTCACCAAGCAATAGACTCTGATCGTCGATCTGACCGACCAGTTACTCCTCACTTAACGACTCTGCGTTTGTCTCGATAACTACAAGTGCTGAAATTAAAAAAAAATAGGAAGGAAAGGGTGAGTAACGAGAGTTACCCAGTAAGTCCACAACCAATTCCTACTAATAACCTCCCATAAATATGATCGAGTAAGCATGCTGAACAGTTTAGCATATGCAAAGTTTTATAAGAGAAATTACGATTAATTGGTACATATAGGCAGGGATGAGCAGCTAAACTATTTAAAAGCTCATATCACATCAATCATCAGTACTCATTATACATTTCTATTTTTATATAAATCTAAATAACAACATTTGAACAGTAGACATGCTTTTCAATTTATAATTTAAAATAAAGCAACAGGTACATAATACAATTGGTGGAGTATTGGAATTAAAGAGTTGGGATCATGACTGGATCACTACCAGTCGGGACATGATATTCCTCAATAACATTGTAGTTCCTGATTTTGTGGCTGGTCGCTGTTTACCACGCTTGCGGGACCATTTATCCGGCTCAGGCTGGTCGTTTGACGTGACCGTAAGCAATGGGTCTCTTTTCGATGTGTCAGAACGTTCGACTACTACTAGATTGTTAGTGATCACTAACTAATCATTTTCGGCTATGCCTATCAGGCGTGCATGTGATTCCCAAAATAACACTCCACTCGTATACGACCACGTTTACAATACACGTTTACTAGTAAAGATAAGAAAGGAATGGACCCGGATTCCAATTGTGACTCCACTCTCATACGCGTCCCATACCACGTATGAGCTTGGTGGTCCCTACCGCAAATTTCAGGATAGTACATCTCTCTGGATGATGTGATGCACTATCCCTTCAAACATTCACAGACCCTTTAACAACTCACAAAATAGTTACATATATATTATTTTTCATTTAAAACAAAAGAGAAATTAACAGAATAGGGTTGAGAAGTGCAATAATAGATAAGCAGAGACAATAGGTAGCCTGTTGTAAAGACAATAACTTATTTTGTGATATTGTGAAAGCGATATTGAAGGAACTTCCTTTTTTAGATGGGAGAGATTGGGTTTGTTTTTTTTCTTTAACATTCAATATTACTGAGTGGATCACACTATTTTTATCGCGACTTTGGAGTGGTGGCTCCCGCAAATGCACACGTTACACTTTCTTGACATGAAGCTTAGGATCCAACCATCAAGTTTTGTTTCCATCATTGATCTTTCCATTAAGGGGACCCATTGGAGCTGCTGTTGATGATTGATATTGGTGAGCTGTTAGGTATGGACCCTATCACAGTGAGAGATGAGATGTCTTGATTTTTATTTGCTATAAATCTTTTTTTTCTTCCAAATATATGTTTTTCTAAAATATTGCTAGCGATGATGCACAATGCCCTGTGGTACTTCAAATGCTCATTTTTGTATATTTGGGGCTCGTTTCTTTATTGAGGACAATACTTTGATTTTGACCTTATTCCTTGTTACCATCTAGGCTCCTTCCATAGTTAACTCATGATTGGGTTGACCTCATATTCGGGACCATTCTCAAGAGGTATGATTCGGGCATCTATCAGGTGGTGAGCTCGGTTGGTCAATCTACTTTTGCTTGTTCTTCTACCCTTTTTTGGATGAGAGCCTATAATATTTATCATTTTTTTTCGCGTTCACGATCTTGCTTCTTATCTAATTATTTTGCATACTTGTGAGCTTTCCTTTATTCGTATTTCTGTTATTTTTTTTTCTACTATGCTCCCTTGCTAGATTGTCCCAACTAAACTTTAGGTAGCCGATTGTTTGTTCTTGTGGAGAAGAGGTGCCTGCTTATTGCCTAAACTCACCATGATCATATATTTTCCCCAAAAATAATTTTTTTTTTCTAAAATGATTTTTTTGTCTAAAATGATTTTTCCCTTAAATGGGAAAAATATTTTCCCATCTCCTGAAGTTTTCTATCCCTGTGAATCCCAAAATAAAAAACCAACAACTCTTGCTGACATTTTCCTACTGCAATCAAACATTATGATTCATTTTTTCAATGAAATTTTATTCCTATGACCATTTTTTCAAAGAATTCATTTTTCCTCAGAAAATTGTTTTGTCTACAATCGCACATATACAAATGACAAATACCTTCCGAAAAAATAAAAATAAATTACATAATACAAATACTCGGTATTAGGTGTATAGTGACTCTTTTACAATTGTACTACTATCGCCAACCGATCAAAATTTTATATTCAGCCCTGCTTGGTTTCCCGCAAAAAACAGGAAACTGCTAAACTTTGCATTTTCTATCTATCACAACTATTTGCGATTGAAGTGATGGTAAAATTTTGAAATTCCGGGTCTTTACGGTGATTTCCGTTGGTACCGGGGCCCCATTCTCTGTAGGCTGTAGTTGTGCGACATGTGACCGTTGTCATTTCGACCCTCTGTACAACATGTCTTCATCACGCTTCATCAACGCCCTTCGATCTTCATCTTTAGTCTCATGGAAACCTGTAATCACTCTCTCTCACACACACAGACACACACGAATCTTCAGTCTTCAATTCATGGAAATCTGTAATCTCTCTCTCTCACACACACACACACGATTATAAGTTTGATCGGTTTCGGATTCGATTGCAGACAGGTAGGCTTCAGCAAACCCTAGTGTCTGGAATCGAGAGGTCGGGAACAGGACTCCATTCGGGCACATCTTCTAGGGCAAAGCTGTTTCCAGCTATGGCGGGTGAAGGGAGATTCTTCGTTTGTGGTGATCAACGGTTGAGAATTCCTGCATCTATCGATTTCGTTAGTGAAACATTTCTCTGCACAACATTGTGCAGAGATGGAACTAGGGTTCGAACCGTAGAGCACTTACTTTCAGCTCTGGAGGCCTCTGGGGTTGATAATTGCCGAATTGAGATCATAGGAACCGACGAGGTAAGCAAAGCATTCTAATTTATTTGCTCTTGAATGCAATATAATCTCATCCATGGATGTGAACAAGAATTTTTATAAAATTATTTATCTTTATGTTCAAATAATTGTATTTTTATTTTTATTTTTAAATAAGGTGGATTCGAAGATGGTCGGTCATCTAGTCGCAAGTTCACATTTCTATTTAGATACAACTATTTAACTCATAAAAAATTAGTTATTTAATCAAAAAATACAAAAACCCAAATAAAATTCGGCTGATATTTTCTAAAGTTGGACAAATCATATTGGATCTCGGAAGAGTAAGTGTGAAGGATGATTTCACATTGAAAATCTCACTCATTCATGAACAAGACTGAGAGGTCTCTGACAATTTTTAGAACCGTGCTTCCAATTGTTGCAAACCATGTTTGAGTTGACTTGACCTACAAACTAGTTTGAACCAATTCAAGGATTCAACTCAAAAACTCGTTGGAGTGAACTTGGAAATGCACCAAAGTCAGATTAGAAACCCAACTAAGTTATGGGGTTATATTTAATGTTCTTTTGTTGGAAAAAATAAATATAATTGTTAATTTTAAGTTTTTCATTGAGTTTAATATATTTAGTTGACTCGGCTGAATCAACCAATAGTTGTCAAGTTGACTTGACGTGAAGGATATTTGAGTCAAGTTCTCTAGTTTTAAACTAGAGGTTGCAATGTATTATTTTTAAGATAGACTAGACAATAATTTGAGTTGGTTAATGGAAAATAATGTGCGAGACAAAGTGAGACAACAATGAGAAAAATTGAGACAAGCCCCCCATGCCTTGTGTTTTGGTCACCTTTATTGATATTTCTCAGCTAATACATTTGGGATGAAAAAAAATTTAAACCTTGTAGGAGACGTATTCTTTATTTATTTTTTCTAGTATTGATGCAACTTTGTTATAATCCTTTTATTTTTATTTTTTTAGTATTGTTTTGAATTTTTGATTGGTTAATCAATTTTTTTTTTCTTTTTCGCTTTGTTGAATAATATGTGACTCATTAACTCCCATCCTTCAGTGACTTGTCTACAAAATACAATTCTATAAACTATGGTCAAGAGTATTTATGATTTGTGTGTTTCAAAATATCCATTTTCGGTCTATCTTGATGGTTATTCATATGCTGTTTAAAATGAGAAAGGGAGTAGTAGACTGTGTTGGTGAACTTTAAGAAAAAAATATAAGTAATCTTGTGTTTTTTTTTTTTTCTAGAATGAACAGAGAAACAACACACCCCCCCCCCCCCCCCCCCCCCCCCCCCACTTTTCCTTCTACATGACTGTGTAATAGAACTAATCCTTTTAGTTAACAACTTTCTAGATTAAAGCCTTAGCATATGTTACCAAACCTTAGGAGAATCCCATATGAGAACCAAATTAGCTAATGTCTTTGTCAGCTGACCCCTTTTGGGATAAGCTTTTGATGATGATATCATATTGATGAAATTTGAGAACACAAACATGTATCCATTTTTAATAATGCGAAACTTAACTACAAGGATGAAAGTAAAAACTAGTCAATTTTATGGTTGGAAAGTAAATAGGAAGAATGATGGATGCCCGTGTTTATCTATAGGTTCCTTTGTTAGATGGGTCAGCCAGGGAATGGGTGGAGGCGATAGAGCAAGTTGGTTTGTGTGCGGCCAAGGACTACAATGGCAATAACATGGAGAAATTGGAACCTGTTCTTCATGAACCTGTGCATGTGTGGAGGAATGATTCTTTTATAGCGGCGTTCCCTTCTCCGAAGGTTCACATCACATATGGAATACATTTCCCACAGGTACACTTTTTCCTGAATAAACAGGTTTTTAAACTGTTGGGCTAAAATATCAAAAAATGAATTCAGTAAGCAGTTGTATTTGCTTTCCGGCATTAAATTTGTGATATTAATTGTCACCAGTGTAGTGTGCACCTCAAGGCAAGGCAAACTGAAGGCGCCTTAATACTTGTGAGGCATGACAATTTAAGTGAGGCGCACCAAGGCACGCACCTTGACTATGCCTCAGTCGAGGAACATGGTGCGCCTTCTTGGCTATGCCTCAGTCGAGGAGCATGGTGCGCCTCACTAAAATGAATTAATTTGTTTAAATAAGACACTAGTTTCATATTTTATTGTATAATCTTTTACATCAAAAATAAGATTTATTTGGAAAGTTCAAATTTTTCCATTAAAAATATTGAATTTTACATTTAGTGACTTTTACTTTTCCCAAACCTGTTAGGTTTAGTTGACTTAGGCCCAATAAGGGTATAGGGCTAGTATAAGGTTGAGCCCAGCCCACCTTTTTAGGATTTGGTTAGGGCTCAACCAAGCTTGACTTGAACTCACCCATTGATAGCGTTAGTTGTTGTTGTGTCGTAGCAGCAACAACACATGTTGTTGGTATACTTATACTTCTACTTTCACTTCTTCCCACCCCCCTCCCCTTCTTATTCTCCTTATTCCTCTCTACTTTTTCTTCTACTATTTATCGTTCTTCTTCTTGAAGTGTTGAATACTTTAACTTTGTTGGTAAAAATTCACATTTATACATGTTATAATTGTACATATCTAGAACCCATTTTAATAAAACTTTATCTTACAAAAAAATCAAGAATCCACCTTTCACTTTTTTTTTGTTAATAATTTTATTGTGCCTTAATTTACTTAGGCATGCCCCTCGCCTTGCTCCTCAGGCACTAGGAGGCCTTTGCACCTTTAGTGCACATTTCGCCCTTAACTACACTGCCTATCACAACAATATCATCAAATAGACGTTCAATATAGTTGTTGTGGTCCTTGAGTTTTTCACAAACAAGGTTTGGTCAACATGACTCGAAATATAACCTAGTTTCTGAATCGCCCCACTGAACTTCTCAAACCATGCCCTGAGAGATTGCTTGAGACTATATATAACTTTCCTCAGCTTATATACCTTTCTTTCGAAACCAGGAACTGAAAACCAAGAGGCACCTTTGTAGTATAAAATCTCGTAAATCTCCATGAAGGAAGACAATTTTTACATCCATCTAATGCAGTGAGAATCCCAAATTTGTTGTTATGTAGAGTACTACCCGAATAAAATTCATCTTGGTTACTGGAGCAAACATTTCCTAATAATCAATGCCACATGTCTAAGTGAATGCTTTTGCCACTCTCCGTGCTTTAAATTTCTCAACTGATTCGTCATCTTTGTTTTTGATCATAAACATCCACTTGAACCCCACCAACCTCTTTCCTTTGGTAAGTGTTGCCAATTCCCAAGAACCATTTTTAATGATCGCTTTCATTTCTTCTTGCATGGCTTCCTTCCATTTTAGGTCTTTATAGCTTCAGCAACACTGGATGGAATAGAAAAAAAAAGGTTTAATGGTCATATTCCAAAGGACAAATTCACTACTTGGATGGCGTTGATGGGTGGTTTGACGATGCAAGATAAGCTGATGGCATTGAGAACTATAAACATATCAAAATGTACCTTCTGTAGGGCTGATGAGGGTGTGGAGCACATGTTCTTGGGATGTCCATTTGGGTCTTAAATTTTGGATCTGTTACTTCAAAAATATATCTTCATTTGCCAACCTCTTGATTGGGAATCAAAGCTCCAATGGGTTGCTCACAGATGCAAAGGGAAGGGGCTTGATGTTAGGGTTAAAAGCTTTCATATTCTGCCATTGTCCACCATATTTAGGGCAAGCGATGTAGGCGGATCTTCTAAAATAAGTTCCTATCCTTGAGGCTATCCTCTTCAAGACTATATGGGATGTGCATGAGAAAGTTGTGGGTTTAGTGAATGATGTGATACCCCCTTTCTGAAAAAAGCTTTCATATTCTGCCATGGTCCACCATATTTAGGGCAAGCGATGTAGGCGGATCTTCTAAAATAAGTTCCTATCCTTGAGGCTATCCTCTTCAAGACTATATGGGATGTGCATGAGAAAGTTGTAGGTTTAGAAAATGATGTGATACCCCATTTCTGAAAGAGTTTTGCTCTGGTTGGGGAATCCAACCCTATTTTGTGTTGCCGATGAGAAAATCATGCTCATGGGTGCCTCCTCCAGTTGGTGCGGTAGCCCTTAACATTGATGAGTCAATCTGTGGAGATTGTTGAGGGTTTGGTGGAATGTTGCGTGACCATAATGGGAAGCCGCCCATGGCCTTGCCCGGTAAAGAGGATGAGGTTACACTCCCGATTCCTGAAATCCGAGTTATTGCTAGTGGTATTGAGTTGGTCTCTAGAATTGGGGTCAAAGAAAATGAGATTTTCATTGGACTCAAAAGTGGTGATTCAATTTTTTGCAAATGATGGGACCCTTCCTTGGCTGGCCAATTGGTTGGTATTTGAGCCTTTGAGGAATGTGTTTTTCTCCATACCAATAGGGAAACAAAGCCACCGATTTTTTAAGCTTATTTTGGTTCTTCTAAAAGATATATTGAGATGCTTCCGCATTCCTTTCCCTTGAAGCTCTCAAAAATTGTGGATGACGATTTCAAGGATTGTCTGTACAGGATTTCCTTCAACTAGGAGGAGATTGCTAATTTGATATAAACTTGAAAATAGATGGAGCACTATATTATCGCACACATGAGCATTCAAGGGTTATGCAAGAGGCGAGAAAACAAAGAGAAGCAGCTCAATCCCACCACTTCACCACAACTCATGTTTTTTCGTTTAAAAAGTCTTCAATGCCTTCAACTTGGATATGAATTGAGTGAGTTATGACCACAATACAAACTTAGTAAGGTTCATTGAGAGGTAAACTGTAGTTGGACATACAACTTGGTAAAGGTTCAAGACCATCAAATTCAAGAAGCTCAATGCGCCTATTTGATTTCAAATGGATACAGATTCAACAATTTCTTTATCTAATGGGAAGAAAGTTCAGAGTAGTAAACAAAGCAGAAGATCACCTCCATCTGAAAAAAAAAATCGAGTCATGGTCAATGGATTTTTGTTGAGAAATACAGGACCTATTAGAGTCAAGGGCAACAATTAGAAATGAGGAAGAGCTACTCTTAAGATGAGGTGATGGATTTTATTGTTGCAAACTTATAGAGGCTTTGGCTCTCCTAGAAAGATGCGTCTTTTATTTTTCGGCAGCAGCTTTGAAGTGGGGGAGATCATTTTATATCATCTTGGAGGTGATCTTAATGCCCCTAGAGGATTGCCAACTTGTTGATTACATTGTAGATTTTTTTATTGTGTTTTTCTTCTTTAGATGTAGTTTTAGAAGCACCAACGAGGATGCGAAAGCCCGTTTGAGTTTACATTTATTTAACCACATGCCAGGAACCAGATTTGAACTGGTGACACGAGGATTTTCAGTCCTCTGCTCTACCAGCTGAGCTATCCCGACCTTTCCCGATGCATCATCTCTATACTACTAGAGGGCTTGAGTTTTTATATGAAAAACGGAAGAATTATTGTGAATCAATTTCAAGTTGAAGGAAAAATCGAATATTCACTGATCAAATCAGTCATTCCATAGTCTGATAGATCTTTTGAAGAACTGACTAATCGGACGAGAATAAAGATAGAGTCCCATTCTACATGTCAATACCGACAATAATGAAATTTATAGTAAGAGGAAAATCCGTCGACTTTAGAAATCGTGAGGGTTCAAGTCCCTCTATCCCCAAGAAAAAGGCCCGTTTTACTCCTTAACTATACTATGTTATCCTTTTTTTGTCAGCGGTTCCAAATTCGCTAAGTTTCTCATTCACTCCACTCTTTCACAAATGGATCGGAGCATAAATGTTTCTCTCTTATCAAAACTATTTTCCTTGATCCTTCGTTCTTTTTTCTATCCTATAGTGGTGTTACATTCAAGTGCTTTTTAGAGTAGACCGTTGCTTGACAGTTGTATGAAGGCCTTTCGTTTCTCTCTAGAGTTCCACTCAAGCTTCAACTTATTAGTAAATTTATTGCCAAACAGAAACAAGTGAACAATAGAACTTCCAATACACAAATATACAACATTTTATACCAGCCAAATTCTTTAGAGTTGTTGTAGTTTTTATTGGAAGAGCTCCCTTAAGCTGATCAAAAGAATTTTCCACATAGTTTATGGAACAATTTGAATCATGAATTGCTCTCCACTTACTTAAACCTTGTGAAGTAGTGTACAAAAATATCCTTACGATGGATCAATTGCGAATAATGGGCTTTTGTGGTCCTAACCAGGGTTACCAAATTCGTTGGTAGAGAACCGAACCGCTAACCGGTTCGAACAGAAACAGTTTGAGTTACAGTTCCCTCTCGGTTCATCAAAAGCAACGAATTAAAAAAAAATTGCTTAACCTTTTGTTTTCTACAGTCCCCCTCCAAATGTTTTATAATATTAGAGATATCTCCCCAAAATTTCAAATTAATAGTATGCCCCTCTGACCATGGTCTTTCTTAAAAGACTGATGAAAAATGACCAAATACCCTCATCTTCAACTAATAATTAAAATTAAAAAAATTGATTCCTCCCCCCCCCCCCCCCCCCAAAAAAAAAAAAAAAAACACCATCTTCAATCTCTTTTTTACCATACTCATCACTTCAACCTTCAAAATCCCTCGTCTCTACCCCTACGAACCGGGTTCATTCTTGAGTGGCAGACCACAAACCCGAATTCGAACTGAGGGAACCCACAAATCAGGTAACGTAAGTCCTAACCATTGTAGCATGTGTTGTTCAAATGAGGAGACTAGTAACTATTTGCTTCTACATTGTGCGACGGCAAGGGAGGTGTGGGATCTTTTTCTAGCACGGTTTGGCATAGATTGTTGCATCCCGAGTACTTTAAGAGGTGCCTTTGAAGAATGGTTTCATTTAGGGTCAAGCTTCCGTTTCTTGAAGCATTTGATTTGGAGTATTACACCATTCGCGATTACTTGGGGCATTTGGAAGGAAAGAAATGGTAAAATCTTTGAAGGAATCGTTCACTCTACTAATGAGATCTTCATCTCAATCCTTGGCTCTTATTCTTTTGGTGTAAGATCTTCAAAGAATTAAAATGGGTGTTTTTGAGGACTTTCTAGTCCGGTGGGATAGAGTTTGAAATATTTTTGAGATCTAGTTGGTGTTTTTTCTCTTTTCCGGGGGTGTCATCTTGACCTCCCTTTTAGTTAGTTAGTTTGTTTGTTGTATTTTCCTTTTGTCAATAAAAAATAAAGAAAGATGAAGGAACAAATAAAGGAATTTCAGAAGGCCATTTCACATGGTTATTTATGATCATATTTGGACCATTTATGTCAAATTTGGCTCCATTCTGAGCAACTCTTGTACTTGGAGGTTTCATGAGCTAGGAAGAACTTCTTAGTCATTTGGGTTACCAAATGGAATGTTCTTTGGAAGCCATTTGTCATAGAGCCTTTGGACCCGTTTGGCACATGCAATTTCAATATTGACACAACAAAGTGAAACTTTTATATCTGGTGGTTAGGATGGCAGGCACATGGCAGACATAGTCTTCACATTTTGAGTTTTTGGAGAACCAAAATTTGAAAATATCCAATGCCACTTAAGGGAAGCACTAATGAAGTAATTTGGCAGTTGTAGTTCAAAGATGGTCAAATTCTAAGTTCTTTTTATGGGTGGTGGTTTGGCACTTGGGTAACTTTATTTTTCCAATTCTCATATCAAATCTCAATATTTTGTCAAGCCCTTCTAGATGGTATCTTTTGGGGATGATTTGGCAAATGTGTTCTAATATTGACATGGTAAATGTATGTTTTTATGGTTGGCGAATGGAGGTGCTTAGAGAGTTGATTTACACAATTGGGCAACAAAACAAGTTCATTTTGAGAGGCCACTTGCATGTAAATTCTTAGGATTTCACTTCGAGCATGTGAATCCAATTTGGGAACATTCTGAATACTTTTTTGATGGCTGGCAGTTTGGCTAGTTATTGTACATTCTGTATTTTTTTTAAGTTATGGGCTCAAGCATGTTGGACTTTTCTTTGTTTTGAGCTTTTTTTTTTCTTTTTCTTTTGATTGTTGAGTCTTAATTATCTGTAAACCATGCCACATAAGCATGAGGATAAACATGAAAATAATTTTAAACTGGTAGGACTACTCTCTTTTGTTTGGCTATAAATATAAATAGAGCATTCCTCATGAGGAGGGGATTGGCCAAGATTAAAGGAGGTTCTCCAAAGTTTTCAACTCTTTTCACCTTCTCTCTAAGACATCAATAAAAAGGTAGGTTTCGACCCTTTTGCATGGCGCACCCCTTGTTCTTGTATTTTCTTTCCCCTAAACCCCACAATCACCCTAGATCGGCTTGCCATGGGGGCCAAATCTCCAAACCTGCTCATGGTAGGGGGGCATGGGATCCTTAGTACTCATAGATGTGATGATGTAACTAAAACCTCCAGGACAATTAGAAATGAACATTTTCCCAAGAACTAGAAAGCTGGAGTGCTTGCACAATCTTTTAGGCCACCCAAACTTGTTCATACTTCATAGTGTCAACTGACAACAGACTTGACTTTTGTTGAGTGGAAAAAAGATGTGTTTTTGAAAGCAATCTGATAGTTAAATGCATTAATGAATTGCCTAATTGATTGATTCTTTTATTTGTGCAACTTTTTATTCAATATTTTTGTAATTGCACCTCATCTTGCTGTGGAAGTATTCTGCTGTTAATTTTTATATCACATATTGGAATTGTCGGAAAATCACTTAAGATTTTTGCCATGACTTGTATTTATTTTTGATATGATTAGTATAATTACTTGGGTATAAGATAATAACGCAGGTTAAAATTCTAATCATATTCAAACACCTTCATTGTATAGGTGCCAGCTATCGGTTGCCAATGGTTCTCTTCTGTCCCCATGGACGATTCTTTCTATGTGAAGGAAATTGCTTCTTCAAGAACCTTCTGCATTTATGAAGAGGTCAATGTCTAAGTTTTTCCATCAATAAGATTGGTGATTCATATAATTGTTATTAATGGTTTGCTGTTTGTGGTCGAAGTTAAATGCTATACTTATTTTTAATACTCCATAATTTTCTTGATAATATAATAATGGTCTCTTACGTTTATGGTCTATTATCTCCTTGTATTTTTTAACATATTTCAGAGCTTATTAACGTCTACAAGTGTGATATATTTAACATAAATTGTTGTAAGATTCATTTTATGACGAATGTATTTTTTTAACAATATTTTCACCAAAATACTTGATTTGATTAATATTTTGTCTCGGAGAATTTTTCAGTTATTTCGTTTTGACCGAAACATTCCTTCAAAACAAAATTTTGAACCATGCCCCGAAGCATCAATGTAAAGATTTTATCGCTCATCAACAAGAATCTTGAATATGTTAATAGGAATCTTGAACTTTTTATTTGGGTTCCTATGACCATTATTCCTTATCGGTGTGCTTCTACACAGTGAATTCATGTGTTGGGAGTGACAAGTAGTTTCCCATCCACGACTAACTCTGTGGTTGTCCTTCTGATCATGTCTATAGCTAATCCTTGAGGCCATGTGACAAATTTCTTGCAGGTGGAGAGATTGCGGAATTCTGGACTCATTCAAGGTGGGTCAGCCGAAAATGCCATTGTTTGTAGGTTAGACGCTCCAACTCCTGTATGACATCATCTGCTTTTTTTTTTCATGATGTAATTTACTAATTTTATGGATGAAATATTTTCTTATTTTTTCCCTTATGATTCCTGCTAGTAAACAATGAATAAATGGTTTGCTTTTCCATATTCATAACATGTACATCTGATTCAACCCGACTTTTCAATTTCTACAGTTACGCAGTCAAACCCCGATTCCTGTTAGTGATTCTCTTAATTTGTACTTTGTTTTCGATGGATGTTTTTCTATGCAGAAGTGCCTTCTTTTTGTAATAATGAAAGTGCCACCGAAATTGTTTCTTTTAGTGGCCAATTACGGGAAAAATGAAATAAGAATCTCAGGGCAGTCAGTCATCTCACATCTCCAGATTGGAAGGATTGAGTGGTCTTCATGTTCGTAATTCTTTAAAAGGGATAAGATGGACATAATTCTTACAAGCCTTTCAGGCTGATACAACATTTACATGGCTCTTGACATCTTATATCCCATGTTCGCACGCATTACATGCATTGATGCATGTGCATCGACGTTTAACATTACGAACCAAGTAATTTGGGTTGCTTAGCTTTACAGCTTGGTTTTTTCGATTTCCTTTATTTTTGTTGCTTCTTAATGGAAATTCAATCTTTTACCAATTAACATGCAAAATACAGCTGAGCAGATCTTCTTCATGCATGACATGCACAAATTATGTGAATGAACTCCCTTATCACTGCCAGCTTGGGATTTCAAAGGTTGCTTCCATGAAAGTTGAATTTAATTGTCTTTTGGGTCCTTCCAAACAAACTAACCAGCTTTGCTTCACAGGTACTAAGATTATATTGTTACAATTGTAATGTAAATTTAAAGGGTTGAAATGCTTTAAGACGAGAGCCCATTCTATCTTTAACCTTGAAACTAAGCAACAAAGGACCAAATAGTTTATGGGAAAATTGGATTTTCTTGATGTTGTATAGGCTGGTTCATGCCATAGGGTTGGGGACTAACTGATTAACCCTTGAACAAATACAAAACATTTATTCAGTTGAAAACCATTGATGTTCCAAAGCCTTATTATTTCCCACAACTTTGGAGCATATCCCCATGGGAGAGTCCTCATAAGAAATTGTAATAACCTTCCATCAAAACAATGACATTGAATTACAAAGACTTATATACCTTGTAGGAAGAATACATTCATGCTGCTGTTCTTAACATAAATTTTTTGACGTTTAAGTAATTATGTATTTTTTCAGAGTGCATGGGTTTTTTTTTTTTGTGGGGGATCTACTTGAAAATTGTCCATTTGGAGGGGAAGTACTTTAGTGAGTCAATCTACTTGTTGGATTGCTGCTTTGTTATCTGTGGTACCTAGGTAGGTTATCTCAGCCTCTTAGGTGAGTTCCCTGGATTTGCTTCATTCATCCTTTATAAAGATATTCTTTTAGAAGAAGAATATGTTCTTTTACATCCTTGTAATTGAGTCATATGGGTTGTATTACTTTTTTTTAAAATTCATTTTTGCTAGAAATGATTGCTTAGGTTTTTATCTTTGACCAGTAAATTCTTGTTTATTAGGAATTCAATTATCTTTGATTATTCAGTTCATACTCATGTATGATTATTTGATTTTGATGTTATATTTTGGCAGTGCGAGTAAAGGTTGGTTGAATCCACCATTACGTTTCCAAGATGAACCTTGCCGCCATAAGGTTTTAGATCTTGTGGGGGATCTTTCTCTTCTTGCAAAAAATGGTAGTCAAGGACTTCCGGTTGCACACATAATTTCCTACAAGGTTATGTTTCCTTCCTCTTTTTATGTGTTCTATATATTGTAACTCCTACATATAGGATTGAGGGGATCAGCCTCACAAAAAATCAGCTCATTCTGAAATTTCTAGCCTTAGTTTACAAGTTGAAGAATTGTGGACCATCAATTTTTACCGTTAGTTTGTTTCCACTTTTCATGGGTTAGAAGTTTCGGAATGGGTTGATTTTTTTGTGAAGATGATCTCCTCACCATAGAGACCATCCTTACAAAAAAAAAAAAAAGAACAGTCTATTCTGTAACTTTTTTGCCATATAGGACAAAATTGTCTACCAACACCGTCCATACATACATACATCTATATATAATACAACTAAGTTGGAACAATTTTGTGGGACACCTATCAACTACAGTGTTGTTGGAGACAAACCTCCCATCAAGCTAGTGTCATGGGACCCACTTTATTTCCTTTATTCTCTACCTCCTCTAATTTTACTATATTTTCTCTTCTACCCCTTTAATCCATTTTATTATATTTCATTTTTTACCCTTTTAATCTCAATTTTTTTTTTAATAATTCCCCTCTAACTCTATATTTTTTCATTTTTACCCCCTTAACTTGAAAGAGCATCTCCTCTAACTTTACTATATTTTCTCTTTTACCCTTTTAATCCACTTTATTATTATTTTTCATCTTTTGCCCCCATAAATTTCAATTTTTTTAATAATAATCCTTCCATCTAGCTATAGTTTATTAGGTGCCACTTTATTTCATTTATTCTTCACCTCCCCTAATTTTATTATATTTTCTCTTTTACCCCTTTAATCCACTTTATTGTTTTTAATCTTTTACCCCTTTAATTTCAATTTTTTTATAATAATAATACCTCTCCAATTTTATTTTTTCGCTTTTACCCTTTTAACCCGAGAGAGGATGGATGCGGCACAGGTGAACGCTAGCATATATATATATATATGGGTCAGGATCCCTTGACTCCTAAGAATGACTCATGAAAAAAACACATGATCCCAACCCTTTAAATGCAAAATACAATGGTTGAGATTTATCCTTAGGATAAGTATCTCTGAGATTTGTGTTATCAAGATACTCATAAATCTCAACTATTGGATTTTGTGTTTACAGGGTTTGGATCACGTGTTTTTTTCACGAGTCATTCTTAGAAGTCAATGGATCCCAACCATATATATATAGGGTCGGGTTCCGTGGACAAAGTTCTAGACAAAGTGTTTTTCCCTATATGGGCTAAAAGTTTCGAAATGACCTGATTTTTTGTTAGGATGATCTCTATGGTAAGGAAATCATCCTCACAAAAAATCAGCCAATTCTGAAATTTCTAGCCTCGATTTACAAGTTGAAGAATCGTGGACTGTCAATTTTTATCGTTAGTTTGTACCCAGTATTCATTGGGTTAGAAGTTTCGGAATGGGCTGATTTTTTGTGAGGATGATCTCCTCACCCCATTCCGAAACTTGTTAGTCATATAAGACAACTTTGTTGAGAATGTTGTTTACAATTTTGTCTACCGAATGCTGTTATATATATATGGGTAGCGTTCAATGGCCAACTTTTTGGCAAAACATTTTTCAAAACATGAGTTAGAAGTTTTGGAATGGGCTGATTTTTGGTGAGGATGATCTCTACGGTGAGGAGATCATCCTCACCAAAAATCAGCCCATTCCAAAACTTCTAACCCATGTTTACAAGTTGAAAAATCGTGGACCGTCCATTTTTTGTAAACTGTTTTTGATGGGGTTAGAAGTTTTGGAATGGGCTGATTTTTGGTGATGATGATCTCCTCACCGTAGAGATCATCCTCACCAAAAATCAGCCCATTCCAAAACTTCTAACTCATGTTTTGAAAAATGTTTTGCCAAAAAGTTTGCTAAAAAGTTTGCCATTGAACGTGACCCTATATATATATAGGATTAGGATCCGTATACACATAAAGCTACATAAAGCTACAACGTGTTTTGTCTTATATGGGCAAAAATGTTTGGAATAGGCTGATTTTTTGTAAGGATGATTTCTATGGTGAGGAGATCATCCTTGCCAAAAATCAGCCTATTATGAAACTTCTAACTCCATGTTTACAAGTTGAAAAGTTGTAGACCGTCCAATTTTTGTAAATCAGTTTTGATGGGGTTAGAAGTTTTGGAATGAGATAATTTTTTGCAAGGATGATCCCCTCACCATAGAGATCATCCTCACAAAAAATCAGCCTATTCTGAATCTTTTTAACCATATAAGACAAAAGCATTGTAACTTTATGAGTAGCTTTATGTGTCTACGGAACCTGACCCATATATATATATATATATATATATATATATATATATATATATATATATATATAATCATTAATAAAAATGACACTTGAATTAGAAGACATAGTAGACAAAATATCAACTAAGAGAGAGTTAAAACGCATGGTCAAAGATTTCTACTTGGTAGCTCCAAGGTTAAAAAATTGTTCACCATGTTGAACTGTCATGTC
This sequence comes from Akebia trifoliata, assembly GCF_017979445.1. NCBI lineage: Eukaryota > Viridiplantae > Streptophyta > Magnoliopsida > Ranunculales > Lardizabalaceae > Akebia > Akebia trifoliata. The sequence continues at coordinate 30,372,937 of NC_141377.1, forward strand.
CAGGTCTTTTTTTTTTTTCCCTCTTCCTCTTCTTCTGTCCTGCTTTTTTTGTTTTCCTGTCTCTTGCTTCTGTTATTCTTATTTTTCTTCACTTTCCTCCTTTTCTTCTTTAATGACGCTAATTTTTTATCCTGCTGTAAGCTTGCAGCGGCGACCTTTAGTTTTGCATAATTTTGTTGCAGCAAAAGTTGTTAAAATTACGTATTAATATGTTTGCCTGAGACATTACAGTTTCAGTTGAGACTTGAACGAGACATTGATCCTGAAATATTAAAAAACATTCAATGTTTCAGTTGGTCTTGGAATGTCTCAGTTTTTCTTCTGAGCGAGGCATTGCCTCAAGATGAAATTTTAAATTTTGGTTACCACATCACTAAGTTGACATAACAAGATGTATGGTACAAACAATACGATAAGATATGATGTACTACTTGAAGACTAACACTAAACTATTTTTTATGCTTAGGTAAGCTACAAATACGGTATTTAATGAAACGATACTACTTTTTATAACACCTTTTCTATATAGAAAATACAATTAATTTTTCAGTTTTGAAATTATTATATTCATTACCTTTATTACTATCTTCTCCAGATTCTTTTCACTGCTTTGCTGGAAATTAGTTTTCTTGCTGGACACAGTTTGTAATGCACATAGCCTAGATTCTTATATTTAAATTCCCAATTAAGAACTCCAAGTCTTTGAGAAACTCCCCAATTTTCTTTATCAATTTAGCTGAATCTAAGAAAATTTTGATTTTTTTTTTTAAAATACGGCTTATTGAAATTATTACCCTGTTGCCGCAAGTAACATTTCTTCACTATTACCTTTATAAACATGAAGCTTCCGGTTTCTAAATTTATTTTTGTCAAATGAAAACTATTCTTCTTGTGATAATAACTTCTAATTACTTGACAATTTGTGGAGAAAAGTGCTAAATAGACTCAATGATACAGGGTGGGCATTCGCTGCACGTAGACTTTGCTCGACACCTATCAGGCTTTCTATCAAAAGGAGATGTGGAACCTTTGCTTGTATAACATCTGGGATTCTTAGGCCTTTTCTTTTGGTTTTTAGGAGCGAGTTTTTTTTTACTTTTTCTACTTTTAAGTCTAATAAATGATTCGTTTGGGCTTTTTGGCTCCCACGGATTTCAATTGAAATTCAAAAATAGTTCCTAAAAGAAGTTGTTCAAGAGAGGTTTTTTCAAATGACTTTTACGGAAAGTCAAAAACGTTAAATTGCTTAAGTGTAATTACCAAAATACCCTCATCTTTAATCAAATTTTCAATCAAATTTAACGTTAAAAAATAAAATTACTAAAATGCCCTTCATCTTTCAAAATACACTTCATTTTTATCAAAATACCTTTCATCTTTAATCAAATTTTCAACTTCATGTAACCCGTAAAAAATAAAAAGGAATTACCTAAATATCATTCATCTTTATCAAAATACTCTTCATCTTTAATCAAATTTTCAACTAAACTTAACCTTAAAAAAATAAAATGGAATTACTAAAATACCTTTCATCTTTCAAAATACCTTTTATTTTTACCAAAATATCCTTCATCTTTAATCAAATTTTCAATCAAACTAGACCTTCAAAAATAAAAGGGAATTATCAAAATACCCTTCATCTTCCAAAATACTTTTTATTTTCATCAAAATACTCATTTTTATTAATGATCAAAAATATCTTTAATCAAATTTTCAATCAAACTTAATCTTAAAAAATAAAAAAGGAATTACCAAAATACCATTCGTCTTTGCTATTAAAATCAAAAGTAATTCATCATCACTACTTTATTATTAAAATGCCTTTCATTTACATGTGGATGTTGGATTGTATATTATGCAGGTAATTTATTTATCATATGTTCATTTTTAAGAGATGTTGTCGAAATTTCAATAAAAGTATAAAATTTATAAATTTATTTAAATTGAAAATAATTATTTTTATAATTTTTTAATATAAATTTATTTTATTTATAAATATTTAGTGTAATTATATATTTATTAAGGTATTTTGTTAATTTTTAGTGCATTCTAGGTGCATTATTAATATTAAGGGTATTCTGGTTATTTTTTAGAATCCAGCAATAAAAAATCAAATGAACATCAATTTTTGGTTTATGTATTTCTGTAACGAACAATTTTTACTAGATGTGATTTTCAGGTTCCAGGCTTTTGTTTCTTCCAGAAGTCAATTTTTAGAGTTAGAGCTGACTTCTATAAAGAAGAGACCCTTATATTAACTCAGACTTGAAGGTTGAGATCTTGAGGTCTTGCCTAGTCCGCATGGTTTGTTCACAAAGGCCCGGAATGTGAGCTTTTTTTTTCTTAGGTGGTCAATAGTGATCCAGGACATAGGACACACTCGCACCTTGGGGAGTCTAAAATCTATGACCCATAAGAGGATGGTGCACATCAAACACCCAAACAAACACGCATTAATTTTTTTTAACAAATGTCCTTGAAATTTAAATATGAATAAAAGTGGGTGCATTTCTGATCACTCAAATTTTAGTGTTGAAGCACTTCTACTTCACCTTCTCTCATTATATTAGCGAGGATGATAAATTATAGTAGGGTCCACAGATGGGAGGAGATCCACTGTGGCACAACTTTTCTGTAGCTCCCTGTAAAAATCTCCACACTCCACACATGAGAGAGCCAAAAAGAGAGATTTACGGGTTGACCTATCTGTTCCAATTTTATTTTAAAAACTCCCTTACTTTATCAAGTTTGGTAATAAACCAAACTTTACTTTATAAATCAGGCTAACATGACTACTTAGTAAGATTTCAAATCTTACTAAGGTTTGTTGGGCATGCATGGATTATCAAATTGGCAACCCACGGACATTTTGCATTTCTTGGAAAAACCTAGATTAAAAAGAAAAAAAAAATCAATTTTTTTGGGAAACTTGATCAAAGTTATTAAAAGAGGATGGCTATGAACTCTTAAATTTAAAAATAAAATTCAACCGTTAAAATTAACTCTTTTTTTTTTTTTCCTTTCAAAATACTTAAAATTTTGTCTTTATAACCATGAGTCATGTGTCATTAGATCACGTTTTTGGATACCACAAATTGATTTGGCTAGGATCCACTCCAAGGCATGTCAAGTAACAAATTAACCTACTAATTTGTATTTTATGAGGTGTATCCCGTTCAAAGGTTTACTGGGTAACAAACTTGATAACGTAAGTTTTGGTGGGTAATAAATTTCATAAAGTAAGGATCCTTAGAGTTGTCTGAACTCTAAGGGAGTGTTTTTTGGCAACAGAAATGCAACAGTTAGCTTTGACGAATAAATCATTTGAACTAAAAAGTAATTATAAAAGCATCCCACTAATTAATAAGGGCAACCCACACCGTAGCCGAATTATTGTCTTATATGGGTTAAAAGTTTTGGAATAAACTGATTTTTGGTGAAGATGATCTCTATAATGAGATCATCCTAACCAAAAATCAGCTTATTCCAAAAATTTTAACCCACGTAAGATGAAACAAGTCCGCTATGGTGTGGGTTGCCCTTATTAATTCATGGGATACTTATATAATTATCCTGAAAAAAAAAAATAGCTCAACCCTCTCGAAGTGGATCCTTTGTGCTAGACTTTTTTGTAATACAAGTAACACGTTTGGATGAGTCCGAGTCCAACTTTGGAGCAGGCAGGCCGTTTCAAAATTTTGAAGAAACCCTCCTCCTTACAAGACACATGGCTTTTTGAATTTATTTCATACCCTTACATTTTTACCAAATTTTGGAATACCTCCTTGAAAGTGCCACTTGTAAACCAATAGATAGGGTTCCTTCAAAATTTTGAAAGCAGGATAATCGCTTCAAATTTTTTTCCAGAGCATCATTTTCAAAGACTTGGATCAAGAACAAAATAGGTAATGATTATTTGCATTTCATGGAAAAATTTAGATTAAAAAGAAAAAAAAAATCAATTTTTTTGGGGGAAACTTGATCAAAGGTATTAAAAGAGGATGGCTACGAACTCCCAAATTTAAAAATAAAATTCAATCGTTAAAAATAAATTTTTTTTTTCCTTCCAAAGTTCTTAAAATTTTGTCTTTATGATCATGTGTCATTAGATTATGTTTTTGGATACCTCAAATTGATGTGGTTAGGATCCTCTCCAAGGTATGTTAATTAACAAATTAACCCACTAATTTGAATTTTATAAGGTGTATTCCATTCAAAGGTTTCCTAGGTAACAAACTTGACAAAGCAAGGTTCCCTTGGAGTTGTCAGAACTAGAAGGGACTTTTTTTAAATAATAAAAATGTGTCTGTCGAATAAATCACTCGAAAAAAAAAAAGATAATTATAAAGCACCCCAAGAATTAAAATATCCTTAAAAAGTTTCACACTTGTCTTCTAATAAATAAATAAAAACAAATTTTACTCCTTGTTCTGAGGTGGGTTTAATATATTTCTTTCATAAACATCCCTAAAAAGAGTTCATGAAAAAAGAAATAAATTTTTTTTATAATAGTGGTTTTAACAAATTTCTTTCATAAATATCCCTCAAAAGCTTCATATTTTATGTTTTAATGAAAAAAAAAAAAAAACAATTTTTTTTTTATAGTAATTGTTCAAGGGTAGTTTTGCAAAATTATCAATCTAACAAAACTCTGTTTAAAAAGAATCGTTCTAAACTGACTCCTTACGGCACAGTTCTAGACACTTGGCTGATGTGGCATTGTACACAAACCCATAGTTTTTCTTCGAGATACAACCAAAACATCAATGGTTTTGTGCACAAGGACACATCAGCTGAGTGTTGAGCAGAGTGTCAATGGAGTCCGTTCAGCATTTTTATTTAAAAAAATATACTTTAGTTTATAGTACTTATTCTTCTTTTTTTCCCGTACAACTACGTTACTTTCATAAATATCAGTGGAAACCATGCAGTCTTGGAAATTAGCATATTATCCCTTGCAAAAATTTTAAATCAATTCTAAAAATGTAAAGTTGTAAATCAGGTTTAAAATTTGGTAAGTTCACCTCATAGACCATTAAGAGTGTGTTTAATTGCAGAGAAAAATATTTGCTCAACAAATCATTTGTGAGTCAAATCCTTTTCATCTGTTTGAATACATCATGAAAAAACATGGGAAAATCTTTTTGTACTATTTTATTTTAATTGTTTTTTTTTTTTCCGAGATTAAATCTAGTCTTACTAACTTGATTAGATTTCAAATCTTAGAAGGGTTGTTGAGCTTACCTTGTGGCATCCAAAAAGATGATCCAATGCCACAGGGATCTATGAACTTATCTTTCATAATAAAAAACAGACTTAAAAAAAGTTATTTTTCACCGTTAAATTTAAATTTTAAATTTGAGAATTCAATGGGAGTTCAATAACTATCCATTTTCAAAACCTAGGATAAAGTATTATCTTCATCGGATATGAGTTTTAAATGAAATCTTGGGGGCTATGGTGTTTGATTGCCAAACTTGGTAATCCATTTGAGCTCAACAACATTCTAAGTGAGGAAAGTGTTTCTCTTTTTTAATTAAATTAGAAAGCACTATGAGAAATCGTACATATATCAAAAAGGTTTATTTGTAATTTAGAATTATAATTAAATGATTTTTAAAGATTATATAATAAAAGAAATAATACTTTAATAATTTTGAAAACTAATCACCATGATTATAGGCCTAGTTGTTGCAATTTTAAATGATATTTCATAGATCAAATTTAAACATGAAAAATGAGGGTATTTATGAGATCCAAATTTTTTGCCGGGTGGCAAATCATCTTCTTAGGGGAGATTTGCCACCTCAAGAGGCAAATTACATGCGGAAAAATATTATTCTTGTTCTTTGTACTTGTTTTGCACTTAAACACCATTAAATTGAAGTTTCCCATGGCAAACAATTTTCCTTAAAGTTTGCCGAACAATCATACATGCCCTAAAAGTTCAAACGGTAATAAAGAAAATAAATAAAAAAAATAATGACCGCACATAAAGCGATCATGTTTTTCATAAATAACAGCCATGCCATAATGGCAGAAAGGTCATCGTTTAACAAAACTTATGGATGACAATACCATCGATTTAATTTCAAGTCCCACCATCACCAAGTTACTGGTCTCATTAAAAACAGACTTTTTGATATTAAAAAAAGGTTTGAGACCATTATTTCTAAATCATGCTGCATATTAGCTTCACAAAAATCTATTCTAAAAGATGGGCATTTGCAACGAGAAACAACACATCATAATTGCATTATCACGTCTAAGGAAAACAGTCTGTCGTCATAGATAATCATCCAACAATAAACGAGTGCTATTTATGTGATATTAACAGACTAGCCCTTTAAAAATGCTAAGTATTACAACAAAATAATTACATTTTATTATAAAGATTAAGAAAAGAAATAGACATTTCATGCACTTAATCAAAGCTTTGCTGCAGCTAAATAAGTCAAGTGCTGCAATTCTTCGAAGAACCTCTGATAAATTAAAAAAAAACTCGAGTGACAGAATCATGATGTATCTTATATTTAATGTTTCTTTTATATGAATATACATGCTGAGGGCAGAGTGGCTGACCGCTTGAAGCTTTTTTTCCCTTTAAACTTGTTCATGGTTTCCCTTGAGAATATTGTACTTACAGAGGGGGCAGGAAGCATTAATCTTGAGCCATTTTACAACGCATGTCGCATGGAAATGATGGCTGCATGGAAGGACATGGAGCTCTGCCCCGTCTTCGTAGGAGTTCAGACAGATACAACATTCCTGGAATATTAAAAAAAGAAAAAAGAAGAAGAAGCTATAGTTTCAAAATTGAGAAAGGAAAGGGAAACATTGCCTATCAATTCATGTTTTTCATGAATCTCATAGGTTGATAAAGAAACTTTCCATGTCCCCTAAGAAATGTAAATCCATTAAAAAACAGAACCAAGAAGTCTATGAACAACATCTTATGAATTTCTAGTACATAAACGGCATTGCTTTACATGCAGAACAGATGCAAGATGGTGCGAGTCATTTCGTGATACCTAAAATGGAATTCCCCAAATGCGAACAGCCCAATTTAATGAGTAATACCACCAAGGCAAAAACAATGTTGATATTTCTCAAAAAATACAAGAGAACAGACGGTTAAAGTCACCCAATAAGTCTAATTTTTAACCAACATGATTTCCTGGGAGCCACACGTCAGTCCAGTCTCCTTGCAAGTAGGTCATGTGCAGGACAGTGTCATTTACCTTAAAAAAAATTCCAAGAAAGAGAACATGTAATAATGGATTCTGATAAAAAATCAATATGCACCAGTGTGGAATGAAGTCTCTAGCAATTGTGTATTTTTCGTTCCAGCACCAAATTAAGGGAACATTGTGCGGGACAGCAAGTTATAGAAATAGGCTACACAAACATATGGTTCATTAAAGATATGGAGGTCTCAAAGAGAGACTCTCAGCGACCACTAGAAATTCAATAGAACCATAGAAGTTAGAAATGTCTTTGATATTTTAAAAAGTTGTCTATAACAGTGTTTAAAAAGGAATATGTGGCTTATTGTCAAAGGCACTTCTTCAAATGCCTTGTCATTTATTAGAAAAGTGTAAAAGCTCATGAGACATGGCTTATCCCATGAAATTTTAGAAAAGGTGAAGACTCCTTGCGCCTTCTACACTTTTTTTTTTTTTTTTAATTTATTAATGCCCAATTTCATAGGGGTGTAACTTGTGCATTCTTTTGGTGGCAAGTGAAGTAGCTTAAGGCAGACCCCCTACCAGGATTAAATGGAATTGAAGTCTTACATAGGAGTGCCCTCTCGCATCCACTTCAAAAATTCATACAAGATCATCTGAAAATTCAGTTTTATATCCTCCACCACCTTATTGAACACCTCCTAGGGAGGAAGGAAATTGTTTGCAAAGATCCTTCTACACCTCTCAGTCCAAACATGGTAAATAAAAACATTGAATGCCATTGGTATATTATTTCTCTACTAATTACTATTAAAAAGAATAAGAAAGCTTTCCAGAAAAGAAAAAAAAAAAAAAGGAAAAAAAGAAAGAAAAGAAAATGCAAACTCTTTCTCCCATATAAAGAGGATCAACATTTTTTTGTATTTCGTGTTAGATTTCTCTTATTTACTAAATTTAGACTACAACAACAAAACCTTATCCCAGAGATTTGAACTCTGTTTTCACTAGCTCATCCACATTCTTTTGAGTCTACTTTTTTGCTCTTATAGTACCCTAAACTTGAATATTCTTCTATCTATGGTTGTAATCAGCCTTCATTGAACATGCAAAACCACTAAATCAACTTTATCTTTCCTAAGCTTTCCACTCATCCTTTTCAACATCCTCATCTCTACTATGCTCAATTTATTAACATGATGCTTCTTGACTGCCTAACATTTAGCTCCATAAAGCATAAACCGATCTTGCTACCATCTTACAAATTTTTTCATTAGTTTGTTTGGTATGTTTGTCTCATAGCATTCCAGAAGTGCATCTCCACCTTAAACATCCAACTCTGACTCATGGGCAATATTTCCCTCAATCTCTTCATTTTTATGTATAATAGACCCGAGACAACAAATGTGTTCGCTCCGGGGTATTTCTAGACCATCAATTTTTGGACATTCCTCCTAGGTGTTAGTACTAAATTTACAACCTATATACTCAACCTGGTCTTGGTTCTACCATTTTTAAAGCCCTTGATCTCAAACATCTCTTTCCATAATTCTAGTTGTGTCGATTCCCTCCCTAGTCTCATCAACTAATACTACATCATTTGCAAATAACATACACTAAAGTATGTTATGTACCGGAATTATATCAAAACTATTTGCGTACTGCATTTTCGTTGTCTTTTGTGTTTTGCCAAATTTTTTGGACAAAGTATTGAACATTTATTCTTGATCATACCCAAATTAATCACAAAAAGAATTTCTTGGTACATCGAAGTGCAAGCTATTATTATTCATAAGATAAAAATTGAGCACCACAGAATTTGGGCTTATGTCCACTCAAAATAATAATTCACTAAAAGCACTTAGAAGCAACCAACTGGTCAGTTTAGAACAAGCTTCATGGGCATCCCAATGCCTACCATCATCCTCCAAAATTCAACTCCATCTCCAAACTTAAAATCTACTACACCTCTAGAAGTTCCCCATGGTCCCTATCCAAACCCCAATATTGTAGAACAAAGCTAATTTCACACCATCTCAACCAAAATTATGAAGGACAAAGTTACTAGATATGACAGTAAGCATAAGAGGCCTCCTTTCCCACTCAAACCCATGCATTTTTTTACAAATAAACTTCATTCATCATTCTCAAAACTTTTGCACACTTATACCGTATCACTTCAAACCTAATGCACCTCTTGAAGTTTTATAAGCTCTCCTCGATGTCAATAACTATAGAGCAAAGCTAATTCCCAAGGGGCTCTACAAGGATAAGGGAAAGTTGATAGAAATGGGTTGGATTACACTACAAAATCTGATGATGGCAACACTAAGAATGAACATACATCTAATAGGGTGCAAAGAAGGATGAAAAAGGTAAGACTTGAGTTAGAAAGGACCTGAAGATGCACACTATAAAAAAAGAGATAAATCTCCCGATATAAATGAATGGAGAAAAAAATATTATACAAACTAAATCAAATAGTTGGAACTTAGAATAAGGTTTTGATAAGGACGATGAAAAGGCTTTCTGGAGTGAGAATCCAGTGCAGTTGCCACCAGATGGGCTAATGGCCAAGCTAGACCTTCCATTTGATTTACAACTAACTTAACTGGCCATGTGAATAGTGTCCATGTCATGTCTATACCCACCCAGTATTTACTTTTGCAAACAAATTGCACCAATGGAATTTCAAAAAAAAAAAAAAAAAAAGGCCGGAGGTGGCTTTTTATTGGTGGTTCAAGAGTTCAATTTCCATTTTTTTTTCTTCCCAAAGTAAAATCTTCTCCATCTTTGTCAAAGCCTTATCAGAAAAACCAAATTGTCTGATTTGTTTCTTCTAAAAGTTGTCCCTTTACTTAATAGTGTTAGTATTAGATTGTAGGTTGTATTTACTTATCAAATCAAAAAAAGATTGCGGTGTATTTGAGTAATATATATCATGGAATTTGACACCAAAATCAGTTTGATTTCCCATGCTAAAACAAACAATTACCGCATCCTCAGGTAAAATAACATGTTCATCTGGTAAGTCTCCACTGCTCGTCTCTATGGGAACCATTGATCCTGCTCCTGCACTAGGCTTCTCCTCATTGCTATAATTTTTTTTGTAGCTGTATTTCGGAAGAAACTTGATATCAGATTCTGTTGCACCTTCCTGTTTATTCATGGCAGGAATATAGGAAAGATCAGCTGTTGAAAGGCCCATAAGCTCTTAAAACCTCTGTTTACATTATGGATTGCCATTCTTTAATTCATACCTGGTCTGCCATGGCATAAAGAATTGCAATAATGCAAGGCAAGCAGCAACAGAGAGCAATCCCAATCATACATGCCAGCAAAACACAGACCATGGCAAAAAATACATCAAATGCCAGAAATATCACAGCCAACCTGCACAAATTCATTATGAAAAAGATATAAAGCAACTGAAAATTTGTTTCACTTATTGCGTTAAAAGAAATACATACGAATATACTTATCATCAGTCGGGTACCAAAAAAGAATTTATGGGTCAAACAGTGGCAGAGACAAATTTAAGCAAAATATATATATATATATAATCTACTGCTAGCAAATCAGGGAAGATTAGGCCGCCTTTTACTAATTAAAGAACAACACAATTATAATAGTAAAAGAAATTTCTGAACATTTTTAAATACATGGATGTAGCTTGCAAAGCAATCAAGGGTCTTAATAACTAGGGGCCAAGGATCCCTGGAGCCAGGCTGCACCCAGGAGATAATTTATTTGTTTACACAAAAATTAAAGAAAAAATACTGACATTATAAAAAACTGCTTATTAATTTGGAAGGTATGGAACCTACAAGTGTATGGGCTTTAAGTACCGATTTGGATGACCGAATCAACTGTATTTTTATAAAATTTTACAGAGGGTAAGAAAAGAAAATCTACTTTCAAATTTAAGAAGTTAAGCAAATTGAAAAGCACTCATATTGTAAGACTGCATATAGTCACCACATATACAAAAGTCTACTGTGAAATAGGAGAGAATAAAAAAGAAATAAAATAGTGAAAGAAGGGAAGGAGAGTGAGAGAGACGGAGGAGAAGAAGAAATAATGTCTGTTTGCATAGGTGTGTGTGTATAATGTCACGCCCTGTGTATAATGTCACGCCCTAATCCACGATCCGATCCATGGGCTGACCAGTGACTTAGGACCAGGGGTGATGAAAATTAACAAGAAAGTTCAATTAATACCATCTATTTACTTATAAGCTCAAAATTTTGTAACATTAGTCAAATGACATCTTCTTGTCAAGCTTAAACGGTCAACACATCGATGTTCAAAAATTCATACATCCAAGATTTTTACTTTGAATTCAAAGAATCATACTAATCTAGAAAGGTAATTCAATATGGAAAACTCAAAAATTATAAAATTGGTTTTATTAAAGACTTTAGTATTCATTAACGAGGCATGAAGCTAAAATTTCTAAACAGATACACTACCTACAAATTCGACCCATCTGCACTCTCAGAATTTTAATAAATTCATTTTTCGTCATATTTGAACGTACTATATATGGTTGAAAAGCTAACTCAATAAGCTAACAAAATATATATATTTTTATTAAATATAGTTTTGTTAAAGAGTCGTGCTATTGGCACCCACCATATACGCTCTCCGCGCTCACTTAAGTTTAAAAAAAAAAATAGGAAGTTACATTTTTACCCTTCTCCATACACCCACCATCTTCTCCATCTATAGATTGAAAAACCCAAACTATCTTCTCTATCCATTCTCTCTTTCTTCTCCACCATTTACTTCTCTTCCTCAATCTTCTCATTCTTTTTCTTCATATTCATCTCCTTTTGAGTTTGTGAGAGGTTGAATCAATGGAGATTAGGTTTTATGGTCTTTTTTTTTTTTTTTAATCATTTTTTTATGGTCTGAACCTACTGAACAAAATTGAAAGAAAAAAAAAATCCGAGTTCTTCGATTCGAATTCTTCGTTTTTGAAGATTTTAATGGTGGTTTTTCCTTCTTCTTTGATGATTAAATGTAAAAAGAAAAGAAAAAAAAAAAAACCCTAAAACCTAATCTCCATGGATTCAACAACCTCACAAAAAACTCAAAAGGAGATAAATATGAGAGAGAGAGAGAGAGGAAGAGGAAGAAGAAGGAGGAGGAGAAGAAGGCTTTTTTTTGTTCGATGGGTTGTGAAGAAGATGGTGGGTGTCAAGAGTAATTCGATGAGGGTATTAATGTAATTTCCTCTCTTGTTTTACTTTAAAAAAAAACTTAAGTGGGCACGAAGAGCGTATATGGTGGGAGCCAGTAGCACGACTCTTTGTTACATTTTCTAGAAAAAAAGGGGCTCAGACTCACATTTTTTTTGCTACCAATAAATCTGCAGGCAGCTTGACATTTCAGCACTAAATAAATAATAAAAAAATCGTTCCAAGTCCAAACAATTGAACTTAATTTTCAATGAAAGTTTACTTAAATATTTAACATTTTCATGAAGGGTGAAACCATTAGTTATATATAACTTTGAAAAGAAAACAGACCTACAAAACAGAGGAACAAAATTCTAATTATGAAAATGTGCAAAATTTTCTTTGATACAAATTGTAAACGTAAATATTTTTTGACTAAACCTTTTCTTGAAGTTCACACTATGAGATTCAAATCTAAGTTAAAAGGATTAATTTGATTCACTATCTGAAAGAAGGTTTGGTGAATATTCTCCCAAAACAAGTCTAGATTTACAACAAAATAAATATTTTTTCACTATTTTACCTCATTGTAATTGAAGGAAGGTTCCCAAACCTTGAACAAAAATATTAATTAAAGCAATAAAAATCAACAATCCCATGGTCCTTTCAACAAGATCACTCATATTAACTATATTTATTGTAAACAACTAAAGAAATAAACTGTCACATGGCCTAATAACTAACATAAAATCAAATAAATCTATTAAATCTTCGGTTGAACTTCATGTCATCCTCATCAATGTTTTGGATCTCTCGCTAGATCTTAAATGGTTTAATAAACCAAATGAGCCGTGAAGCCCAAGTAAATCCTACTAATTACTTTTTTTAATTAAAATATTAATAAATAAAATGACATGCATAAAAAATCATGATCAACAATTTTTGCAAAGTAACTTAAAATAACATGTCAATTCCTTGTATCGAAATATAAATTTCCTAGGGACTCGCACCTACAAAATTTTGATTGTCGTTATATCCTTATCGCGAGATCTTCCTTGAGGGACTTTCACCCAAGGATCCATGATCCTAACTTGTTATTTTAAAGATTCTTCTCAATGACTCAATGCATAAATCACATTTATTTTCATCATACATTTTATCTTATTTCTCCATGATAAACATGCACAATTTCCTATGTTATTGGTATGTATAGGACGTGTGGGGGCAAACTGATCTTTTCCAGATCCACACGTCCCACTTAGTGTAGCCCTAATTCTCTTATATAAATATAAGAGAGGAGGCTCATAGAATATGAATTTTTTCTATTGAGTTTCTCTCAAAGCTTCTTCTCTAAATCTCTCTCTCTCTTCTAAACAGTGACATGGTATCAGAGCAAGGTTTAGATCTTGAAGTTACTCTTCTCTTCCTATTTCCCTTTCTTCTTCTTTGATCTATTTGGTATTAAAATCTTAGGCTTTTGATTACAACTTAGGGTTTTAACCTTCTAGTTGGTGAATACTCTCACAGTATGTGAGTATGCTTGAAGTTGGTGTTTTGTAGTTTGGTGGTGAAAGTTGTGGTTTGGTGGTGTGTTTTTCCCTACGAGATTCATATCTACTTTCTGAATATACACGATTTAGTCATCTGTGATTTGATCTGTAAGTACATAGACCATATTTAATCAGATCTGGTTATTGCGATTTGGTTTGTGAATCAAATCTACTATATATTAAATATTTAAAAAAAAAAACATATCTGATGGGTATTTCAGATTTGGTTTATTTGGTGCGATCTGTTTACTGTGGAGTGATTTATGATGGAGATAAAGTCCAACGTTTTATCTCCTCTTGAGTTCTTTAATCTTCAAATGATCTCAATCAAATTAAATAGAGATAATTTTATCCCATCTGTTGAGGTGTTCCTTACTGCCAAGGGAAAGTTGAAGTATCTGAAAGATGATCCATCTAAGATTGATGATCCTCACTACTCTAAGTGGGTTCAGGAAAATGCTCAGATTATGACATGGTTGTGAAATTGTATGGATTCCACCATTGGTGTTAACTTAATGTTCCTATCTTCTGCCAAGGAGACTTGGATTCAGGTTGGCAAGATGTATTCTGGAACAAATAATATTTCTCAGATTTATTAGTTAGTTGAAGAATTCTTTTCCATTTAGCAAGGTGACCAAAGTTTACCAGCATATTACTCTCGCCTTCAAAATATACAGAACGAGCTCAGTGTATATCAACCCCTTACTACTGATTTGACCGTACTATGTTGACAACGGCAAGAGATGGATGTTGTTCGTTTTCTTTCTAGTTTGAAATCTGAGTCTAATTATGTTAAATCTCAGATTTTGACCAGTAAAGAGTTGCCTTCACTTATTGAAGTTTTTTCTCGCCTTCAGAGAGTTTCTATTGGTGGTTCTGGTGCTACATAATTGGTGTTTGAATCTGACCAATCAACATTGATTGTTTCTGGAAATACAGATTGTGGTCGTAGTATTGGCCGTGGTGGTGGTCGTGAGTATCGTGGTAGCCGTGGAGGAGGCCGTGGTGGGAGTCGTGATTCTAGTGGGGCCGTGGTCGTGGTGTACCAGGAAGTGTACCTATTGTGGACTTGATAGTAATTATGTGGATTTCTGTTGAGATTTACATGGTCAGCCTACAAAATGGGCCAATCAGGCTATTTCTAGTGACATTAATGGTAGTGGTTCTGTTGATCATCCTCATCAAGTAGCTTTCTATGCAGATATGGTTACTATCTCTCATGATGAGTATTCCAAGTTACTTTATCCTCCTCAGCCTAGCGCCCGTCCTCCAACACTGCAACTCTAGCTTATTTAGGTATATCTTGTCTTGCTTCATCTTCATCCCCTTGGGTCATTGATTCAGGGACGTCAGATCACATGATCGGTCATTAGGTGTGTTTTCATCCATTCAACATTATTCATCTTCATCTCAGTTTGTCACTCTTGTTGATGGAACGACTTCTAGGGTTTATGGTATTGGAACTGATGTTCCTTATTCTACTCTTTCTTTATCTTCTGAACTATGTTCCTAAATTTTATTTAGTTTAATGTTCATCAGTAAGTTAACTCAATTTCTTCATTGTTCCATGACATTTTACCCCTCATATTGTATTTTTCAGGATCTAAAGACGAAGAAGACGATTGGTAGGGGATATGAATCTGGAGGTCTCTACTA
This sequence comes from Akebia trifoliata, assembly GCF_017979445.1. Taxonomy (NCBI): domain Eukaryota; kingdom Viridiplantae; phylum Streptophyta; class Magnoliopsida; order Ranunculales; family Lardizabalaceae; genus Akebia; species Akebia trifoliata. Next base: position 30,388,510 of record NC_141377.1, read on the forward strand.
TTTAGATGGTGCTGGAGGTTTGCTTGCTCTTATGCCACAATTCTCTGCAACAATGGCATTGTTGACTTGGTCATCCTTCATTCAATTCTTTAAAAAAAAATAGTTCCCACTTTGAGTCATATTTCTGTTTTAGATTGTGAGTCATGTTAGTTAGCTAAACATCATCGTGTTTCTTATCCATCTAGGTCTGTTATTAGAGTATCGAGCCAGTTTAATTTATTTCATTATGATATTTGAGGTCCTTATAGGATTGTTTCCTGTTATGGGTTTCGAAATTTTGTTACTTTTGTAGATGATTTTTCAAGAATGACATGACTTTATTTAATGAAAAATCGTTAATAATCATTTCTATTGTTAAATTGTTTCATACTGAAATTCAAACTCAGTTTGGTGTGCAAATCAAGTTGTTTCGTAGTGATAATGCTAAAGAATATGATTCTGGACCTTGAATGACTATCTTTTATCCTTTGGTATTATTCATCAAACTTCTTGTACACATACCCTTCAACAAAATAGTGTTGCAAACGTAAAAATCAGCACCTTCTTCAAGTTGCATGTTCTTTGATGTTTCAGATATAAGTTCCCAAATCTTATTGGGGGGATGCGATTCTTACAATATGTTATTTGATAAATCATATGCCTATGTCTGTTCTTGATGGTTAATTTCCTTATTCGGTTCTATTTTTTTCGAGTCCTTTATTTTCCTTACCTCCACAGACCTTTAGTTGTGTCTCGTTTGTTAATCAGTCGTCTCTTGATTTTGATAAGTTTGATCCACGTTCGGTGAAGTGTATTTCTGGCTACTCTCGTACCCAGAAAGGTTATCGTTGCTATGATCTTTCAGCCCGTCATGTTTATGTAAGTGCAGATATTACAATTTTTTATTCTGTATCATATTTTACAGATCCAGTACAGTATGATGATCTTTTGTTCGCTCATCCTCTTCCTGTGATCGATTTATCCCCCACTGTTCCATTTCCACTCACTTATGTTCGTAGAAAGAAATTGACAACTTCAGATTCCCTTCCTCTTCCAGATGTAGATACCTTACCATCATCTTCACAGTTTGCAAATCAAGTATCTAGTAATTCTTCTGATTTTGATCTCTTATTGCACAAAAGAGTGAGGCACTCGTCATTGTACTAAGCACCCCATTTCTAAGTTTGTTTTTTTATTTCATCTGTCTGCTTCGTATCGTGATTTCGTTTCTGCTATTTCTTCTGTGTCTATTCCTAATAGTGTACAGGATGTTTTGTCTCATTTAGGTTGGAGACAAGCTATGGAGGTTGAGATGGATGTTTTTCATCACAATGATACTTGCGACTTAGTCTCCTTACCTGCTGGTATACGCACTGTTGGTAGTTGTTGGGTGTATGTGGTGAAGTATTTGCTTGATGGTCTATTAAACGGTTGAAGGCCCACCTCGTGGCCAAAGGCTATACTCAAGACTTATGGTATGGACTACTTAGAAACTTTTTCTCCTGTGGCAAAAATGACCTATGTTCGTATTGTTATTTCTCTTGCTACCTACTTTCAGTTGCCCTTATGTCAGCTGGATGTTAAGAATGCATTTTTAAATGGTGATTTGGAGGAGGACAAGTACATGGAACAACCTCTTGGTTTTGTTGCTTAAGGGGAGTCTGATATGGTGTGTAAGTTGAAAAAGTCCATTTATGGCCTAAAATAACTTCCACGAGCTTGGTTTGGGAGATTCAGTGAGGACGATGGTAAGGTGTCTGCATCTAAAGGAGGATGGGGATCAGAAGTTGTCAGTTGCTTTCTACGAACATAAGTGAGTGAAAATGGAACAATGGGAGATAAATCAGCCATAGAAAGAGGAAGAAGAGTAAACAAAAGATCATCATATTGTACTGGATTTGTAAAATATGACACAGAATAAAAAAAATGTAACATCTGCACTGACATAAACATGACGGGCTGAAAGATCATAGCAACGATAACCTTTCTGGGTACGAGAGTAGTCCAAAAACACACACTTCACGTACGTGGATCAAACTTATCAAAACCAAGAAATGATTGATGAACAAACGAGACACAACCAAAAGTCCATGGAGGTGTACGGAAAATAAAGGACTTGAAGGAAACAAAACAGAATGAGAAAACTGACTATCAAGAACAGACACAGGCATACGATTAATCATATAACATGCTGTAAAAATCACATCCCCCCAGTAAGATTAGGGAACTTGCATCTGAAACATCAAAGAACGTGCAACTTCAAGCAGGTGCTGATTTTTACGTTAGCAACGCCATTTTGTTGAAGGGTGTGTGTACAAGAAGTTTGATGAATAATACCAAAGGATAAAATATAGTCATTCAAAGATCTAGAATCATATTCTTTAGCATTATCACTACGAAACAACTTGATTTGCACACCAGACTAAGTTTGAATTTCAATATGAAACAATTTAACAATAGAAAATAACTCATAACGATCTTTCATTAAATAAAACCATATCATTCTTGAAAAATCATCTACAAAAGTAACAAAATACCGAAACCCACAACGAGAAACAATCCTATAAGAACCCCAAATATCATAATGAACTAAGATTAAACTGACTTGATACTCTAATAACAGACCTAGATGGATAAGAAACACGATGATGTTTAGCTAATTGACATGACTCACAATCTACAACAGAAATATGATTCAAAGTGGGAACCATCTTCTTTAAAGAACAGAGTGAAGAATGACCAAGTCGACAATGCCATTGTTGCAGAGTGATTGTGGCATAAAGAGCAGGCGAACCTCCACCACCATCCAAATAGTAAAGACCCCATATCCCCCACCAATCGTCCTCTTCATCTTTAGATCCTGAAAAACACAATGAGGGGTAAAACGTCACGGAATAATGAAGAGACTGAATTAACTTACTGATGGACATTAAACTGAAAGGAAATTTAGGACATATAGTATAGAAGATAAAGAAAGAGTAGAACAGTGAACGACAATTCCAATACCAGAAACCCTAAAAGTAGTTCCATCAGTAAGAATGACAAATTGAGACGAAAAGAAGAATGTTGAATGGATGAAAACACACCTAATGACCCAGTCATGTGATCTAACGCCCCGAATCAATGACCTAAGGGGATGAAAATGAAGCAAGACAGGATATACCTGAGTGAGCTAGAATCGTAGTGTTAGAAGATGAGGCACCAGATTGAGGAGGATAAAGTAACTTGGAATACTCATCACGAGAGATAATAACCATATTTGCATGGGAAGCAACCTGATAAGGAGGATCAACAGAACAAACCACCACCATTAATGTCACTAGAAATGGCCAGATTTGCCCAATTTGTGAGTTGACCATGTAAATCCCAACAAAAATCCACAGAGTGACCATCAAGTCCACAATGGGTACACTTCCTGGGTGCACAACGACCACAACCCCCACTAGAATCACGACTCCCTCCACGGTTACCATGATACCCACGACCAGGCCAATACTACGGCCACAATCACGATCTATACTTCTAGAAATAGTCAATGTTGATCTATCAGATTCATACACCAATTATGTAATACCAAAACCACCAACAGAAACTCTTTGAAGGCGAGAAAAAACTTTAGTAAGTGAAGACAACTCTTTACTTAGTCAAAATATGAGATTTAACATAATTATACTTAGATTTTAAACCAAAAAGAAAACGAACAACATCCATATCTTCCCGCTGTCGACGTAGTACGGGGTTGATATACACTGAGCTTGTTCCGTATATTTTGAAGATGAGAGCAATATACTGGTAAACTTTGGTCACCTTGCTGAATGGAAAAGAATTCTTCAGCCAATTGATAAATCTGAGAAATATTATTCGCTCCAGAATACATCTTGCCAACCTAAATCCAAATCTCCTTGGCAGAAGATAGGAACATTAACTTGATAGAAATGGTGGAATCCATACAATTCCACAATCATGCCATAATCTGAGCATTTCCTAAACCCACTCAAAGTAGTGAGGATCGTCGGTCTTAGGAGGATCATCTTTTAGATACTTCAACTTTTCCTTGGCAGTAAGGAACACCTCAACAAATTTCGACCAAGAGATAAAATTATCTCCATTTAATTTGATCGAAGTCATCTGAAGATTAAAGAACTCAGGAGGAAATAAAACATTGGACTTCCATCTCCATCAGAAATCACTCCATAATAAACAGATCGCACCAAATAAACCAGATCTGAAATACCAATCAGATATGTTTTTATTTATTTATTTATATTTAATCTATAGCAAATCTGATTCACAAACCAGATCGCAATAACCAGATCTAATCGAATATAATCTATGTACTTACAGATCAAATCACAAATGACTAAATCGTGGATATTTGGAAAGTAGATCTAAACCTCCTAGGGAAAAACACACCACCAAACCACAACACACCAACTTCAAACATACTCACATGTGAGTATTCACCAACCAGAAGATTAAAACCCTAGGTTGTAATCAGAAGTCTAAGATTTTAATAACATGTAGATCAAAGAAGAAGAAGAAAGAGAAATAGGAAGAGAAGAGTAGGTTCTCAAACTTCAAGATCTAAACCTTGCTTTGATACCATGTCACTAGTTAGAAGAGAGAGAGATTTAGAGGAAAAGCTTTGAGAGAGACTCAATAGAAAAAATTCATATTCTATGAGCCTCCTCTCTTATATTTATATAAGAGAATTAGGGTTACACTAAGTGGGACGTGTGGAACTGGAAAAAACCAGTATGCCCCCACACGTCCTATACATACCAATAACACTACATATCATTCCATTAAAAATTAAGGAAACAAGAACTTACTCGTTTCTGGATTTTTGATTCCCTAATGACCTTCAAGCTTGATTCCCTTCTTGATCTCCTCAGGAATCATCCCAAAATTCTAAGCAAGTGATGAGAAATATTATTTTTTTTATTTAGATAATTAATTGAGGCCGATCTTCTACGAATCACAAATAACCCTAAAAATTAGGTTTTTATGCAAACTAGGGTTCCGATTCTTTTCCAACGATTTGAGCTTTGAGCGAGGTCCATGTGATGCTCATATTCCTTCCTTCCAAACGCAAGTGTGCCTCTTTCAACTCTTAGATCTCTTCATAATTTTTTTATTTGATTTTATCTCAAGAAGTCCACATGAATTCATCCTATTAATCCAACAAAGCCCTAATATTTTCACCTAATAATATAGTGTTATATATATATAAAAGATTTTAGTGATTACAATGAGATCTTAATAAAGATTCTCATACTTTTCAAAAAAATTAAAAGACCTTCCCCTAGGGCTTTCACATGACTTGGCAAGGGTGGAAATTTTATTTCAAATTTTAGAACTTATCTTTATCCCAACATTTTAGGATGCAAAATTTTGGGAGAATCGATCCCCCCCCCCCTTCTCTTAAACCTACATGGGATGATTCCCAAAACCCTAATGTGATAAAATTATTGTTGACTAAAAAGTCCTTAATTAAATAATTCTTTTGAAACCTTAATTCAAATTTTGGATAAAATTACCATACTAATCTTCACAAAACATAAAATTTTTATAAAATAAACTTAAACAATAGTGTATTAATATCCACCCCCCTTAAAAGAAATTTTGTCCCTGAAATTTAAAGGCATGCCTCAAATGAAGAGATCTAGATACTTGTTGTGAATCTTAGACTCTAATTCTCAAGTCGCTCCTTTTGCATCGCAACATTGCCACAACATTTTGACCAAAGATATGGTTTTTGAATGTAAAACCTACTCCTTGGTGTCTAGAATCTTGATTGATCTCACCTCATTGGTTGCATCTTCCCGAATTTCTAAGTCGTCTCATTCAATAATATGCGATGGAGCTAGTATATATTTTTGAACAATCGATCATGAAATACGTTGTACACTTTTGATAGCTGATGCGACAGTACAAACTAATAAGCTACTGGTCCCACTCTCTGAAGGATTTCAAATGATTCAATGAATCTTGGTGCTAGCTTCCCTTTCCACCCTAATAAGTCATATGAAAGCCCTAGGGTTGGGGTCTTCTAAATTTTTAGAAAAAATAAGAGTCTTTAATAAGATCTCATTGTTATTTATGAAATGTTTTATATACACATAACACTATACTATTACGCGAAAATATTAAGATTTTGTTGGATTAATAGGATGGATCCATGTGGCATATTTGGGATAAAATAAAAAATAATAATAATAAAAAGATCTAAGAGTTGAAAGAGGAATTCATGGGTTCAAAAATAGGGAATATTTTGATTCCCTCAAAGCTCAAATCGTTAGAAAAGATCGGAACACTAGTTCGTATAAAAACTTAATTTTTAGGATTATTTGAGATTTGTAGAAGATTAGCCTCAATTAATTCTCTAGAGAGAAAAAAAATATTCTCATCCTTTGCTTCATATTTGGGACAATTTCAGAAGGAGATCAAGCTTTAAAGGTCATTAGGGAATCAAAAATCTAGAAACGAGTAAGTTCTTTTTTTCTTATTTTAATTGGAATGATATTGTATGAAATGATGCATGTTCATCATGGAGAAATAGAATGAATACAATGTATCATGAAAATAAAAGTGATTTATGTATTGATGAAGGGTATCAAGTCCTTGAGAAGAATCTCTAAAGAAACAAGTTAGGATCATGGATCCTTGAGATGAATCTCTAATAGTTTTATTTGATTTTATATTAGTTATTCGGACATGTGATGATTTATTTCTTTAGTACTTAGGAGTTTACAATAAATGTAGCTAATATGAGTGATCTTGTTTGAAGGACCATGTAGTTAAAATTTTTTTATTAATAAATATGGATTGTTGATTTTTATTGTTTCAATTAATATTTAAAAAAAAAAAATCAAGTTTTGGGAACCTTCCTTCAATTACAATGAGGTAAAATAGTGGAAAAAAATTCTTATAAATCTAGACTTGTTTGGGGAGAATATTCATCAAACCTTCTTCCGGATAGTGAATGAAATGAATCCTTCTATATTAGATTTAAATTTTATAGTGTGAACCTTCTAGAAAAGGTCTAAGACAAAAATATTTACGTTTGCTATTTTTCTCAGAATTTTTATCGAAGAAATTTTTGCTCATTTTAATAATTTGAATTTTGTTCCTCTATTTTCTTTAAAAAGTTGCATATAACTAATGGTTTCACCCTTCATGAAAAAGTTAGATATTTTAGTTAGCTTTCATTGAAAGTTGAGTTCAATCAATTTGAATTTAAAACGAATTTTTAATGATTTATTTACTGTTGAAATGTCAAGTTGTCTTTAGAATTACTGGTATGAGAAAGCATGAACTTGAACCCGTTTTTCTTTAAAAAATTTAACAAAACTACATTTAATAAAAATTATATTCTGGTAGCTTATTGAGTCAGCTTTCCAACAATATATAGTATGCTCAAATACGATGAAAAATGAATTTATTAAAATTTTGAGAGTGCAGATGGGTCGAATCTGTTGGTAGTGTTTCCGTTTAGAAACTTTAGCTTCATGCCTCGTTAACGAATACTAAAGTCTTTAATTTAGACCAATTTTATAAATTTTTTACTTTTCCTTATTAAATTACCTTTCTAGATTTGTATGATTCTTGAATTCGGAGTAAGGATCTTGGAGGCATGAATTGAACATTGGTGTGTTGAGCAATTAAGCTTGTCAAGGAGATGTCATTGACTAACATTATAAAATTTTGAGTTAATAACTAAATAAATGGTATTTATTTTAACTTTCTTGTTAATTTTCATCACCTTGGGTCCTAAGTCATGGGTCGGCCCAAAGATCAAGGATGGGATCGCGGATTTTGAGGATCAGGTGTGACATGTAATGTGCTAGCTAACCACTGTTGTACTAGTGCCTGCCCAGTTTCTGTTTTAGTAGCCAAGGGTCCCCGGTTACTTGGAGGTGAAGCACTGAATAAATGAGTAGTTTGAATGGACTGACTCCAAAAGTCAAGCAAAATACACTAAAACATATAAGAAACTGAGGTATTGCTGTAAATTTGAAATTAATCAAATCGTACACTAGGATGAGTAAAATTAAGAAATGAAGACCTTTTTTAGGATTTTTACCATTAAACATGGATATAATTTCACAATCCATAAAATATCAAAGGTTATTTTTGCCATTTTCAGAAGGAACTTCTGATCTCGGACAGTATCTAAGAATTGTTGCATCACTCAATCTTTGAAAGCTAATGACATCCGCTATGGATCAAAAGAAACTCTGTTAATCTTTGGAAATCTGATATAGTTCAAGCTCATTCAATGTAGATCACTTCATTATTTTGAAAATTTTAAACTTCATCCATTGTTAGAAAAGATTCAAGCATTTGATTGATTTACAAAAACATATAAAGACAGCATAATATGTCTGAAAGCAGCCCAAATCCAGGATTCTTCAAGTGGAAACTTCAATACACCCAATAATGAAATCCACTGAATCAAATGAAAATGGATCAAATGACATTCCTTACAAAAAGAAATAAGTTCAAGGCATACCAGTACAAATGTGGAGCATTTTGCGAAAGGATTTCACCACCAGAGACTACCCAGTAGAATCCAAGTATCCACCAAAGAAAGGACGCCACTGTATTAACAGACTTGCATCGCTTGGCAACACTAAGCCAATCACCACGATTTAAGTCAGAAACAGGATGACCAAATGAAACCATTAACTCCACTTGGTAAAAGTATCACATAACAAAACGTGTCAAGGACTCGATTCAATGAAGATCATGGTTTATGATTTAAATATCAGACTATGTTTGGAGCCTAAAGGACAGGGCAACTATCATGGAAACATTATGAAAGCAGTGAGAAAATGCATTGGTGTTCTAAAAAATAATAAAACAATTAGAAAGACACAAACCACATATTAGAGAGTGTCTAAGAGTTGGAACTGTGCCAAAAGGACCATTTGAAATTTTTTTTTAAGCAAGTCGTAGTGTGCATAACACAATCACATGTATCTGAAAATAAGGGAGTTAGACTTAAGTCTTGCATATATCAATACATGTATGACAACAAATAGCTCCCCACTTCCACTCGAATCCCTTCGGCAAATTCTTTATAAAATTTGAAAATATCTTTCTCGACACACATAACATAAGAAGACTTGATGATATTGCAAACCCAATCAAAATTGTTGCTACATACATTCCAACACTGATCTCTCTCCAAAAATTCTCTGCACTTCTCCAAATATCCATAAAAACTTGCCTGAAAAAGTCTTGTTAGTTTCTTTGAGTGGCCAAATAGTGGCACCCTGGTTTTGTTATAAAGACCTTTCTCCAATCAAAGATACCACTTTTGAATGAATCATTCCTTCTGTTCCATAGAAAGTTCCTTTTTCAGTTTCTCAATACAGCAAGCAACAGAGCAAGGAATGATGAATAGAGAAAGAAAGTACATCAAAAGAGATGAATGCAAACTCTTATAGTAAAATAACTTTTCGCCTTTGGATAAATCCTAAATTCTTAAGGGCTAATCTCCTTCTAAATCTCTCCAGAACTAAATCCTAAATTACTTATGACCTTATGTAACTGGCTACACCTCCAATTCTAAATACCACACTTTTGGCTCGGTTATATGAGGACCAAAAAGCAATTAAAAGTATCTTTGAATGCAACTTATTACAATGATTGCTTGAGAAAGGCATAGCATGGAAATATAGTTTCATCAACAAACTAAAGTTAGGGATTAAACGTCATTTTCCCTCATTGAAAATCCCTCAATTGTACATTCTAATTCTGCCTTGAAGGTTAACTGACTCATAACTTACACCATTAAGATAGAGAAAGGGGAAATTCTAAAATAAAATAATAAAAAAACTAAACTAATTAAATTAATATTTGTCAAAAAGGTAACATTTTTTTTCGAAATTATCAAGAACTTAAAACGCCACTTGAAGTGGCGCTTTTTCAAGAATAACTAAATTAACCACAAAAAAATGCCACTTCAAGTGGCGTTTTTTAGTGTTATTGTCTTCCTCCCCTTTCCCTTCCTCCTTGTCCTTCCTAGGCCTCACCGAGAAAAGGGGAGGAAGATGATAAGACTAAAACACGCAACTTCAAGTGGCGTTTTAAGTTCCTCTTGATAATTTCGAAAAAAAATGTTACCTTTTTGACAAATATTAATTTAATTAGTTTTTTTTTTTAAATTTCCCCTAAAACCAAACCAAATCTTAATCAACACCTAATCAAGGAAATCCAAACTTCTAAGTTTTTTGCCATGTACACTTTCTACAAAATGCCTAGAATGTGTTTGTGTGAAGTCTAGTATCCAGAAAATAATTTGCAATTTGAACACTACCCTATATCTGGCACTCCATGACAACAATTCCCTTGAAAATGAGAATATTATAGCCAAAAACATTTCAATCTAGTATCCTAGATATAATACAAATGGTCGATAACAATGTTTTGGCCTCCATGACAACAATTCCCTTGAAAAGGAGAAATATTATAGCCAAGCACATTTTCAATCTAGTATTCACATATAATACATGTGGCAAATAAACATGTATGTGTGGGCAAGGTGCTTCAATGGCCAAAAGCATGGGTATAAACCTCTAGGTGAGGGGAGAAGGACCCACAAACACATCTTTTTAAAGGAACACTAAAAGTGTTGAATAACAAATATTAGAAAAAAAAATTCATAGAAAGGAGGAATTTAGAAAACAATCATGAGAAAAAAGAAGAAAAAAAACTAGTAATTTCATACGGGGCTTCTTCCATTCCTCCCATCTTTCAAGACCTTAGAGGAAAGGTTACTAGCATGACACGCCGAATGTATTGAGGAGTTGGAGATCCACTTTCAGAATGAGGGAATGGATGTAAAGCACCTCCTTGGTTTTTTGCCCACTTCCCCACCTTCGAGCCAACTCTGTCCTTGAAGCAAAATGCCTTTTTTGAAACCATCTGCTCTTAGACTGCCTAATACGAGGTGCCAACGTCTGCCACACGTAAGCCCGGCTTGCCTCCTTCGAGGCCACTTGTGTCTTTGTCGACGTCGTAAAGTCAAAAATGGCTATAATTAATGTTAAATAGGGGGCTTGGGGACAAAAACAAAAAAAATAAGACGATTTGTTTAAGCAGCTACAATCTGACGCAACTAGCATATGAATGTGGAGTATACACCGGTAACACAAGGTGTAAAAGGCATCAATATTTTTCAAAGCCGTAGTGGATGAGTTGTAGGACTCTTGTACTTTGAGGATAGTTTAATCAGATGCAGGATGTTTTGGGGGAGCCCCACCATGAGGCGAGCCTCAAGGCATAAGCCTCAAAAGCCTTCTAAAACAATGGTTGATAATCCTTTAAATCTATAGGTACATCCTTCTTTTTGGAATTAGAAGAATAAGGGTACAATTTAAGCCTTTTTTCCAAGAGTCTCTTCTCGAATAACTCCTTGATAATACCATAAAGCCTGCCTTGATACTATTCCAACACTTCCTCAAGAATGCCGAATGGCTAAGACAACCACCCCCTTCCACCTCAATGGTGTCTCCAACCAAACCCAACACCCTCAACAAACCTAACAAACTCTCAGTCCATCCAGAGATGGTATAAACACTTTGATTCCTCATAAAGCTTCTGAAAATTATCCAATATAGCTTACTTAATTCTTCTCCTCTACTATCTCCCTTCCCACTATAAAGTGAGACATCGTTGCACCTTCTCATATCACATATTTGTGGAACAATTTTGTGTTTTATTATTAGAGTAGTAGTTATGTAGTAACTTATTAAAGTGTGTCGAGATACAACAAATCATATTGGTGTTGCAGTTACGATAGTTATGCAATTATGTTAACCGAATCTATGTAACCATTATGATAATTATGCGGTTATGTTAACCGAATTTATGTAACCATTATCTATCAAATAGAATCGTCACCGGAGATCAATCTATCGGGGAATTTCAAATTATCTAAAACAGTCTCTTAAGTTGTTCGGTTGTTTTGAGAGCTTTATCATGGTATCAGAGCCATGGTCGGTCTCAATTTTAAGATCTGACCGGCCATGATCCTGATTTCTTTCCTGGATCTTAGCCCATTATCCTTCCATTTTCATATTCTTCTAATCAAATTCTGTCTGACAAGCATTTTGGCAAACAGAATATGTTTTGACCCATGGTCACCAATCTCAACATCATCATTGTTGATCCTACATCCACATTTTATTGAGAGATTTGTTCCCAAACACTTGTATGGCATTGCTTCACTGTATTGAAGATCTCATCACTGCTCCCATATCCAATCATTGGGCTCATTCAACAAACACCTTCCATGCATTTTTAAAACCTTCCATCTTCGTGAACATGTTGCACAATACCTTAAAAAAAAGAGAGGAAAGAAATAAAGAGGAAGAAAGACAAAAGAAACTAAGCATCTTTGTTGTTGCCTTTCTTCCACTTCTCATATGGTGACCATCGTTGTTGTAACTGTCATTGTAATCTTTTTCCTCAAAACCTTTTGTATGCCAAATCCAACATCATGCTAATCATCAATTCATTCCCGATCAAGGAGGTTCTTTCATGGGACAATGTGTGCTTTTGATAAGGTGTATCCCATCTACACCGAATCATTTTTTGTATTTGCCACTACACATCATCATCATGCCACTGCAATTGGTTTATATTCCTACAACTCTTTACTTTGAATTCAAGTTGAGATTGAAGGCCTCCCAAGTCCCAAGGTCCTTAGCCATTTCGTTTGATATTGAGTTATCTTGTTATGAAACCAAAATCCAAGTGTCCCCAACCAAGCCCAATTCAACATGGTCAACCCATTGGTTTATACTCCCTAAGCTTGAGCCCTTCTCAAGTTCACATGTTCAAAATTTACCAATCTATGTGCACAAAGCCTAGTCCAATGAGTAGTGCACCCAATGTTTAATTTGTCCCTATATTTATTTGTGTAAGACGACAAAAAAAAAAAAGTTGAATGATTTTCCACCACTTTTGCTTATAGGTACCATCAATAAGCCTAAAGCCCATCGGCTCAAGATGAGCCCATGAGAGCCTAGTTGAGGCAATTGCCAATGATCAAGCCCATGAAGGAACCAGCATTGAGCCCGTTTATTGGTCCATTGTAGACCATTTTCTTGCCTTATTACTCTTGAATTAAAATCCGTCAGTTTCGGTCTAGCCTAAACCGACAATTTCCCAATTAAGTCCCATTCGAGTTGAGTGTATCACTCCTCGTCTTTTACACAAGGGGCATATTGTTAATTATCTCTCTCAAGCAACCATCAAGTTGAATTCTTCATCTCCATCAAGGACACGAAATTGGCAATCAGATTCAACAAATTTATGACGATATCAAATGAGCACGATCGATGTTTTCAACAACCAATCCATAATCACATCATGACACAAGGACATTAATTTTATATAATCAATCGCACGTTTCTTAATCAAAGGAACATGCAATTGCGGAAGGGTATTAGAGTAGTAGTCATGTAGTAACGTATTAAAGTGTGTCAAGATACACCAAATCATATTGGTGTTCTAGTTACGATAGTTATGTGGTTATGTTAACCGAATCTATGTTACCATTATCTATTTAATAGAATCGTCACCGGAGATCAATCTATCCGGGAATTTCAAATCATCTCAAACAAGTCTCTAAGTTGTTAGGTTGTTTTGAGAGTTTTATCATTTATCCTCCCTCTTTCAACCACCTAATTTGAGGTTTAGGCATCAACCAATCTCTTCAATCCTCATCATTAAATGTATTCTCCTTAGCTTTGGATCCTATACTCTTCTTGAGGCTATGTCCAAGCAAAGAGGTCTACTTTCTCCTCTTTTTTGTATAACTTGGAAACCTCATCGAGAGAACACTCAATTTTAGGTCCACCCTTCCGAAAACTTCCTTATTCCATTCTTTAATACTTCCCTTTAGAGATTTTAGCTTCATGCAACAACTTGAATGCCACTCTATCTTTGAAAAGACCATAAAGGAGATTGAATGAAGATACACTCAGTGATCCACAACCATATTTGTTGGGGATGAATTTTCTTTAACAGGAATGAGAACATGCATTAACACTAAACATGGCGAGATTGGGACTGGAACTAAGTCCTAAACTAAGGTTTATTATAGTTGGGAACAATGTAAATGCAAAAAAGGAAAAAAAAAAAAAAAATAGGACATACTAGAAAAAAAAAATAGGCTTCAAAGTAAGAAGGCAAAACTCCATGAAAGGTCTCACCATGTAATTCAAATCATTCCAAGGGACAATAAACATATCTTCAAGAGGTTCTATTTTCAACTTAAAATAATGTGCAAATTGAGCTCAAGTTAGGGATATTTGGCAAGTAAAGGAACAAGAAGAAGGTAGGGATTTAAGCTTAGAAAATAGGAATCATTAGTAAGTCATTTGGGCCTCTTAAGTGGATTAGCTAGTTGCGCCCTTTAGCATGCTTCAAGTGCATTCTAGCTTGGGAATGTAGTTAGCATTAAGAAAGCTTCTAGTTGGTCGTTCGGAATGCTAGAAAGCCAACCCCCCCCCCCCCCCCCCTTTTCCCTGGAAAAGAAATGAAGGATAAAAAGTCAAAGGAATTAAAGGTTGGGGGTTTCAATAAATAGAAGCTACAAATGTAGGAAGGTAACAACTTGGTGATGTTCATTAATTATTTACTTTTTAGTCTGCTTGTTATTTATTCATAGGGTTGGCATTTTATCTTGTTGGGAGGGGGTACATTTATCCTTCGTGCTTACTTTTTTTTTCACTACAATTTATCTTGGATGAGAAAAGACGAAACAGATTTTTTGCTCTTAAAAGAAAAATAGATGGAAAAGAAAATAAAAATAACAAAGAAAATAAACTATGAGATGGAGTCACTTATGTACACCAAAAGCAAGGAATCTTGACAAATCTCCAACAATGAGCAAATAGAAAAATCTCCCAAAGGATGCTTCCTTTCCTCCCAAAGGCTCATTTGACCGAGAGGCAAAATCAATTATATCTCAAGGAGACCCATGAAATGTTGAAAAGTGTAAAGAAGAAAGTCAAGTCACCCAAGCTAGGTCACTTAATTAAGGATCCCAAAGGATTTTTTACAAAAAATTTAAAGCAGGTTGTAATCAGAAAAACCAAAAATGTCTTTTACTGACAAAAATAAAGAACAAAAGCTATAATCAAATTAAGTATGGTGCAAAGTCAGTCAAGATGGATCGATCACGTGCAACAAAGACCAATGACAACCCAAGTTATACGGAACATGCTGATTAAATGTTCTACAAAAGCAAGAAGAATACAAAAAAGGACATGGACTGAGGTAGTGAGTAGATATGAAGACAATGAATTAACAAATGGATTTAAAAAAATTAAATGGAGAAATATAACTCATTCAACCGACCCCAGATATTTGGCACAAGGCTTTGATGCTAATGATGATGATAGCTATACATCAAGTATGTAGCAATATAGTAGCATTCCTTGCTCTTCTATATATTTGGAGGATCAGGAGATGGCTCTTTATTGGAAGGTTTATGTTGCTCCATCCAATTAGAGTAGAGATGTTTGCGTGGCCCTCAATGAAGGGGAAACACAAGAACATTTTCAACTTGATAAAATCTTATAGGCTTAACAAAGTGAAAGCTAAATGTAAATAAGACCTCCATTTACTTCTCATTTGAGCATGGTAAAGGAAAAAAAATTTAAAGATTTTTAAGGATATGAAGGCATCCAATAGATCCATTTTATACAGTATAACATGTTTTTTTTTTCTTTGTGACTTGTCTAAGGAATTCCTCATGTGGAAACCACAAATGCATGGTTGATCGAGAGTTTCTTTTTTTCCTAATTCTATTTTCTATTTTTCATTTTAATGGGAAACCATATTATTATGAAGGTAAAAATGAAAAAAAAAAAAAAAAGTTACATAGAGGATTCCAAATTCTAAAAGAACATATATTTAATTATTTACATTAATTCTATTTAAGGCTTAGGGAGTAAGCTTAGTCAGTCATTTGCACTCTTTAGAGGACGATAGAAAATAATGATCCATCCTTTTGTCATTTCCATAATGATCTTCACGAGATTACCAATCTCTATTATATTCTCAGATTAGCTCTACCAACAAGAAAATATCAAATTTGCTGATTTCGAGGAACAATCAAGGAATCTAGAAAAGGTTTCTAATCTTTAATCAAGATATAAACCAAACAAACCATGACATTACCTTCATGGATTGAAGAAATATAAATTTTTCGACTCAATTGGCGCAAATTCTCTCAAACATGTCAAGAAATTATACAGTGGAATTGGATTTAGTTCCATTATTCAGGGGTTAATAGAAAAAAAAACAACAACTATTGGATTTGAACTCAAATCAGCTTACCCCATCGATTCCCAATTCGATATCCCCCACCATCATCCTCGCTATCATCCAAATCTGAATCAGATGATTCAATCCCATCTTCGATACTCTGATTCCTCCTCATAGTCCTCCTCCTATACTCCAACCAGACCAAAATCGCATGAACTAAGCACTGAAGGGCGTATCCACACAACCAAACCCTAATTGGAGTGTTAGGTCTCTCTTTGAAGGTGGAAGCGAGCAACACAACAGAGACATCAGTGGAAGCGAGGTTCCAAGCTATATCGATGGCGACGACGGGCTTCGAGTATCCCCAATCGGCGCGCCGCTCATCGAGCTGTAGCGCCGCCGTTTCGCGAACCAGATTAGATGGTCCGCGATGGCCCGTTGCCCGGCCCAGTAAGAGGGAGATGGTGTTGGACCGGGCGGTCGAACCCTGACTCGGTAGAAGCAGAGGTGCGGAAGAATCGGAGACATTTGTTGATGTTTCCGCCATTAATAGTACGGAATGTTACAGAGAAGAAAATTAAGCTAAGAAGAGGAGAGTACCATAATAGCTGTGATTTAGGGTTTGGGGAACTCTCTCTCTCTCTGTCTCTGTGCTTCAAAGCGTTGAAAGATATACGGATAGGAGAGAGCAGAGAAGACGACTAGTTAGTCGTTAGTTGTTACTTGTAACAGGCGAACAGGTATTTTTTTGGCTTACCTCCCTAGATAATCATATATATTTTTCATAGCTCTCTCATATTTAAATAATTATGAGACGCCTCCTTCATCAACAATACTTTGGGGGGGGGGGGGTTTGATTGACCAAAACATGTACTGAAAATTGAAAAATTATCAAAATATCACATTGTTCATTTTAATTTTGAAATTGATAACTTATCATTTTCAAAATTAAAATATTTTTCATTAAAGTGAGGAAAAAAATTTCCTATTTTATAAAATAGAAAAAAAAAAATTAACTATTTTACTGGAACTAAAACAGGAGAAGTATTTACTGTGTTATAGAATAGGAAAAAATATTTACTATAAATTTCACAAATTAATTGTTTTGGTAAAAAATTTAATTTCAAAAATAGTAATTTATCGCTTTTGAAATTAAAATGAATAGTGTGCTATTTTGATAATTTTTCAATTTTAGTGTGTTGTTTTAGTAATTTTCTAACAATTTGATTAGGAGAAAAGTCTTGGATGATCTCTAATGTTGTGTTTGGATTGAGAGAAATGGAGAAGTGAAAAAGAGAAGAGAAAATAAATGAGTTTCTCTCCATTTCTCCTGTTTGGATTGTTAAGTGGAAAAATAAGAGAAAATGATTAGAAAGAAAAAAAAATGTGAGTTTTCTTTCTCAGAAAAAGTGGAGAGAAGATGAGAGAAATTCTTTTAAAAATTTTATAATGCCTAACTCTGCCCCTGTATCTATTTTAAGTTATTTTAAAATTTCAAAGTTGTCCCAAGTTCTCTCCTGTCGATCCAAACATAGTGGAGCGAAATTGAGTTTCTCTTCTCTCCACTTCTCTCAATCCAAACACAGCCTAAGGGTTGCACTCCACATGTTGTCCCCCACTACAAGTATCATATATTATGCTTTGCTGATAATTTAATGATTTTTTCAGAGGCGATGTATCAACCTTGGGGGAGGTGCTAGGTAAGTTTGAGAATGTTATAGGCTTCATATGAATGTGGATAAAAGTAAACTCTTATTGACTAGAGTAGACATCTATTCAAAAAGAAAATTTTAGAGTGTGGTGAAGCTAATCTTCCTATCAAGTATTTGGGATTGCCATTTATTCCTTCGGACTTGAGTATAAAGAACATGCCAATCTTGGAAAGGAAGATTCTTGTGTTATATTGGAAGGCTTGAGCTCGTCAAAATCGTCCTTGAAAAGATTCAAGATAAACTGAACTTCCCAAATCATGTTGATCTTGGTCAGATTCTATTAAATAGATAAATAGTTAAAGTTACAAGACTGTAAGTTACATAATTATTCTAACCAACATAACTGATTGATCAAAGATAATGATCTAGTGTATCAAATATGTAGAAGCCTATGGGCTTAATTCATTCTCAAATATGTAGAAGCCCCAGTTTTATATATAGCCCAAGGTCCTGATGCCTAGGCAACGTGGGACTATCGCTCACAAAATATACACTTTAATACAATACAACATATTATACTCTCTAATAATCCTCATTAGCATGCATATATATTGGTGGAATTGGTCGAGTTACTTTCTTTTTTATAAGCGAGTTATTAAGATTGTAGAGTGAATTTGTTCAAAATTCTTATGGGCTAGTCCTAAAATGACTTTGAATCATATGTAGTGAATTGGCAAAGAATGTGGTATCAAGAAGAAAGGACTGGGAATCAAAGATGAGTCTTATGGAATAGGGCTACTATTACTCGATTTGTTTGACACCTAGTGTATAAATTGGAAAGGCCCATGTGTGGAATGGGTCTAACAAACCTTTGAAGGTTAAAAAAGAACTTTTGGACTGGGCCTGTTTCCTTGGAGTGGCTGTGGGCTTGGAAGAAAATCCTTAAGGCTATAAAGCGTAAATAAAGAGGATTCTCAATCCCTTATATCCCATGTATACTCAATGAAAATTCAACAGGAATTTCTAAAAGCTTATTCCAAGAGGAATTGTGAGAGGATGTCTCATTCACCACCTTTTATTTCGACATGGAAGATGTGTGTGTCATCCCTATAATAATCAGAAATGGATTTATTTGGCGAGCTCTCGTAGACATGGACATAAATACAATTTGGGAAGATGAGATTGTTTAGACGCCCATGCCAGCCCTGCGGGTATTTTTTATGTTGCCTCGGCTTATGCTAGCATTAGAGACGGAGCTAGGATTTTCTTCTAGTTAATGGTAAGGTTGAGGAGCTTGAAGATGACTGATTTTGGAGAGAAAATTCAAGAGTTTTTTTGGTGGTGGTGTTGTTAGATGTTGAAGAAAAAGGGACATTTTTGTCATTTCTTGTTACTCTATGAGAGAAGACCGAAGTCAATGCGGACAATGTCATCAATTTAAAAACATCAAATATTTCAAGTATTTACCAAAACCAACATGCCCCTATTGACTTCAGTCTTCTCTAAAACACCAATGCCACCTCATTACTTTCGTCTTCAACTTGAATATATTTTAATTTAATATAGAGATTGAAAAAACTTGAAAATGAGTAGAATTATGAAGAAGAAATTCAGGGTTTTTGGTTGAAGTGTATTTCTATTATCTTTTGTTAGTCAACAAAGGAAGACAAGGTCAAAGAGGGCAGTTGCCCCCTCTCTGCCTTTCTTGGCTAGAAAAAAAAAAGGGAAAATTGGGATGAAATTGTTTGGTATGATAAAGTCACTATTACAAAGAATAGTTTCATGTTAGTTGGAGGTTTTAAAACCCAAGCCCATCAGTACCCTAACATGTTTTCTACAAGTCGGTCAAGCTTAGAAAAATGAAGTCCATGTATTTATGGGGTGCTCATATGCCAAAGAGATGTAGGGTAGCATCCTTCATTGCTCTCTTTATTGACTATGAATATGAGCTTCAAAAGGGAAATTTATTCACAAGGTGGAGGACTCGTCCAATACGTCTCGGTATCGTCCACCAACGAGACGGATAGACAAGTCAAATGTATCAGACGAGATTTAAAATCACAGTTCATTTTTCTCATTATTGAACAAGACGACTCAAAAGTATCAGAAAACTCGTTCAAGACGACTCGGTCTCGTTCATGGACAAAACGAGATGTCAAAACGAGTTTTAAAATCATGTTGTAGAATCAATGAGATGGTAGTTGGAAATATATTCATTGTAATGATATATGTAATTATTCTTCTTAATCATGGTGTGTCTTCCCTTGTTGTTTCTATAAACCAATAATCAGCTTGATCTATAATCTAAAGCCATTATATTTGAACAGTTTTGGGTTTGGGCATTTTTTCAGGTTCTTGGATGTAAAGGTGGTCAGCGGATAATGTAGGTCCATCAAGAGATGGGCCAAAGGTTCATGGGGTCAGTAAGCCCTAAATACAAGGCATCTTGACGGGTTACATCTTTGGTCACCACCTCTTTGTTCCTTTGTGGGAAGTGGGAAGCATGAAAGGGTAGATGTAGGTAGATATCACCAAAGTATAAAATCTTGTTTCGATGAAATATTAAAATAGAAGTAATATATATCTCAAACAAAACATTTTGACATATTTCAAAATATTAAGTGGCTCAACGTCCATATTTCATTTTGGTTTCAATCGAGATCTAAATATTTTCCCAAAAATATTACTATACGTCAAACAATGGAAGTGACGATTGAAATACATTTAACATCATTGAATAAATTAAATGCTGTAGTAAAGGCATATGCCAGTTAGCTTAGTTGGTAAAGTCTTTGAATGATTATACCAGGTATGATATCAGATACTTGGATTCAAATCCCTTCATCACTGAATTACAACTCATTAAAAACAGGCTTAGTGATTTAAAAAAATAAGAAGAATCGTGATAATCTGACTTACTCACATGATATACTCAATTGACACCCCTGATGTGATAGGTGTGGGAGTCATAGATCTGCTCTCCTCTGTATGCAGAACTATTGTTCCCCATAAAAAAGTGCAGTTGTGTATACTGAGGAAACAAATCTACGAATTTCGAGTCTATCACGTCAGGGGTGTCAATAGAGTAGGCCAGGTGGATAAGTCAGATTATCACGACTCAAATAAAAATAGTAAGGTGTGTTGTTACATGTCTGACACGTGGGTACAAAAAGTGTCCAACACAACAAATTCTAAGAAATGGAGTGTCCATGTTATATAGGTATTGACCCCACCTTGCCATGGGTACAAAGCCAACAATGAGCAACATAAGATCATACAAATTGATGAATTAGTCTCTTCAAACTTCTTTAATTTCATAATTCTCACAAACTTCAAACTTCAAAACGATGATTGTTAGCTTCATCATTGTGTGGTCAATATTTGTCAAAGTGACAACTCAAAGGGGTAACTCTGATGTTCAATGCAGTCAAATATAATGCAACACACTAATGATTAATGATGGAGGCAAGTTGAATTAACTTTTATATTTCCTAAGAACAGAAAAAAAAAAAAAAAATTTGACTTTATTGATAAGAATCACATGCAAGAAAGTGTTTTTATAAGTGTTAATTTGGAAAAAAATTTCTAAACAGTCACGGCCGAAATGTGTTAATTTGTTTGGCTTATATAAAAATGGCAACTTTTATTAAATTGGCTGTTGGCTTCACATTAAAGCATGGTTTTGAAAATTGTTAGGTTGAGATGACTCGCTCAAGTTATTTGGGTGACGTTCATGTAAGAACGAGATTTTCAATGTGAAACATCATTCATATAGACTTGTCCGACATCGAATATGACTCTATTTTGAAAATATTGGCCAAATCAATAAAACTCTACCAAGTCAACTTGATTTTTCTTTTTCTTTTTTTTAATGTTGTGAATATTTATATAATCTAAATAGTAACATGATTACGGATCATGTTACTTGGGTGAGTCAACTCAGTATCGTAAATACCGAGTTTTTAAACCATGCATGAAAGTTCTTAAATTGAAAAGTAAATCACAAAATGTTTCCAGTTCACAAAATAGAAGAAGATTATTGATAAGGTTAATTTATATATGTTAATTTGATTTGACTTTTGTTTTTTTTTTTTTGAACTATTTGTGGTTCATAGCTGAGATGGTAAGAAGTGATTTATATATGCGTTTTCTCTATTTTACTCTCTTTGGCCTCTGATCATACACTCTCTCTCTCTCTCTCTCAACCAACAAATTGACTCAATCCTAATCAGGATTATTAAATAGGTCAAGCATGAGTTGGGTTTCAAGGCCTGATTAAAAATTGTCTCGTTTAAGATTCTATTAAAGCCTATGTTACTTGGTTTGTGGATTCGAATTTAGATTTAGAGTTTGTCGTTTGCCAATCTAAAATGAACCTGGTTTGTAGGGGTAGGTAGAAAAAAATCATTTTTGGGTTCGCGTTGGTTTCCTAGTTCGATTCGCAAGCTTCATTCGCTTGTGCAAATATATAATTCAAGTATAAAAGTTATAATTAAAATTATAATATTAATTTTTTTAAGTTAAATAGAGAAAAATTAATAAAATAATTTAAATTTTAAATATAAACAATAAAAATTAATTAAAAAATATTTGATTCACTGAATCAAATTGGTGGGTTTGTGGTTTGCTTGATTTTACAAAACGAATTGTACCGTGAACAGATTCGCTTCGTACTGGTAGAGAGAAAATGTCGTGAGAAAATTTTGGAGCAATTTAACCTTATTTTAGTAATTTTTCAATACACATGACGATGTCATGTCGTTGGTTCATCAACTTAGCAAATGAATTTCAAAATAGCAAATCTCTATTCATGTTTATTATAGGAGTCTAATGTGATTATGCAATGTGGTCCGGTTCAAATCGAGAATCGAACCAAATTGATAGCTTTGGGTTGGTTTGGGACAAGTTGCGGTTCAGTTTTGGATTTAGAAAATAGAGAACCGATCAATTTGGTTCGATTCCGGTTCAAGACTTGTATAGAACCTAACCGTGTAAAGAAAGAAATAAATTTATTTAATTATATGAATTATTTTAGGAGTTAAGACATAGTTTAATTATTTCTTTAAGGATAGATTAATGATTTTCTATTTATAAATAGATTAATGATTTATTATATTATTATTATTTTTATTTTTATTAAAAATATGTCATTTCCAACTGAGTTTATAGGATATTGGTAACCCATGGAACCAAACCGACCTTAATTTGATTTGGGTTGATTCGGTATATTTATTTTATTGAAATTTCATTTTTAAAATAGAAGCCCAAAGAAGTGAATATGGTGTCCAAATAATGAGAGATATGTAAAAAAGCAGATCTGATTATCCTATTCCTAAATGTGATTTGGACTCAAAACCTCTCCTCTTTTGAAAAGAAGTTTTGACTACTACATCTAAAACTCATTTATAGATGAACGATAAATTAAAAAAATATATAAAAATATAACATACAATATATAACACAATATATATCATTCGAATATAAGGATGGGTTTGTATCCGACTCAGGTCAAGGGACATCAACCCATATTCGACGCATATTTTAATTCGAATACACTTGAAAAAATCAAATCTGTTAAAAATTAGATTCAATTCACTAAAATTTCAAATAAAATCCGATCCATTTTAAGGCCTATTTAGACTCCCTAACTATCTGGTACTAGTTAGGGCTTGGCGAATTTAGAGTTTGGTAAGACCCAGTCAACTAACGTAATTGATAAACTTAATTTTAAAGAGCAAATAATTATACATTTTGCATGACTAAGATACTCATCAACTTAGAAAAAGAAAAGAAAAAAAAAATACTAACCCCACCGAGGGATTTCTTTCTAAACACTCCTAACTTTTTCACGATAATTTGTTAGTCCATTTAATTAACTCTTATCTTTCTTAATGTCCAAGCACTCTACTTTTTAATTCATGTGATCGATGATTCAAATTGTGAAGGTCGACCTTTTACAATAAATGAAATCTACGATTATAAATCATCGATTTTCACGTTTGAACATGAATCATTGAAATGACCTATTTGAATCCTCATTATAGAGGGCGTATGTAAGTGAGGTGCATTTTAATATTTTTTTCTAAAAAAGCACAAAAGTAAATTAAAAATAAAAAGTTAAAGTGAGAGCTAAAGACGCGCTCCCCATCTCTCCGCCATCACTTTGTCACATAGTATTCCTCCCACTACGCGTCATCTCCATCTCTCCATTTATAGATGTCCATATTTTCTACTCATAGTCAAAGTCTTTCAATCACAAATTATTTCCCACTTTTAACTAAACTTTTAATCAAAACATGGTGGGCCAATGACATTGAAAATAAAATTGGTATTTTACAAATACCCCTTGTTAAATTAGTGATAATAGCTTTACCCCCTTGCAAGATATAAAATTAGATTTATTCCTTATTTTCTTGATGATTTAATTGTAAAATTTTAGAATTTTTTATTTTTTTAAATTTCACTGTTAAAACATCAATTTAATATTACAAATTTATAAGGGGTGTTTTTAAAATATTCAAAATAAAAGTGGGAGAAAGTTAAATAAAAAAATACAGGACTTTCTTGCAGGAGACAGTATCTGAATCAACAAACGGATACAAAGTTTTTCTTTTTTGAAGTAATTGTGGGCCACATATCAGGCCCTGTAGAGAAAGTTGAGTGAGAGACAAAAACAAAAGACAACCGAAAAAAGATAAAAGATAAAAGATTAAAGATAAAAGAATAACAGTCTTGCACCGTAATTAATGGGCTTTTTGGCGTCTTTATTGCGCACTTAACGCCGTTAATTTTGCAATCAGTACCGTTAAAGTGAAGAGATAACACACTAACTGCCTAACACCGTAAGTAACGGCGTAATTTCCCACATCAATGGTGGACCCCACGTATCACGCGTAGATATGAGAAAGTTTTTTTTTTTTTTTAACTTACGATTCTCGGGAGTTACGCTTCTGTTTGTGGAAAATGGAGACACGACCGTTCTGAACGTTGCCGTTAATGTTTATTTAGGTGTAGGTTAGCCACGAAGTGTTGTGTATATCTATCATGCGCATGGAGGTGCTTACACTTTGCATTGAAAACGAAGGAAATTTGATGATTCCAAGGAACATCGAAGATGACGTTTTAACTCGTACCATGCACGTGAGTTGCAGATACAATGGCACATATACTTCGAATCTAGTGGGTTCATCCCAATACTATAGAACATCGAAACAATCTTAGCCATCCATTTATACCTCAAAGCATAGATTGCTTTATATCGAATCACAAATATATTTTTTCTGAAGGTTAAATCACAAATACTTTACTATAAAGTTTCCAACCTAAGTTCATTATCAGACTTTAATGGATACGTACTTTATCTAATCCAATTAGACAGGTACTTTAAAAAAGATTATATTGGCACACCAACTTTTATCTATGACACACCAACCTTTTGAGATTAAAGGATTGTTGTTTATTGAGATTTTTTCCAAAATATATGCGACTTTTGCAAGAATTCTGATTTTGGTACAATGTTCAAGCGAGTTGGCTAGTAGGTATTCTAATTTAAAGTGACAATCTTGACGATAGAAAAGTGATGAGTTTCCTGGTAAATTTAAAGAAAAAAAATCTTTGATTTTAAAATGATGATCTCACTGATAAAAAGTGATGATATCGTTGATAAATAAAATGACCATCTTGCTGGTAAATATCTTTTTTTTTTTAAAAATAATGAGATCACTGGTAATTATTACTGAATTTGTCAATTTTTATCAACGAGATCGTCACTTTAAATTATAATACCTACCAACAAACTTGTTGGAAACCATATTTTGGGAATTAAAATGAATAGTGCACCAACATCGAAATTTTGTCATATTCAACACACGAAATAGTAATTTGCCCTTGTTTATATGTAAATTAGTGTGTTAATACTTAATAGAAATTCTCCTTTAAAAAGATGCTTCATTAGTGGTGACCATCTTCAATTTCTTCCATAGATTTAAAACTCGTGGACTTGACTTACTGGTATGGTTTTAAATCTCGTTCAAGATTGAGATGACTCGCTTGAGTAATCTTGGTCTTGTTCATGAACGAGTGAGATAATCATGTTTTTAAATCTTGTCTGAGATTGAGATGATTCACCCAAGTCAGTCATCTTGGTCTCGTTCATGAACAAGTGAGATAGTCGATGTGAATCATCATTCACATAATATCATTTGAGATATGAGATAGCTTGGCAAAGATTTTGCAAATATCTGAAATCTGCCTATGTTTGAAAGAGAGATGGGCTTGAAATAAAAATCAAAAAGTAGGGAAAAAAACCTAGATGAAAAATCATTCAAAGTCACAGATGTTGAGGAAGACAAATCATCTTTCCCTATTTTTTTAGATTTATTTTTTCAAGTTTATACTGTTTTTGTTTTTATAAAATTGATCCTCCATTGTCTTCTCCTAGACCAAGATGACTCGTTCCAGATAACTTAATCTCGCCCATGACTGAGACAAGACATAATATCGAGACTAAAAACCATGCTTGTTGGATTTTGAAATGACTAAGATCCAAAAATCAATGAAATTGATTTAATGATATCACTAGATAAAGAGATGAAATTGATATTGCAAGAAACCTATTGATGTTTTCATGAGCAGTAAAAATTGAAAGCAAGACTGACAAGGACTTAAAAATTGTTCAAAGGCTAAAAAAAGAGATCATTTGTGATTTTAAAAATCATGAGGCAAGTTTAATCAAACTTTAAATAGTCGCAATCCCAATAGAAAAAAGAAACTTTTGCAAAAAATAAATTTTATTAAGCCTAAATGTCAATGATCCCAAGAGGAAAGAAAACTTTTCGAAATATAAAGATAAAAAAATCTATAAATAAGAAGAGAATTCAAATTTTGCTTATTAAATACTTTGTCATTGTGTTTTACTTGATCATCAGAGTGTCATTGGAAGGATAATCCAACTGGTGAAAAAGAAAATTGGGAGAAAAATGATTTATAATACATATCTTAAACAATGCGATTCCCAAAAATCTCTCTACATAATTAAAGTGGATTGTACATTATTTCTAGTTATATGGGATGCATTAACTCCCAGGACGTTTTAGTGGTGAAAGGAAATGTATAAGAGACAATCATACCCATCTCTAAAAGTTTTTAAATTCTATGAAACATAATCATCTAAATGAATAGAAAGAAAGAAAAATCATCTATTTTTTTTTTCTTCCTTTAAGTTTTAAGTTCATTTTAGTCATTCGTGAAAAATAAATGAATAGGAAGAAAAAAAAACTCATGATTGCCACATAGATGCTATAAATAGAAGTCTTCGCTAGTGCCACTTATATGAGATTGATTCTCAATCACACTTATGCCTCCAACCTTTGGACCACTAACATTTGAAGCCATGTTATTATTATCAGCACATTTCTTGCAAAATGAATAAGAACAAGGCATTTTGAATAATTTTTTATAACTAAGCTAACAAGTTGAGTGGTCAGTAATTAGAAGGTGAAGGTGGTTTTCGAACCTAGATTGTGATATCAGTTCTCAAAATAACTTATTTGATTTAACATATCTCATATATATGACACACAATATTCTGCCTAAGCTCCCAACCATTGCTATGCCTGCAATTCATTAGATAAGTGGCGGTGCCAGGGTTGGAGAGATAGTTGAACTAGTCTTGGCAATATGGGGGAATTGTAGCTCACCATAGTGATGGAACGTAACAATTTGGCTCGACCAAACTATCAAAGGGAAATCACAAAATTAAAAATGGTAAATTACACAAAAATGGGATCTATGACTTGATGAGTGAGTCATAGCTAGAGAAGATGTGTTCAATAGAAGGAAAAAAATAATGTAAAGGAAAAAATCTCAAACTAGTAGATAATATGTTTATTAAGAAAAAAATGATAAGAATCTCAAAAATATCACCCATAAGAAGTGAGGGCAGATTGCAAGCTAGACATCATGGTGATAATTTGTAGAGGTGGCATATAAAGAACCATGAGAGGTAATGACGTGGCTAGCATTGTTTTGAAAAGGTATGAAGGTAGTTAGAATTGATGCATGGGTATTCAACGGTCTAGAGTTCCCAAACTCCTTCCACCATCCCCAGTGAGGGTAATTGTATCGACAAATAATTAAGTGATATCATAGTTGTACACATGACATATTGATATCCATCTTACATAAAAGCATAGGGTTCAAGTATTCTTGAACTCCTGATAGCATGTGATGGGATAAGGTCGTACCTTACCCCTTCTGAAGTTCAGATGTTAGCATGAGAGAAATGTCATGATACTAAAACTGGGATCCCAACCCCAAATACATATTGTATGACTAGGAATGTCATGTGAGCATGTTATTGAAGATCAAGAAAAACATTCTAATGTTCAAAACCAAACTCAGATTGAAAGGTTCGTGATGAAGTTTTGTGGACTAAAAACAAAATATTCTCCTAAATTCATTATTGAGAGAGGCCTACAATAAAATGGGTGGAAGGGATTTTGTGGAGACACCCCCAATTTGATTGAATAAGCTTGAGAACTCTTCAAATCTATACATTGATGATCAAATCGAGAGAATTTCTATCAAAAGTGAGACTCACTTGAACCAATCAAAGATGATCATTAAAAAATTAATTTTTGTTTGGCCATATAGTCTGTACGGCCAAACATAACTTTGCCTAACCGTACAGATCATATGGCCAATTCATTTTTTGTACTAACTTTACCTTTGTGAATTGTTAGCTTAAAATTGCACTAACCTTACCTCAAGTAAAGTCAGACTTTATTTCTTTTGGCCGTACCTATCATACATCCAATTCAGTTAAATAGTTAGAGAGCTTATGTATGCATGAGATTCTCAATAGAAAATGATCTCACTCACCCTTTTAAATACGATTTTTCCATATTGACTATCTTCCAATGCTTATGACCATGTCGTCATTACTAAGAGAATTCTTTAGAATTTCTACCTAATAACCAACCTAACCCTAATTTGTTGGAGACTCTATCAAGAAAGTGACCAAAGAGGCCAAAAACCTATTACTAATTTACATTCCACTTGGCTTGGTTATTTCACAATTGATCAAAATCATAAGGTTTAGGATTGTTATACCCTTCACAAGAATTCTCTAGAGATTTGAGTGCAAAGACGGTCCTAACTCTTGATGATAAAGATTGGTGTGACTCTACAAGAGGTTAAAAACCATCAAGGCCAATGTTAAAAGGTGAAATTGATATTTTTTATGAAGGTTTTTCTTAAAATATTTGGGTAATGAAGGTTTTAGGATCCTTAAGGGTCTTTCAAAATTCTATAAATAAGAGATCCTTCCAAGGTAAAAAAAAAGAGGAACTCATTTGGTAATTTAAAATTTTGCCAAAAAATCCCCTTAACCTCTTCAAGCCTTCCTATTCTCTCAAACCTTTTTCAAAATCCCTAGAAGAGAAATCCAAGAAAAAGAAGAAGATAGAGGAAGAAGAAGACCAAAGTAGGGTTTAAACCCTTCATTACTTCCATCTAATCTCTTTACTCTCATTCTACCTCTTCTCTTTACTTTCAAGCTCTCTTCGTATTTGCAAGTTTATTTTCATGCTTTCCTATGTAGTTATTTAATTTTCTAGTTAAAGGCTTGGGGGGAGAGATAATAAGTAGGTAATTTTCTCCAATAAGTTCTCAGTAAATTCCTTGAGAGTATTGAATTATGTTGCTTTACATTCTTTATTTCCATGCAATTTAAATTTTATAATATAGATGATTTACTTTCTTTACTTTTCTTATACTTTAAGTTTCCTAGAATAATAGTTATTTGTTTTATTTTCCTTAGATGACGATAGAGTTAGAGAGTAAACCCTCTTAGGAGGTAATCTTCTCTTGCGAAGTCCATCTCATACATACACTTTGTACATATCCAATTCTAAAATGACAACAAACAAGAGTTTAAGTTCCTATAAACTTATAGTCAACATTTAGAGCCCACAAAAACATTTTAAAAATAGACCAAAATTTCATGCATAAAGTTTGGTTCCAACATGAATTGAACAGAACATGGTTCTGTTCAATCCATGAACATCACTTAAGAATCAAACTAACAAATAAGACTCCCAAGGGAGTATATAAACTTGTTTTGAAGTTTTGAGATCCCAAATGATGAAATTCATATGGATTTCCATCAAAGTCCCAAACTCACAAAAAAAATTCAACAAGCACCTACTTTTAGTAGTGGCTTGCTCATTGTCTTCATTTGTTCATTTTCCAAAATAAAATCATAGTTAATTTTCCTTAACTCTCTTTCTCTCTCTCTAATGTCCTCTATTTTCAAGCCTTAAAAAAAAGTTTTGAATGCTTCTTTGCAGTCATATTGATAACCATCGTTAGATGGGAGGGACAAGGTGCCTAACACTTTTCTTGTCCATCAACTGAACTCTCTTACCTAGAACTCTAGGTACACTATGTGAAAACTTGAAAATTCGACAGAAAAAATTGGTAGGCCAAGGCTCACGAATTTTAAAAACTGAATTTGATGGTCTGGGTCTGTCGAAATTCTAGATATTCCTAGATTTGACAGCTTAGAGCTGTTGAATTTCTCTCATCCTTCATTAATTTGACAGTTTCGGCCCGTCGAAAAAAAAATTTTGACAATGAAAAATTCGACGCCAATTCAACCCCTTTGACCGTCGAATTTTATGAAATTTGACGGCCCAGGACCGTCAAATTTGATTTTTTTTTCGCATTGTGGTAGACCTTTACCTATCTATTTGGATATGAGAATCACTACAAAGTTAAAGAAAATCGATTTTGAAAACATTTCTATGGTGCCTATTCACCTTTTAATTGAATAGTAACGACTACAAAATCTGAGTAGATGAGCTCAAACCTATCGTAAGGTTTCGAAGTCCACGTATCTACAATATTGAGTACAGTATCGTCGGAATTCTATTTAATTTTTGTTTTTAATGTCTGATTGAGTGGTTAGTTAGAATTTTGGGTGTTTTACTAAATGAAGGAGCACTTTGCAAAAGTCATGGAATCAACCATATTATTTTGATATTTATGTAAAAGATTGTATACCCAATTTCGTAATTTTATTAAGAAAGAGTTATTGTTATTTACTTACCTAGCTTCCCCAGCAACCAACATTCAATTTAAGGGTATAAAGGTAATTTCATCAAATGTTCAAATTGTGTACATGGCTGTTATCATAAATTTCGAAAGAAAAAAAAAACGATTGATTCAGTAATTAAAAAAAAAAAAAAAAGTGTTTTCATAATTTTCCCTAGAATTTTCTGAGAATTTTTTTTTTTTGGGCTGGTGTTGGAGTCTTGAAGATGAGAGAGTAATTGATCATCTTGAAAAAAAGAAAAAAAAGGAAGAAAATTGGTAGTCTTTCATAGAAGACTGAAGTCAAGATGGGTATGTAATTCTCACTTTTTAAAATGTGGGGACGTATCAAGTATTAACGAAAACATAAAGGCGATTGTTTAAAAAAACCCCTTCTTTTTCATATAGTCATTGCGCCTGGTCATATAAAAAAAGTGTTGGAGACATAGCTTTTTCCAGCCGTTAGTTTTATTTATTTCTTTTAAAAGTTAATTTATAAACAAAGGGTTTTATTATAATTAATGGGAAATGGTGCCTGACCCTGGGGCGGTTACCTAATCAAGCAATGGAGCGCCAATGAATAAAGAATTTCTGTTCTTTCTCAGTTTATTTTATTTTTTAATTAGTAATAATTACTCTAATTAAATAAAATAAAATTAAATAAAATTAAATAAAATTAAAATTTCTTCAGTCTTCAGTCTTCAGTCTTCAGTCTTCACTCCTCACTAAATAAAAGTCCCTTCTCACCCACTCTCTTCTTTCACAAGTCACAGACATTTTTCTTCTCTCTCTGTCTCTCCCTTACATACAGACCTCACATATAAGGGGGGGAGAAGAAGGAAAAAAAATCAAAAAAGAGATTTTTCTTTTTATATCTTCTTTGAGGGAGAAAATAAGAGGTTCTTCTTTCATGGGTTTTATGGTGTTTTTCTCTGTTTTGGTTCTATTATTTGTCACCTCTTTTGCAACTTCTATTAATCCCAAAAGAAATCTAAATCTACCTATCTTGGCTTTTGATGAGGGTTATTCTCATCTCTTTGGAGATGATAATCTCCTTATACTTAAAGATGGTAAAACTGTTCATCTCTCCCTTGACCAAAAAACAGGTTTCTCATCTCTTCTTCTCTTTTTTATTTATTTTTAATTCATTTTTGAGCTATTTTTGAGTTTTTTCCACAATATTTTAAATACCCAGGAGCGGGATTTGTTTCTCAAGATCTTTACCTACATGGGTTCTTCAGTGCTTCAATCAAACTTCCTTCAGATTACACTGCAGGGGTTGTAGTAGCTTTTTATGTGAGTAGATCCTTTTTTTATTTTATTTTATTTTATTTTTTTGTGATTTTTTTAAAAATATTTTAAATTTGATTTTTTGATATACAAACCAGATGTCAAATGGAGATATATTTGAGAAGAATCACGACGAGTTGGATTTTGAGTTCTTGGGGAATATTAGAGGGAAAGATTGGAGGATTCAAACCAACATTTATGGCAATGGAAGCTCTAATCTAGGAAGAGAAGAGAGATACAGTCTTTGGTTTGATCCTTCTGAGGATTTCCATCACTACTCCATTCTCTGGACTCATGATCAGATCATGTAAGATCTTTTTTTTTATTTTAAATAATTTATTTATTTTGTATTTTGAGGTTATAATCTCCAAAGGGGTTGGTCTCTTATGTCCTTTTTATTCCTGTTTTAGGTGTTTTACTGTGTTTGTTAACTTGTTTTAACTACGAGGAAATATTTTCTTTTTATGGAAATTTTAGAGAACAGGAAAAAAGAAACAGAGTTTCTCCACCTTTGTGTTTCAGACAAAGGTGGCTTATTCTCATTGTTAGATTCAAAATAATTACAGGTGTTCTGATAGTTCTGTTTATCTTCATAATTTCTTATAAAAAATAAAATAAAATAAAAAAAGTTGTTTTTTTTTAATGGAAATTTTAGAGAACAAAAAAAAATACAGAGCTCTGTATCTCTCTTTCACACCCACTCACACAGCATCAAAGGTGGCAGATTTTCTTTGTTATTTTTTTATGGTAAATTTTCAGAAAAACCAGAGCCCTCTCTCTCTCTCTCTCACACACACACACACACACACTGAGTCACACACACACACACACTGAGTCACACACACAGCATGAAAGGTGGCAATATTTTCAATGTTTGATTAATTACAGATATTCTGATAATTCATGTTCCTCTCCATAATTTCTCATAAAAAAAAGTTGTTTTTTTTTCTTGAAATTTTATCTATCTTATGTGCAAAAAGAAAGTAAATAACCCATTTCTAGTTTTTTGTCATATTTGATGCATTTTAATTATAAAACAAAATCCCAAATTTTTTAAAAGAATTATTATGAAATTAACCTTTTTTCTTCTTTTGCAGATTTTATATTGATAATGTACCCATTAGAGAAATTAAAAGAACTGAAGCAATGGGTGGAGACTTCCCCTCAAAACCAATGTCCTTATACGCTACAATATGGGATGGTTCCAATTGGGCTACCAATGGAGGTCGTTACAAAGTAAATTACAAATATGCCCCTTACATAGCCGAATTTTCCGACTTTATCCTCCATGGCTGTGCTGTTGACCCAATAGAACAACAATCACCGAAATGTGACAAAGGAGACACCAACAATCATCTTCTTGATTTATCAACACTGAAGGAAGAACAAGGGATCACTTCGGGCCAAAGATCCGAAATGGTGAAGTTCAGGAAGAAGTACATGACATACTCTTATTGTTACGATCGGAAACGATATCCATCTCCTTTGTCAGAATGTGTCATACATTCAGGCGAAGCCGAGCGGCTCCGAGAGTTTGATCCGGTGACATTTGGTGGTCGGGGACATCGTCCCCATGGAAAAAGGCACCATAGTAAGAGAACCAGCCGAGCTGGTAGTGGTGGGGGTATCACCACTCTTTGATTAATTTGGGCAGTAATATTTCTTCTTTGTATGGGTATTTTCATCTTTTCACTATTTATTTAGTTGGATCCTTTTATTTTTGTGAATAGAGTAGAAGAGAGGCAAAGGTGGGAAAATTGAGTTTCATTGAGAATCTTTAGCCATTTTCACTATTGATGTCAAGTGGGTGGCCTTTGCTTTGTAATTGATATATGTATATTTTATTTTTCTGATATTTATTTATAATAATATGTATGAATTATGGACAATAAGAGGTGGTATGTAAGATGATGTATTTCGTTTTTCTATGCTTTTATCCTTGTAAATATCAATCATGGGCACTGTTATTCTGAAAATATTGGTCTAAACCATGTCTTTTAATTCCCAAATTTACCTATTCGTTTCTATGGATGATTTGTAAGCCCAATTCAAATTGGAGAGCTGAATTGGTGTCTTGAATCATCTTGGTGACGATTTTTAAACCATGTTTATGATACATTATTAAGAATTTTATAAAATAGGATACACTGATTTTTTTTATAAATTTTATTAGCCAAATTGATACTTATTGTGTTGTCATTTATTGAATTTTCTTTATATCTTTTTTTAGAAAGAATTTTTTTATTTGAGGTTCAAAGTGATTGTATAATTAATACTTTGATAAAATAAGAAAAGGGTTGGATTATTTTGACAAAATCTTAAACAACATCATAGACAGTTTTGTCTTATAGGGTCAAAAAGTTTCGGAATGGGCTGATTTGTTGTGAGGGATTTTTATAGTTAGTAGACCATTCTTACAAAAAATCAGTCAATTCTGAAACTTGTAAATCTTATGAAAAGTGAGTTACAAACTAACAGTAAAAAATTTATAGTTCACAATTCTTCAATTTATAAATTAGAAATTTCAATAGTGACTTATTTTTTGTGAGGATCATTTTATCGTCATAGAGATTCTCCTCACAAAAAATCAATTCATTTTGAAACTTTTAGCTCATGTAAGACAAAATGCTTTGTCTAGAATGTTGTCTAGGATTTTTTCAAAAGAACGCTACCTATCAAATAAATACCAAAATCAAATATCCATAAGTTAAAATTTGATGGCATGAATGTTCTGGTTATAAAAATATCCAAGGAGTGGATCACCTTAGATCCTGAGGATAGGTTTCGGCATGAGATCTCATTATGTGTTACAATGATCCCAAGTGCAAATCTAAAATCCTGTCTTGCTTCCATTAGAGTCCCTGATTTTGAAGGGACTAGGCCTCTTCAAAATTTTGGAGGAACCCTCCTCGTAACATGACAAGTAACTTTTTGTATTTATTATAGACTAATGATAAAATGATGCGCTGACACATAACGTGACAAGGGCACATAATTGTATATCTTTTTCCTTGTGTACCCCGAATAAAAAGATCTATGATTCTGTGCCTTTGCTACATCAGCCTTGTACAAACCACGTATCGTTTATCACTACTCTTTATTTCATATGCTTGCTCTTTTTTTTTCTTTTCCTTCTATCGTTAGGTAACATGCATTGGTCTCAAAAAATTAAGGGTGACATCTTTTGACAACTTACAAGCATGTGTTCATTGGCTGTTATTAACATGGCATGAGAATAACTCCAAATCTCGTACAATAAAGAAGTTGACTATTAGAAAGAAATTTCCAAATAAGAATCAACGTGGATTGGAAAATTTGGATTAAATATGAGTTTTGAATGAAATCTATAAATAAGAGTTCAATAGAAAACAAAAATACGCAATTTCCAATAATACAAAATATTACTCTATCAAATTATCAACTAACTTAATCATCAGAGTATATTTAATGAGAGCATCAACAGGAGATTATATAAGATATGACTGATGGTTTTTCAGAAAATACCATCACAAATATACATCCTTTTTAATATTTTTTTAAATGCTACTAATATTTTAGCCCATTTTGATAAGATTCCCCCCATCACACACAAATTTTTTTTTTTTTCTCTTTGTTGATGCAGGAGTGTTATTGGCAAGGTATGTAGGGGTATTGTTAACATGTGCCCTAAAGGCACATATTAAAGTACAATGAATACACTTTGTAAATTGGATTTTGCATTGAAAATGCCCTTAAAAAAATTATATTTTTTTTATATATCAAAATCCCTGAGATTCCAATTTTCAAAGTGTATTCATTGCACCTTAAAAAAAATTCCATACTTAAGACCCTTGATTTTCCTCTTCAAAAGTCCATATTCAACAAATGCGGTAATTAAAATACTTCATCCCTTCTTTCCAACGTAAATAATTATTAACGTAAAGATTGTAGAACTTGAAGATGACAAATTTTTTTTTGATAGAGGTTGAAATGAGGGTATTTAAGTCAATTTACGTTAAATCTTTCATAATAGACTACAGTGAAAGGGTCAATGTCATCAGTTTGAAAGCACAGCGAATCTCAAATATTCACCATTTATTTACGTTTAGACAAGACGAGAAAGTCCAACAGATAGTAAAGTGTATTGGACCTTTAGGCTTTGGTAGTTGACGTTAAAGGTCATTTTAGTCATTTTACAAGGAGACATTTTGTCAAAAGCTGGAATCGTTGGTCGGCTTCAATAGTTTCTTTGCGCAAGTGGCACAGTTTCTTTGTACACGTGGCAAAATGTGGTCCCCAGGATTGTATCGGTAGATATGGGTTGAGTGGAACCGGGACTATCCTTACTAATAGCCAAAAAAAGGCAAAAAAAAAAAAAAAAAAGAAATTTTAGAAAGCTTTGTCTGAAACAGGAAGGATGGTTCCAAGGTCTTCCACGTGGGGGGAGCTTCGAATATTAGTACTTCGATTTTTTTTTAATTATTTAATGCACCCTGCAAGATATATTTCTTTCTAAATTCACCCTAAATTTCTCCATTGTATCTTGATGGTTCTTTATTAAACTTTTTATTTCTTAATGCCAATGACACCCTTTCAATTGATGAGATCCTCGAGATTAAAATTGTAAATTGTCAATCTCAATATTTGAAAATGAATCGTTGAGATCAATAATCAAATTGTCGAGAACGGATTTGTTATAATAGTCGATCTTGACATTTCAACGTGAATAATTGAGATAAATTGTTGATCTTGAAAATTTGAATTCGAGTTCGTCGTTTTACGGGGGTGAGTGGCATCAAGAAAGAAAGATTTTACTAATTGGGTTGTTAAGGTACCACCCTAAAATTCAGGGAGCATTTACTATTAAATAATTATTTTTTTCCCCTAATGTTTTCAGTCACAAAGTGATGCTGTATTAAATCAGTTGGACTGGGTGGGTCGATTGGGTTGAACCGATCCATTCAATCTCCTAAACTCGAAAGAAAAGCCGAAGAAGTGCTCTAAGTAAAGCAAGCTAATGGGCCAGTCCAATGGACTTGCTTTAGTTTCATGGGCCATCCTCCCTTTCTTTAAAAGACAAACGGATTGGGTCAATTTCGTGTCAGATCAGATAAAGCTTCATCTATCAAAGCAGATGTCGGGTATAAATCCGATTTTCTAATTTATGTTTTTTTTTTGTGCATTTTTTTGGGAAATAAATAATAAAGAAAACTTGAAAATTATTGAAATAAAGCACTGAAACCAATATAAAATTTCTTGATCAAGAAGGAAGAATTATGAAAATTCTATTTAAGAAAAAAAATAATTTGATTTCTTTATGTTGAATAAAGACTGATTGAAATATTAAACAATATTAATTTTGAAGAAAAAAATTTAAAATAAAATTACTTTATCTCTCATAGTTGAACTAGGCATAGGGTTTGTCAATGGGCCAGAAAATTGTCCGATACGCCCCGGTCCGTCATGGACCAAGTTTGGGCTTGGGAGATAGGTTTGATGCTTGGTCTGGCCTGCCCGATTAATACATTTATAATACACGGGCCAGCCTGCATATAGGCTTGAATACATCCGGGTACGGCTGGGACCGGTTGTTCTTGGACCTATTCTATCTTCTATAGTGTAGTCCAATCGGGTCTAGCCCCAACCTGACCCGGCTCATTGACAGCCTAACTGGACACAGTATTAGAACATAAAATTACTTGACCAAATCTGATCTCAATCAAGAAATTCGGTTTGGGTCGGATCCGATTTTAGTGAATAGAAAGTGGTTCGGATATGATTTTAGTCAGTCAAATCCAAGTCAGATCTGATTGAATATAGAAAATCAAATCTGAATATCAATAAATTCATATCCGACCCATTTTATGCCCTAGACAATATCTGATTTGGTCCAACCTTCAAAGAATTACACAACGTCCTAGGGAATTCCATTCCTCAAAGTCTTGAGAGAGCTATTGGTCCTCCCTTTTAAAGTAAGTTCCTTAACTAATGCATGAGAGAATAAGGTGGTGTTTGTTACCGCTTCAAAACGCGGAGTTCACTGCGTTTGCGGTGAAAAACTGCGGTTTGCAGTGTAATTACCGTTTGGTAAAAACGGCGTTACGAAATTGCGGTTCGAAATTGCGTTTTAAAACGCAAATTTGAGAAGCTCAATAAAGGCGCTTTTTTATTCGCGTTTGCGGGGGAATTCATCACCGAATAAATGGTTCGTGTGTAAAGACTATTTTACCCCTGCCCCTTCTCTCTATTCTCTTCGACATAACCCTTCTTCGACCGAAGCTCTCGATCTCACCTCTCTCTCTCGCACACCTCTCGATCTCACCTCTCTCTCTCTCTCTCTCTCTCTCTCTCTCCCTCTCTCTACTTATTTTCTTCTCTTCTCTGTCGAGGAGCATCTCACACGGCTCGCACAGATCTGCCTGAACCACAGATGTCTCACAGATCTCTCTGTCTCTAAGTTCTCT
Organism: Akebia trifoliata; assembly: GCF_017979445.1. Taxonomy (NCBI): domain Eukaryota; kingdom Viridiplantae; phylum Streptophyta; class Magnoliopsida; order Ranunculales; family Lardizabalaceae; genus Akebia; species Akebia trifoliata. The sequence goes on from NC_141377.1 coordinate 30,427,262, forward strand.
CTCTTTCTATCAAGCTTCACACAGATCTGCGTGAACGAAGGAGTTTGACTTCGTCTCTTCTCTCTCATCGATTCCCAATCTTTGAATTTTTTTTAAATTTCTTGATTAATCCATGGAAATGGAGTCTCTTTCGAATGGCGATTCAGTCTCTGCAGTTGCAGCTGCAGTCGCATCAGTTCCACCATCGAGACTGAACAACCTAGCCGAATCGCTGAAGCTCGAACACCATTTATTGAGGGTTCCATTTGAATAGTTGAAGAAATTGGTGCGAACGAGTCATCGGATCGTGGAGAAAGAGGTTTTCTATTGTGATCTCAAGTGTCTCCGAAGCTGAAATCGCGAACTCTCCAAAGAAGAAGTTGTTCATCATCTCACTTCACTCGTTTCAAGATTACAAGGCCTCAAAAGAAAGGTAAGTGATCTTAATTTTTTTGTTTGATTTAATGAGAATTACTAGAGATTTGATACCTAAATCGATATTTGATGGAATGAAGAACAATCAGTTGGAAGAGATTAATTTGTCTGATTTAGTGAGAATTAGGAGATATTTATACCTAAATTGGTATCTGATTCCATGAACAATCAATTGGAAGAGCTTAATTTGTATGATTTAGTGAGAATTATGAGAGATTTAATCCCGAAATTGATAACTGATGGCATGAACAATCAGTTGGAAGAACTTTATTTTTCTGATTTAGTGAGAATTATGAGATATTTAATACCGAAATTGATATCTTATGGCATGAAGAACAATCAGTTGGAAGTGCTTAATTTCTCTGATTTGTTTGTTAGGTAATTTTTTATATCTTTGTTGGATTGTATGAATAGTGGTATTCTTAGGAAGCATCTAGTGCAGATGCCTTTCAATTTAAGCGACTCTATATGAGAATTAGGCTTGTTTTGCTAGCTCCATGATTGGATAGCTGGTGATTCATTAGGTTGATGTCTGCTGTAAAATAGTATCAAATCCCTTAAGATGGATCTAAAATGTCACCCAAAGGGACCGTAAGACATTTGAACTTTTGTAGGATTAGGATTATACTAGTGTCTACTGAAAAAGGTTGGCTATGATTAAGATAAGGTCTTTATGCATTTTAGGTGCACTATAAACTTTAAGGGTATTCTAGTCATTTTACCCTAATACAGCAGATTCTAAAAGCTGTATCAAACAATAATTATCAGATTCTGGTAAACAGCACAGCACTTTTACAAAGCTCTATCAAACAAGCTTTCAGTGTTTCAGCTTCTAACAGCAGATTCTGACAGCAGATTCTGACAGCAAAAGCTGACAGCAGATTCAAGCAGCTGAATCAAACGGGGCCTAAGTCTTCCATTGTCAGTAATTTTTCTTGGATGTATTATCTTTGGATTTCAAAGTAATGTATATTAATAATGTTGAGTTTAGTCCTACATCAGCCACTCATTGCCTTGTCTCTCTCCTTATAAGCTTGTAGGCCTCTTCACTCATTGTCAATAGGTTTTGAATTCGACCTCCTGTAGACATCAAGTTTTTATGAAAACCTTACAAATTTTATAAAATAAATTAGATCTCTAAAGTCATAAATAGGCTACATATTTAAATTGGGACTCATTGATTGGGACGGGATTTATATGGTTTAGATTTGGATTTTTACAGATAAAGCTTAAGATCTAACAAATTCAAATGATCCATATATTAAATATCGAGTCCTATACCAAAATAATTGAGTTTGACTCAATAATAATTCATAAAATCCTTAAAATTAGATTTGGACGAATTTAACCTTTAGATAAATGAATTAAAACTCTCTAAGTCAGGGCATAATTGAAAAGTTAAATTATCCTTAAGTCTATAAATACCAAAGTCTCTCTCATTGAGAGGAGATAAGGATCACTTTATCTCTCTCATTCTAAAAAAGAAGAAGCTCTCAAGCTCTCCTCTAAAGACAAAGTAAAGTTCTTAAGAGATCCAAACTCAGATTAAAGAGAAGATCAAGCATGAAACCTTTCTTTAGAAGTCAAGAAAATCTTCTTAGTCGATAAATCGCGAAGTCCAAGAAGAAAATAAACCTACAGAAGTCTCTACAGAAGATTAAACACAAACAAAGTCATCATCAAAGAAACTTTCTCAACTGATAAAACACAAAGTAAGGAGAGAAGAAAAACTACATACGTCACTATTTTATACTTGTCTGTTAATTAGAAGAATATATTGAGATTTGGATTTCCTTTTCATTCAATTCAATAAAATCATTTACGATCTTATTTCATGAATCTTGAAGTAGATTTGTTAAAATTTGTTATCGACACCCTCAAATTTATCAAGGTATCAAAGCATCTATTTCTCTCTTCCGCGTCACCCAATCCCTATCTCCATGGCCAACCCACATGTGCAGACACACTCTTATAATGTGTACGGAACCAGAAATGCTTTTTTTTATTTATCAAGATATGAGTTTTGTGCACACGTCCACATCAACAATGTCTGACACGATACCAATTTTAATATCACTCCACACGACTCTTTTGATAATGTATATTACTTTTTTTTTTTTCACTTGTCATCTATTGCGCGGAAAAGTCATGATGTCATGAGCAATAATTTTTTGGGACCATTAAAGTTTTGTAAGTGGATCATTTGATGAACACACTAAAAAAGAATCAACTTGATTGGTCATTTATGATGATGAGGTTGATATTTATTTCAAATCTTATTTAGTAATTCTTTTGTAAGGAAATCTATGTTCTATGTTCAACCTTGGTTTTGTTCTGACTTCTATTTCCTTTAACGACTTCTATTAATTACGTTAAACAACAACTTTGTGCCCCCAAGTCGGTAATCATTCTTGTCCAATATAGAGATAATTTTAGATAAAATTAGCTATAGTGCTGATTATCAAACTAGAAAATCTTCGAGGCTGACTAACGTGGTATGGACAAGTAACCATAGATCTACTTTCTCGGGATACACAACTGTACATCTTCATAAAATGTAAAATTGTGTATCCCGAGGAAAGATATCTATGTTTCATGTTCATACCACGTCAGCCGAGTATTGACGGAGTCCGACTTTGAAGGGCCAGGCCACATCAAAATTTGGAGGAACCCTCCTCTTGATATGACACGTAGCTTTTGTGAATATTTCATGCCTCCCTACTTTTTTGTTAATATTTGAGATACCTCCTTAAAGACACCACGTGTTATTTGCAGAAGAGGATTTTGTGCGATTTTTTTGTTCAGCCCCTCTTAACTCTTATATTTTTCACACTCTTATTATTATTTGATAATTAAAACAAATTCAATGGATATTGCAACATTGTTCTTGACTTTTTGTCAAATAAGATTAATCTTACCAACTTAGTAAGATTAAAATCTTACTAAGGGTCGTTGACTTCGCCTTGTGACAAAAAAATATGATTGTAAATGATAAAATTTGAGAGCTACCTAAACTTTTATTTATTACACCTCAATTAAAGAACACCATCCAAACATCACAAAGGTTTGGCTCAAACTATTTGAACGTGTTATAATGTGTTGTATTGATGAGATTATAATTTCAGTCAAACCTGTAATGTTTTAAGAGTGTGTTTTAATCTTTAATTGGGGTGTAACAAATAACTTAAGAAATTGGAGTATAATAAGAAATAATTGGAGTGCCAATAGAAACTTTCTAAATTATTGATTTCAGAATTAAATTGAAGAGCGCATTGTTTTGGTAAATTTTCAAATTTTATTGCATATTTTGGTGAATTACCCAGTCAAACTTGTAATCCAGCTTGAAAAAAATTAATCAGTAGTGATGTTCCATGATTCAGTTTTTAATACATAAAAATAAAACAGGTTAATACTTGATAAAATAAAATTTTCAATTAAAAAAAAAAAAAATGAAAGATTACATCTCTAAATAAATTAAAAGTATCAAATACATAAATTCACAAATTCAATATCAAACAAACTCTAGAGACAAACATAATTTAAATAAAATTGAAAATCATTTTAAGTTTCAATGAATGAAAAAGTTTCAATGTTTTTGAATCATACCTTGTGTTCAAAATAGTTAAAACCCAATCTTTCAAGCAAAACCTTCTTCTATGCACGACATGCCAATAATAATAATAATAATAAAACACAGAGGTCAAACATGAATTCAATAATAAAAAATGAGATCAAAGAAAATTCATTCGATGGGAGAATTATTTTTACCTCTTGATTCGTAAAGTTTGAGAAATTATGAGTAAAATAGACAAAATTAGAGAGAGAGAAACTATACATAATATGGACTAATTTTCAAACTTAGGAAACCTATTTCAATCTCTAATAGAAGTCCTTTTATGAAACACACTAGTAAATATTTATTGAACTAGAAGTAATAGTGTTGCAACATAGACTGAATTTGTTTTAACTATCAAATAATACAAGGGTGTGATCCCAGTAAGATTCAAATCTTACTAAATTGGTAAGATTAGTCTTCCTTTACAAGAAAAACAAAAAAAGTAAAAAAAACAAGAATAATGCTGAAGTGACTCAGAGCATTCATTCCTGGTAGGTGGTGATTTCAATATCCAATATGAGCATTAATTCCTCAGGGGCCGCCCATGAGGGACTAGTCCTTGGACAAGACCATCATCTATGGACTGGGCAAAGCCCAAATATGGATCCAGTCCGCTATCTACAAGGATACCTTGTTATAAAAAAAAAAAAAAAAAAAAAAAAGAAGAAGAAGAAGAAGAAGAAGAAGTAGAAGTAGAAGTAGAAGAAGATATTGGTGATTTTTTTGGGCACTTTCGCATAAGATCATGCATATTCATTGAGCTAAATATTTTCTAGAATTTTCTGAAACTTTTATACCTTTTAAACATTTTAAATTAATTTCGTGATGTTACTGAGCATGACATGTGTGAAAATACCAAAATTAGTAAATTTACATATTCAAAATTGGAATAAAAATATTATATTTAATTTTGGATTTTTTAATACCTTGAAATAAACAAAAAGGTTAGGAATAAAAATCAATGGTTTTATAGCTTAAAAACCAATTTTCCATTAATCTGTTAGCCCACCAAAAAACATCACTCTAATAAAAAATCTGGTATTTTTATACACTACACTAATGATGGGTTGACATTGGATTTAGTGCGATTCTCACATTTTTGACATGGAAGTGCACACATAACCGTAAATGCTTTTTTACTTGTATCTCAAGAAAACACATCTATGGTTATTTATGCACCTCATGTCAGAGATGTGAGAATCCCAGTAAATCCAAATGTCACCCTAGCACGACCCTTTGAGTAGGAAACTTTACTGTTTGTACATCATACTAGCACCCACATAACCTATTAATGTCGTTTTTATTTGAAGTATAGTCAATAAGTACATTGACTATACTTCAAATAGGTTGACTATATAGAAAAAGTCAATGGATCCTAGAAGAAACCAACATTATATTAAGTAGAACAGTGTCTAATGCTTTCTTGATTTATAACTTGATCCACATGTTTTCTTTATTATATACCCACCTCAATCTACATTCGGAGTCAACCCATGGTTTCTAGTCCTCGATTACATGGAAACTCAAAACCTAACATCAAAAAACCTACATCAATGGGTATCTAATAAGGGAAATGTTCGGCACCCTACGCTTTACCGTACACTTCACTCTACGTGTTTTGTTCTACATGGGTTAGAAATTTTGGAATGGGATGATTTTTGGTAAGGATGATCTCTACAGTTAGAAGATCCTCCTCACCAAAAATCAGCCAATTCCGAAATTTCTAGTCCCATGTTTACAAGTTGAAAAATCGTGGATCGTCCATTTTTTGTAAACCATTTTTGATGGGGTTAGAAGTTTTGGAATGGGCTGATTTTTGGTGAGGATGATCTTCTCACCATAGAGATCATCCTCACCAAAAATCAGCATATTCCAAAACTTCTAACCCATGTGGGACAAAACACGTAGGGTAAAATGTAGGGTGCTGAACGGGACCCATCTACTAATCCAAACCTAGATCGATGTGTCTTATGAGGACCTTAAAAATAAGAGAAGACCTTAGGTCAAAGGGCGAAGTCATCAATTTTAAAACATAAGGGACATCTCAAATATTCACCAAATTGTGGAAAGGTATATATGTTAAAAATCACCCAAAAATTAGATTGGTTATTTTACAAATTCGGCTGGATCATTGGTCAAACTGTTTGAGCTGTAGATGATGATAAAATAAAGAATAAAGGAAAATCTTGACAAGCAAGAGTCGAAGCACAGAGACAACGTTAATCCAAAGTATTTTTACTTCTAATCCAATTCAAGTTTATGTAATTGATTAAAAATAATTTTCGAGAGAGATTTATCTAATATAAACTACTAAAACAAAAACTTAAAAATATGATAGAAAAGTATAGATCAATTAGATCAACCTTTACAAAGCTTTATTAGTGAATTCTGATTTTCTTTTTTATCTTGATCCACTAAATAAAACTAATGTTTGTGATCGGAAAATTAAACAGTTATAATACAAACGAAATCAAAAGTATGCAATAAAATTAAGCCTAGATTATTAGATAAACATTAATTATTTTCTGTAAAGCATGGTTCTTCTTGAATTTATCAAAGAAAGAAACCATTAGAACTTTGAGAAACATTCATTGTTCAACCTAATAATAAATACCTAATACTATCATAATAAAATTATGAAGCAATTACGAGAATAGTAAAACATTAATAAATGTTGCTCCAACTACCTCAACCAATCTAACGGAGATTTAGCCAACAATCATCGTAAGAACAATAAAGTAAAAAAAACATGAAAAATAGAAGAGAGTGAAAGAAAGAAATATCTTTATTGCTTCTTGACTTGAAACCGACAGAGTCTCCTTACAATTTTCGTAAAATTAAGAAACTGAAAATAAAAACCTAAAATTAAAATAATAGAAAAAAGAAAAGTTGATTTCCAAAGAGATAAGAGATCCCTATACGGGAGATTGAAGATTTTCAAGAGCAGATATCCTTTAGTCTGATATCCTATTTATAGAGAGACCAGATTAAGATTTCATGGGTAATTAGGGTTTTGAAAATATTATGTGATTACAAAAATATCAAAGTCATACTTTAATACGAATGTCTTTTAGCTGCCAAGTTTCAGTATGAATTTAAGGCTTGACTTTCTTCGTTGATCACACCGCCACCATTAACCATGACGCCGCGATATAATTTTGCTTAATTGAATTAAATTTTGGTCGACGGTCTTATTTTAGATCTTGGATTACAATGGTAACTTCGGAGTTTTCTGATTCGTCTTGAAACTTTGCGAATATTTCCTGTTACACGTAAATAATAGTAATTAGTTCCGAAATAGATAATTAAATTGAAAACAATAATTATTATGGACTAACGATGAACTATATGCAATTAGAAGGTTTAGTGTATGATTTACAGATAAAGCTTATGCAATTAAGGTTCTAGAAACCACTTTCTAGACCCTGATCACGAACCAGTTGAATTCGATGGACCAATTGGTTATTTTAAAATTGGTGTTTTTGTTCGGTTGACTCCACCTTTAAAACTTATTGAATCTGGTTCAAACTTGTCCGACTATATGGTTTGGTTCAATTTTTAAAACATTGGTTTCTATTTTTCATAGAAATGGAATCTCTATGTATTTACAAACAACCAAACTTGTAAATAAGGCTTAAAATGGTCGGATATGGTCTGGATATGAGTATGTCCATATCCATATCCATATCCAATTTTTTATTCGTATTCATATCTGGATCCGGATCTAACTCGAATCCTAATAGTTAAAACCATATCCGAACCATTTTACTTTTATCAAATCCATATCTAGATCCGATCCGATTGAATTAAATTATTCGAATCGGTTAGGTCAGATAATGTCAAACCATTTAAGATGATTTTAAATAAAATTGCTAAAATGTGGTCAAATGGTGACTTAAACTCAAGACCTCTCCATTTTAAAGAGATGTCTTGACCATTACACCCAACTATTGTTGGTTGATGGAAGACAATTTAAAAAATATAAACATACAACTTGCAAAGTAATATATCATTTGGATCTTGATGGATATATGAATGAATCTGTATATAACTCAGATCCGACTCGGATCAAGGGACATCAACCCATATCCAAACCATATTTTAATTCAAATATACTTCATGGGACCAAATCAGTTAAATTCGGATTCGGTGCACTCGAATTTTGGATAAAATCCATACCATTTTAAACCCTACTTGGAGTTGGGATTAACTTTGGTAAAAACAAGAATGCAAATTTTAAGTTTATCAAGGATCGGGTTTTCCAACATATTATGATCTGGAAAGGGAAGCTCTTGAACCAAGAAGGTAGAGGTATCTTGATTAAAGCAGTAGTCCAAGCAATTCCAACCCACTTTATGAGTTGTTTTATGATCCCTTCAGAAATGCTAAAAGACATAAACAAAATGACATCACAACTTTGGTGGGTAATTTGGAAAGGAATCAAATTCATTAGACTAGTTGGGAGCGCCTATGCAAAGGGAAGTTTAGAAAATGATGTTATGGATTTTGTGATTTAAAACTCTTCAACATTGCTTTACTAGCCAAACTGGGATGGAAGATCATTCACAAGTTTGAAAGTCTATGCTGTTGCATTATGAAAGGTTTCTCTATTTCCTTCATTCAAAATTTTGGAAGTAAAAAAAAGTTACAGAGCCTCTTGGGGATGGAGGAGTGCCCTTGCATGAAAGGTTACTCTCTTTAAAGGCTTGCAAAAACAAGTAGGGGATGGAAAAAGAATATGTTCCCTTCCAAATTCTTTTATCTTAACTAATCAGCTTTGTAATACTCATGCTCATTGGGTTAGTGACTTGTGTCATGGGAATAAATGGAATTATTTTTTGAGATCCCTCTTTTTCTTTGTGAGAAACAAATTTTATCATTAAAATTTCACTTGGTGAAAACGCCTTCGATCCGCGGGGTGTGCAGATTCGCTTTTGATTTTTGAGGTTTGGGAGTCGTCACCTAGTTATTATGGTCTAGGAACCAAATATTGATTCTAACAAATAAAACAACTAATCGAATAAAAAGAAACTATGGTCCGAGGATCACGTTATGGGGTTTGAAAGTGTTAGGCACCAACCCCATCCGGTAAACGCCGATTTTTACTATTTTTCAAAAAACGATTACATTGCAAAAAAAAAGAAAAAGACCTAGAACAAATAAAAAAGAAGTAAAAAAGTATACCTAGATGATCGCAACGATTTGTTTCCTTAGAGTTGGCGGAGAGACTCTTCGTATGAGATTCTTTGTTTTTCCTCCATTACTGGATCTGCTTCAGATCTCCAAGTTGAGGTGTCTTCTTCTTAGATCTGAGTATTTTCTAATTTTTTGATTTATTTCTAGGTATTTTTGAAGAGTTTTTAGGTATTTTTTGAGCAAAAATTGGGGTTTGGATATTAGGTAGGAAGTTGGGACTTAAAATCAAGGTTTGGAGAAGGCTAAGGAGACTTTTTAACCTACTTTTTCTAGGGTTTATTTTGACTTGCGAAATTAGGTTGTGGAAGCTCTATATTTATAGAACTTTTTGGAAGAATTAGGATTTGACTAAGTCTCCTTTTAAATGAGATAATTAGGATTTTGACTTAATTCTTATTTGATTGACTAGGTTTCTTTAGATTAGGGTTTTAATTAGGGTTTTGACTTAAGTCTTATGTGATTGACTTATTTTTTTGAAATTAGATTTTTTAATCTTGCGTACAATGAAAGAATATATTTTTAAGTCTTGTGGAGAACCCCCTAATTATATCTCTAATTATTTGGACCCCCAGATGGAAGGGTCTTTTAATAAAATATCAAGGGGCTCCGCTTAAATAAGTGGACAACCATCAACAATTTTGCTTGAGGGATTGATTGATTAATTTTCTTGGTTTAGATTTTTAAATCAATTTTATTAAGGTTTCAATTTATGTTAATTAATGTTTTATTTATTAATTTCAAAATTTAAAACTTTTAAAATTGGAAAATTACTATTTTATCCCCGAAGAGAATTTTTGCGTTTCAAGTCGTTTTTCGATATTCTGGGATGTTTTGGAATCGATTTTTCGTAAAGAATTCGATGGGATTATAGGTTTGTGTCACTTATGAAATTTTTGGTGTGAAATGATTGTGAACCCTTATGAGGGGCATTTCCGTAATTTGGTGAAAATTGGTGGAATGATTTATTTGATTTCATTTTGTTATTTTATGTATTCAAATGGATTTTTCTAAGCGTAATGTAGGCTCTAGGGATGTTTTGATGTTAGGGGTATTCTGGTAATTTGATCATTTTTAGTGATTTTTATCGTAAAACTTCTTTTTGTATGAAAAATGATGGTTTCTACATTTTGGATAGTATTTTCTTAGCGTAGCATGATTTCTAGAGTTTTGTTTGCTTGAGATACCTCATCTGAATTTCTGAAACATATCTAGTAACAGATATAGCATTGGAATAATCATCCATCATCGGGAATCGTCACGATCGGGTTGACGAGTTGATTAATTAGGTGTAGACACCCCATTTTTGCATCCGCCTGATTAATCAACTCGTCAACCCGATTGCAATGATTCCTAATGATGGATGTGTATTCCAATGCTTTATTTTGTTACCAGATATGTTTCAGAAATCCGGATGAGGTATCTCGAACTGACAAAACCTTAGAAATTACGCTACGCTAGGAAAATACGACCCCAGAAACATAGAAATCATCATCTTGCAGACCAGAAAGAAATTTCACGATAAAAATCACTAAAAATTACCAAATTACCAAAATATCCCTAACCTCAAAACAACCCTAGAGCCTACGTTACGCTTAGGAAAACTCTCTCGAACACATAAAATAACAAATCGGAACCAAATAAATCATTTCACCAATTTTAACAGAATTTGACAAAATTACAAAAATGCCCCTCGTAAAGTTCACAACCATTTCACACAAAAAAACTTCATAAATAACAAAAACTAATATTTTCATTGAATTCCTTACGAAAAATCGATTCTAAAACATCCTGGAACATTAAAAACCGACTTGAAACGTGAAAAGTCCTCTCCGGGGGCAAAACGGTAATTTCACAATTTTCATAATTAAAAATTTCAAAATTAATAAATAAATATTAAATAATTAAAGTGAAATATTAATGAAATTAATTTAAAATTTTGAACCTAAAAAATCGATCAATCGGGTTCTCAGGCAAAATTGTTGAGGGTTCGTGAGATATTTCTTTAAGAACCCCTCAATTTGGGGGTCCAAAGAATTAAAGAAATAATGAAAGGGGCCTTCTCCAAAAATTAAAAGTAAATCAAGCAAGACTAAAGTCAAGGTATTAAAGTCAATCAAGTGAGACTGAAGTCAAAATTAAAGTCAATTAAGCAAGACTGAAGTCAAGTCAATCAATTAAGACTAAAGTCAAAACATTAAAAGTCAATCAAATAAGACCAAAAGTCATAATAGAATTCTAATTAAATAATAACTCTATCTAATAGAGTTCTAACTTAAAAATAATTCTACCTAAAACAATTTGAATTAAAACACAATTATACCTAAAACAATTCTAATTAAAATACAATTCTACCTAAAACAAGTCAAATTAAAACACAACTCTAATTAAAAGATCTCTAATTAAACACTAACTCTATCCAAATCAACCCCTAAAAACATCTATAAATAGAGGTGCTCACACCCTATTTTCGTATCAAATTATAAACCCTAAGAGAAGTAGGTCTAGAAGCTCCCCTAGCCCCCCATAAACCCTAGTTTTGGAGCCCCAACTCCTTAGCTAACATCCCTCCTTCAATTTTAGTCTAGAAAACACCCAAAAGCCTTCTAAAAACACCCTCAAATCCGCAACGAAATTGAAGAGTTCAGATTCAAAAACAAGGAGATACCTTGCCTCGGAGATCCGAAGTCAAATCCAGAAGTAGAACGAAGTAAGGGAGCACGGTACAAGGAGTTCTTTTTGTCAGATCTGAGGGAACCAAGTCCTTGCCATCGGAAAGGTAAACCTTTTATTTTTATTTATTTTCTTATCTAGGTTTTAGCAATGTAATTTACTTGGGAATTTAGTAGAGACCGGCTTTGGCCGGGCGGGGTTGGTGCCTAACACCTTCCAACCCCGTAACTTGATCCCCGAATTCAGTTTTTTTGGTTTTAGATTAGTTTTTATCCGTTTAGAGTCATTGATCGGTTCCTAGACCGTAATAACAAGGTGGCGACTCCCAAACCTCAAGGGTCAAAAGCGGATCCGCGCACCCCACGGATCGAGGGCGCTTTCAGTGGCGACTCCACTGGGGACTATTGAGGATCAAACTTGAAAAACCCCAAGTATGGGAGCATTGCCAAGATGACCTAGTTTTTTTTATTATTTAGTTAGATTTATTTTATTTATTTTTTCTGTTTATTTATTTTTTGTCTTGATTGTAGACGATTTTGAGTATTGCATTTTTTTTTCCAATTAAGGATCACTTTTTGATGATCCCTAAATAATGAAAGATTCAAATTGATGGAATGATGAAGGTTGGACAGAAATATTAAAACGTTTTTAGAGAATATTCTAGAGAGAATTAAGTCTGGGAGCCTCTTAATAAAATATAGATCTCGTCGAGTAGATTAATTTAGAATCTGAGTTCACTCAATTTCGTTATCGGAAGCCTTAGATATCATCGATGCAAGTTCAATCTGTAAATCTGAAATTATTTTTGAATGAAAGTTGGGATAGCAACGTTAAAACTTTTTTACAGAATATTCTAGTGAGATCTAAGTCTGGGAACCTCTTAATAAAACGTAGATATCGTCGAGTAGATTAATTTAGAATATGAGTTCACTCAATTTCGTTATCGGAAGTCTTAGATATCATCGATGCAAGTTCAATCTGTAAATCTGGAATTATTTCTGAATGAAAGTTGGGACAGCAACGTTAAAACTTTTTTACAGAATATTCTAGTGAGAATTAAGTCTGGGAACCTTTAATAAAATGTAGATCTCGTCGAGTAGATTAATTTAGAATCTGATTTCACTCAATTTCGTTATCGGAAGCCTTAGATATCATCGATACAAGTTCAATCTGTAAATCTGGAATTATTTCTGAATGAAAGTTGGGACAGCAACGTTAAAACTTTTTTACAGAACATTCTGGTGAGAATTAAGTCTAGGCACCTATTAATAAAATGTAGATCTCATCGAGTAGATTAATTTAGAACTTGAGTTCACTCGATTTCGTTATCGGGAGCCTTAGATATCATCGATGCAAGTTCAGATTGTATTTTCCTAATTTACAGAAAATCTGAATTTATCTAATGTTGGCACAATTAATGTTCTTGAGAGTGAGCTCATCTCAACCATTGTCATTCTATCATCAATGTAACACTTATTGGAATCTCGATTTATTTTGGAACACCCAAAAGTGATCATTGATTGGACCTTAAAAATTATAAAAATTATGCCTATTGCAATGTTTGTTTGATCAATTATTATATGCCATGCTCATTAATTGATTTGCCATGATCTTGACAGATATATTTGTGATGTGTTTGATTTCATCTTAATTTCGATGTGATGGGTTTTGGATTATTTTCTTCATCAATATTCATTTGATATCCATATGTGATGACATAATCTGGCCCATGGGCTCACGTGTTTGAAAAAGGCCCCGGGCACACCCCACCCTGTTTTGCACACACCACATGCACGTTTACTGTTTTGAGCACTTACACGTCCCATTTAGCCAACGTGGCACTAGTGCGTGGCCCGGTCTCTTCGGAGATGCGACGTCATTCATGAAACCCACAACTCCAGTCACGTACCTTAGGGTATATCAAACTGGGGGCATTAATACCGTCTGATCAGGTGATTCTGAGAGATATATTGATGCACCCAGGCTGGGGCAACCTGAGCCTTTGTCCTATTGTAAGCCACACAGTCACATGTCCCGATTGCCAACGTAGTACTAATACGTGGTCGGTCCCCTCGTGGGATGCCAAACCATTTATGAAAGCTACAACTCTTGTCTCGTACCCGTAGGTATAAAAAGATAATCTCAGTATATCAATTGCACTTCTTGGTCAAAACCGGTGCCTAAGCAAGATCTTGCCCCGCTGTACCCTACTGTACGAGGGGGATAGACTACGTCTATTCTAGACGAGAGGTATTTAAGTGGGCCCTTGCTCAGCATTGTGCGCCACCTCTCAACTGGAGATCAAACTGGCTGTTTTTGGCTTCAGAGAAGTGAGTTGAGGTTTTAGATTATCACCTATACGGTATATCAAACCAAGTCACCACGTATCGAGAGGTATATAGGTGTATTTGGGTAAGGGTGGCCAGATGAAATGCATTGCACGTAGTAAGCTTAGAGTCTAGAAACCTTCCTTGTAGGTCACGACCCGAACTGACTATGGGTGTTCCCGGGTTGCTTTATTCAATCCAACCAACAGGTAAGTGGTCGGACCGATCCAGAATAATCAAACAGAACTCGCAATATCGGTCCAACCCAATCGGTGAAATGTACCAATTAATTTGAATCACTTAAACCAGTTGGCCCAATTGACAAATGGATCAAACTGATCAATACCAAATCAGTTGGACTAATTGGTTTCACTTTTAAAGATCCAGACCACTTTATATAGAAAGATTCGATCTTAGGATCAAATTAATTTGTCTGATCAAAGGTTCAATCCCAATCAGGGGTAGACCCGTGCCTAATCTTTCTCATTTTCTTGGTCATCATAGACTTATAGTGCATTTGGATTCGATATTTTCCATCGAACTTGGACTATTCTATATCGAAACTTTAATCATGTGGTTAAGAGTCAAACCTTTAGAGTCAATGGTTAACCTTGGTTTACTTCCAATCGGGTGATAATTGGTCCCAAATATTTTAAATCCTCATCTATGTCATTTTGGGTCCGTCAAAAGAGTCGTCTAGTCAAAGTACCAATGTTAAGTTCAAGTATCCATCCACCCAAAAGGACCTTCTCTCTTTGTAGATAATTGTCCCTGAGTTTTCTTTGAGTTTCAATCCAGTTTTTGTCATTCTTTAAATCCAGTAGTCGAGTTTGTCAATCAATGTTTTTCAATTCCAATAAAATATAGAAGCTTCTGATTATCATACGTGTAATAATGATTTGAGCATAATATCTAACATGAGGATTGACTTAGAGCTCACTAATCAAACTTAATAAATATTGGAATTAAAGAGTACACTTAAGAAGTGCAAATGGGTACTACATTTTCCTTAGCAGAACATGAAAAGAATAATAAATTTACTTGAGAAATTCAACAACGTTCTTGCATGATCTCATAAGGATATATGGATGAATTACACAAAAACATAGATCAAGTCAAGAGTGATTTCAAAGCCAAAGATTATCTGTCAAAGATGATATAACTAAAAACATCAACAAAGATGCTAAGACTTACAAGTGGATCTACCATGTTTTTCACTCAAGTAAAGAAAGTTCTCATTCACAAAAGAATATGAGATTTCTTTTGAAGTTTGGAAATAGTTGAACGAGTCAATGTCAAATACAAAGAACTCAGTCTCACTCAACTCCGTAGAAGAAGACTGAAGATTACTCTTTCTCAGAAGAAGACTGAAGAATATTCATTCTCCAAAAGGAAATCTTAGTTGACAGAGTAATCCAGATATCGAATTCCTAAAACTTTGACCGAGTTAAGCAGCATTCACAAAAGGAGGCCTTCTTTGGTCGAACCATTTTCCTGTCTTACCAAGAAAAAGAAAACCTTCTTTAGCCCCTTGCAGCCTCTAGAAAAATCAAATAGCCTATTTCTTTCTAAACCACACCAACCAACCTTGGGAGGGAATCTTAGTATGAACTACGTTTTGACCTGATCCCAAAAGGAAAAAAAGAAATATTTGGGGTACGTAGGCAACCTGAGAAGTTACTTCAGGCCCGGTCATTAAAAGAAAAATGTATTCTCTTAAGGAAAGTGTCATCCAAAAGAAAAATCTACTATTGAAATGTTCAAAAGAAAAGAATGCCAAACTAAGGGCATTAGAAAAAAGAATCAAAAGAATTGACAAAAAGAAAAGAATGCCAAACTAGGGGCATTTAGAAAAAAAATCAAAATAATTGATAGAAAAGAGAGAATATCAAACTAGGGGCATTTTGGGAAGTTGAGCCTTATATCTTTTCTTTCTAAACCATATCCTAAGCCCACCTATTAAGTCTCCTGAAGGCTAATTGACTCGGTTAAGGTGCAGGAAACTGAGAAATTGTCGATTTGGTTACACAAGATCATCAAGAAAAAAAAGAGAAGCCCGCTAAGTCGAAAACCTGAAAAGGCGGCTTAGGCAAAATTTAGGGCATAACCATAAAAAAGAAAGCCTGCTAGGTTGAAAACCTGAAAAGGCGACCTAGGCAAAAATAAGGCATCATCAGAAAAAGAAAAATAAAGTCCGCTAGATTGAAAACCTAAAGAGGCGATCTAGTAAAAAATTAAGGCATCATCAAATGGGAGGAAAGGTCCCATCAAGAAGAAAAATTCAGAAGGAAGCTTGTGCAGAAACTAGAAAATGTAGAACCATTCAAGCCACAATATTCATTTTTTAGCCAAGAGCTCACATCCGACAAAGACAATATTGAAGTCGAAAAAAATCAGAAGTCATCTTGAACATTATAGGATCTTCAAAAGTATGTTTACTTGTTCAAGTGTTCGCTAATGGAAGATGTAGAATCATCAACCACTTTGAAGAGGAAGATCTTTTATTCTAATATTTATCAAGATTTTTTAAGTCTAGCTCAAGCATTTTTCAAAAGAAATTCGAAAGAAAATGATCAATTCTTTATTGCACATATGATAATCTTAAGAGTCTTAAATTTAAGAGAATGTCAGTTCTTCTATCTATCATACATCAAAGTCCATATTTTTCAAGTGTAATCCATTCCATCAGTCTCGTAGTCAAGTCCCAATTAAAGCCAACCTTGAAACTAGGGGCATTTTTGAAGGTCATTTAATTCCAAAGTTTTTGTTCTTAATCACATGATAAAAAGAAAATCATACAAAAGCTTAAAAGTCCGGCGAAACCCAATGATAATTACGAATCCAGATGCATGATAAGCCAATAAAGGCCTGATCTTTCAAACTTTGAGCTCGATTTTAAATCATATAATCAATTAATAGGATTATTTAAGTTCCTATAAATCTAAGCTCGAGAAACGTGACTTAGTAAATTCGAGTCTGAGAAGCGAGATTCCAACTTTTTGAATTATAGAATGAATAGGCTTTTTGAAGTGCCTACAAACCTAAGTTCGAGTCCGAGAAATCAGACTCCAACTTGTTGAATCATAGAATGAATAGGCTTTTTGAAGTGCCTACAAACCCAAGTTCGAGTCCGAGAAACGAGATTCCAACTTTTTGAATCATAGAATGAATAGGCTTTTTGAAGTGCCTACAAACTTAAGTTCGAGTCCGAGAAACGAGACTCCAACTTGTTGAATCATAGAATGAATAGGCTTTTTGAAGTGCCTAAAAACCCAAGTTCAAGTCCGAGAAACGAGACTCCAACTTTTTTGAATCATAGAATGAATAGGCTTTTTGAAGTGCCTACAAACCCAAGTTCGAGTCCGAGAAACGAGACTCCAACTTTTTGAATCATAGAATGAATAGGCTTTTTGAAGTGCCTACAAACCTAAGTTCGAGTCCGAGAAACGAGACTCCAACTTGTTGAATCATAGAATGAATAGGCTTTTTGAAGTGCCTACAAACCCAAGTTCGAGTCCGAGAAACGAGACTCCAACTTTTTGAATCATAGAATGAATAGGCTTTTTGAAGTGCCTACAAACCTAAGTTCGAGTCCGAGAAACAAGACTCCAACCTGTTGAATCATAGAATGAATAGGCTTTTTGAAGTGCCTACAAACCTAAGTTCGAGTCCGAGAAACGAGACTCCAACTTGTTGAATCATAGAATGAATAGGCTTTTTGAAGTGCCTACAAACCCAAGTTCGAGTCCGAGAAACGAGACTCCAACTTTTTGAATCATAGAATGAATAGGCTTTTTGAAGTGCCTACAAACCTAAGTTCGAGTCCGAGAAACGAGACTCCAACTTGTTGAATCATAGAATGAATAGGCTTTTTGAAGTGCCTACAAACCTAAGTTCGAGTCCGAGAAACGAGACTCCAACTTTTTGAATAATAAATAGGCTTTTTGAAGTGCCTATAAACCTAAGTTCGAGTCCGAGAAACGAGACTCCAACGTTTTGAATCATAGGCTTTTTGAAGTGCCTATTAACCTTAGTTGGAGTCCGAGAAACGAGACTCCAATTTTAATAGGATTGTTTAAGTTCCTGTAAACCTTAGCCAGAGTCCGAGAAACGAGACTCCAACTTTTTTGAATCATAGAATGAATTAACAAGATTGTTTAAGTTCCTTAGCTTGAGAAGTATGGCTACAATAGGCTCGAGTCCGATAAACGAGACTCAAACTTTTTCGAACTTCAAAAAAGAATTTCAAATAGGATTTAACGAAGTTCCTACAATGTTATGACTCCGATTACCACATTGTTAAATCTTGCCATGATTGTTTTCGTTGCATAAGTGCATTTCAATTTTGAATCATTATTGTCAGTGAGAGAAGATCTCTAGGACCTGGCACATTTTTACTTAGTTTCACACAACATCACACCATTGCACACACGTACACTTTTGTATTAGTCAGAGAGAATTTTCTAAAATTCGAGGATCTGACATCGTCAGTGAGAGTTCAAGCTCGAGGACCTGACAACCTTTTAGTTCGGGAAGAGTTTTACGCTCAAGGATCTGAACACCCTGACGAATTGCTAAATCAGGCTGCAAAATGAACTGTCACTAGCTTTGGCATTCAGATATCGCACTATCTACCAAAATAGATTTGCTATCTAGTTTGCTTCAACCCTCTGCCAAAGAGGGGCATCTGTAGACACCCCATTTTTGCATCCGCCTGATTAATCAACTCGTCAACCCGATTGCAATGATTCCCAATGATGGATGTGTATTCCAATGCTTTATTTTGTTACCAGATATGTTTCAGAAATCCGGATGAGGTATCTCGAACTGACAAAACCTTAGAAATTACGCTACGCTAGGAAAATACGACCCCAGAAACATAGAAATCATCATCTTGCAGACCAGAAAAAAATTCACGATAAAAATTTAAAAATTCCAAATTACCAAAATATCCCTAACCTCAAAACAACCCTAGAGCCTACGTTACGCTTAGGAAAACTCTTTCGAACACATAAAATAACAAATCGGAACCAAATAAATCATTTCACCAATTTTAACAGAATTTGACAAAATTAAAAAAATGCCCCTCGTAAAGTTCACAACCATTTCACACAAAAAAACTTCATAAATAACAAAAACTAATATTTCCATTGAATTCCTTACGAAAAATCGATTCTAAAACATCCTGGAACATTAAAAACCGACTTGAAACGTGAAAAGTCCTCTCCGGGGGCAAAACGGTAATTTCACAATTTTCATAATTAAAAATTTCGAAATTAATAAATAAATATTAAATAATTAAAGTGAAACATTAATGAAATTAATTTAAAATTTTGAACCTAAAAAATCGATCAATCGGGTTCTCAGGCAAAATTGTTGAGGGTTCGTGAGATATTTCTTTAAGAACCCCTCAATTTGGGGGTCCAAAGAATTAAAGAAATAATGAAAGGGGCCTTCTCCAAAAATTAAAAGTAAATCAAGCAAGACTAAAGTCAAGGTATTAAAGTCAATCAAGTGAGACTGAAGTCAAAATTAAAGTCAATTAAGCAAGACTGAAGTCAAGTCAATCAATTAAGACTAAAGTCAAAACATTAAAAGTCAATCAAATAAGACCAAAAGTCATAATAGAATTCTAATTAAATAATAACTCTATCTAATAGAGTTCTAACTTAAAAATAATTCTACCTAAAACAATTTGAATTAAAACACAATTATACCTAAAACAATTCTAATTAAAATACAATTCTACCTAAAACAAGTCAAATTAAAACACAACTCTAATTAAAAGATCTCTAATTAAACACTAACTCTATCCAAATCAACCCCTAAAAACATCTATAAATAGAGGTGCTCACACCCTATTTTCGTATCAAATTATAAACCCTAAGAGAAGTAGGTCTAGAAGCTCCCCTAGCCCCCCATAAACCCTAGTTTTGGAGTCCCAACTCCTTAGCTAACATCCCTCCTTCAATTTTAGTCTAGAAAACACCCAAAAGCCTTCTAAAAACACCCTCAAATCCGCAACGAAATTGAAGAGTTCAGATTCAAAAACAAGGAGATACCTTGCCTCGGAGATCCGAAGTCAAATCCGGAAGTAGAACGAAGTAAGGGAGCATGGTACAAGGAGTTCTTTTTGTCAGATCTGAGGGAACCAAGTCCTTGCCATCGGAAAGGTAAACCTTTTATTTTTATTTATTTTCTTATCTAGGTTTTAGCAATGTAATTTACTTGGGAATTTAGTAGAGATCGGCTTTGGCCGGACGGGGTTGGTGCCTAACACCTTCCAACCCCGTAACTTGATCCCCGAATTCAGTTTTTTTGGTTTTAGATTAGTTTTTATCCGTTTAGAGTCATTGATCGGTTCCTAGACCGTAATAACTAGGTGGCGACTCCCAAACCTCAAGGGTCAAAAGCGGATCCGCGCACCCCACGGATCGAGGGCGCTTTCATTAGGAGAGTGCAAAAATTGGGTGTCTACATTTGGTAACAATAATGTCTCAGATAGGTGGTTTTGACATCTTTAAAAAACTGTCTCTTTCATTGTAAAGTCAACATATCACACCTAAGTAATTCATATGATAAATAATAACACACCTGCATAATCAACTACATAATCCTATCATTGGATCGTTGGTTCTCCAAATCTCAATCCTAATAAAAAATCTTCAGCTGAAGTCAATCCTAAAGGATAAGGATATGCTCCTTCTTTATTTCAGGAATACTAATATTTTAGGAGTTGACAAATCAATGTAAATCTGTAACAGATTTGCAACAAATCTGTTTTGTATCTCTAATTACTTGGTATGTTGTGATAGAGTCCTTTTATGGTATTAGAGCAACAAACATTTGATACGTTTCTTGATCCATCTTCATTAACAGAACTTTACACATGGATGCCTCTTCTTCCATCACTACACCTCCTCCTACCAAGAATCATTCATCTCTTTCCCAAATGCCGAACATCTCTTATCTTATTAGCATAAAACTTGATCAAAACAACTATCTTTTGTGGTAATCACAATTTTTACCGATTTTCAAGAGCAATGATCTTGTCAGCTTTATTGATGGCACGACATTGTGTCCTCCCAAATTTTCCTTGACAACTGTAGATAGCGGATTGCAATCTTATCAAGTCAATGATGCTTATCTTGCTTGGCAAAAACAAGATCAATTTCTTTTAAACTGGATCAATGCCACGCTGACAGAAGGTATTCTAACCCAAGTTGTCGGGCTATGTGACTCACAATATGTGTGGGTCGCTCTTGAGATGAGGTTTTTATCTCAATCGCAAGCTCAAGTGATGCGATTTTGTCAACAATTGTAGACTTTAAAAAAGGGTAATACCTCTGCATTTGATTACCTACACAAGTTCATGATTGCTGTTGATAAACTAGTTGCTATAGGCAAATCAGTTGATGCCTTTGATCTTGACACATATGTCTTGGAAGGACTTGGACCTGAATATGGTCCATTTGTCACCTTTGTTTTTCATAAAAAATCACTCATTACTATGTGAGAACTCTGTGGTTCCTTGATTAGTGAATAAATTCATATCACAAGCTATTTTTTAATGAATATAACTAAAGCTACTGCCTTTGTGGCTAACCTCTCTTCCTTACATTCACAATGTGGAAACCACTCTGGTCGAGGGGCCTCTCACTCATTTAGTAGAGGTCATGGTCGTGGAAAAGGTCGCAATGCTAATGGTAGTCAACATGTTGGACAACCACGTACCATCCTACTTTTACTCTTCTTATTTGTCAGATTTGTAACAAAGTTGGGTACTTTGCCCTTGATTGTTTCCATCTCCTTAATCACTCATATCAAGGACGTAGAATTCCAAATCACCTTAATGCTCTTCATGCAGCTTTCCACTCACCACCTGATAATGCTTGGTATCGAGATACTGGAGCTAATCAACATATTACATATGATCTATCTAATATGTTTCTCCAATCTGATTACACTGGACCTGACTGCGTGTCTGTAGGTAATGGTGCTGCTCTTCCCATTTCCCATCTTGGTTCTTCTACCATTTCTACTTTGAATTCTACTTATGAGTTATGTAACGTCTTGCATGTTCATCAAATTATGAAAAATCTCTTATCGGTTCATCAGTTTACTACTGACAATGACTGTTAATTTGAATTATATCCTTCATTTTTTGTGTTAAAGAAATCAACATAGGGAGGATCATGTTTCAAGGCCGAAGTAAAAATGGACTCTATGTCCTTCAAATAAATTGAAATCTCTCAAATAAATCTACATCTTTTCAAGCTTTTGTCGGTGAACGTGTGACTCCTCATCAGTGGCATTTTCGCTTAGGGTATCCGGCTAAACGTACACTTCAAAGTCTTATTGCAAAGAAAGCTCTTCCTTTTAAAGGTTATTTGCGTCAAGAGTCCATATGTCATGCGTGTCAGCTTGATAAAAGTTCCAAATTACCTTTTTTTTTCTTTCATCATCTATTTTTGGTTCATTGTAGACATCCCATTTTTGAATTCGCCTGATTAATCAATTCGTCAACCCGATCGCGACAGTCCCCAATGATGGATGTTTATTCCAATGCTTTATTTATTACTAGATATGTTTCAGAAATTCAGATAAGGTATCTCAAACTAACAAAATTGTAGAAACCACGCTACGCTAGGAAAATATAACCCCAAAAACATATAAATTATCATCTTGCAGACAAAAAGAAGTTTCACGATAAAAATCACTAAAAAATGATCAAATTATCAAAATACCTCTAATCTCAAAACATCCCTGGAGCCTACATTACGCTTAGGAAAATCCTTTCAAACACATAAAATAACAAATTGAAACCAAATAAATCATTTCGCCAATTTTCACAAAATTCGACAAAATTACGAAAATGCCCCTCATAAAGTTCATGACCATTTCACAAATTTTTTTTATAAATGATAAAAACCAATATCCCCATTGAATTTCTTTTGAAAAATCGATTTCAAAACATCCTGGAACATTAAAAATCGACTTAAAATGCAAAAAGTCATCTCCAAGGGCAAAATGCTAATTTTACAATTTTAATAATTAAAAATTTAGAAATTAATAATTAAAACATTAATTAATGTAAAGTAAAATCCTAATTAAAATTAAAGTCAATCAAGTAAGATTACAGTAAAAAAATTAAAGTCAATCAAGTAAGACTAAAGTCAATCAAGTAAGACTAAAGTTAAAAAATCAAAGTCAATCAAGTAAGACTAAAGTCAATCTTAAAGTCAATCAAGTAAGACTAAAGTCAAGAACCTAAAGTCAATCAAGTAAGACTAAAGTCAATCTTAAAGTCAATCAAGCAAGACTAAAGTCAAAATCTTAAAGTCAATCAAGTGAGACTAAAAGTCAAAATCCTAATAGAATTCTAATTAAATAATAATTCTATATAAAACAATCTTAATTAAATAATAACTCTATTTAAAAAAATTCTAATTAAACACTAACTCTACCTAAAAGAATTATAATTAAACACTAACTATATCAAAATAAGTACTTAAAAAAATCTATAAATAGGGGTCCCTACAACCTATTTTCGTATGAAAAAATAAACGCTAGAAAAAGTAAGTCAAAAAACTTCCCTAACTTCTCATAAACCTTGATTTTGAAGTCCCAACTCCTTACCTAACATCCATGCCCCAACTTTATCTCAAAAAATACCTAGAAACCCTTCCAAAACACTCCAAAAATCTATTAAAAAATTAGAAAAATTCAGAAGGAGATACTTTATTTTGGAGATCCGAAACGAATCTGGTGATAGAACAAAGCGATGAGTGCTGTACGAAGAACTATTCTACCAGATCTGAGGGAACAAGATTGTTGTCTTCGTAAAGGTGAAGATTTAAAATTTATTTTTATTGATTAGGTCTTTTAGTAATGTAGTTCTATTTGAGAATTAGTAGAGACCGGCGTTTGCCGGATGGGGTTGGTGCCTAACACCTTCCAACTCCGTAATGTGATCCCCGGACTCATATTTTTCTTTCGTAGATTAGTATTATTTACCTTTTAAAGTCATTGTTCGGTTATTAGACCGTAATAACTAGGTGGGGACTCTCAAACCTCAAAAATCAAAAGTGGATCCGTGCACCCCGCGGATCGAGGGCGCTTTCATTCACTTTTAGAACTTTTCCATTGTGATTTATGGGGACCTTCTCCTATTGTTTCTAATAATGGTTTTCGTCATTATTTTTCAATTGTTGATGACTATAGCAAATTTTGTTGGCTTTTTTTTACTTTTCAGTTAAAATCTCAAGTTCTTGCTACCTTTATTAAATTTAAAACTCATGTTGAAAATCTCTTGAATGCCAAAATTAAATCTCACCAAACTGATGGAGGGGGTGAATTCACAAGTAATTCTTTTCGTTATTTTTTATCCCTCAATGGCATCCACCATCGCATGACATGTCCCCATACTATGAAACAAAATGGGGTAGTAGAACGTAAACATCGTCATATTGTTGAAATAGGACTTGCTTTTCTTGCTCATTCTCACATACCTCTCTCTTATTGGACCGAGGCCTTTCTTATTTCAATATTTCTGATTAATAGGCTTCCGATGTATATCCTTAATCATATCTCCCCTTGGGAAAAGTTATTTCATTAAGTCCCTGATTATTCCATTCTTAAGACTTTTGGTTGTGCAAGCCATCCATACTTAGGCCTTATTGAAATCATAAACTTGACTTTTGCTCATGATAGAAAATCTTCGGCTGAGGTCAATCCTAAATGATAAGGATCTGCTCCTCCTTTATTTCAGGAATACTAATATTTTAAGAGTTGACAAATCAATGTAAAACTGTAACAGATCTGCAACAAATTTGTTTTGTATCTCTAATCATTGGGTGTGTTGTGGTAGAGTCCTTTTAATAAATGCATATCAGAGTTCATCATCTTGTTTACTTTCAAATTAGGACTGAAAATTTCTTTGGATGGAGTGTTTTCTTTAAAAAATAAAGAACTTTATTTGGAAGAACCTTCACAATGTGCTTGTAATAGGGAACAATCGAAAAAAGAGTTGCTATATGTGTAATGATGAAAATGAAACAGTAGAGCATATTCTTCTTCAATTGTCAATTTGCTAGAGCTCTATGGTTTGGATTCCCCCTTCCAACACTCACAATTTTCTCAAGAAATTTTTGCTTTAAAAATTGGTGGATTGAATGATGCAATATATAAATTTGGAACGATAACTTTCTATCACTTTCATCTTGAGGCAATCTTACTTTGGAAAATTTGGTTTGGCTAGAATCAAAGAAGTATTTTCATATATTAAGCCGGATTACAAGCAAATTATTCTCTTGACCCTAAACTTGGCACATGAACACGAGCAGTCGAGGGGGGATGTTCTTGAAAATGTTAGGCTTTCTTCTCAAGAACCTAATGATGATTCAAAATCTCTTCTATTGGAAAATAAAATAATGGTATTTTGTGATAGTTTAGCAAAGGTGGATAAGAATCATGTGGGAATTGGAATAATGGCTCTTCTTCTAGATAACAAAGTGATCGTTAGATTTGAAAAAAAGCTTCCAAGTGATTCAGCTCTTTTTGTAGAAGCTTTGGCGATTGAAGAAGCTATAATCATGGCAATTCGAAATTATTGGATAAATGTGATTTTTCTAAGTGATTCTTTGTTAGTCATAAATGCCATTAGAAATCCCACAATAACTTATACTTGGGAAACTCACATGCTTATTGCAAACGTAAGAACTTACCTCAATCAACGAGATGACTTTAACTTTCAATTTATCAGGAGAAAGTTCAATGACCAAGCACATTTGTTAGCTTCTCCTAATCTTCTTTGTAGCCCTGTCCCGAGGAACTCATCTACTTATATGTAAGGGTTTCAATTCCACTTATGAATAAAATCTAATATCTTTTGATTAAAAAAAAAAAAAAAAAGATAGTTTCAAATCTAGTTTGAGACCAAGATGGCTTATCTGATTCATCTACATTGTTAAAAAATAGCAGGATATTCAATGTGAATCATTCTGCATGATGTCTTGTTTGCTAATTGGGTTGACTGTTAATATTTTGAAAAGATCGTCCTAATCAATAACTTCAGCTGAGTCATCAATGAATCGTTATGATTTAAATATTTATTAGCTATATATATATATATAGATCAAGGGACATACGTAAAAACAATGTAATAATAAAACAAAATCAAAATATGGGTTAGAGGTTTTAGATTGAGCTGATTTTTTATGATGATCTCTATGATGAGAAGATCATCCTAAAAAAAAATCAGTCCAATCTAAAACTTCTTACCCCATCAAAAAGTGATTTAGAATGTGGATCGTCGATTTTTTACTAATAATTTGTAAACCACTTTTGATGGACTTAAACCAGAATGAGTTGATTTTTTGTGAGGATGATCTTCTCATCATAGATAACATCCTCACAAAAATTCAGCTCAATCCAAAAATCTCTAACTCATATTTTGAACAACCATTGTTTTTTACATATGTCTCCTGAACCGCCCCTATATATATATATATATATATAGGGAAATGTTCAGCACCAAACATTTTGGCAAAACATTTTTCAAAACATGGATTAGAAGTTTTGGAATGGGCTGATTTTTGGTGAGGATGATCTCTACGGTGAGGAGATCATCATCACCAAAAATCAGCCCATTCCAAAACTTCTAACCCCATCAAAAATGGTTTACGAAAAATGGACGGTCCATGATTTTTCAACTTGTAAACATGGGGCTAGAAGTTTTGGAATGGGCTGATTTTTGGTGAGGATGATCTCCTCACCTTAGAGGTTATCCTCACCAAAAATCAGCCCATTCCAAAACTTCTAACCCATGTAGGACAAAAATGGTTGGCAAAAATGTTTGGTGCTGAACGGGAACCATATATATATATATATATATGGGTCCTACGACCCTTATTACAACTCACATTGCGACACCGTGTTTTGTCTTATATGGGAAAAAATGTTTGGAATGGGCTGATTTTTTGTGAGGATGATCTCTATGGTGAGGAGATCATCTTTGCAAAAAATCAGCTCATTATGAAATTTCTAGCCCCATGTTTACAAGTTGAAAAATTTTAGACCATCCAATTTTTGTAAATCAAATTTGATGGGGTTAGAAGTTTTGGAATGGGATGATTTTTTGCAAGGATGATCCCCTCATCACAGAGATCATCATCACAAAAAATCAGCCCATTCCAAACCTTTTTGCCCATATAAGACAAAACGGTGTCGCAATGTGAGTCGTAATAAGGGTCGTAGGAATGTGATCCTATATATATATATATATATATATATATATATATATGGGAAATGTTCAGCAACAAACATTTTGACAAACATTTTGGCAAAACATTTTTCAAAATATGGGTTAGAGGTTTTGGAATGAGCTGATTTTTGGTGAGGATGATCTCTACGGTGAGGAGATCATCATCTCCAAAAATCAGCCCATTCCAAAACTTCTAACCCATCAAAAATGGTTTACAAAAAATAGACGGTCCACGATTTTTCAACTTGTAAACATGGGGCTAGAAGTTTTGGAATGGGCTGATTTTTGGTGAGGATGATCTCCTCACCGTAGAGATCATCCTCACCAAAAATCAGCCCATTCCAAAACCTCTAACCCATGTTTTGAAAAATGTTTTGCCAAAATGTTTGTCAAAATGTTTGTTGCTGAAAGGGACCCTATATATATATATATATATGGGAGCGGTTCGGTAGCCCTAAAGTTTGCCAAGTTTGGTGCCAAATATTTTTTGTAAATCACTTCTGATGGGGTCAGAAGTTTTGGAATGGGCTGATTTTTTGTGAGGATGATCTCTATGGTGAAGAGATCATCCTCACAAAAAATCAGCTCATTTTGAAACTTCTAACCCTAGTTTACAAGTTGAAGAATCGTGGACCATCCAATTTTTGTAAATCACTTTTGATGGGGTTAGAAGTTTTGGAATAGGCTGATTTTTGGTGAGGATGATCTCCTCATCATAGAGATCATTCTCACCAAAAATCAGCTCATTCTAAAGCTTCTAACCCATATTTTGAAAAATGTTTGGCACCAAACTTGGCAAACTTTAGGGCTACTGAACCGTCCCCTATATATATATATATATATATATATATATATAGGTTAGAGGTTTTGGATTGAGCTGATTTTTGCCGAGGAAGATCACTATGATGAGAAGATCATCCTAAAAAAAAATCAGCTCAATTTGAAACTTCTAAATTCATCAAAAGTGATTTACAAATTATTAGCAAAAATTGGCAAAAAATCGATGATCCACATTCTAAATCACTTTTAATGGGGTTAGAAGTTTCAGATTGGACTGATTTTTTTTCTTCTGGATGATCTTCCCATCTTAGAGATCATCTTCACAAAAAATCAGCTCAATCCGAAACTTCTAACCCATATTTTGAAAATTTATTAATGTTACATTATTTTTACTTATGTTTTTTTTTATGTCCCTTGATCCATTCCCATATATATATATATATATATATATATATAGGGTCCCGTTCGGCAACAAAAATTTTGACAAACATTTTGGCAAAACATTTTTCAAAACATGGGTCCCGTTCATCACATATTTATACTAAAATCATGAACTCTTTGTTAGGGTGATTTGGACTACATGATCGAAGACTATTAAGTGAAACAGTCCAAACTCTGGGCTATAGAAATAAGGGAAATATGCCGTATATCCTTGATGCTAACAGCTTGGGACCTCACAAAAACAACACACCTTTTAAGAAATGAATACAAGAACAACAATACAAAAGCCAAGATTGATAGCTGCTATTGTTGCCCCAAAAACACTTTAAAGAACAAAAACACTTTGAGAGAAGCATAACTACATTTGATAGTTACCTACACCAAACAAATACATGAACTCTGTATTACTTTGGAGTAACCAGAGTGAAATTGGTTAATAACTTTTGGTTACTAATGCATCAAGGCAGACTATAAGATAAAATTGGTTATAGATGCCTCCCCCTTTCTTCACATCCAATGTCACTTTGACTTTGAAATTGGGTGATTCTGGAAGCTGTAAAAGAAGTGTGTTTTGTTAATCATGTCAAGTTATTTTTTCCAATAACACTAAGGATCAACAACTACTTCATGTTTGTTTTCATTTATTTATGATGATTCAAAACTAAAAATAAAAACAATGATAATTTTGACTTACAATTTTCATCATTCCTCTTGTCTCATAATGATACCCACCAGAGAACCCTTTGGTAACATCAGCTTTGAGATACAACATCAGGTATGGATACTTCTCTGTGGGTGTCATAGAAGAACAATAATTAACAAAATATTATTGTATTAGAATGAAACCATGACCCAAATCCAAAACTAATAGTCAAGATACAGTTACGACAAAAAAAGAAGAAGATATAGTTACTTACCCCCACAAGTCAGTAATGCTAACTTCAAGATCCGATTGGAACCAGTAATCATCATCAATCTACAAACAAAGCCGATATCAGTCAACAAACCAGCTTCTGTCTATCTTGGTCTTGTCCCACCCAGTTCACTAAACATTAAGATATTCCAGAAAATAAGTCATCTAGATCCTTGATTTGAACCTGAAGCATCTGAAATCAAGAACTAAATCACCAATACAAACACATAATCATAATAAAACAACTAAGAACATTAAAAAGTCCAAAAACAAGAAGACCAAAACATCAACAACAACTTCTCAGATTACCAATAAAAATACTTCATAAAAGACATAAATAAAAAAAGTCTCCACCTTTCACAAATATCTTACCAACACAGTTTTGCAAATCATGAATCCTCTGAAAAAAAAAATTGAAAAAAAAACTTACCGTTCTGTCAAATAGGGCGAGAGATTGGCAGTCGTTCGTGTTCGTGAGATGGAGTTGCAAGTTGCAGGGAGGAATAGGGTCCCGTTCGTGTTCGTGCGAGAGAGAATGAAAGAGCGAGAGAGAGGGTTTCAGTGCGAGGGTTTCAACGTGAGTGAGTGAGAGAGTGAGAGAGAGAGAGATAGCGAGAGAGAAGAGAGAGTTCGAAGAGAAAGAGAACAGAAAATTCTGTTCTCTCTGATTTAAAGAGGAGAGGGAGGAAGCACAAATAATCATATAACTTAAGGGACGACGCTGTAAATATACATATTTATATTATAATATGTGAGATTAAATCGCATCCGTTCGATGTCGTTAGATCCAACGCTGTAAAAATATTTGCCAATCCATTTGCCAAAAAGTTAGCCAGCGAACGCGACCCATATATTTATTGTAAAACTACTTAAATGATTTACATACCATTAGAGATGAGGTGAAATAGAGCATTAAAAGGATGGTGGACTCTTACGACATCAATTATTTTTCTTTTGAAACCTTTATATCACATCATATTAATTAATTAATCAACCTCTCTCCTTTTGTTATATAAAAGGCTGTACGTCAAAGCTTAATGTGGAATAGTCTGTGTTTTGTCTTTTTCTTCCATCCATTTGAGAGTGATGAGATGAGAGCCAACGCTGGTGTCTATGACAAATCCATGATTATGTGTCCATCCAAGGTGACGGGTCGCTTAGCTTTACAGTGGTGAGAGCTTGGGGAAGAAGAGGAACTTACAACCAATGCCAAGTTGCTTTCCAGGTCTTAATATTATTACACATTTTTCTTCCCTTATTTTCCATATAAATTAGAGTTTACTCGTCCACCCATCGAGTTAGCTCACCAATTCAGCCGAGAAAAGTTGAAAACGACTACTTGGTTTACAAAGTCAACCGAGTTATGTGGCTATTAGATTTCTAGTATTTTTCTGAATAATAATAATAATAATAATGATAATAATAATATTATTATTATTATTATTATTTGTTTTTAAATATCTATAAATTTAGAGAAATTCTATTGGCGCATCAACTTTTACTAACAACACACCAATCCTTCAAGAATTATTTACATATACACTAGTGTGTTAATTGTATTTATCTAAATTTAACAATTTCTACTTTACTCATCCAAGTGGACTCACGAGTCATAGACTTGCTTGATTTATAAAATGTACTCCCGAGTCTAGAATACGAATTTGATTATTCTTTCGAAAAAAATCCTAAAGGATATTTCGATAATTTGACATGATTGGTATCTTATTCGATACAGAAGGGACATTTATTATTTTCACCAAAATCCGAATACAACGACATCAACAACAAAACCTTATCCCTAAGATATGGGGTCGGCTACCATAACCTTGATGGGTACCTCAAAATTACCCTAAGTGTGTATGTGTCTCTTCTTTCTAATTTTTGTTCCATTTAAGGATTCCATGCGCTTTTAATCTCTTTGTTCTTCTTTATTTATTTACTAGAAGTTGTGGAGTTTTTCTTTGTGGACACAACTCCTTTTGCAGGCGAGTACTTCACAAACTCAAATGAAGATACATACAGTTGGAGAGACGTGATTCCCCGAAAAAATTACATCCATGACCTTCTAAAAGTGACTTAATTATTATCATGTTGTATTTGTGCGTAAAGAGAATTTAAAATTCAATTTTAAGATTTGTATGATTGCACATGGAAAATAAGTAGGAAAATGATTTCTATAAAATAATAAAATGCAAATTGCAAGTGTATGATTGTGTATTTTTCCATAAAAAATAAATTCCTTCCCAAAACAATTTTGCCTTGGACAAGAAAATGTTTTCCCATCCCCCACGAAAATGTTTTTTCCGTGTCCTAATGTTACTCTCTATTGATTACACCCACCATCAAAACTAAAACCCGACTCCCTTTATGACATTTTCCTTGGAGCAATAAATTGTTACGAATTTACATTCCCTTGAAAAAGAATTGTTTGCAGTCATACTCATCCTTAATTATTTCAATAAGAATACAACAACTTAAATGATGTGGAAATAGGTCTTGGAATCCACATTGAGAGAGTCGACTACAATGGTTACCATACAATCAGAAATGTGGGTGCAACTTCTTCCAATCCTAGAGGTAATAAGAACTTGATTAGGTTTTCTCTTCTTTTGACTAGTGCTTCTACGGAATCACTTTTCTTTAAATCAATTTAGGCACATGTTAAAGTGCAATAAATAAACTTTGGGAATAAGCATAGGAGGGCATTTTGGTAAAAATGAATTTTTAAAGGGCATTTTTTGTGGCGACTAACACAAAACCCCATGTCAAAACTCGAGGTATTAGGTAGCACCTCGAAATTTCGGCATGGTCTCCTCTGTTTATGTTAGCATTCCAAGGCGTTCAACCTGCACCTAATAAACGACATACAATCCTGCATATATATATATACAAAATATAACAATAGCGGAAGCCTACATACATCTAATAACGAACGATAGATCAGAGTACGGAAGTATAACAAAACACGAAATTATAGAAACATCCTCACTCTAACAGAAGTCCTAACACTCAAGATAAAATTCATAATAGTCCTGGACAAATTGACACCACTAGGGGCTATAACCCCAATACTCATCAAGTGATGAACTCTGGTTGTCTCTCTGACCCACCAGATGATTCTCACTCGTGCTCTATACCTGCCTCACCAAGTTTCGGATCTGAAACTAAAAAATAGAGAAGGAAAGGGTGAGTAACAATGGTTACCCAATAGGGAAGCAAGCAATTTCTGTCAATAACTTCTCCTAACATGAATGAATAAAGATACTGAATCATTTTAAAATATACAAAATTTTACAGAAGAAATTATGATGAACTGGTACATATAGTCAAAGATGAGCAACTAAACATTTTAAAACTGATATTACATCAACCAATAATACTCAGTATAACATTTTATTTTTATACAAATCTAATTGATCAAATGGGAACATTAAACTTGCATTTCATTTTATATATTAAAATAAGGCAACATATACATAATACACATGGTGGAGTAGTGGAATTAGAGAGTTGAGATTCAGGACTAGATCGCTTCCAGTCGGGACATGATGTTATAATTTTTTACTGGCTTTTAGTTCTTGATTTTGTGGCCGGTTGCTGCATTTAGCACGTTTGGTTGACCATTTATCCGGCTCAGGCTGGCTGTTTGACGTGATCGTAAGCAATGGGTCTCTTTTCGATGTGTCAGAACGTTCGAATACAATAGATTATTAGTGATCACTGACTAATCATCTTCATCTATGCCTATCAGGCGTACATGTGATTCCCAAATATACAAACCATTCGTATACGACCACCTTTACAGTACAAGTTCACTGGTAAAAATAGAGAGGAATAAATCTGGATTCCAGTTGTGATTCCATTCTCATACACATCACATACCACATATAAGCTTGGTGGTCCCTACCGTACATCGCAGGATAGTACACCACTCCGGATGATATGACGTACTATCCCTTCAGGCATTTACAAACTCTTTAACAGCTCACAAAATAGCTATATATATATATATATTATTTTCATTTGAAAACAAAAGAGAAATTAACAATACAAGATTGAGAATGGATATCTAGTTTCCTACCATGCAAGTGTGGCCAACCGGCCTAAAATAAATAACAGAACGGAAAAGTAAATAGCACATCACGGTAACAAAAAGTAAATAAACATGCAACCAGTAACATTATCTTTGGATATCTGTTCACCAACCTACACACAACACAACAATGTAAAATGTAGACATCACCTCTCGGGTGTGACTCTGACATTTTCCCGTTTCATACCCTTTTTTTCCTTTTTTCAATTTTTACCATTTTCAATCTTTCAAACAAAATATCCATTTTCTGATATTTATCAACTCAATTTGAGTTCATTGAATATTAAAATCATTTTTTTCAATTATGAAATTCATTTTCATCAATAACATTGAAAAATGTACAACACTTAGATCAAAATGGGGTCTGAGCGGTACACAGGATCCAACTGACAGAAATAGCCCGTTGAAATATCCTACCCACATATAATTTGTTAAAAAATACAGTTAAACATATCAAACATGCAAGTTCTGACGTGAATTTGAAATAACCGATTAAATTCTATATTTTTGGAAACTCACCACAAATTTTTAATAAAATATTAAATGCAATTTTCACAATCTACGATTACTAATAGAAATTGAGAGTTTCTTACAATCTCTATGGGAAGGAATTTAAACACGTGTACGGAAATCGAGTCGAATGGTGCGGAAATTGAGGTAACTTGTACTTCGAGATGGCTGATTTTCGAAATCGGCCCGGTGATTTTAAAGATCTCGATGTCGTCGTCTTTTCTCCCTTCTGCGGCGGAGGACGGTTTGACCTCGAAATTGATGAAATCCGAGGTCAAAATTTTGAAATCCCCGTATATACGTACGGCTTATTTTTGACGATACGGGGTGAAAAAGATGAGAAAATGGAAGGAATTTGGGTGGGTTTTGTAGATGTCGAGGCTGCGGACGTTTCTCCCTTCTACGTCGGTCGTCGACGACAAGCCGTTTGTGAGAGATCTGAGGTGGAAGATTTGAAAAAAAATAAATTTTATTTTTTTAAATATGAGTTGCTGTTGGACGGGTTGGAGAAGACGAAGTGAAAAGAAAAAAAAATTAAAATTTTATTTATATAAAATTTGGGACGAATCAGTATTTCGCCTATTGTTTTGATCGACGATAATTTGACCATCCGGACTCCAAAACTAACAAATGAATACTCTATTTCATCTAATTTTTCGTTCCGGATATAATGGTATGGTCAATCTCTATAAATTCTATCTCTGACAAAAATTTACATTTTTGACCTGAGGTGACCCCTAAACTTGACGTCGTTTTTCATTTTTGACGATAATTCGACTTTCTAGTCTCCAAATATGATAAATAAATAGTTCATGTTCAATAATTTTTCGTTAAAAATCCAATGGTGTAATCAAATCTTAATAATTCTTACTCTAGCAAAAAGTCACTATTTTAGCCTGGTCTGACTCGGTAATCGATGATTTTGTAATTTTTATATTTGGACTCGCATTTGAGTGTGCTTACAGGCTAAAGTATGTTTCTCGACCATTTTGAGTCCAATGGTGAGGTCAGATTCCATTAAAAATGATCAGAAACATCCTAAAGTTTTATCCTTAAGTCCCACTTTCAAGATTTTCTTAAAATTCCACTATTTATTTTGTTTTCTCGAGATACGAATTGAAAATTCGGGGTTTTACATTCTCCCCCCCATAATAAAAATTTCGTCCTTGAAATTGAAATCATACCTTATCGAGCTTTGTCGCGATTCCACTAACACGACATGTATAATAAACAACACTTATTTTTGATTACCATCTATTCTTAGTCCCTAGTCAATCTCATTTATAATTCGTAGACTTATGTCTCCCATACTCTGTCCATCCAACACATTCATTAATTAATCACTCTAATTCAAATTCATACTCCAACTAATTCATTATTTGTATAACCCTAAGATAACAATCAATTTACCATGTATCACTTCCCCACCAATGTTTATCAACAACAATCCTTTCAAATCTTCTCTATTTTTTATATTTACTTCTCTCACCAATTACACCGTCTATTATGTTTTACTCATACTTACCTTGATTATTACTCCTCATTGCATAGACTTACCACAAACACATCACTACTATTTGCACACCATTTAATACTCCTTAATAAAATAATATACAACCTTCACACTTATTACATCCCTACTATAATACAAATATCTACTAACACTAAATTCGCAAACTGCATTAAAATCTCTATTCCCAATACACCAATATCTTTATATTCAATGCAGTATTCCATTTCTGCTTACCGTGACATCTCCTTATAATTTTCATGATTTAAAACCTTAATCAAGAGGGTAAATCTTACATCAAATAAATTGTTTCGCAACTAACCATGTGTGAAGGGCCTGACAAATACTTCTTCAACATGGACACATGGAACATCTGGTGAACTTGCTCAAAATCTGTTCAATTACTTCAAATGATCCCATAAGCTGCAAGTCACGCTTTCTTTCTCTACTCCCAAAATTACAGTATTGACCAGTTACTGTTTAAATATCATTGTAATATCAATTAATCCTTATTCATGTAACTTTATATTTTGTCTAAATCATACATATTTCCACTTATCATCTAATATTGACAGTACTACAAATAATCTTTACAAATCTCACAACTATCTCTCCTGACTTTCAATTCATAAGCAATATTGCTATCTTACCTTCTTCATCTATATCTCACAATTCCATTAAGTCACCATTAATGCAATCTTGTCACAAAATCATTCCTTCTCGCATTTTACATTGACCTACCTTGCTTTCAAAATTACATTTTCTATCTAACTCTTCCCTACTATAATTCTAATCCTTTTAACACTACTTTTAGCTTATCCAATTGTCAAATCCAACATGTTCCATTATTCATAAATCTATCCCTTACCTTTCCTAATGAAATTCATCATTCACACGTCGAGTTTACCTCCAAATACTCATTCATTTTGATTGCCTACCAAATTTTAGTTTTAGATTTCACACCTATACTCTGTAGGTTCTTATCTAATCTTTCTAAAAAAATTCTCATTCTTTTTTCACAAGGTATCATCCTAAACATCACTTACCAACAAATATTTTGAGCATTTACGCACACAAACCCAACACCATATTATTACCATGTTATAAATGTACTCATCACAACAATACATATTTCCCCGTGTAATATTTTTTTCTGCCCTACTCTACTGTGCATATCTCGTTAGTATTTTTTGTCTCCTAGTACTCAACAACCTTTCGTCAATCATAGTCTTCTGGTGGCGTAGACAGTTTTATTACTTGGCCTATCTCGACAATTTCTAACTTTAATAAGTTTGCATAATCTTATCAGAAGCATATGATCTAAAGGAAACATCATTGAATAGAAATCCAATTTTCTAACATCATAATTAGAAATTGTACCTTCTAAAATTTCGTCAGAGACAGGTACTTTCTCCTGGGTCACAACCCTTGCTCGCGACTATGATAGAGGGCACTCTCTCCTAATATGTCCCACCTGATCACATGCGTAGCATGTCAACGATCTTGTCTTCGTAGATCTTTGTGAAGCGGGCAGTTGGTGGATTGGGGTCTGTAGGCTCTGAACCTGCCTTGTTGGTTCCTTTGGCCCTATTGGCATCATTGGAGTCTCAATTGTTATATGACTCGGTGATGAAGAAACCATGTAACTTGATAGTGGAGTAGTAGCTCGGTACTGCAGATATGCGGGTTCAGAGGCAC
Source organism: Akebia trifoliata (assembly GCF_017979445.1). Taxonomy (NCBI): domain Eukaryota; kingdom Viridiplantae; phylum Streptophyta; class Magnoliopsida; order Ranunculales; family Lardizabalaceae; genus Akebia; species Akebia trifoliata. Next base: position 30,464,694 of record NC_141377.1, read on the forward strand.
TCAGGGGGCGTTTGTTTAACGCTGAAATAAGTGCTTAATGCTGAACACAATTCAGCATCAGCAATCTTCCGAAATCAGTGCGTTTGTTTGTAATAAAAAATCAGTGAAAAATGCTGAAAAATATATCAAAATTTTCAGCGATTTTTTTTCACTTAATGCTGAATGCTATTTGCGTTCAGCACCGTTACATATTTGGACGGACAAATATACCCTTCTAAATTTAAAAAAATTACAGCAGAATATCCTTAAATCCCTAATCTCAACTCTACGAATAAGAGAACCAGCGTTGAACAACAACCCATCTTTGCCGTCGAACGATGTTCATCGCCATCGCCGAACAAGATTTATCGCCGTCGTCGACCGAGATTCATTGCTGTTAGAGGCTCATCGTAAAAAACAAGCTCGCATATAGAAGCTCTCTGCAATCATTAGGTACATTCAACAAAAACCCTCTTTCCTATCTGGTTCTTGGAGAACTGATCTGTTGTGATGATTTTGGTTGTTAATTTTCTGAAATTTCTTAGCTGTAGCATCCTCCTCCTTCGAGACGAAACATTTGATCCATAAGAAAGCACCTAAAAACAAGCTCTCATACAGTTTTTCCTCTTTCACCTCCTAAACCCCAAAGAAGACAAACTCTAGTATGTAAATGTGATTTTAGATTGTCATATTTAAGAGTAATCAAACCAGCAAACCTTATTTTACTTGATAGACTAGCCATTAGTAGTACCCCCCAAGCTTTCTTTCCATGATTCATACTCTGGCATGGAATAGAAGGACATGACCCTTCCATTTTTGTTAGTTGCCTACAAGGCCAATTAGGCGTAATTAGATACATATTTTTTCTTTAAGTTTTTAAATAATTCTTCAAATTAACTAAACTTTGCATACTAACTTTCACAATTAGTGTAATAAATTCCACAAGGAAGGATGGAATTTTGAGTAGTGATGGCCAGAATGAGTGAATGAAGTTAATAAGTAGACCCTTGATGTGGGAACCGTCGTGATCTTGCACGATGACCAAAATTGAATTATTTCCATTACCAATGAATGAAGCAATCCAGAAGCATAATTTTAATAAATAATTGGAAAAAAGACATCAAACATGATCGGTCATTATCATCAAATGGCCATATCTTAGCGACTTTACATTGTCATAATCCTTCCCATGTTGCAATCCAAGAATCTGCTTTATGTGCTGGATTTCAGCATTCTCCATTATTTGCTTATGGCTTGCTTCCCTTACATTGAGCAGCTTACCTCTCAATGGGAACACGCCATAGTTGTTACGACCCACAACAGATATACCTGCTGTAGACACCCCATTTTTGCATCCGCCTGATTAATCAACTCGTCAACCCGATCGCAATGATTCCCAATGATGGATGTGTATTCCATTGCTTTATTTTGTTACCAGATGTGTTTCAGAAATCCGGATGAGGTATCTCAAACTGACAAAACCTTAGAAACCACGCTACGCTAGGAAAATACGACCCCAGAAACATAGAAATCATCATCTTGCAGACCAAAAAGAAGCTTCACGATAAAAATCACTAAAAAATGGCCAAATTACCAAAATACCCCTAACCTCAAAACAACCCTAGAGCCTACGTTACGCTTAGGAAAACTCTCTTAAACACATAAAACAGTAAATCGAAACCAAATAAATCATTTCACCAATTTTAACAGAATTCGACAAAATTACGAAAATGCCCCTCATTAAGTTCACAACCATTTCATACAAAAAATTTCATAAATAACAAAAACTAATATTTCCATTGAATCCCATATGAAAAATCGATTCTAAAACATCTTAGAACATTAAAAACCGACTTGAAACGTGAAAAGTCCTCTCCGGGGGCAAAACGGTAATTTCACAATTTTCATAATTAAAAAATTCAAAATTAATAAATAAAACATTAAATAATTAAAGTGAAACATTAATGAAATTAATTTAAAAATTTAAACCTAAAAAATCGATTAATCGGACTCTCAGGCAAAATTGTTGAGGGTTCGTGGGATATTGCTTTAAGGACCCCTCCATTTGGGGGTCCAAAGAATTAAAGAAATAATGAAGGGGGGTTCTCCAAAAATTAAAAGTAAATCAAGCAAGACTGAAGTCAAGGTATTAAAGTCAATCAAGTGAAATTGAAGTCAAAATTAAAGTCAATTAAGCAAGACTGAAGTCAAGATATTAAAAGTCAATCAATTAAGACTAAAGTCAAAACATTAAAAGTCAATTAAATAAGACCAAAAGTCATAATAGAGTTCTAATTAAATAATAACTCAATCTAATAGAGTTCTAACTTAAAAACAATTCTACCTAAAATAATTCTAACTAAAACACAATTCTACCTAAAATAAGTCTAACTAAAACACAACTCTAATTAAAAGATCTCTAATTAAACACTAACTCTATCCAAATCAACCCCTAAAAATATCTATAAATAAAGGTGCTCACACCCTATTTTCGTATCAAATCATAAACCCTAAGAGAAGTAGGTCTAGAAGCCCCCATAGCATCCCATAAACCCTAGTTTTGGAGTCCCAACTCCTTACCTAACATCCCTCCTTCAATTTTAGCCTAGAAAACACCTAAAAGCCTTCCAAAAACATCCCAAAATTCACAACAAACTTGAAGAGTTCAAATCTAAAAATAAGGAGATACCTTGCCTCAGAGATCTGAAATCAAATCCGGAGACAAAAGAAGCAAGAGAGTACGGTACAAGGAGCTGTTTTTGTCAGATCTGAGGGAACAAAATCCTTGCTATCGGAAAGGTATAAAAATTTTTATTTTGATTTTTATCTAGGTTTTTAGCAATGTGATTTATTTGGGAAGTTAGTAGAGACCGGCTTTGGCTTGGCGGGGTTGGTGCCTAACACCTTCCAACCCCGTAACGTGATCCCCGGACTCTTTTTCTCTTCGTAGATTAGTTTGCCTTTTTTAGAGTCAGTTTGGTTCCTAGACCTTAACAACTAGGTGGCGACTCCCAAACCTCAAGGGTCAAAAGCGGATCCGCGCACCCCGCGGATCGAGGGCGCTTTCAGTGGCGACTCCGCTGGGGACCTTGAGGATCAAACTTGAAAAATCCTAAGTATAGGAGCATTGCCAATGACCTAGTTTTGTTCTAGTCTATTTTATTTAATTCTTAGTTAGTTTTTTTTTTATTTGTTTATTGTTGTTGGTACATCATTAATTATCTGATTCTACTCGGAGCACTTTGATCTAACACGTTAATCTTCATGATCCGATCAAGGATCATTCGGGGTGACCCTAAAATAATACAAGATTTTGAAAGGTTTTTTTTCTTAGAGATGGTTTTAATGATTTTTGAGCATGAAAAGTTTTTTATTTTAGTTTTTATTATTTTTTATTTTTTTTTCCGTTCTTGGGGCAGCATGTGTGATTTGTTCTTTAAACCTTTCTTTTTAAAAATAAAAAAATAAAAAAAATAAAAAAAAATAAAAATAACAAATTTTTTTTGGGGCATACTGTTGGGGACAGCAACAGTAAAGTTCGCATTCGTTTTTTTTGGGTGTTTGAGTAAAATCGGATTTTAATTGTCAAACCATTAATTTCGCAATAAATGGGGTGCTGATAGTGAAAATCTCTTTGATTTTTTTTTTATTTCTTAATCATTTTTAAGAGAACAAAATGTATCTCCTCGTCCCCATCAGTTCTATCGGTCTCAACAGACCCAAGAACTCTGCTCTTTGAGGGTTCTAAAGCCATGCATCGATTCTATGAATCTCGAATGATCTAGAGGTTGGACGATGGGAGTTTGCTGTCATCCTTTATCGCTTGATCGAAAGAGAACGATGGATTAAGGATCGGGTAGGGAGAACGATCTGCTACGTGAGATGAACGGTTCGAGTAATCACTTGCCTAAACTCAGTTTTGAGCCTCATCTCTACGTTTCTATTCAGTTTAATGGCTATTTTTTTTTTCAGTCAGCCGTTCTTGTAAGATTGATACTTCTGATCTCGATCGAACGTGGAGATCTTTGTGAAGATTGGTTGAGTCACGGTTTCTCACTCTTTTTCTTTTAAGTAAAAGTCTCCAATCACCATTAGAGAAGTTCATAAAGAGATTTCTCTCATCACAACGCTAAAATGGCGAACAATTCGTCGAAAAATCCATGTTATAGGCTGATCTCGACGTTAATCTGCTGTTATGGGCTGATCTCGACGTTATCCTGCTATTTTAAAACGGCAAGGCCGATCTCGACATGTTGCTGGATGAGTTCAATTTGTTGCCAACAACATATGATTTGCTTCACAATACTATACTGGGTTTTAAATTAATCTGTTTCTTAAAAAAAAAAAAAAAAAGGGAAATTAATTGGTTTCAAAAAAGAAAAATCAAAATAAAAAAGTAAAGATCAGTGAGTTTTTATTAAAAAAAAAAAAAGAAGTTCAAGGAACAACACAATCATTTTTTAAAATGTTGCTAACAGCAACATATATTCAAGTTTTTTTTCCTGAATTTCTTTTGATCGGGCTCAACTTGTGTTTAAAAAAAAAAAAAAAAATACCCGCTTTATTTTATCGATCGTTAGTATTCCCTCAATTCAATACCCTTAGAAACTTTGAATTATTTCGAGTCACCCCAAAATAATCCTCGATGGGCACACATAAAGAATTAATGTCGGATTAAATGCTTGTTTCTAATATGGATACGTGCTTGGTATGTTAATTTTTCTAATCATGTATTTAGAATGTTGCTAATCTTGATTAAGCATCTATGTGATTAGAATGGTGTTGATTGAATATTCATTGCGATTCGTGATTGGTTTAATTGGACCCATGGGCCCATTTGTTTGGAAAAGGCCTCGGGCACACCCTACCCTGTTTTGCACACACCACATGCACGTTTACTGCTTTACTCACTTACACGTCCCATTTAGCCAACGTGGCACTAATGCGTGGCCCGGTCTCCTCGGAGATGCGACGTCATTTATGAAACCCACAACTCCAGTCACGTACCTTAGGGTATATCAAACTGGGGCATCAATACCGTCTGATCAGGTGATTCTGAGAGATATATTGATGCACCTAGGCTGCAGCGACCTGAGCCTTTGACCTATTGTGAGCCACACAGTCACATGTCCCGATTGCCAATGTAGTACTAGTACGTGGTCGGTCCCCTCGTGGGATGCCAAACCATTTATGAAAGCTACAACTCTTGACTCGTACCCGTAGGTATAAAAGATAATCTAAGTATATCAATTGCACTTCTTGGTCAAAACCGGTGCCTAAGCAAGATCTTGCCCCGCTGTACCCTACTGTATGAGGGGGATAGACTACGTCTATTCTAGACGAGAGGTATTTAAGTGGGCCCTTGCTCAGCATTGTGCGCCACCTCTCAACTGGAGATCAAACTGGCTGTTTTTGGCTTCAGAGAAGTGAATTGAGGTTTTAGATTATCACCTATACGGTATATCAAACCAAGTCACCACGTATCGAAAGGTATATAGGAGTGCTTGGGCAAGGGTGGCTAGATAAAAATGCATTGCACGTAGTAAGCTTAGAGTCTAGAAACCTCCCTAGTAGGCCAGGACTCGAACTTATCGTGGGTGTTCCCGGGTTGTTTATTGAATGAATGCCTGTTGTTGGATGAATGTTTGTGAGTGATATGAATGATGAGATCAAAGTGTATGATTGTCCTCAAGGATCAAAAATTTATTTTCGAAAATTAAAATAGGTGCACCAACCCAATAAAGAACCCATTCATTTACAATGATGACCCAGTCCATCCCGATCCAACAATCATGATGGACCGGGCCAGTTAAATCAAAATGGAAATCGAATTATCAAAGAAGAAAATATTTTTCTGAAAAGAATGTCTTCCAAAAAGAAGTGTTCTCTAGAAAAAATGTTTTCCAAGAAAAAAATATTTCCCAGAAAATATTTTCCATAAAAATAAAGTTTTCCAAAAGAAAATAAATTGATCTTTTACATGGACCATTGGAAGAGTACTAAAATACCCTTTTGTGTCAAACCAGGATGTTAGCCGCCGGCGATAACCCAATCGATCAGTTAGTCAAAACAACCGTCATAGGAATGCACCCTGTAGAGAAGATCAATTTTGGGAGATTCATGTTGAGGAGTGCTCTTTACTTCCATGAGTTTGAGATAGACTGGAACCTCTTACATGCTATGGCTAAGCGATGGAACCCCTATCTTCACATATTCCATTTGGGGTATATGCATTTATGCCCTACTCACGAGGATTATTACGGCATCATGAGGATATCTACTTCAGGACCTCTAGTCAGGCCCTCATTGAAGACCGGATATTCTGGTGAACTCGCCACAGGGCTAAACATTTCCAAGGAAGAAGTCAAAGTCTTAGTCAATGACGGGAGATTGAACTTAGTACCGTTATTGGGCCCGTATCGCTCCCGCAGTCACCCTATCAATGTAAAACCCGAAGCCTGGCGAGCCACTAGAGACTATCGATTGTGCCTAGGAATTCTAGCCCAATACATACTGACCTCCAATAGTGATGGCCAAACTATCCCTGAATCCTTCATAGATATAGCCTCTCAACTCTCAAGGAAAGCCAACCCAGTACCTCTCATCCTAGCTGAAACCTTCTCAGGTTTAGATGCCATAAAAAATGGTGAGCGGGAAAGCTTCAAGGGAAGCCCCTACTTACTCTATATGTGGCTTTGTGATCGTCTCAAATCGTAGAGGTTCCCTCAAACCTCGAATATGGCCCAGAACATTTTTTCCAAGAGAAACCTGTTAGTGCGTCACAATTCAGTCAAAGCTTGGAGCAAATGGTTAGACTCTCGCCTCGCCTGTCATATCGATTTTAGGTGCCTTGGTGGATGACTGATCCCCCTGTTCTAGGAACCAAAGGATCCTACTATGTCCGTCTGATTGGTTTAGAAGAAACATCTTTTTACCATCCTAATCTAATCCCAGAATAGTACGATGTACCTACAGAGTTATCCTTATCTCAGCACAAAGCTTTCTTTTCCCCCTAGCCTTTAACTGAAAAGTTAGTACACCTCATTGAGAAAGCTTGGAACAAGCGCACCTTAGGGTATCCAGACGGACTAGCAGAATTCAGAGAGCCAGTTGTTAGAGCCAAGAGGGTCAAGCCTGACAACAACCCTGATGACCATCAAGACAAAGCCAAGCGTCCATGTAAAAATAGTTCAAAACAAATTTGTTGAAAGATGTTTTAATAAGAACATATTGTTTATCATTTTCAATAAAACTATCTTTCTTTTCAATATTTATTTTCTTTTCAAATACTCATTGCGTGAATGGATTAATTAATGGATTGGTGCACGTACCTCAATAAAATGATTCTTAAAAATGTTATCAAGGGGGTAATACTGAAATTGACTGAATCTACCTTTGATGGGGTCATATAGGATTATCATTGCGCCCAAACTCAAGCGTCCACTTCCTAGTTGGAGTCGTAAGTCCAGTCGGTTAGAAAGAACCACAGTACCAAGTCAACAAGCAGAGATGGCTTCAGAATCTGAGCTCACAGAGATCCGTAAGATCTTGGCAGCCTTTGCCAATGATATCAGCAATATAAAAGGCAAAGTGGAAATGTTAGAACAGACCTCGGAATCGACGGGAATTCCTTTAGATGACCCAAAGGGGAAAAAGGTTGAAGAGAAACGTCCACGTGAAGTCTTCGAGCTCGACGGAGACGAAGAGTATGTTGATGAAAATCCGGCGTTATCTAATAGAATGTCTCAATTGGAGTCAGCGATGAAGAGTATAAAGGGTATTGATGAAATTGCAGCAGGCATTGAAGCTTTGAATCGCATCCCTAGAATCCATTTGCCAGAAAAGTTTGTGATGCCTGAAATGGACAAGTTCAGTGGGACAGGGTGTGCGAAAACACATCTTAAGGTGTATGTTACCAACATGCGCACTATGGGGTCAGCGACGAACAGATGACATTGTTGTTCCAAAGAACTCTATCGGGATCAGTACTACGTTGGTTAATGTCTCAAGATCCAGTTACTGTGGGTACATGGGAAAACATGTCAAAGGCCTTCTGGCATCAGTATAAGTACAGTACCGAGATTGAGACTTCAAGAAGGGATTTGGAAGCAACTAAACAGAAAAATGGGGAGACATTCACTGATTTCATTGGTCGCTGGAGGGCCAAGGCTTCTCAAATGTGGGATAGACCTTCGGAGAAGGAACAAGTAGCAATTATCCTAAAGAACCTCTCTCAAGGATATGCTCAACACCTAGTGGCCCAATACCTCCCTACTTTTGAATCCTTGTTGCAAGCCGGGAGCCAACTCGAGGATGCATTTGCCTCTGGGATCCTTTCTAACCCCTCAGATAACAAGCCTAAGAAACCATATGTTCCCAAACCCAACATCAACCATACTTACATCGCCAATACCTCAGTTACCCCAGCTCAACCCCCAACCCGGACTAATAACCAGGTTCACCCAAGTCAACCTCGGACTCCGCGTCAGTTCACCAATCTAGGGATGAGTCTCACTGTAGCGCTTCACAAATTGATGAAAAAAGGGCTTCTTACCCCTATCCAACCCCGACCTTTACCTAATCCCTTGCCAGCTGGACACAATGCTAACGTGTTCTGCGAGTTCCATCAAAATCCTGGCCATCACACGGATCGATGTATCACCTTGCGCCATGCCATTCAAAACCTTATTGACAACAAAAAGGTCACCATCCCTAGCCCACCAAATGTCACCACTAATCCACTACCTGCTTATCAACCTCCACCAACCCTGAACATGGTTTCTCACACCCCATTACCATTCGACCCTGTTTCTCTCATCCATCCAATCCAAGTTAAACCGCCCAGTTACCCCCTTGCCGGGATAGCCTTCACTGATGAGGTTTTCACCACAAACTATGAACCATTTGATTTAACCTCGGATGATACCTATTGTTTATCCCCGCCTCGTTACGATAGTCCCGCGTTCACTAGTTACTTGTTGGCCCAAATGAATCTGAAAAATCCTGAACCTTTGACAGCCGAAGATCCATACTTGTTGACTGAGGAAGATGAGCCTTTCCCCCTTTCCTGTGATGAAGTTAGACATATGACTCGAGGGGGAAGAGTTTTTAAGCCACAAGAACTCTGTGTTGAAAATCCTGCAGCCCTGGCAAGAAAAGAAGGAGAAGATCCCACTAAGGAAAGCATCGAAGAGGATAACTCCGTGATCAAACAGTTGAAAAAATCAGGGGCCAATATCTCAGTATGGGGTTTACTCATGGCTTCCACTGCTCATAGGGAAGCTGTTCTCAAAGCACTAAACACAGCCCAAGTCTCCCTTGAAACGTCTCCAGATCAGCTGGCCAGTATAGTGGGGGCAACTTACGTGGAGAATATCCTATCCTTCTCGGACTCAGATCTCCCAAAAGAAGGGGCAAGCCATACTAAGCCGTTGCACATTACAGTTGACTGTAAGGGAATGAGGGTACCTTTGGTTTTGATTGATAACGGGAGTGCACTGAACGTTTGCCCGCTGAAAACGGCTACTTGCCTCAGGTTTAAGGCTGAAGATCTCAAACCTACTAATCAAGGTGTTAGAGCCTATGATAACACCAAGAGGGATGTATTGGGAATTTTGCACCTTAGACTGTCCACAGGCATAGCTGAATTTCCTGTGGAATTTCAAGTTATTGATATCCAGTCTTCTTTCAATTTACTGTTAGGGAGACCATGGTTACACCAGATCAAAGCCATCCCTTCTACACTACACCAGAAGGTCAAATTTATCAAGGATGGGCTGGTAATTACTCTTCATGGAGATGCTGAAATTGTAGGGATCATAAATAATACTGATGCTAAGGATAAGCCGTTGCTTGAGATTCAACAAGAACAACAGGGAGTAGAGCTCAGTGGGTTCGAATTTGAAAAGATTTGCTCAGTCCAATGGGATCAAGCCATGAAAGAGTATTTTCCAATGGAAAATACCTCTAATTGCTGCATGGCCAATATATTCAAGAAAATGAGATTCTTCCCTGGTATGGGCTTAGGTCGCAAGCAGCAAGGTATTAAAGAGGCACCAATGATTAAAGAGGCCATCGGCACATTCGGACTAGGATATAAGCCTACTAAGGAAGATTGGGCCCAATACTGGAAGACAAAACGGGATAAGGCCATTGCTAAAAGGCAAAGGCGTACCACAGATCTCATTAAAATGAAGCCCTATCGAAAGACCCTCAATAGTTATTTCGTGAAAGAAGGAGAAGACTTCCACTACTGCGGATTCCCAAAGCCGTTCATTGATCACATCACAGGTACTCGTCTGCCGGGGTTTGAAATCTTCTTTGGCATGGAATGGCCCGAAAAAGAAGCAAGCATAGAAGTTAAGGAGAAGAAAGTTGAAGACTGGCAGCTTGATCTGGACTCCCTCAACATCGATCAGCTATTCATTGAAGACCATAGTGTTTTAGTGTTGTCAGTTGAGAAAGGGATCCCAAATCCTCAGTCTGTAATCAAACCCGCTGTTGGGGTTCTATCAAATTATCATGTAATCAGTCCTGTGTTGCATGTCAAGGCTGGGTCTGTCGGTCCCATTAGTCCTGTTCAGTCTGACATGCCAGTTGAGTCATTTATTTCCAGTTGAGTCATTATTTCTGCTGAGTCTGTTGCTTCTAGGGAGTCTGTTTTTCCTACTGAGTCGAGTGAGTCTGTCAAGTCTGCAATGAGTCCTGTTACCCCATCTCTTTTTAATGAAATGAAAGAAATTTTTGATTACCCCGAGCGCAATAATAATTCAACTAATAATCTGGCTTCGGAGGGAGAGTCTTCTGACGAAGAACCTCCCCCTGAAATAATCAAATTACTTAAACAAGAAGAGGAACGTCAGGCTCAACCTCTAATAGAGGAAGTAGAGGTTATCAACCTCGGAACAAAAGAAAGTCCTCAAGAAATTCGTATAGGGGTCACTTTATCTCCTGATGAACGCAAAGGGATAGTAGATTTACTCAGAAAGTTCAAAGACGTATTCGCGTGGTCTTACGAGGATATGCCGGGGGTAAGCACAGATATTGTCCAACATCGGATTCCGTTATATCCTGATGCTCGACCAATCAAACAGAAACTTCGACGTATGAAGCCGGAATGGACTTTGAAAATCAAAGAAGAAGTTACGAAGCAGATTAACGCTGGATTTTTGGAAGTAGTAGAATACCCTGAGTGGATTGCTAATGTCGTCCCAGTACCGAAAAAGGATGGAAAAGTTAGAATGTGTGTGGATTTTAGAGACTTAAACAAAGCAAGCCCAAAGGATAGTTTCCCTTTACCACACATAGATGTTCTAGTAGACAGTACAGCAGGACACGCGTTGTTGTCCTTCATGGATGGATTTTCAGGGTACAATCAGATAAAGATGGATCCTCGAGATATGCAAAAGACGTCGTTCATCACACAGTGGGGGACCTTCTGCTACAAGGTCATGCCTTTTGGTTTGAAGAACGCTGGAGCTACCTATCAAAGAGCAGCCACGACTTTACTACATGACATGATACACAAAGAGGTCGAAGTCTATGTAGATGATATGATAGTCAAATCCAAAGAACGACTAGGGCATGTTACTGCGTTAGAAAAATTTCTCACAAGGATTCAAAAGTACCAACTCCGCCTCAACCCACAGAAATGTGTATTTGGAGTAACTTCTGGAAAGTATTGGGGTTTGTAGTCAGTCAGAGAGGGATCGAAGTAGACCCTGTAAAGATTAAAGCTATCCAAGAGATGCCACCGCCCGAGACTGAAAAGCAGATTCGAGGTTTTCTGGGCAGAATCCAGTATGTTAGCAGGTTCATCGCTCAACTCACCAATGTCTGCGAACCTATTTTCAAGCTTCTCAAGAAGAATGAACCAACAGTTTGGAATGAGCAATGTCAAAAGGCTTTCGACCAAGTCAAGGAGTATCTTTCAAACCCACCTATTTTGGTCCCACCTACACCGGGTGAACCACTTCTTCTTTATCTGTCAGTCACAGAAGAAGCTATGGGATGCATGCTTGCACAGTATGACAAAGATACTCGCAAAGAAAGGGCCATCTACTACATCAGCAAGAAGATGTTAGAGTATGAACGAAAATATTCATCCTTGAGAAAACTTGCTTAGCACTGGTATGGGCTACTCAGAGACTCCGGCATTATATGCTGTCTCATTCAATTATCCTATTATCTCGGATGGATCCTCTCAAGTATCTTTTTGAGAAACCGGCGTTAACAGGGAGAACCGCGCGATGGTTACTGTTGCTATCAGAGTTTGACATCACGCATGTTACGCAGAAAGCCATCAAGGGGAGAGCTGTAGCAGAATACTTGGCAGATCACCCTGTAGTAGAAGGAATAAGGCCTGTCGATCAATTCCCAGATGAGAACATCTTGCACGTTAAAGAAGAACCGCAGAACCAAACATGGCAGTTATACTTTGATGGAGCGGCCAATCAAAATGGGTATGGAATAGGGGCAGTCTTGTTATCTCCAGAAGGGTGCCATATTCCTATCGCTATTAAGTTAGCCTTTTCGAACACTAATAACACGGCTGAATATGAGGCGTGCATCGCGGGGCTCGAAGCTGCTTTGAACCTAGGCATTACAGAAATTGAGGTTTTCGGGGATTCAGCCTTGGTCATACATCAGTCATTGGAAGAATGGAAGACTAGGGATGAAAAGTTGAAACCCTATCATGAGTATTTGCTAAACTTAGTCAGTAAGTTTAAAGCTATCCTGTTCCAGCACTTGTCAAGGGAGGATAACAGATTTGCTGACTCCTTAGCAACTTTATCTTCAATGATCCATTTGCCCCCTGGCATGGAATTGAGACCGATCACTGTTGAAGTCAAAGACAAACCCGCGTACTGCCATCAGATCAACATTGCTACTCGACTACCCGATGGAAAGCCATGGTACACAGACATAAAGAAAGTGTTGGAAAAACAAGAATTCCCGGAAGAAGCATCGAGGAAGAACGACAGACCCTACTAAGATTAGCATCTCAATTTATCCTGTGCGCAGGAAGCTTATACAAAAGGTCTTATGATGGGATTCACTTGTCGTGTGTTGATGAAGATCAAGCTGAGCAGATAATGATTGAACTACATTCAGGAGAATGTGGCCCTCACATGAGTGGGAAAATGTTAGCTAAGAAGATTATGAGACAAGGATACTATTGGCCCACGATGGAAACAGATTGTCATCACATGGTCAAAACCTGTCATAAGTGCCAAATACATGCGAACTTGATACATGTGCCGCCATCTCAATTAGTGGGTCTGACTTCACCATGGCCATTCTCAGTCTGGGGAATTGACATTATTGGTAAAATATCGCCTAAGGCATCAAACGGGCACGAATACATTCTGGTTGCCATCGATTATTTTACCAAATGGGTTGAAGCTGCCTCTTATGCTGTCCTCACTGCGTCTCGAGTTGCAAAGTTTATTCAAACGAACATCATCAGTCGATACGGGGTACCTTCAGAGTTGATCTCCGATAACGGGTCGCACTTCAAAGCTGAGGTTATCAAATTGTGTTCAAAGTTCAAAATCTCACACCATAAATCATCTCCTTACCGACCTCAGACTAACGGAGCAGTCGAAGCAGCTAATAAGAATATTAAGACTATCCTCAGGAAAATGTGTCAATCACATCGAGATTGGTCAGAAAAACTGCCATTTGCATTATGGGCATATCGAACCTCAATTCGATCCTCCACTGGAGCTACTCCCTACTCCTTAGTGTATGGCATGGAAGCAGTCTTGCCAGTTGAAATGGAGATTCCGTCTCTCAGGGTTCTGTTAGAAAGTCAGTTGTCAGAAGCAGATTGGGTTCGCCAACGGTATGAAGAATTGAATTTGATCGAAGAAAAACGACTAAGAGCATTGTACCACGTGCAAGCTTATCAAAGAAGAGTCGCCCGTGCGTTTGACAAGAAAATCAAGGCCCGTCACTTACAAGTCGGGGATTTAGTACTCAAAGAGAACAGGGCACCTATTTTTGATCCCAGGGGAAAGTTCAAACCAAATTGGGGAGGTCCGTTCATCGTCAAAGAAATATTACCAGGAAAAGCTGTCAGACTTCAAGATCATGATGGAATCGAATTACCAGAACCAACCAACCTTGACCAAATCAAACGGTACTACATTTAAGGAGGCCATCTTTGGCCGAATCAATTTCCTTGCTACCCAGTTCATTATCTCCTTTCTCAGCCCTTTGCAGCCTTTTCAAAAAAAAAAATATATTGTGCCTTTTATTTCTTAGCCTGATCACCTAACCTAGGGGAGGGAAGATTCGAACTACGTTTTGGTCTGATCCCAAAATTCTGGGGTACGTAGGCAACCTGAGAAGTTATTTCAGGCCCGACCACATCAAAATAAAAAAAAATATTTCCCCACACAATAAAAAAAAATCAAGAAAAAATTCAAAAGAAAAAAATTGTCAAAGTGGGAAAGAAAATTCAAGAAAAAGAAAATAATTTAAAAGGAAATGCCACACAAGGGGCATTTGGGTTTTTGAGCCTCAAAATCCCTTTCTTTTTATACCCAGTCCTAAGCTTACCTATAAAAGTCCTCCTAAGTACCGCATGAAAAGTCAAGGAAGATAGCAAAGCATGATCAGACAGTAACTCTAGAAGTTCAGAGGAGAAAAAGAAGATAAAAAATGATGAAGCCTGCTAAGTTGAAAACCCGAAAAGGGCGACTTAGGCAAAAATTAAGGCAAGCTCGCAAGGTTGAAAATCTGAAAGGACAACTTTGACAACAATCAGAGTCAAGAAAAAAAAAAGAAAAAAAAGCTCGCTAGATTGAAAACTTGAAAAGGCGATCTAGGCAAAAGTTAGAGCAACCAAAAAAAAGAGAAGAAAATCCCAAGCTGAGAGCGGTCCGAGCTGAAACATCAGAAGTCCGAATAATCAAGTTCAATATTTAGCTTAAACCAGGCATAGACTCAGAAGCCACAAGTATCTTGTCTACGATCGATCTGAAAATGTTTACTTCCCAAGTGAACCAAGGGAGATAAGGGTGAATTCTATGATGAGTCTCGAAAGGAAATAATTTTGTACTCTTGAGCCTGACTCAAAACCTTCAATAAAATTAATCAAAATTAAAAGTTGAATCTTTATTGCGCTTGTGGTAATCAATTATTTCAAACCTTCATACAAAGGGCATTTTCTTTCTTCTTTTCTCCCTTACACTAGGGGCATTTTTTTATTTGTTGCACGATGTGTTCAATTATTTTCAAGGCCATGTTCATTGTCAAACTAGGGGCATTTTGTTTTTGAGCAATGTTAATCCTAAAAAAATAATAGGAATCCCAAACTTAAGGTTACCCTCTTGATAACAGTTTTTTGAAAAACTTTTGAGGTTCAAAAGAAATAAAACTCAGGTTTTAAATTCATAAAACTTTTTGATAAATCCTTGAGGTTCAAACAAAAGCATTTTTGATTCACATAGGAGATATGACATTCTTTCGTTTTCCAGATCCAATCATTCTTGGAATCGATCATTTCTCTTCCAGATTCATTATCTTCCAGATTTATTCGTTCTCCGATTCGTTTTAATCAGTTTTCTCCAAATTCGTTCATTCTTTCCCAAAATTCATTCATTCCTCTGCCAGTTTTGCTCAGTTACCGCCAAGGGTTATCTTGGATTATGCTCAGATGCCGCCGAGGGTTTTTTTTGGAACTATGCTCAGATGCCGCCGAGGGTTTTCTCGGAACTATGCTTAGTTACCGCCGAGGGTTTTCTCGGAACTATGCTCAGATGCCGCCGAGGGTTTTCTCGGAACTATGCTCAGATGCTGCCGAGGGTTTTCTTGGAATTATGCTCAGATGCTGCCGAAGGTTTTCTCGGAATTATGCTCAGATGCCGCCGAGGGTTTTCTCGAAATTATGCTCAGTTACCGCCGAGGGTTTTCTTGGAACTATGCTCAGATGCCGCTGAGGGTTTTCTTGGAACTATGCTCAGATGCCATCGAGGGTTTTCTCGGAACTATGCTCAGTTACCGCCGAGGGTTTTCTCGGAACTATGCTCAGATGTCGCCGAGGGTTTTCTCAGAACTATGCTCAGATGCCGCCGAGGGTTTTCTCGGAATTATGCTCAGATGCCGCCGAGGGTTTTCTCGGAACTATGCTCAGTTACCGCCGAGGGTTTTCTCGGAACTATGCTCAGATGCCGCCGAGGGTTTTCTCGGAACTATGCTCAGATGCCGCCGAGGGTTTTCTAGGAATTATGCTCAGATGTTGCCGAGGGTTTTCTCGGAACTATGCTCAGTTGCCGCCGAGGGTTTTCTCGGAATTATGCTCAGATGCCGCCGAGGGTTTTCTCGGAACTATGCTCAGTTACCGTCGAGTGTATTCTCGGAATTATGCTCAGTTACCGCCGAGGGTTTTCTCGGAACTTTGCTCAGTTTATGCTCAGTTTATATTCAAATTATGCTCAGATTATACTCAGATTTTACTCAAATTTATCTCAGATTTTAAATCACACACTTGCACAGTTGTTATATCAGTCAAGGAGAATTTTTTAAATTCAAGGATCTGACACTGCCAGTGAGAGCTCGCGCTCAAGGACCTGACAACCTTTTTAATTCGGGGAGAGCTTACCCTCAAGGATCCGAACACCTTGACGAATTGTTAAATCAGCCTGCAAAATGAACTGTCACTAGCTTTGGCATTCAGATATCGTACTATCTACCAAAATAGATTTGCTATCTAGTTTGCTTCAACCCTCTGCCAAAGAGGCGCATCTGTAGACACCCCATTTTTGCATCCGCCTGATTAATCAACTCGTCAACCCGATCGCAATGATTCCCAATGATGGATGTGTATTCCATTGCTTTATTTTGTTACCAGATGTGTTTCAGAAATCCGGATGAGGTATCTCAAACTGACAAAACCTTAGAAACCACGCTACGTTAAGAAAATACGACCCCAGAAACATAGAAATCATCATCTTGCAGACCAAAAAGAAGCTTCACGATAAAAATCACTAAAAAATGGCCAAATTACCAAAATACCCCTAATCTCAAAACAACCCTAGAGCCTACGTTACGCTTAGGAAACTCTCTTAAACACATAAAACAGCAAATCGAAACCAAATAAATCATTTCACCAATTTTAACAGAATTCGACAAAATTACGAAAATGCCCCTCATTAAGTTCACAACTATTTCATACAAAAAATTTCATAAATAACAAAAACTAATATTTCCATTGAATCCCTTACGAAAAATCGATTCTAAAACATCCTAGAACATTAAAAACCGACTTGAAACGTGAAAAGTCATCTCCGGGGGTAAAACGATAATTTCACAATTTTCATAATTAAAAAATTCGAAATTAATAAATAAAATATTAAATAATTAAAGTGAAACATTAATGAAATTAATTTAAAAATTTCAACCTAAAAAATCGATTAATCGGACTCTCAGGCAAAATTGTTGAGGGTTCGTGGGATATTTCTTTAAGGACCCCTCCATTTTGGGGTCCAAAGAATTAAAGAAATAATGAAGGGGGGTTCTCCAAAAATTAAAAGTAAATCAAGCAAGACTGAAGTCAAGGTATTAAAGTCAATCAAGTGAAACTGAAGTCAAAATTAAAGTCAATTAAGCAAGACTAAAGTCAAGATATTAAAAGTCAATCAATTAAGACTAAAGTCAAAACATTAAAAGTCAATCAAATAAGGCCAAAAGTCATAATAGAGTTCTAATTAAATAATAACTCAATCTAATAGAGTTCTAACTTAAAAAAAATTCTACCTAAAACAATTCTAACTAAAACACAATTCTACCTAAAATAAGTCTAACTAAAACACAACTCTAATTAAAAGATCTCTAATTAAACACTAACTCTATCCAAATCAACCCCTAAAAACATCTATAAATAGAGGTGCTCACACCCTATTTTCGTATCAAATCATAAACCCTAAGAGAAGTAGGTCTAGAAGCCCCCATAGCATCCCATAAACCCTAGTTTTGGAGTCCTAACTCCTTACCTAACATCCCTCCTTCAATTTTAGCCTAGAAAACACCTAAAAACCTTCCAAAAACATCCCAAAATTCACAAAAAACTTGAAGAGTTCAAATATAAAAATAAGGAGATACCTTGCATCGGAGATCCGAAATCAAATCCGGAGACAAAAGAAGCAAGAGAGTATGGTACAAGGAGCTGTTTTTGTCAGATCTGAGGGAACAAAATCCTTGCTATCGGAAAGGTATAAAAATTTTTATTTTTATTTTTATCTAGGTTTTTAGCAATGTGATTTATTTGGAAAGTTAGTAGAGACCGGCTTTGGCCGGGCGGGATTGGTGCCTAACACCTTCCAACCCCGTAACGTGATCCCCGAAATCTTTTTCTCTTTCGTAGATTAGTTTACCTTTTTTAGAGTCAGTTTGGTTCCTAGACCTTAACAACTAGGTGGCGACTCCCAAACCTCAAGAGTCAAAAGCGGATCCGCGCACCCCGCGGATCGAGGGCGCTTTCACCTGCCATCTGTATAAGTTCAATAGTTGTTTGAGTTTTTGGTTTTGACTTTCAACATATTGTTTAATCTGTTTTTTGGTATGTTGAGAGTGTGTGTTGAAGAATTTGGTGATGCAAGGTTGTTATTTGCCCAATTTTAAATTTGGGTTTCTAAATTTTCGTGCATTTGGGGAGTTTTTTTGGGGGGAAGATTAGAACATGAATTGTGAAATATTTGTTTATCTGAAGTTGACTTTGGTGCACTTTGGTCTTGAAACTTTGTTATGCTTTGGTGAGTTTATAGAGGCTTGACATTTTGGGGGTTTTTTTGATTTGTTTGTGATGGAGTTTCAGATATTTTGTATTTAATTTGGTTCATGGGTGGTCTTTGTTTTTGCCTTATTTATATATAGTGATGTGTAATTTGGATTTTGGTTGGTGAGTTAAGATTATGCATTTGGGGAGTAATGGGCTTTGTTTTTTGAAGGTTAAGGGTCCTTCTGATGTTAAATGTGAACCAAAAAATAGATTAATTAATGATGGGAATCAGCAGGGAATGTAATAGGGTTGAAATATATCTTGAGTTTTTCAAGAATTGAGGTCGTGTAAAATTGCTCTAGTTGAGGATGGACATCTTGGTTGGCAAATGTCATATTAGTAGTTATTAAATTCAACATAGTGCCTTTAATTAGGAAGCTTTGCAATCTAGAAAGATCTCTTATTCGTTGAAAAAGGGATGATGAGATGGTAAGTTCATGAAGGTGTTGTAAAGCAATGGAACTCTGGAGTCAACTGAAATCTATATACACGAAAGGTAATAGGTCCCCCACTGTATGGACTATAGAGAGTAGTGGAGTGTATACTTTAATTTCAATTTTTGGTAAATATGTTGAAATGTTCAAGGAAGTAGGTGGAGGCATGGTTTAAAATATCGAATGTATCAGCCGATATCATATCTATTTTTTCATTGGCAGAACATTGAATTGATACGATATTTTAAACGTTGGGTGGAGGATCTGATGAAATCTTGACCCTCATTTGTAAATATGGTCGACTTCTAAATCGGTCAGGTGTTGAGACACTCTAAAGATGTAGTAGTAATAGTAATAAGAAGAGTGGGAATTGTTTATCAACAAGAATTTGTAATATTTGGCAGTTATGGCAATTCTTTCTATATCATCCTCGCATTCGTAGAATTAGAGTTGACATAGATTGAAGGTTGTTGATATAAATGAGTGTAGCTTTTGCAAGCAAAAGGGTGTTGGTTTCATTGCTAACTCACATCTAACTTATTCAGATATTTATTATATTCCTCAACTTATTTTGAGTCTTACTTTTGTTAGTCAATTAAGTGATTCTCAATTTTTGGTTCATTTCACATCTATTTCTTGTTATGTGTAGGACCTTCATTCACAGAGAGGTTTATACTTGTTGGAAGCACTTCATGTTTTTATCATTATTGCTTTTAGTGCGATTTTTATTTTGTTTAATCAAACATTTGAAATGTTTGTTATTGACTAGATATGCCTCCTAAAGAAAAAAGAGCAAATTGGACAACAGAGCTTAAGAATTTGTTTATCAATCTATGCATTGAAGAAGTCAATCAAGGTGGGAGGTCAGGAGGGAGCTTGAAATCCCATTGTTGGATAAGGATAATTACTGAGATAAAAAATATTACAAAAGAAGAGTTGACTCAACGACAACTAAAGAATGAATGGGATTATCTAAAAAAGCTCTACGGTGTTTGGGTGAAACTTACGACCACCACCGGTCATGGATACAACGCTGAGACGAATACCTTCGATTGGCCGGATGATAAATGGGACGACTTCATTAAGGCAAATTTCAAAACTATTTTTTTTTTCTATTTTTATTTCAAATTGTGGATGAAACATTCTAATTAGGCTAAATACATTTCATGTCACAGAAATACCCTATTGCGAAATAATTTCGTACGAATTCATTGAAGGATGTAAAGAAGTTGGCTATTTTGTTTGAGTGCACCTTGGTAGAGGGAAACAGTGGATGGGGTCCACATCGAACAGGATTGCCTGTAGATTCTGTTGCATCTACAAATTTGGAAGATGATAGTGCACAAAATTTGGATGCATTTAACGAAGAAGAGGAAATGACCATACCTACTGCTCCAAATACCCAAGATGCAAGTCAAGATCATCAAGAATTTGTTCGTAGTTCTTCAACCAGTAGGCGTCGAAAAAATAATGATTTTGCTGAGCTACAAAGTACTGTACAATCCCTTATCACTGTATTTGGAAAAGAACCTGACAATGGGCCGTTTGTTGCCGAGTGTATTAAGATATTGAAACAAATGACTAATTTGGAGAATGGGAGTCATTTTTATAATCTTGCGCTCAACACGTTTGTCAAATCGAAAGAGTATCGTGAAACATGGATGGTGCTAGATGATGAAGATGAGCGGTTGTCTTGGTTAAAGAGTTTTGTTTAAATGAATTGTGTTACTTTTATGAATGACCTTTGTATGAACATTATTATATGGTACAATAGTTTTTTATGAGTATGAGTTAGGTATTACTTTTATGAATGACCTTTGTATGAACATTATTGTGATAGATGTTTTTTACTTATATAATATTTTGTTGGTGGATGGATATATTTTTATTATAAAATTTTGTTAGTGTATTGTGTTCTTATTATAGTTTGTATTCTTATTTGGAAATAGCTATGCATCTAATGCTTATGACACCACAAGGAAGGAAAGTATTATTAGTAATACTGATGTTATTATTGGAAAGTCTGAAACGATTATCTATCACACGTGAACCTGTGAATGTATCATCATTATCTGGTGCAGAATTTATGAAGGAACTTCTAGATGAACCTTCTTCAAATTGTTATGAATTATTGAGGATGGAGAAGAGTGCATTCATTAGCCTTTGTCATTTATTTGAAGATCGAGGATGGCTTCAAGATAGTAGACATGTTAGAGTATCAGAGATGATTGCAATGTTTCTTATTGTAATAGGTCATAATTGTAGGTATCGATTAGTTAAAAATCGATTCCAGCATTCATTGCAAACCATCCACAAATACTTTCATAAAGTGTTAATTGCAATGTTACACTTTTCAAAAGAAATGATTACTATTCCATCTCTTGACGGATCCATGTAGGAAATTAGAAGTCACAGACGTCTTAGACAAATATTCAAGGTATATTTTACATAAAGGATTAGATAATTATATATATATATATATATATATACCATTAAATAACTAACATTGATGTTATTAAATTGTGAAGGGGGCAATTGGTGCGTTAGATGGAACACTCATCCACGCGTGTATTCCAGCAGATAAACAAATACCTTATAGAGGAAGAGGAAAATCCGAATGCTATCAAAATGTTATGGTTATTTGTAATTTTGATATGATTTTCACGTACGTCCAAGTCGGCTGGGAAGGAGTGGCACATGATTCACGGATCTTAATGGAGATAATTTCTTACCCTACAAATAGATTTCCAATACCTCCACCTGGTAAAAATAATCTTTATTTATTTTATATTAGGGATTAGTCATTACATTTTATAAGCTTATTGTGATGTTATTTTTTTTTTATGTAGATAAATATTATCTTATTGATGCTGCTTATACGCACACACGTGGATTTATGGCACCATATCGTAACTTTCGATATTGGTTGCCTGATTTTCATCGTGGGAGAGCTAGGGGTAAAAAAGAGATATTCAATCATTCACATGCCAAGTTGAGGAATGTAATAGAGAGGTCTTTCGGAGTTCTAAAAGCACGTTTCCCAATTTTAAAAAGGATGGCGCCATTTACTTTTTCAACACAAAGGAATATAGTGATTGCATCCATGGCAATTCACAATTTTCTTCATAGGATTTCAATGACGGATGAGCTATTTGGACAATTTGAAAATGATGATGTTCCTCTAAATATGGCTAACGATGGAGATGAGCTTCACGAGATCAATCATTTCTATGGGCAAAATGAACGGGCGTTCATGATTGATTTACGCGACCAAATTGCGAATCAACTTATCAATGCAAATCCTTGAATTTATGTGATATGTGAATTTGTATTTTAAGTGAATTATGTTAGTTGAATTTATGTTTAAACATTTTGTTTGCTGTGAATGTATCTTTATTTTCTCGTTTGTTTGTTATTAGAATACAAGTTCTTGCAAACATTTGAATTTATGTCGATGTATGTTTATTTTCATGTTTATTTTTATGCTTATTACTTGTTTTATTTATAATATTGTATTGTTCATTTAGATGGATGTAAAAATCTCATGTGCGTGTGGTGAAGGCCATTGCCAAGTTTGTATATCAGGAACTTCAAGAAATCCAGATCGTTTGTATATAAAATGTCCAAATGCGGTAATTTTATAATTTTTTTATATGACATTTCATTTGAAATCACATGTCATTATCTAAAATATAATATTTATTTGTTTGTCTATTTTAGATTGTAAATAACAAGGGATGTGGATTTTGGATTTAGTTGGATGAATTGAGATGGTGCAAATGTGGATGTGGACCATGCAAACTATTAACAACTACATCCAACAAAAATGGTAACAAAGGACGGAGATTTTATTGTTGTCCTAAATCAACGGTAAGATATTAGTTAATGGTGTTATAACACAAAAAATGATTTAATTTAATGTCATATAATGGATTAATACATTTAATTTTTATGTTATTTTTATTATAGGCAGTACACAATGGTTGTGGCTTATTCGCGTGGTACGAGGAACCGAATATTATTTCATCAACAAACGTGAAGGAAGATAAAACAAAAGTTGAATGCAAAAATAGAGAGATTGAGGAAATTTGGACAAATATTGTACAACTATGCAAGAATTTGAAAGAAAAATTAGATTTAAAAAAAGATGAATAGAATTATATGTAATTCAACATTTGGGTACAATGAATTGTATTTGTAATTTAAAATAACTGACTAGATTATCTTTTACATGTATGTTTTTTTATTATGTGTGATATAAAGTAACAGTTAAAATAGTCAAACAGACAGTATTCTGTGATTACAACGGTTGAAAGGGTAATATAGTCAATTTACCAGTTTTCAGCATTAAGTAACAAACAGTTTTATGTGATCACAGCGCTTAATTTGAATCAGTTCAGCACAATTCAGATCAATAAACAAACAGCAATTTCAGCACTTAAATTCAGCGCTTATACAGTTTCAGCACTTATTATCATTCAGCACTTATTTGTTCAGTTGTAACAAACAGCACCTCAGTCTTGAATACACCAGTCTCTTGGCTGGATCTGATCTGGAAGGAAGAGACGTCTGAGATTGACTAATATGTCCCCGGGATATCTGTAATTCCATTCCTTTTCGCTTTCGATTGTTAGTTCGGTCTGATTGAGGTGGCATAAGTTTTTCATCAATCTTGTTAAAATCCAGTGGCCTTATTGTTCCTTGAGTTTGCCCATCTAACATTTTTCTTAGCCACGGATCTTTAATCGGTTGACGTCGATCGGAACATTGCTCCCCTCTATGTCCTAACTTACCACATTCGTAACATGCCACTACTATTTCTTTTGACTGATTTAATATTATATGTTGTTGTTTCTTGTAAAACTCTTCCATCTCTTGAGTAGATATTTCAATAGTCTCGCTTCTTATGCATGGTTGTTTTCCCCGTGACTTTGCTAGTTTTGTAATTGTTTGCCTCTTATTAGATTCTAACTGTCTTTCTTCAAATAGGCTCTGAGGCGATAATTGTAATATCCCTACTTCTTCTCGCAGTCCTTCCTGTGTTGGGATGTTTACCCTCGAATCATTTTGGGATTTATCCTTAAGATGGTGGTCGAGCTTTTCTTGTATCCTCTCTAATCTCTTTGTCAGTTAACCCACCATAATCATTTGAGCCTCAAACATCTCTGATTGTATCATTTTCATATGAGCCTGCCTTTGGGATAACTCCGAGACTGCTTCTATCAACTGTTTTAACTTGGTGAGTTTATTCGACCCAGGTAGGTTGTAAAACCCCGAATTTTTAATTCCTATCTCGAGGAACAAATAAATAGTGGAATTTTAAGAAAATCTTGAAAGTGGGACTTAGGGTAAAATTGTAGGACCTTGTTCTGATCATTTTTAATGGAATTTGACCTCACCATTGGATTCAAAATGATCGAAAAATATACTTTAGCCTGTAAGCACGCTCAAATGTGAGTCCGAATATAAAAGTTGCAAAATCCTCGATTACCGGGTAGGACCAGGCTAAAACAGTGACTTTTTGTTAGAGGAATAATTTTTAAAATTCGATCATACCATTAGGTTCATAATGAAAAATTATTCAACATGGACTATTTATTTGTCATTTTTGGAGATCAGGAAGTCGACTTATTGTCAAAAATGAAAACGACATCAAGTTTAGGGGTCATCTCAGGCCAAAAATGTAAACTTTTTATAGAGATAAAATTTGTAGAAATTGACTACACCATTAGATCCGGAACGAAAAATTAGGTGAAATAGAGTATTCATTTATCAGTTTTAGAGTTCGGATGATCAAGTTATCGTCGATCAAAACAATAGGCGAAATACCGAATTCGTCCCACATTTTATATAAATAATATTTTTTAATTTTTTTTTCTCTCATCTTCCCCAACGCGTCTAAACAGCTGAGACTTATACGAAACGAAATTTTTTTCTCTTCGACCTTCCACCTCAGATCTCTCACAAACGGTTCGCCGTCGACGATCGACGCAGAAGGGAGAAATGTCCGCAGCTACGTTCTCTACAAAACCCACCCAACCTTTCTTTGTTTCACTTTCTATTTCACCCGATATCGTCAAAAATCAGTCGTATTTGGATACGGAAATTTCGAAACTTGACCTCGAATTTCGTCTGTTTCGGGGTCAAACCGTCTTCCGACGTAGAATGGAGAAACGTCCGCAGCCTCATTCTCTACACAACCCAATCAAATTCCTTCCGTTTTCTCATCTTTTTCATCCCGTATAGTCAAAAATTAGCCGTATTTTTATACGGAGATTTTCGTAACTTCGACGAGCACATCGAGATCTTCAAAACCACCGGGCCGGTTTCGAAAATCAGCCGCTTCGAAGTTCGGTCCGTCTCGATTTCCGTGTTGTTCGCATCGATTTCCGCGCACGTGCTTCAAATCCGTCGCCTAGTGATTGTAAGGAACTCTCAATTTCTATTAGTAATCGTAGATTGTGAAAATTGCATTTAGGATTTTATTAAAAATTTGTGGTGAGTTTCCAAAATATAGAATTCTTATGTTATTTAAAAATTCACGCCAGAAATTACATGTTTGATATGTTTAATTGTATTTTTAACAAATTATACGTGGGTAGGATATTTTATCGGGTTATTTCTGCCAGTTGGGTCCTGTGCACCGCTCGGACCCTGTTTTAATATAAGTTTTGTACTTTTTTCGAGGTTTTTGATAGAAATGAATTTCATAGTTAGAAAAACGATTTACTATTCAATTAACTCATGTTGAGTTGATGAATATCAGAAAATGGATGTTTTATTGAAGAGATTGAAAATTGTAAAAATCGAAAAAAGGGAAAAAGGATATGAAACGGTAAAATGTCAGAGTCACACCCGAGGGGTGATGTCTGCATTTTACGTTGTTGTGCTGTGTGTAGGTTGGTGAACAGATATCCAGGGATAATATTATTGGTTGCATGTTTATTTCCTTTCTGTTAGCGCGAGGCGCTGTTTACGTTTCCGTTATGTTATTTATTTTAGGCCGGGTGGCCATACTTGCATGGTAGGAAACTGGATATCTATTCTCAACCTTGTATTGTTAATTTCTCTTTTGTTTTCAAATGAAAATAATATATATAAGTAACTATTTTGTGAACTGTTAAAGAGTTTGTGAATGCCTGAAGGGATAGTACATCATATCATCCGGAGTGGTGTACTATCCTGGGATGTACGGTAGGGACCACCAAGCTCATACGTGGTATGGGACACGTATGAGAATGGAGTTACAACTGAAATCCGGGATATTCTTCTCTATCTTTACCAGTGAACTTGTAATGTAAAGGTGGTCGTATACGAATGGTTTGTATATTTGGGAATCACATGTACGCCTGATAGGCATAAATGAAGATGATTGGTCAGTGATCACTAACAATCTATAGTAGTCGAACGTTCTGACACATCGAAAAGAGACCCATTGCTTACGGTCACGTCAAACGGCCAGCCTGAGCCGGATAAATGGTCAACCAAGCGTGGTAAACAGCGACCAGCCACAAAATCAGGAACTAAAAGCCAGAGAAGAATTGTAACATCATGTCCCGACTGGGAGCGATCCAGTCGTGAATCCCAACTCTCTAATTCCAATACTCCACCATTGTGTATTATGTATCTGTTGCTTAGTTTGATATATAAAATGAAATGCATGTTTAATGTTTCCATTTGATCAATTAGATTTGTATAAAAATAGAATGTTATAGTGAGTAATGTTGATTGATGTAATGTCAGTTTTAAAATGTTTAGTTGCTCATCCCTGGCTATATGTACCAGTTAATCGTAGTTTATTCTGTAAAATTTTGTTTATTTTAAAATGATTCAGTATGTTTATTCGTTCATGTTAGGAGAGGTTATTGGCAGAAATTGTTGCTTCCTTACTGGGTAACCATTGTTACTCACCCTTTCCTTCTCCATTTTTTAGTCTCAGATTCAGAGCTTGGCGAGACAGGTATAGAGCACGAGTGAAGATCATCTGGTCGGTCAGATAGACAACCAGAGTTCGTCACCTGGTGAGTATTGGGGCTATACCCCCTAGTGGTGTCAGTTTCTCCAAGTAGTCTTATGGATTTGTCTTGAGTGTTAGGAATTTTGTTAGAGTGAGGAATTT
This sequence comes from Akebia trifoliata, assembly GCF_017979445.1. Lineage (NCBI taxonomy): Eukaryota > Viridiplantae > Streptophyta > Magnoliopsida > Ranunculales > Lardizabalaceae > Akebia > Akebia trifoliata. Next base: position 30,492,010 of record NC_141377.1, read on the forward strand.
TGTATAATCCTGTATATAATTTTTCTTCTTCCGCACTCTGATCTATCGAACATTATTAGACGTATATAGGCTTTCGCTAGTATTATATTTTGTTTGTTATATGTAGGATTGTATGTCGTTTATCAGGTGCAGGTTGAATCGCCTTGGAATGCTAACATAAACAGAGGAGACCATGCCGAAATTTCGAGGTGCCACCTCGTACCTTGAAATCTGACATGGGGATTTGTGTTAGTGTTCGGTGGGGTGTACTATCCTGGGATGTACGGTAGGGACCACCAAGCTCATATGTGGTATGGGACGCGTATGAGAGTAGAGTCACAACTGGAATCCGGGTCCATTCCTTTCTTATATTTACTTTCCATTTACATTAAGTTCTTTAATGAAATTAAGGTTTTACCCCCCATTTCGGAACAATGGAAATGGTTTCAAGATCCAAATCTCAAAGGATCAAAATCCGAATTTTGGTTTTAAGAACAAAACGTAGATTTCGACGTTTTCGGCAAATTTTCAAAATGTAATAACTTTCGCATTACTTTAAATTATGTTACAAAAACTATGGTGTGGAATCTCGTGATCGAGACTTTCATTTCGAAAAACCCGTTTTCAATTTCGAGAACTTTGAAAAATTGAGTTTCCGATACTTAGCCAAATTTTTACCAGCTTTCCCTATTTTTAATAGCTTTGGTCCCGTGCATCGCCGGGACCTCGTTTTGACTAAAGCTTGATGGTTTTGATGGAAATATCGAAAATGAATTTGCAAGATTGGAAATGAATGATTTGACTTGAAGAGACAAAAAGTAATGTCGAGAGAATGGGAAAAGGGATGAATCGGTAAAATGTCAGAGTCACACCCGAGGGGTGACGTCTACATTTTACATTGTATGTTGTGTGTAGGTTGGTGAAAGGATATCCATGTTATTAATGAAAGGGTTGCATGTTTATTTACGATTATGTTAGCGCGTGCGCTGAGTACTGTTATTTATGTGTAGGCCGGGTGGCCACAGTTGCATGGTAGGAACTGGATATCCATTCTCAACCCTGTTCTGTTAATTTTTCTTTCGTTTTAAATGAAAAATTATATATATGTAGCTATTTTGTGAGCTGTTAAAGGGTTTGTAAATGCCTGAAGGGATAGTGCGTCACATCATCCGGAGGGGTGCACTATCCTGGGATGTACAGTAGGGACCACCAAGCTCATATGTGGTATGGGAAGCGTATGAGAGTGGAGTCAAAACTGGAATTCGGGTCCATTCCTTTCTTATCTTTACCAGTGAACGTGTATTGTAAATGTGATCGTTTACGAGTGGAGTGTTATTTTAGGAATCACATGCACGCTTGATAGGCATAGACGAAGATGATTGGTTAGTGATCACTAACAATCTAGTAGTAGTCGAACGTTCTGACACATCGAAAAGAGACTCATTGCTTACGGTTACGTCAAACGGCCCGCCTGAGCCGGATAAATGGTCACCAGTGTGGTAAGCGCAGCGACTGGCCACAAAATCAGGAACTAAAAGCAAGATTTATGTTGTAACATTATGTCCCGACTAAGAGCGATCCAGTCGTGAATCCCAACGCTCAAATTCCATTACTCCACTACTTGTATTATGTATCTGTTGCTATATTTCGAATTATAAACTGAAAAGCATATTTATTATTTCATTGTTGCTCACTGTATTTGCATCAAATGGAAAATGTATAATGAGTATGGATGGTTGATGCTATGTGTAACTTTTAAACTGTTTAGTTGCTCATCCCTGGTTATATGTACCAGTTATTCGTAGTTTCAATTGTAAAACTTACATGTTTTAAAATAATGTAGTATGATTACTCGATTACGTTAGGTGAGGTTATTAGTAGGAATTGTTCGTGGACCTACTGGGTAATTATTGTTACTCACCCTTTCCTTTCATTTTTTTTAGTTGCAGATCCTGTGCTTGGGGAGGCGAGTGTTGAGCCATCCGTCGAGGAGCATCTGGTTGGTCAGATCGACGATCAGTGCCCATTACCCGGTGAGTATTGAGATTATTTCTCCTTGGAGTTAGTTCCTCCTAGGAGTTGTACATAGTGTCTTGGGCCGAGTGATAGGGCTATGTTAGAGTGAGGATAAATTTTTGTAATCCTGTATATTTTACCATTTTGCGCCACACTGATCTCACTTTACGCCATTCGTCACTCATTCTCTTCCATACCTTGTATGTTTTTGTCACATATTATATACAGGATTTGTTTGATTATTGTTTTATCAGGTTTGAGTTCCGTGGAACGCTAACATAAATAGATGAGACCATGCCGAAATTTCGAGGTGCCACCTAGTACCTCGAGACGGCCTTGGGATTTGTGTTAGCGTTTGGCGGGGCCTCACAGTGGCACCCCGCTAAACATTAACACAAAACCCCATGTCAAAACTCGAGGTATTAGGTGGCACCTCGAAATTTCGGCATGGTCTCCTTTGTTTATGTTAGTATTCCAAGGCGTTCAACCTACACCTAATAAACGACATACAATCCTGCATATATATATACAAAATATAACAATAGCGAAATCCTACATACATCTAATAACGAACGATAGATTAGAGTACGGAAGGATAACAAAACACGGAATTATAGAAACATCCTCACTCTAACAGAAGTCCTAACACTCAAGACACAATTCATAATAGTCATGGACAAATTGACACCACTAGGGGCTATAACCCTAATACTCACCAAGTGATGAACTCTGGCTGTCTATCTGACCCACCAGATGATTCTCACTCGTGCTCTATACTTGTTTCGTCAAGCTTCGAATCTGAAACTAAAAAATAGAGAAGGAAATGGTGAGTAACAATGGTTACCCAATAGGGAAGTAAGCAATTTCTGTCAATAACCTCTCCTAACTTGAACGAATAAAGATACTGAATCATTTTAAAATATACAAAATTTTACAGAAGAAATTACGATGAACTGGTACATATAGTCAAAGATGAGCAACTAAACATTTTAAAACTGATATTACATCAACCAACAGTACTTAGTATAACATTTTCTTTTTATACAAATCTAATTGATCAAATGGGAACATTAAATTTGCATTTCATTATATATATTAAAATAAGACAACATATACATAATACACATGGTGGAGTAGTGGAATTAGAGAGTTGGGATTCACGACTGGATCGTTCCCAATCGGGACATGATGTTACAATTCTTTACTGACTTTTAGTTCCTGATTTTGTGGCCGGTCGCTGCATTTAGCACGTTTGGTTGACCATTTATCCGGCTCAGACTAGCTATTTGACTTGACCATAAACAATGGGTCTCTTTTCGATGTGTCAGAACGTTCGACTACAATAGATTGTTAGTGATAACTAACTAATCATCTTCGTCTATGCCTATCAGGCGTACATGTGATTCCCAAATATACAAACCATTCGTATACGACTATCTTTACTGTACAAGTTCATTGGTAAAAATAGAGAGGAATAAACCTGGATTCCAGTTGTGACTCCACTCTCATACGCATCACATACCACGTATGAGCTTGATGGTTCTTACCGTACATCCTAGGATAGTACACCACTCTGGATGATATGACGTAATATCCCTTCAGGCATTTACAAACTCTTTAACATCTTACAAAATAATTATATATATATTATTTTCGTTTGAAAATAAAAGAGATATTAACAATACAAGATTGAGAATGTATATCCAGTTTCCTACCATGCAAGTGTGGTCAATCGGACTAAAATAAATAACAGAACGGAAAAGTAAACAGCGCATCGCGCTAACAGAAAGTAAATAAACATACAACCAGTAACATTATCCTTGGATATCCGTTCACCAACCTACACACAACACAACAATGTAAAATGTAGACATCACCCCTCGGGTGTGACTCTGACATTTTACTGTTTCATACCCTTTTTCCCTTTTTTCGATTTTTACCATTTTCAATCTTTCAAACAAAATATCCATTTTTTGATATTCATCAACTCAATTTGAGTTCATTGAATATTAAAATCATTTTTTTCAATTATGAAATTCATTTTTATCAATAAAATTGAAAATGTACAACACTTAGATCAAAATGGGGTCCAAGCGGTGCACAGGATGCAACTGATAGAAATAGCCCGTTGAAATATCCTACCAATGTATAATTTGTTAAAAAATACAGTTAAACATATCAAACATGCAAGTTCTGACGTGAATTTGAAATAATCGATTAAATTCTATATTTTTGGAAACTCATCACAAATTTTTAATAAAATCTTAAATGCAATTTTCACAATCTACGATTACTAATAGAAATTGAGAGTTCCTTACAATCTTTATGCGAAGGAATCGAAACACGTGTGTGGAAATTGAGGTAACTCGTACTTCGAGACGATTGATTTTCGAAATCAGCCCGGTGATTTCGAAGACTCGATGTCGTCGTCCTTTCTCCCTTCTGCGACGGAGGATGGTTTGACCCCGAAACGGATGAAATTCGAGGTCGAAGTTTCGAAATCCTCATATATACGTACGGCTGATTTTTGACGATACGGGGTGAAAAAGATGAGAAAACGGAAGGAATTTGGGTGGATTTTATAGATGTTGAGGCTGCGGACGTTTCTCCTTTTTGCGTCGGTTATCGACGACAAGCCGTTTGTGAGAGATCTGAGGTGGAAGATTTGAAAAAAAACAAATTTTATTTTTTTAAAATATGGGTTGCTGTTGGACGGGTTGGAGAAGATGAAGTGAAAAGAAAAAAAATAATTAAAATTTTATTTATATAAAATTATTTATATAATTTGACCATCTGGAATCCAAGACTAACAAATGAATACTCTATTTTCTCTAATTTTTCATTTTGGATCTAATGGTATGGTCAATTTTTGCAAATTCTATCTCTAACAAAAATTTACATTTTTCGCCTAAGGTGACTCCTAAACTTGACGTCGTTTTTCATTTTTGACGATAATTCGACTTTTGATCTCCAAAAATAACAAATAAATAGTCCATATTCAATAATTTTTCGTTACAAACCCAATGGTATAATCGAATCTTAATAATTCTTCTTCTACCAAAAAGTTACTATTTTAGCCTGGTCCGACTCGGTAATCGAGGATTTTACAACTTTTATATTAGGACTCGCATTTGAGCGTGCTTACAGGCTAAAATATATTTTTCGATCATTTTAAATCCAATGGTGAGGTCAGATTCCATTAAAAATGATCAGAAACATCCTAAAGTTTTACCCCTAAGTCCCACTTTCAAGATTTTCTTAAAATTCCACTATTTATTTATTTCTTCGAGATACAAATTGAAAATTCGGTGTTTTACATTTTTGGTACAAAACGCAATTTTCCAAGTGAGGGCACAAGTTAACAAGACCCTTCAATTTTTTTTATATATAAGAATCTTGAATAAAAACATGGGTGATTTACCAAAACATGCATTGAAAATTATCAAAATGGCACACCGTTCATTTTCATTCCGAAATCGATAAATTATTGCTTTGAGAATTAAAATATTTTCGTTAAAGTGGAGTAAAAAATTCACTATTTTATAAAACCTATCTGTTTTTAACAGTTTTACTAAAATTAAAATAGGAAAAACAAAACTTTTACTATTCATTTCAAACATTTACTGTTTTTTTTTTCTTTAAAAAAAATAAATTTTGAAAACGGTAATTTATTAATTATGGAATTAAAATGAATAATACATCATTTTGATAAATTTTCAATTTTACTGTGCCGTTTTGGTAATTCTCTCTTGAAACATTGAGTGTTTAGTGGCAATGTTCAACAAGTGCTTTATGCGGTTTAGAAATGCTTCCAAACACCGAAGGCATCATATTCGATTGGAACATTTACACTTCAAATATATGGCTTTTTTATTCCGTTCATTTCCCCAGCCATAGAAGCTTGATGCCAAAAGTGATTCCAAGTAGCTTCGATTTCTAGTCTGCTTTTGGCTTCGAATTCAGAAGTTGAGTGCTTCCCAACACGATTTTGACTACCAAAACTTCTTTGGATGGGCAGAAAGTTAAAATCAGCTCCTAGAAACTTCACTAAACACAACCTTAAATTATAAAAAAAAAAATTCTTATTTAACTCTACTAGTATTGTTACCATTTTTCAGGCCAACAATGTTGATTTTTACATAAATGGGCATGACCATTGCCTAGATGTCACGACCGTGTTCTTTCGAAGCGAGGTCGTGCGGCGCAAGGGGGTGCTAATCTACAAGCATGCTTGTTAAAATGATTGTACACCACAAACGTAACAAACAAACAAGTAAACGGGGCAACACGAGGCAAAACCCGGAGACAACTTTGCTGATATAATATTAATTACACGACGTAAAACATTACAAAAACATAAAGATGCGTTATAAAGCAATAGATGATCCTATGACAAGCGGGACTTCACGTAGCTTGGGTCGAGGGCTTCAGTCAACGTGGGTGCAGGTCGAGGATTGGGAAGCACTAGACACTCTTCCTACAAGGTGTATAATATTTCTTTCCTAGGTTTTCAGGCCAGTTATACTCCCTTTATTACAAAAATGCCACTAAGCTAACAGATATGCCCTAGCACAGGGTTGACATGGTTTCATATTGAGCCTTAGATAGTGTTACATGGGTGCTCCCGGGTGACTCCGGGATGAGCTTACACCTAACTCTAGGTGATAGAATTTATGGCCGACACAGACTCCCCCACCTGTTCTGCAGACGTCCTCGTTGTATTCTTCTGACAAAATCTTCAATCTTCTGCTTGAAAGATAGTAGGTTCTCTATACTCTCCTTAGTAGCTTCACATTCTGGCATGTTCTTCTGTGTGATGAAGTACTTCACGTGCTGTTGCTGGCTGGAATTGCTACTGACTTGACACTTTCTAGAACTTTGTTGACAACACGCTCTGGCTGAATAACTGAATGAGAAGATGTACGTGTTGGAATGCTGTGCGCGGTATCTGCTAGATCTGCATGGTACGACTTGAGACATATTGCATTGAAGACAGGGTGAATGCTGCGTAACCTATGCGATAATCAGAGTTTAGCAAATATGTACGTCCTTGGATTATGTCTCCTGTAGCCTAAAACAATAGTGTGCGAAGTTAAACAATGTTGGCTTATGATAATTTCAAAAGGACTCTTGTTGGAGGAAGAGCTTTTCTGAAGTTTGAAATTGAACAAATTCGTCAAATTCATAAGTTTGGCATTGGCAAGATGTCTAAAATACTCCAACATGGAATTGAATCTCTCCGTTGGCCAATCTGATTGAAGATGTCCACTGGTTGAAAAGTCTAGTTGAAACCCAAGTAAGCTGCATAGTTTGTCCCATAACTTCCTTGTGACTCTTGAATCTCTGTCGCTGACAATGCTTTTGGGCACATCCCAATTCTTGTTGACACTTTGACGAAGTAATTAAGGGGTTTCATCTGCAACTGGAACTTGATAGTAACTTGATTTCAAACCCAACTTTGTAGAGTACTTGACTGTCCCAAGTTTATCAAACAAGTTGACGACTGGTTGGATAGGATACCAGTTCTTGATGGTGATCTTCTTCGACGCTTGATAATCGACACAATGTAAGGGTGTACTTTATTACTATGTGCAAATCGAAGTGTACATTTTAATCATTCAAAATCAACACAGAAACCCACTAATAAGAGGTGCATGAATGGTGCGAAAATTACCTCCCGTACTAGACAGGGGATGAACAAGCCGATTCGACTCAGGCCACTGACACCAATTTCGATGTACTAACCCGAAGGGGCGATATAGTTTCATCCCACTGTTGTCCGTCCTTAGAACTATTACAATCCGAGCCTTCTTGAATCAAATTAAAAATTATTACAAATTCAAGTTCCTAATACAAATTATTTTCTACTAAAAAATAAAATAAAAAGTAAGTTGGAAGGTTGTTGTCTTCTTGGTAAGGGAACCGATTTGGTGGATAAAAATTTCACGTGTTGCCTTTCGTCAACTTTCGTCGAGTCCTTCACCTGAAAATAATAAGATTATCCAAGTCAGAATGCTAAGGAAAAAAAAAATTTCATTACAATGTGTATGATGTCAGAAACTTGCTCAACAATGGCTGTCGCGTCACCATGACGCGGTAAAATTTGGACGAAAATCGAAATTTATTTTTGGAACAATTTTTTGATGTATCGTAGATTGTAATGAAAATATTTTGATTTTTTTTTCTGTTCGTTTAGCTTCTATTTCAAGCAAATAAGATTCGATTTTGTTTCGAATCTCTATCAGATTCTTTTCGAAATGAAAATGAATCGAATCGTTGTCCCTGGCAGTGGCGCCAATTTGTTTGGACTTGTAGTTGTTGATTGTAGATATGAATTGAGCAAATGATTAAAGAAACTTTGGTAAGTGAGGTTCATTCCATAGGGACAATAACGATTCAGATTTTCTTTCGATTTAAAATCAAAATAGATTTTGAAAACAAATTAGAAGATTTACAATTAAGAAGGAAAAAAAGAAATTGAAATAAGAAGTGAATAAAACAATGTAAAAGAACTTAGAAGGATCAAATCAACCTTTGCAAGTCATCTTAAAAGAAATTGCTAGATAATCCTAATTCTAACTCAATCCACGCAACAAACCATTGTTCGTGGATTAGAAGATAAATCGGTTAACTCTTATAGGAAACTTGAAAATATAAATGTAAATCCTGAACTTAGAGGAGATTATCAGATTTGTATATCAAATTCATCACAAAACATATTAAGCTTGAACTCATCTAAGTATAACTCATCAAAGTTAGAATAATACGTACAAATTGGATGATCTTACCTTAAGAGATTTTCACAAAAACACAATTAAAACATGGACAATAGAATTAATTTAGCAATATTAAGATGAATTCGCTCCAGCGTCATTGACCTATCTAAGGAGAGTTTAACCAATCATCGCAAGGAACAATTTGCAATAATAATAAAATAGAGAAAACATGATGGAGAAGAGGATGAGATGATTTATGTTGCACTTTGATTCCAAGCTTTATGATCTAACAATGGAGTTACTAAGGGGAATTAAATAAGTAAAGAGAAGAGATGATTCTTTTAGTTCTTACTTTAAAATAATCATCTTTCTCATAAAAACTAAAAAATTACAGAGAAATTATGAAGAAAAAGAGAGACCCCTTCCTTTTGGACAATCCCTCAAATTATAGATTTCTATTTGGGTTATTAGGTCAGATTTTTGCTTGAGTTGATTTTAGAAGGGTCTTTAGTTGCAACGACTAAAGCTTTTGGAATGTTGAGCTTGAATCTCGAGGCATAATTCCTTGAGATTACCATGGACCACTAGGGATCTACCATCGCACACAGACATGGTGGATTTTGATTCCGAAATTTGACTGGTTGTTCCCTCTTGACTTGAACATTGTAACAAAAATTGTTAAAAAAATATTTGCCTCCGAATTTTGTCATTTTTACCTACAAAAAGTAAGTAAATCTATTAGTTTCAATAATTTGACAAATTAATATAATTTATGTTTATAAAATGACAAAGAACAATTAAGTGTCGATAATCTTCGTGTAATTACAATCCCAAAAATGACTTTATACAGAGAGATATTCTAATTGACATAACTCACTCTTAGATAATATGAAGAGTACTAAAATCCTAATGATCAATTATTTCTACAAGAGAGATTTACCAGAAAGACCTATATGTTGCAATTTTATTACAAAAACTCCCTTACTTTATCAAAGTTGTTATTGGACAAAACTTACTTTAGGAATCGTGCTATCATGACTAACTTAGAATGATTTCAAATCTTACTAAGGGTTGTTAGGCTTACATGGACTATTAAATTGGCAATCTAACTCCATAGCCTTCTAGATTTTCATGGAAAACATCAAATTCAAAAGAAAAAATTCTATAAAAAAAAAAATTCTTTTTGAGTTTGATCGATTGTATTGAAAATGGATGGCTACCAAACTCCCAAATTTAAAACTAAAATTCATTGGTGTAAATTAACCTTTTTTTTTTTAATTCTTAGAATTTTTTCAATTACAACCTTGTGGTATCAGATCATATTTTGGATGCCACAACTTGATTCAGTTAGGATCCACTCTAAGGCATGTTAAATAAAAAGTTAACTACATCATTTGAATTTTTATGAAGTGGATCCTCACTCCAAGGTTTACTGGGTAACATTCTTGATAGAGTAAGGTTTGGTGGTAAACAACCTTCATAGTTCCCTTAGAGTCATAGAATTCCAAGGGAGTCTTTGTAACAAAAATGCAATAGTTAGGTATGTTGGATTAATCTCCTTTTTTACTTAGAATATTATTAGAAGACATACTAATTTAATTGATTTACTTATGTAAGAGATGGTTGGAGAGGTGATGAATGAGAGAAAAATAAGAGACGGGTTTTGGAGAAGAGGTTTGATTAGTAGGTGTTGTGTGGAAGGGAATATGCATTTTTTGTGATCAGACAAAATTTCTTATTAGTCTTCTTTCTTTTTGTCCTTAGTTTCATTATTCACCAACAAGAAATCTATATGTAAGATTTTCATCTATTCTTTTATTTCTCTTTATCACATAAGTTCAGAGAGAGAGAAAGAGAGAAATTGGCCTGATTGATCGTCTTTTGTCGATTTCTTTTCCGACGTATTGGTGGTGGCATGCATAAGAGGAAAGAGTCAATTAGTGAAGAATGATGGAGAACTTTGGAAGAGAAGTTAGACAGATGTAGCCCATATGATAATAGGTAGCATGAGAGGGAAAATTAAAAAGCAAAATGTGTTTTCTTTTTCTATATGTATTTATATTAATAATAAATAAAAAATACTAAAATAAGTTTTGGATTGGATCTTTTTTGGGGTGGATTAGGGTACATCCAAATCCGATCCGAAATCATATCAGATTTCATATTTCAATTCGAATCTGATCCGAAAATCCACTTTTTCATGGTTTTCTAGATCAGATTGGTTTGGAAATTGGGTATATTTTGGATCATTACTAGTCCTATCAAGGATATATTCAACCTATGGACATGTTCCAAGGACCAAACTAACAAAAATATACTCCTTAGTGAATCTATAAGTGTTAGGTGAGTGCTTGGAGGCCGAAAAATCCAAGTGGATTTGCACTAAAGTCTCAAATCTACAAATTTTTCAACAAGTATGTACTTTCGTATATGGCTTACTTATTGACCATTTTTGCCAATTTTATAGGTCGAACTATAGTACGTTTAATTCTTAACTTCTATTATCTCCTTTAACTTCCAAAAATCCCCAACAAATAATTTTCTATTTCACTTTGGCTAACTCTTGGATCGATGAGACAAGGTGCCTAATACCTTACTCATCCTACAACCAAACCTCTTTACCCTTTACCTCTACGTGAAGATCAGTTTTGAATCACTATTTGCTTGAAAAAATAAATTTCAAAATATCTTTTATGTTATCCATTCACACATTAACTCTTTGAATGGTGACCACTTTTAAACTCACGTAAATGAGGTCAAAACCATTTGAACATCATGTATCTACACCTCAACACTAGATTTAATGGTAAAACTGTATTCTTTTACTAAGTTGGGGCACCAATGTGACACTTGCCAAATACCTTCCAATGCTCAAGTTAAAATGAAAGTTACCTAAAGTAATGGATATTAAACCTAACCACCTTCATCACCTTCTTTTTATATATATGGGAAATGCTAACGTCTAAGACCTTATGGGGACGTTAGCGTTGTCCAACAATTTTTTTTTTTTTAATAATACCCCTCCTCGTTTTCTCTTTTGGTGAAAAAAGACAATGTCATGTTAGTCTTTTACATAATAAATATATTTATTATGCCATTAATAAATGCATTTATTATGTTGGTATTGATTGCCAAAACATTTACTACAAAATATATTTAATTCAAAATTCTTAAATGTTGATAGTATTTATTATGTAAACAAGCATGTATTGTGTAAAAGATCAATACACCCTTATTTTTTTTACTAAAAGACAAAACAAGGAGAGGTATTTATTGGAAAAAAATACCATATTCACAAATAAAATCGCCACCTCGAGATTTGTGACAAGTAGGGGTAGAGAAACTGTCAACTGAGATTACATGGATCAAGAAAGTTTTAAATCCTTTAATGATTAGGGCGGAATTGTATTTTGAGGAAACTACTAAACTAAGATTTAAGGAAATAGACGCTATAAATGGTCGAAGATGGATAAGGGTAAATAATCTTTTTTTAAAGATTCTTTAACAAGTATCACATTGATGTCTCGAGAGCAACAAATAAGGAAAACACCCATCTTTAACAAATCAAAGCCTACACATTAATTATTTCGAGGTAGAAAGCAATGGCAAAAGATCAATTTCACAATTATAATTTTTTGTTATAAAGTGGCTTAGTAGATGCTCAATAATAAAATCACAGTTTAAATAGATTACAAATATCTAAATTTGTAGGTGTCAGCTAACTTAGTTGGTAAGAACTTTGGGTGACAATACGCGAAACAAATCCTCCAATACCCAATTACTTAACTCATTAAAACTAGGCTTGTCGATCAAAAAACAAGAATATATCTAAAATTCAAAATTAATTATTTTATTTCAAAAGGTTTCAAACTCGAGATTTTTAAAATATTTGTCTAACGTCATGTTAGATCTTAAATTAGTCGATGTGATAAGGTGATTCACTACAAGGTTGTCAAATGGGCTAGGGCCTTGATCTTGAGTCCGCAAAAGAAGGGTTAAATTTAGCCCATAAAATCAGATCTAGACTAGGGCCTAATAGTGTTTAATTGTACTCTGTTACTATATTACACACACACATATATATGTGTGTGTGTGTGTGTGTGTGTGTGTGTGTGTGTGTGGGAAGTGTTCGGAGGCCCTAAAGAGAATCAAACATTGTGCCAAACATTTTTGAAAATAGGGGTTAAAGGTTTCAATATAGGCTGATTTTTTGTGAGGATGGTCTCTATGGTGAAGAGATCATCCTTACCAAAATTCAACTCATTCCAAAACTTCTAACCTTAGGTTACAAGTTCAAGAATTGTGGACCGTCCAATTTTTATAAACCACTTTTGATGAGGTTAGAAGTTTTGGAATGGGCTGATTTTTTATGAGGATGATCTCCTCGTCATAGAGATCATCCTCACAAAAAATCAGCCCATTCTGAAAGTTCTAACCTATACATTAAAAAAATGTTTGGCACAATGTTAGGCTCTCTTTAGGGCCTTCGAATATATATATAGGGGAATGTTAACGTTTAAGACCTTGTGGGGACGTTGCATTCTCCAACTCTTTCCCTTTTCAACAATACCCCTATTCATTTTGTTTATTAGTGAAAACAAATAGAATTATATTGATCTTTTACACAATAAATGTTTGTTTGCATTGATTATCAAATCATTTATTATAACAAGACATTTAATTTTAAAGATTAAATGCCCTTAACAATTATTATAAAAGAGATAAGTATTAATTACATAAATAATCATTTATTATGTAAAAAAAACTAAAATACCTTTGTCTTTTTCATTAAATGATAAAATGAATAGGTGTATTATTGAAAAAAAAAAGTGTTGCAGAATGCTAATGTCTCCATGAGATCTTCGGCATGTTTGGCACCCTACTATTTACCCTATGTTTTGCCCTATGTGTTTTGTTCTACATGGGTTAGAAGTTTTGGAATGGGCTGATTTTTGATGAGGATGATCTCTATAGTGAGAAGACCATCCTCACCAAAAATCAGCTCATTCCAAAACTTCTAACCCCATCAAAAGTGGTTTACAAAAAATAGACGGTCCACGATTCTTCAACTTGTAAACATGGGGCAAGAAGTTACGGAATTGACTGATTTTTTGAGAGGATGATCTTCTCATCATAGAGATTATCCTCACAAAAAATCAGTCCATTTCAAAACCTTCTAACCCATGTAGCACATAACATATAAGGCAAAATGTAGGGTAAATAGTAGGGTGCCCAACATTATATATATATATATATATATATATATATATATATATATATATTTAGGTGTATAATTTTAATAAAATCTTCCTTTCTACTATGATGGAGATTGGACTTCTATTTTAATAAAATAAAAATAATATCAAACAAATATAAAAACTACACTAACTTAATTTTTATAAAGTTAAAAAAAAAAAATTGAATTTAAGTCCATTAGGGTGGAGTTTGGGTTGGCTGACCGAAGGAGGTTTAAGACTGATCTAACATACAATCAGTCTATAGAATTGGGTTAGGACTCAATAAAATTTTACTCTAATCCGGGCACTGTCGGTCACAGTAACTTTCTGTGAGAGAGAGAGAGAGAGAGAGGAATGAAGAGGAGTGGTGGGTGGAGAGAAAAATAAAATTGACGTGTTTTGGAGTTTAGATGGGCCGGTGGTATCGTAAAAGTAAATATAGGAAGGTGCTTGGAAAATTCGTTTGCACTAGGAATATGACCCCTTTAAGGGTGGGCCATCTCATGTCACATATATAAACTTTATTTGTTTTACGTTTTGCATGAAACTCGCAAACAAACAACTTATGCTTTTGTACTTAATGAGATTTGTTTTAATTTAACACGGAAAAAACGACTCCCCATGACACGAAATCAATGGGTATACCTGTGATTTTTGTTGGTTGGTTCAAAATCAAAATCGACAAAGAATCAGAATTAGAAGAATATGGTGATTTTGTTTCTAAGAACCCAGCACATCGACCAATTGCCACCCCTACATTAAATAAGCCGTTTTAGAGATTAAAAAAATAGAAAAGTAATCGATACAGTAGTCTTGAAATTTGTCGAATTGATCCAAAACTCAGTCAAATTGACATTGTTTGATTGCATTTTAAGACGACTTCCTCTTGAGACTCAGTGGAACCAACATGCCCAATTAATTCATGTATCGAATTTTCTATTTTTTATTCTTTTGCTTGTGCGTGCCGCAAGTACCAACTACCCTAACACGTGTTCAGTAGTTAAATATAATCACTTTTACGTGTTGAACTGAGCTAGTAGAAATACCACCGAGTCATGTAGCTATGTTTAATATTTTGGTAAAGATTTAAGAAAAACATCGTTATTTATGTTAAATAATAAAATGTATTTTTAAATATGTGTATATTTTATTTGAGTCGCTTAAATCGACTCTCAAATCAACAAATTGAGTCGACTCAGTTGAGATTTATCGATAGAGAATATTCTGATGCTTGTACCTTCTATATGGAATCTAATACGCTTGTAAAATATTCCCATTATTATGAACAAACAATCAAACCTATCGATTGAGTGATGGAACTTATCATCCACTAAATATGTGCCACGTGTATCTAAAATATTAATTAATCAACTGACAAGGACAAAGCTTTCAGGTTAAACTAGACCGAAATAGGTGGTATCTGGTGAGGAAAGGCCTTATGAGCTTACTTTTAAGAATTATTGTTGTCCTTACCCTCTTCCTTAAGTTTAGTCTGTTAGATTATCCTCGGGAATTAGGAATACGAATCTCGAGAAGATCTTGTAGTGTTTATCCCTAGAGAAGACGTTCTCTCCAGTGGTTTGCAACAACTAAATATAGCCTATAAAATGCTCTAACATTAAAAGCCCAAACTGGGGAGAACTCTGGAGGCTTGAGAGTGATCAGAGAACCATGGCTGGTTTTTATAAGAAATCCATGGTTATGTGCCTTGTCTTGATAGCTATTTTGTGTCTTTGTTTGGTGTCTAGTACTTGTGCCAAGCTTCAGAGGTTGGAACACCCTATCAAAGGTGATGGGTCTCTTAGCTTTATGGTGGTTGGAGATTGGGGAAGAAGAGGAACTTATAACCAATCCCAAGTAGCTCTTCAGGTTTAGATTTCTCACATAAAAACTCTTCTTCAATTGCCTTCCTTTTAATATATATGACTTTAAATTATTGTTTTTTTTTTTTTTTACATTTTTTAATGTCTTTTCTACTTGTCATTTGAAGTCATGGTGTTAGTGTTAGACTTTGGTGCATCAGTGCATGCCTCTTAGACATAGTGGAATCATCATGTCACATCGTCACTAGCCTAGAAAAAGATCAAATAATCTATCATGCCAATGTTTCTAGAACGATCACAAAATTTCAACACTTTCAACATAGGAAATTAGATGGAGACCCAAAGAATGCCTAGCAAACTCAGAGAATTCAAGCGATTTTTTGTATCTGTTTAATGGGACTCAACCTCTTTTGTAGAAGATGAATTGATCGTTGCATAGTCCTAGTTCAACAACAACTCTTATTTGATGATCATTTGCTTAAGTCATCTCGATATCATTTGTAAGCGAGATAAAATGTAAAATCAGGATTTAAAAATAATGATGTCTTGAGACCATAGGTCAGTTTTTTTTTTTGTAATTGATTTTTTTAATGTTATCAATTCAGCTTATTTGCTTGATTTATTGATATATGCTCCACTTGGATCTTGGGAGTTTGATCAAACTACACAACCCAAAAAAGAAAAAAAAAATATTTATATAAATTTGATCGATATAAAAGGGTAGCTAAACAAGAGGATGTCTCAAAACCCATCTGAGCTGACCCCCTAACTGTCCCTAGTTGATTCAACTTGGAAATCTTTGTTGATAGTTTTAATTTATTTATTATTGATTAATTTCATTTTTTTTTTTTAATTATTTTTGTTAATTTTACCAATAGTTAAAGAGGGATTTGTGGGTTAATCAACTTTTCCAATTTTAAAATACTGTGTTCGAAAATAGTATTTTTGGAAGAGTCGTGCCGGAGTGACCTCAAGATTGTACCTCACATCGAAAAGCATATAGGGTTCCTGCACACTTTCACGTCAGGATGTGGGATATGAGGTATAATCTTGAGGTCACTTCAGCATTATTCTTTTGAAAATAGTATTATTATAGAAAACTCATTTTGCTTTTCCTTGACATCAAAACAATGTGGACCAGCTATAACAACCCATCCCAATCAAAATGGAACAATGTGTAACTCTTGATGTGACTCTCTCTTCGGAGAGAGTGCATTTCTACTCAGCTTTTTGATTTACAGAAAAAAAAAAAAATCATCTCAACTTTTTCTAGGAATGCTTACAATCATCTCCCTACCCTTAGGTGGCATGTGCATTCGCATATGTATTCTCAAAATATTTATTGCGAGAATATAAAAACTTTCAATCATTAATGTTCAAAAATATTTAAAAAAAAGGGATATTTACGAAAAAGTAATCATTCAGTTTTGGTAATTAAAATGAACAATTAGTCGGAATCGTAAATAACTTATTTCAGCTCACAAAATGGTAATTCACTCTAAAAGAAAAACCTTCCAACCATTGAATTTCCTGTTTGAATTGTCTGGGTCATGTGTTTTTCCATGATTCATCTTTCACAGGTGACCGGATCCAGATCCGGATCATTGTCATCCTTATCTAAGGAATTAGGGTTTTCTAAACGAATCATGTTCCATAATTCTACTTAGTCCGTAATAACCACATCTATTGTTATTGAAAGAGTGTTTATATTTGTTTTCATTATCTCAATTTACGTTCTTTTGAGATTAGAACTTGTATTTTTAGAATCTTCAACTTGAATATTTCTTCTAATGAGGATTGTAATCATCCTTTCATTGAACATGCCCCAAACCATCATACTCTAATTTTTCTTAAACACCTATTTTAGCTATTCCTACATTGTTTCATTCTTTTTAATCTTACATTTTCTAATCTTCTCACTCATCCATCTCAACGTCTCATCTTTTTTACACCCAATTTATTTAGATGTTGATTTTTGTTCTTGTTTTACTAAACTTTTTCTTTTAATTTAAATGATATATATCTGTTACAAGGCACTTCAGAAGTATACATCCACTTTAACCATCAAGATTTGATGATATGGTCAACATATATCTTCCTCAATCTTTATATCCTTTTGGATGATGGATGTATTTTTTTTAAACATCTAAATTGTTGTAGATGGGAAATATTGGAGAGAAGTTAGACATAAATTTTATTGTCTCAACTGGAGATAATTTCTACGACGATGGATTGACGGGTGTTGATGATCCAGCATTTGAGGAATCATTCACCAAAATATACACAGCTAAAGGCTTGCAAAAGCAATGGTACAATGGTAAATTACTATAATTTCCAAAGGCCTAATAGAATATATTTATCTAAATACTTTGAATTAGAAAATAATTTATTTGAAATATATGAATTTGTTGCAGTATTGGGGAACCATGACTATAGGGGTGATGTCGAAGCACAACTGAGTCCTATCCTTAGGAAAATCGATAACAGATGGCTTTGCATGAGATCTTTCGTTGTTAACGCTGGTGATTTAATTCTCCTCTTAAGTTTTTAGATAATTTTTAGGTTCCCCTCTTTTGACCAGAGTCTTCCATGAGAGCTTAACATAAAATGCCCAAAATGCCTATTTGTCTTAAAACTTGAAGGGTAAATATTTTTTCGAGTTATTCTCTTCAGCCTAGCATCAATCTCTTGTCAAAAACCTTTGATTAGTTTTCTAAAAAATTCTTCTCAAGAATGGCAACTAAATTTTTTAAACTAGAGGCTTTTTTTCGGGTACAAGGAATTTGTTTTCAAGGAAAAGAAAACAAAGAATTTCTTGTAAAAATAGTCACGAGAAAAAGAATTTAAGCGCTTGATTGTAACTAGGAAAATGTCTAAAAGAGAGTTGATTTTTAGTTTTGGAGGTCAAGTTTATAGTGGGAGAATAACATTAAGAGGGAGGAAAATCATTTTCCTTGGGGGTTGGTAGGAATGGTTTTCCATTGAAAATGTGCAATCACACACGAAATTTGCATTTTCTAAGAAAATCCATTTTCCTGACTATTTTTCACATGCAATCATAAAGACCTATAGGTTGAGGAAAATTTGGGATTTTGTGTAAAAACAAAATGGCAAGAGGACCTACAAATGCATTTGGATCATTTTTGTGCCACAACCGTTTCTCTTTTTCATTTCTTTTCTTATGCGTTTTTAATATTATACTGCTGAAGTGACTTCTAGATTGGACGTCACATCGTACATTCTGACATGAAAGTGTATGGGAACCATAGATGCTTTTCCTCGAGATACATGTGGAAAAGCATCTATGACTTCTATATACTTTCAGATCAAGATGTGTGATATGAGGTCCAATCTTGAGGTCACTCCAACACAACTCTTTTAATATACTTGTTCTATATTTGTTTTTTTTAGAAATTGTGGAGTTTTTCTTCGTGGACACAACTCCTTTTGTAGACAAGTATTTTACAAACCCGAAGGACGATACATATGACTGGAGTGGTGTGCTTCCTCGAAATAAATACATTCGTAACCTTCTACAGGTAATTAACTATTTAATATTATCATATTATTTATGGGATTAAAATTAATTTTAAGAACCAAACCCTTATATCAATGAGAATGGATTAACTTAATGATGTGGAAATAGGATCTTGATTCGGGGTTGAGAGAGTCAACTGCCAAGTGGAAGATTGTACTTGGTCACCATACAATGAGAAGCGTGGGTACTCATGGAGACACTCAAGAGCTCGTAAACCAACTTCTTCCAATTCTGGAGGTAATTAAATCATTTCTATAAGAATTGTGTTTTTGATTTTGATGACAGTTTTTCAAAAGTGTTTTTTCAAGCTTAGAAGCACTTCCAAAAGTCGTGTGTCCTTAGTTTATGCTTAATTGACCATAATGTCCTTAGGAGAGATGTTTGAACTTCGAAGAAAGAGAATAAGGGGCATTTTAGTAACTAAGTATTATGATGAATTGGGTCATTTCCATTTCTTTTTCTGTCCCTACTTTCACAAAAGCTAGAAGCCAAAAAGAGAATATGATTAGTAGGACAGCTGTTTTTACATTTCTGATGTGGACGTTCGTGCATAACCATAGATGTTGTCACTCCAGCACGACTCTATTTAATAAATCTCATAATTATCATCCACGCCTTATTAAGGTCAAATATTATTTAAACAACTTATCCAAAACCGTTAAAAAAAAATCTTGAGTCATGTTGGAGTAACATTGAAATGTACATCGATTCTCACATTACTGATTTGGAGGTACACAGATAATTATAGATGCTTTTCATCGACGTTTTTTTCACTCGTATCTCTATGAAAAACATCTATGGTTTCGCATATACATCCTTGTCAGCGATGTGAAAATCGATGTACATTTTAATGTTACTTTAACATTTCAAAATTCTTTTTTGACACCCTTGTCATTATGATTTTTTTTTTCCAGGCTAATAATGTTGATTTTTACATAAATGGGCATGACCATTGCCTAGAACACATCAGTAGCACTACAAGGTACATAATACATCAAATTCAATAAATTCTTTTTTTCTTCTAAAAATGGGTTGGTAGGCCTTTCTAATGGTTTTTGGTTTTCTTATGAAGTCCGATCCAATTTCTAACAAGTGGAGGAGGTTCAAAGGCTTGGAAGGGTGAAATTAAAGGATTTGACAGAGATGAAGTTAAGTTCTATTATGATGGTCAAGGTTTCATGACAGTACAATTGACTCCAAATGATGCCCACATCACCTACTACGATATTTTTGGCACAATTTTACACAAATTTAATGCCATCAAACAGATGTACTTAACCATGTAGAGAAGTACACACAATATCTATATATGTTAGTGGGTAGCATGTGGTGTGGGGTTGCACATTAGTTACAAAATCGGAAGTTATGTAAGGTTAGATGGATCTTTATAATTAATATAAAAGCCTATTTTATAAGTTTTAGATACTTCACTTTTATAAAGTGCAAGAGTTTGCCCATAGTAGGCATCCCCGTTTTGGATTAGACTATAAAAGAGAAAAAATAATAAAATTAGAAGAGAATTATTGAAAAGAGGATAGAAGAGGAAAGACGATATGTAATTGAAGGGGGTGGTAATTCACTGCTAGGGCTATCAATTGGACCTTATTGACCCTCTATCCTTGCTTGGCTTGGCTAGAAAATTGTGGGTTCGAGCCTTGATCTTGACTCTACAAATGTAAATTAAGCTAAAAATTTTCATCTCTTTAAATACAGACAGACTAGGGTTTAATAACCCTTGATCCGACCAGTTCTTATATATAACTTATATCATATTAGGAGGTAAATGCACATGTATTATAAGGAATTTTTTTTTTTTTTTTTTTAAATTTAAAATATTAACTAAAAGGATTTTAAAAATAGCATAAAACAGGGATATTTTTTGTTATGTAGAAAACTATCTAACCTGATTATAAGGATGTGGAATTGTAATTTATTTAATTTTTGAAAAATAATTTTAATTATATCAAGTTTGAAGGAAAATGAGGGTATTTAGAAAGGGAAATGTTCGGCACCCTAAGCTTTACCCTACACTTTAACAAATGTGTTTTGTCCTACATGGGTTAAAAGTTTTGGAATAGACTGATTTTTGGTGAGGATGATCTCTATGATTAGAAGATCATCCTCACCAAAAACCAGCCCATTCCGAAATTTTTAGTCCCATGTTTACATGTTGAAAAATCGTGGACCGTCCATTTTTTGCAAACCATTTTTTATGGGGTTAGAAGTTTTGGAATGAACTGATTTTTGGTGAGGATGATCTCCTCACCATAGAGATCATCCTCACTAAAAATCAGCCCATTCCAAAACTTCTAACACATGTAGGACAAAACATATTTGTTAAAGTGTAGGGTAAAGCTTAGGGTGGGGAATGGGACCCATTTAGAAATACTTACTCTGCCTCTACTCTTTGTATTAGTAAAAGATATAATGGTAAATTTTTAATTAATTATAAAATTTTTTTGTATTTTTAAAATTTTATTAATGTTGACATAATGATCACCTAATGTTGATAAAATATTATTAAATTATCATTGAAAATATATATATAAACTTTAGTAATAATTTGAAAATATACCCAAGACATTGTAATAAGTACATGGGTTGGTACTTGGAAAGTCCGTGTGTGATACAAAGGAACGTTACTTCAATTTCATGGTGGGCCCATCTCTTTATTATTATTATTATTATTATTATTATAACCATGATACGAATTCGATCTATTTCGTACTCTATTTGGTTTTTTTTTTTTTTAATGAAACTGACAAACAATCATTAATTGATGTCCTCCACTTGACATTCGCCACGTATCAATCATCTTAGCTGTACGTTTAGATACCAGAACTTTCCTTAGGTTAACAGTGGGCAAAAGACACGGGAAATTTTTGGGAGGGCTCGGGAACGTTTTCCTTGGTTCAATGGTTCGCATCCACTTATTGAATGTTTTGGATCCTTTTTTTTTTTTTTGCCCCCTTTCAGAGAGTTACTATTGGCACCCCAGCTTTTATTAATTACATCCTAATTAAAAATGGATTTTGTTAACAATAAATACAGAAGCTCCAGGGTTTAGATCATGTCAGCCAGCAGAGATTAGCGCAATAGACTAAATAAAAAGGCATCTAACTTAGCACAATAACCACTCTACAGTGGTAAAATCTCATCTTGTGTGTTGGTTGAAGTGCGAATCAAATGACCGGATCAGATAACATAGTTAAAATTAAGTTAAAATGATGAATCTACTCTTAGGAATCTGTAAAATAAAAAAGAATCTAAAGGTATTTTGATAAAAAATAATTTTTTAAAGGCATTTTCGGGACAAAATCCAATTTTCAAAGTGTATTTATTGTATTTTAACGTGTACCCTTAGAGCACACTTTAACAAGATCCATTAAAAATAAAGGAAAATAGTGAATATTAGACAATAAGTAAAAGTTGGTGTGCCAATGATAGCACTTTTTTTTAGTTTTTTTTTAAACTTCTTTTTTTGAAGCTTAGGATTTTATATAAGCCTAATCTTAATTACAAACAACTATGAAAATTATTTGAAAGAGTATTATAATGTTTTGTAATATTGTGACAATAATGTTTGAATTGTGTGTTTTAATCTTTATTTGGAGAGTGATAAATAATTTAAGAAATTAGAATGTAATAAATAAAAAAATTGGGGTGCCAATAGTAGCTCTTTTGTTTTTTTTTTATCGTTTTCAACTGGATAGTAACTCAATGCTTCAGATCTCCACATGCAAAACACTCAAGCCATTGGTTAAATTAAGAAAATTAGAACTTAGTAAAATCCCCCTTCTATAAATATATTTGTTAGTGTTACTCCCCTATGCAAAATAGTAAGTTATTTTCATCATTTTTTTAAATAAAATAAAGTTAGTGGACTTGAAAAGGTTGAAATAACTCATTTGAGCCTTCTCACCTTGACCCATTGCATCAAAAGTCATATCTTAAAGAATATCAAATGAAAACATGATTCGTTAATGGTAAACCCTCTTCTTAAATGGTAGAGCTTCCAAACAAAGATGAAAAATCATTTTCTCAATATTAAATTCATCGAAACATTAGATTAAGTACGGTCAGATGATAGGAAATCCTAGTTCATCTTCATCCTCTTAAAGAAGATGAATTTAGGATTTTGAGTTTAATCCTATGATTTATAAAAATTCAATCTAACAACACAGATAATTCCATTTTTTTTTAAAAGGAAAGTGTAATGAATGACATTTTTTTTTAAATCACAATTATAAGGCTATTTTTAGTACTTAAAAATATGATGTCATCAAAATAAACGTTGTTAATTCTATCTAACGACAAAGATAGTTCCCTTTTTTAAAGGAAAAGTGTAATAAATGGTATTTTCGTAAAATCACAATTATGAAGGTATTTTCAATATTTAAAAAATATGATGTCATCAAAATAAACTTTGGTATAGATAGAATGGGTCAATGAAAGTCCAAGAGGCAAACCTAATCTTGCATTCCACACGGTCTTACTAAAATATCCAAATAAAAGTATTAATAATATAAAGGACATCTCAAACTCATC
The DNA here is from genome assembly GCF_017979445.1 of Akebia trifoliata. NCBI lineage: Eukaryota > Viridiplantae > Streptophyta > Magnoliopsida > Ranunculales > Lardizabalaceae > Akebia > Akebia trifoliata. Next base: position 30,515,867 of record NC_141377.1, read on the forward strand.
CAAGTTGACTCAACTTGAAAATACAAAAAATTGATTTTTCTTTGCCAAGTTAATCTTTATTGACAGTTTTAAGTTATTTATTATTTCCTAATATCAATTAATTTTCTTAATTATGCCAACAGTTTCAGAAGAATTTGTGGTCTAATCAAGTTTCCAACTCTAAATAACTTTCTTGGAAAATAGCATTGTTAGAAAGATTATTAAAGTAACATATCGAGAAAACACATTTAGGCTCTTTCTTAAAGTCAAAATAATGAGGACCAGCTACCCAATAAAAATGGGACACAATGTTACTCATGTGACTCTCACGTCCAATAGAGAGCATCTCGACTAGAGTTCGCCTGACCTTACTAAGTAAGGATTTCACCCTTATTAATTGTCCTTGGGCTCACCTCTTGTCATCTAAGAGCATGATCCGATGCTTCAGGGTTATAAAGGATGGAATTCTAAGAATTTTGAAAAATCAAAAAATTTATTTTTCATCGTTGAATTTCATTTTTAAGTTCAAGAGTTATGTGGAAGTACGATAACCGTCCATTTTGAGTTTTTCGATGAAACTTAGAAGGTGGTGGTGTTGGATTTCTGATGTGGTAATCTATTTGACCAAAATTAAGAATAATATTTTAAAAAAATGTAATTAATTTAATTAAATAATTTAATTTTATATCATAATCTATAATTTAACATATTATAATTTAATTTTTATAGTCCAGGAGATCAAATCATCTATCCAGATTTCTAGAGCCATTAAAAAGTTTCCTCACCTTAGCCACAGGGGATGAAATACAAACTCAGAGATTACTTAGGAGACTTACCAGAGATACGAGGAAGAGAGATCTCAAGAAATTTCTTCCGTTTTTGTACGGTCCAACACCTTTTCTTAGAGAATCAAATGATTGTTGCATAAGTCTAATCAATGGCAATTCTTAGTTGATTTTTGATTCATATGAGTCATCTCGATAGAGCCTAAATGGAAACCAAAATTTAAAACCATGACTTAATGGGACTCAATTCAGTTATTTATTTATTAATTATTGATTTTTTTTTTTTTTGTCAATTTAGAAATTTGATCAAAGTGTACAACCCGATAATGAAAAAAAAAAAAAAAATGAATAAATAAATAACATAAACATGATGGATTTAAAGGATAGCTTGTCCCAAAAGTCAAAACTCATTTGAGTGGACCACTAACTTTGCGAACTAGACTTAACTTGAAAATACAAAATTTTGTGAAGTTATAATCTTTGTTGACAGTTTTAATTTATTTTATATTTCTAACTTCATTTCTTTTAATTATTTTTTCTTAATTTTATCACACTTAGAGAGGGATTCGTGGGTTAATCAAGTTTTCTATTTCTAAATAACTGTTTTGAAAAATAGTATTTTTAGAAAAAGAATTGTGATAATCTGATGCTCTTTTTTACACTCTCTGACCTGACACTTCATAGAATTATAAATTTTTGTCCGTGTGTATATCAAAGCGAATGATCTACAGTTCTATAAAGGAAACGTACAAAGAACATCTAAAAAAAGACCGTTAAATAATAACAACTCTTAGAAAAATTATGAAATGTAATAATAAACTAATGTGAAAATCATGTTGGCTTTTCCTTAAAGTTAAAATAATCTAGACCAGCGGCCCCAATAAAAATGGGACATGATCTCACCTTGATGTGACTCACTTCCAAGAGATAACATTTCTACTTGGGGCATGAAATGGGTCAGATTTTATTCGAAATCCAGATCCGAATTTAGCGAATTTGGATCATTTGATTAGATTTGAATAAAAAATATGGGTTGATGTCCCTTGACCTAAGTTGGATTTGGATCGAATACGAATCCATTCCTACATTCGTCTAGATCCAAATGATATATTATTTTAAAATTTGTACTTTTATGTCTTTTTTTTTTATATAAATAATCAAGTATCCTTATAGTAGGACCAGGCTTGTATCTGGGTTTTGCCTAATCCATAGACCATGGTTTTGGCCAAGGACTAGTCCTGGGGAACGTGCGATGCTCGCTCATCACATGCATCAGGTAAGTGATAGTGCACCCTAACGGGTGGCCTTAAAATTAATACTCATACTGGGTATCGAACTTACGATCAACGAACTTTCACCACTTATCGATTCAACATTGCCTTTGAGCCAACCCCTTAGGGTTTGTACTATTAAGTTTTTTAAAGATATATTTTTTCTTCTACTTTAATATAGCATGAATTCTTATAATATAAATTAATTATAATAACAAATAGAATAATGTAACAATTAGAAAATAAATATAGCAAAAAAATGTTGAACAATATGAAATTGTCTGGCCCGAGTGACCTGAATCAAGTAATTCGATCGAGGTTGGATCCAGATCCGAATTTAGTGAAAGAAATGTTGTTCAGATATAGTTTTAACTAACAATATCCTAGTCGAATTTGGATTCGGATATAGATATCCTCCTATCTGACTTGAACCTGACCCATTATACATATATATCATCTCAACTTATTCTAGGAAGGCTTACAATCATTCCTTAAAATCATCTCAAGTAGTCGGTCGCATGTGCATACATACACATTTATACAAAAATTAGGGATAATGTAAAAGTAAAATTTTTTATAATTATTTGAGTAATTTAAATAAATAATTTAATATATATCATAATTTAACATATTAGGAGATATTTTTGTAATTTAAGATATTAGTTAGGGTGATTTTGAATGTAAAACATATCATTATAATATTAAAGATTTAAAAAGGCTTTAATATAATTTAATTAGATTAACTTTGCATTATATCTTTTTATTGTTATAATATTGAAGATAAAACAAAAGAAGTGATTGGGTTTGCTTCCTAAGTATTGACTTCGAATATCTATATGTCTCTTCATAGAAATGTGGCTACTTAAATGTCATAACACGTGACAGGGTGGGATGGTGTGTGCGGCCCTAGGTAGATTAGTCTCACCTATGGTGGGGATACTCCCTACGCTAACAAAAAAAAAAAAAAAAGGATAAAATAATTAGTATTTTTTTAATTTTAATCATAGTTTTAAAGCTCATCAAGTCTACCTAAAACTTGGCCCAATCAACTCGGCTCAGTTGGATTTTGTGTGATTAGGTCTTAAATAATTTGAAGTAATTTGTTGCACTTTTGGGAACCATGACCATAAAAGCACAACTGACGCAGATAGACAAAAGATGGTTTTGCTTGAGATTTACTTTTAGGTAAAAGATGGCTTTGCTTGAGATTTATGTTTTGGTAATTAATTATGAAAACTATACCGTTTTGATAAATTTCTCTTACTTTTAAGTGCCTCTCCTACTTTTGGTTAATAATGATGGCTTTCCCTTTTGACCATAGTCTTCCATGTGAGCCTAATACAAAATGACCCAAATGCCCTTATTATCAATCCCTTCCCCAGTTCATCCCTCTACCAAATAAAATTGACCATTGTAGTCAATTTCAAGGGTAATTTTTTTCGTACCTTATTATATTGTTGTAGACTAATCTTTAATCTCTTGTCAAAAACCTTTGATTAGTCTTCTTAAAAACCCTTCTCAAAAATGGGGAAGAGGGTAAAAAATTTTAAACCATGGGTTTGTGTGGTAGTAAAGAATTAGTTTACAAGAAAAATGAATTTCTTGAAGATAATATGAGAAAAAGAATTTTAGTGCTTGTGCACCTAGGATGATATTAAAAAGATAATTGATTTTTAGTTTTGGAGGTAGAGTCATGGTTTTAAAACTTGGTTTGACATTTCGTCTCTTTCACAGACAAGACCGAGTTGTCTAGGATGAGTCAACTCGTATCGAACGAGATAATCATTTAACTCATTTTATAATTATTTAATATATTTTATTTAGATTATAAGTATTTGAATTTAAAAAATAATAATTACTTTGATTAAAATATACAAAATCCTGGTTGACTAGGATGAGTTTTCCTAACTGGTTCGAGATTTTCAAAATATTGTCAGAGTCATCTTGTTTGTCTCTCGAGATTTTGCACATTTGAGATGTCATGTCTATCCATCATCCCGTTCATGGATGACACTATGATGACTCGGACAAGATTTAAAACCATGGGTAGAGTAGACCATAAGACAATAACATTAAGTGGGTGGGAAATCATTTTCTCTAAGAATTGAGGTGGAATTAAAAAATTCTTCCCAAGGAAAAAAAAATTGTTTTGGGGTGGGGGAATGGTTTTCCATGGAAAATGTGCAATCACACACCTAAATTTAGTATTTCCCAACATTTTTTCATGAGCAATCAACTATAGGTTGAGGGAAATTGGGATTTTCTTTTAAAAGGAAAAAAAAAAGTAATTTAAAGGCTTTTTACAAGAGATTGACATCCAATGCATTTCGATCATTTTTTGCCAATCCCTTACAGAAAACCCTAGTGAAGGGGTATCCCTAATTTTTAACAAAAACCCAGATGGGTACCTCAAACTTACGCCAAGTGTTTTTTTTCTCTTTTTATTTATTTGCTAAAGGATCTTATGTTATTTTTAATATCCTTGTTCTTCTTCATTATTTGTTATATAAAAATTGTGAAGTTTTTCTTTGTTGACACAACTCCTTTTGTAAACAAGTCTTTCATAGCCCTTGAGGACCATACTTGTGGAGACCATTTTGTCACATTATTGAGATGACACATGTCCTTAAGTATCAGGAGATCCCTAAGTTTAAACACTGACCTGGTCTCAAAAATCAATATTAGTCGAAAAAAATCAACTTGGAATCAATGGGGATGCAAAATTGACACTTTCTGAAATGGCATTCAGTGAAGTGCGACTCAACATCTTAAATCGAGTGAAAAACAATAAGTACAATGATATCACCATTACCAAATTACCTCAATATTATCCAAAGGAAACACTTGATGAAAAAAAATTCTAAGGCTAAAAATTGAGATGGCTAGAATGAAGGCGCAAGCTAAAACTCGGTTTCGTGCATAAATAGACTAAAATAGTCTATCAAGTCGATAAAATAACAGATTGGGTTGAATATGAACATTTGAATAAGACAAAGAATTAAATGTGATCTGAACCCTCCTATGCACAAAATCTCCCTATTTAATACTATATTTCAAAAAATACTTATCAAATCTGGGTGGGTGTGACATTTTCTTACTTGCCAACCTCCAAAGAGTAAATCATACCCACTCAACATTAATTTCTTAGAGATAATACTAATCAAACTCTAGTATCAATATTAATAAAGGATTGACACAAATGCAAAGGGCAAAGTCAGCAGTTCTCATCTAACTCATGCCCCATTTGACACTACACTTGGACCAATTATATGGTAACGCATATCCCAAGATTTGGACTATAAAATCCCCTTTCAAAAAATGAAAATGGGTTGAAAAAATCACTTTTATTCATTCTCTTAAATATATCTTATTGTGTTTCAACTGTTTATCTTCTTCTTCATCTAAACATTTACCTTTTTTTTTTTTTTTTTTTTATCAATCATCAATTTACTAACTAAATATTCGAAGAATGTTTGGTAGACACACCACCTAGGCCATTTCTTTCTTCTTCGCTCCTTCAACCATTCTGATCCACTAAAGCATTTGAAGAATACATTTATCGATCAAGATTATTGCCAACATCATTATCATCAAGGTACCAATCTAATCTCGAGGAGTGGAAGTTATAAAAAGCTTTCACACTTTTGACATTGTTTGTGAGAAACTTTCCCTGTTTTTTTCCTCGAGCCAAACTCAAATGCAACCTATCCCACTTCATCTTCACACCACCCAATCCCTTCAACAACCCTATGGATTACACACCTCACACCTCAAGAGTCCCTCAATACATTTTAGTGAATTTAGCCGAGCAATCAGCTTCCATCGAAGCATTTACACTCCATAACCTTTGCACTCAGCTTGCGAAGTTGGAACATAACCTCACTAAGCAAGGAGACTAAATGTTTGGACTTCAACAAGACAATGCCTTCTTTACGGCACACTTGGAGTCACAAACAGAGGTTTAGTCATAAGAACAAAGGGTGGTACGACTGATACCAAGAGCACCAAAGACAGCAGCACAACCCAGGGTGCGAATTATAAATTTGGAACCAAGATAACTCTTCCCCTCCTTCAACCATGCAGGAAGGGTAACAATGCTTGAAATAAGGTATGTACTTGAAGAAGATCAAAATTAAAAGAATATTGTTTTCCATTCATTGATCATGATCCATTCACGAGACAAGGGTAGTTTGGGTATTTCAAAGACATTATAAACATGAGATGAAGTCCAAGAACTATTAAGAAAAGAAAATTTTACTAAATGAATTATTAAGAGTTTGCCCAAAACTTGGGACTATTTAGAAAAAAAATCCCTTCATCGGGATCCTTTAAGTAATATTTTCTTGATTATATCAAGTTTAAAGGAAAAGGTGGGGGGCATTATGATCTTTCAAATTTTAGTGCCGAACCACACTTACTTGGCCTTCTCTTAGTATGATAATAAAGATATAGTTAATTGTATGGTTTTAATAATATTATAAGTTTATTTGCATAGTAAAATCGATAAATCCTCCAAGTGATATATGGAGGTTGAATTCCAATTTCAATGAAAAAATGATATATCAAACAATCTCGAAATGAACATGAATTTAATATTTTTTATCAAATTTAAAAATGAACATGAGACCTCTACATTCGAGATTGAGCCTAACTTATATCCAATAGGGCCTAGGATGGTCTAATAAACAATTTGCCTCTTTAGAATTGGATTAGGGCTCTGTAAAATCCTATCCAAAGTGACTTTCTCCCACACCTAACTTTAGTCTTATTCGTTGTCTTTCTCCAAGACCTAATTTTAGAAGCATAATTGGAGAGAGAGAGAGAGAGATGAAATCGTTGTGTTTTGCAGATAGGTGAGCCAGTGGTGTTGTAAAGAAGTTCATGAGAAGGTCACTTGAAAAGGTGGTTTGCAACAGAAGGGAACGTCATTACTTCACTTTCAATGTGGGCTCATCTCAATACTTGATTTATTATTATAAGTTTTCTTCCATGATCTGAATACGATCTCATTCCTACTTTATTTGTTTTTCTTTTCTTTTTCAGCATAAAACTGACAAACAAAACGTCTAAACCTGTCATTATTGATGTCCTCCACCTGATATTCTCCACGTATCATCCAAATCATCTTCATTCATTGTACGTTTTCCTTGACTCTCAAATACTAGTGTTTCAATGGGCCGTATCCACTTGATCCGAATTGAATCGCCATCAAAATCCTTAACTTCCATTTTTTTTTAAGAATTGCTATTGAGACTCCAACTTTTTACTTATTACACCCCAATTAAAAACAAAGAAAATAAATGAATAGTAGACAATATGTAAAAGTTGGGGTGCCAATGGAAGCTTACTCTATTTTTGTTTAGATTTTTATTTTTGGGTGTGATAAATAATTTAAGAAATTAGGATGTAATAAACAAAAATAATTGGGGTGCCAATAGTAACTTTCTTTTAATACCTAATAATAGTCGATTCTAAAAGGAATTGAATCGATAGGAATCCCTATTGAATTGGTTCTATCTAGCGAGTATCCACAAATATCTGAAATCCATTTATTTTGCAATTTTTTTTTATTATATTGTATTTGACTGTAATTTTTTAAATCATATAAAATTAGTAAATATTTCTTCAAGTTTTTATATAAATATTCAAACTCAGTACATGCAAAGAAAATGAATTTGAATTTTGAGAAAATAATTAAATTATACCTTTATTAGAGAAATTGTAATTATGTCGTTGTAAATATTATTAGTTTCTAACTTCATTGGAAAATATTTCACATGCCATCCATTTCCAACACCTTGGATCAAGTTCAAAATATATATATATTTTTTTAACAAAATTTTAGATATGAATTTTTCCCATGAAATCTAGAAAGAAATAAATATTTTCCATGTAATCTAGTAAGAAAAGTGTGTTTTTTTTTTTATAATATTAAAATAACTAGTCTTGGAGGCTCTCTTCATGTAGAGAGTGGAGTGGAATCCCGCTCTTTATTTTAATATTTACTTCTAAAGAATCTCTTGAAGCCAATTTTTTCTCCTTTCCCTCTTTGAAATAAAGAAACAACAGTCTTTAAAGAGTCTATTGGAGATGCTCTTAATATTTTTTTCTTTTTTTTCAATCTCTTATATTTTGTGTTAGAAAAAGATATGCATGTAAGTAGGATGGGATTATACATGCTTGTATTTGACATTTTTTATTTATCATACAATCCTTAATAGTTGAAACTAATGGACACATGTGATCTTAGTGGTTCCGATTCCAATTATTTTAGAACAAAAAATGGAACCAAAAATTAGAAGAGTTGAAATAAAAAAAAAGATTAAAAAAAAATTGGCGATTCTATTTTTAAGTATCGTAGATATATAATGAGAGTTTAGTGGTCTAAATCTTATCTACGTGGGTTTGGAAGTCATCACCATTCAAAGAGTTTAAGGTGTGAATAGACACTATAAAAATAATTTTGAAATTCAATTTCCAAAGAGGTGGTGACTTAAATCTGATCTTAACTTAGAGGTTCAAATAAGGAGATTTGGTTGCAAGAAGAGGAAGGTGTTAGGCACCCGTTGTTACTCACCAAGTTGATGGTAACAATGGTATTGGCCAAGTGTGAAAATTATAACTGTTTTTATGATTTTTGAGTTAGAATACTAATGATAAATGTATGCATGAATGCATGATGAATAATGTGTGTGTGTGTGTGTGTGTGTGTGTGTGTTATATCAAATGTGCCCATTAATGGGTTTGTTTTTGTTTGCTTTGAGCTGTGAGTGCTAATCCATAATGATAAAACTCTTTTAATTCTTGCATGATGTTAATCCATAAAAGTGCTTATTCTTTGTTGGTGAGGTTGTAAGAATATTTCCATTAATTGGAAAGCATTTTTAGAACCTTCACCTTACATGATGCATGAGTGAGTATGTGCAAAGGTGGATGCATGTAAAGGTTCCTTAAGGAACTTATACCTCACATAGAGAGATTAGGGGTATGCAAGTAAGCTAAAATAGAAAAAACAAATGTAATCTCTTATTGGTCATCTTCCTTCTTTTCTTCTTCTTAAATCTTCAAAACTAGACCTTAAGGGTGTAGAAGAGTATATTTGGACAAAGTATTGAGGTTTAGGGAGATATCAAAAAATGAATTTGATAGAATTTAGGGAAAGTAAATTGTTTATATTTTTTTTTCTTAAATGGGTCCTCTATTTATAGGCATTTAGGGATATAAATGTTCAAACTCAACGAGTTCAATTAATTTCAAATAAACCTCAATAAAAGATCTTATTTATTCTCAATCAAAGTGACTTTGATGACTTTTTTTCTCTCAATAGATCTTACTAATCATGATGATCAAATGATAGAATTATAAATACTTATAAGATTCTAAAGAATTCTTTTTAGTGGCAAAAATGTCCATATCCTTTGAAGATGGTCAAACTTTAATGAATTAGAGCTATGATATGAAATTAATCTAAAAATGCAGGGGTCTTTGTAGTAAATTGTTTTGAATAGAATCCCAACAAACTTGATGATAGAAGGGTAATTACTTTTTTAATTCTAAAGAGTTCTCTTTGATGAGCAAAATGGTTTTTGTCAATTGAATTTGGTCAAATTGTAAAGAACTCTTGAAGAATGACATTGAATTAAATATAAGAGGGTGGTCTTAATGGTCAATTACCTTAGATTAAATTTCAACAAACTAAGGATAAGAAGATAATTATCATTTGAGAGGGTTGAGGGTTAAGAGTCAAAAGTGTAAGAGTTGCATAATTTTCCAATAGAAAATGCTAAGTATACATTAATGTGAGGGTAGGGATGAAAAATCATCTCTAGCTCTCTTGAAATGATAAGAAGTTAATTATCATTTGAGAGGATCGATGGTTAAGGGTCAAAAGTGTAAGAATTGCATAATTACATGAAAATCAAATAAGAAATGCTAAGCATACATGAATGTGAGGGTAGAGATGGAAAAACATCTCGAGCTCTCTTGAAAAATAGAAGATTAGGAGGAGTTTAAAACTAAAATCCCTTTAAGCAAATTTGAAGCACTCAGGTGTACAAATTTCAATTATCAAAGCCTAATTGTTTGATCCTTGGGTAAGTGATGGACCAAGTCAAAATGCATTGGTCCATGGGTTATCCACAACCGGACATATAGGCATCAAAATCGATTCAATTCTATCTAGCGAGTATCCACGCGTATATGAAATCTATTAATTTCAACATTTTTTTTATCGTAAAAGAATATAAATTTTTCTATCACATAAAATTGGTAGATACTTCTTTGATTTTTATATAAACCATACATTCAAACTTAAAATGGGCCATCTCTTCTAAAAGTTTAATACTCATAAAGAAAATGAATTTTAATTTTGAAAAAATAATTAAATTATATGGTTGATAGAAGAAATTGTAATTATGTTTCTTTTGTAAATATTGTATTATTTTCCAACTTTATAGGGAAAAGTTTCAAATTTCTTATATTTGTGATATAAAAAAAAAAACTTGCATGTGTATTTGACATTTTTTTTGTCTCGTCCAATCCTTAATAGTCAAAACTAATGGGCATACATGATCTTGGTGGTTTCGATTATTCCAATTATTTTAGAAGTAGAAATGGAACTAGAAATTACAAGAGTCGAAATCGAAAAAAATACAGTGATTCCTTTTTCTAAGTACCTTAGGAACCAACCCATTGACTCTGTTATATGCCTTTCTTTTAGAGAGGAAAAGTAGCATTGAGTCGACTCGAGACTCAATCAAATCATGTGGTTGTTAGTATTTCAACATGACTTGATCTCAAGTCAATGGAACTAATTTGCCAAATCAACTCATGAATTAACTGAGTTGAATTGAAAATGTAGGGACGGAGTAATATTATTAGAAACACTACCAAATCATGAGATTTTGTAAGGGTTTAGTAAAAAAATTACTATGCTCCACATATTAACATGTTGTGTTACAATAACCTGTCACTAAATAATCCCGTAGAGATGGTTGTTGGGTATCTTGTATTGGTTTGACCTTCAATTCCTATTTTAATGCAATATGCTCCCGAGTGCAAACTCCTGAGCCTAACCCTTATTTAGGCGAACACATTGAACTTACAAAAATCAAGGATGATATCTTTTGAATGCCTTGAAACATTTTTAATTAGCTATTTATCCACATGGCTTGATGGTGACTCCAAATCTCAAACAGTAAGGAAGATGATTATTGATAGAAAATTTCTAAACAAAGATCAATTCAGATTGGAAAGTCAAGATTGAACATGATATTTGGAGGAAGTCTTTAAGTAAAAGCTCAACAAAAGAATTATTTACTGACTTGTAGAGTATCGTGTTATATTCACAATTCCTAGGTGGGAACATAAATTGGAGATTTCATAAAGAAAGGGTGAAGGTTACTCCCGATATAATATTTAATATTTTGATGAAAAAAAAAAAAGTCGTATTATTTACTTTAAATAGTAAAATATATGTATAAATTTTTATGGGACTCGTTTAAATGTACTCCCAAGTAATCAAATTGAGTTGACTCGTTAGACATTGGAGTTCTAAAACTATTTGTAGAATTGTACTTTGGATGTGGAATCTAATCAGTTGGAAAGTATTCGCATTATAAACATGCAAACAATCAATTAGGTGATGATGGAACCTGTCATCCATTAGTTATCTGCCACGTGTATCCAAAAATGCAACCCCAATTATGAGCTTTCTTAAGACCTATTGTTGATATTATTACGTTCCTCCTTATGTTTAGTCTGTTAGATGATCCTCGGGAATTACAAAGTGCATCTCGAGAATATCCATTATGTTGGCAGTTGCTTTACAACAACTAATATAGCCTACAAAAGATCTTCATCAATCAAAAGCCTAATGTGGGGGAAATAATAAAGAGAATTCTTCTTTCTTCCATGACTCTTTTAAGTTTGAGACTGTTGAGAACCATGGCTGGTTTCCATGAAAAATCTATGGTTATGTGTCTTCTCTTCACAGTTATTTATGTGTTTAGTAATACTTGTGCCGAGCTTCAGAGGTTGGAACACCCCATAAAAGGTGATGGGTCTCTTAGCTTTTTGGTTATGGGAGATTGGGGAAGAAGAGGAACTTACAATCAATCCCAAGTTGCTCTCCAGGTTGATCTCTCTCTGTCTCTCTCTTTCTCCATTTTTTTTCTTGTACATAATGTTTTAAATTATTATTGTTTAATTTTTATTATCTTTTCTAATTATTCTTTTAAGTTTTGATTTTGAAACCATGATTCAGAGGGATGTTAATTCAGTTGTGTGTGTGTGTGTGTTTGTAATCTGAGAAATTAATTAGGTGATTTCAAATTTAAATCATATCCTTATCTCATTATAATATTTATTGTAATCTCATTAAATTAACTTTTCATTAGAACGTTGGTGTTAGCTAACTTAGTTGATAAAGTCTTTTGGGTGATGATACCAGAGACCTTGGATCAAATCCTACCAAAACCGAGTTAATGAACTCAATAAAATCAGGCCTACCAATAAAAAAATAAATAAAAAATATTAGTATAATAACGAAGATAAAAATAACATTTTTGCAATTTAAACCATATCTTTAAAACTCATCAAGTCGGCTTGAATGGATTTCAAGGTGAATCGATCTTAAAAATCAAAATAATCAACTCATCAAGTCAACTCAAAAATTTAGGCGAGTCCAATTAAAATATTTAATTCATCTTTCTTATACTTAATTTATTAAGATGATGAATCTTGACCGCCTAACATTCAACTCTAGAAAGCATGGTTGATCTTAGGGAAAATTACTTAAAGGACCTTAATGGAGGAATTTTTTTTCTAAATAGTCCTTGAATTTTGGACTATAGTGTGATGGTCCATTTAGTAAACTTTTTATGTCTTAATGGTCCCTCATTATTGTCGAGCTCTTAGCTTTTTATTTATTGTCGAGCTTGACATTTTTTTATTATAAACTCGACAATAAAAATTGATGAGTTCGACATTGGTAAAACCTACCTATTTTTGTTTTTCGATTTGTTTTACTAAAATTAATGGAAAGATTGACTAAAAACTTGACATAACGACTTGTCTAGATGATTTCAACCAAAAAAATCATCCTTGATCGATTTTCATCAAAAAATGAAGCACCAAAATGGAAAAAATATTCATTTTTTCACATATGTCTTCAAAATGCATGAAAATGATTTTTTTCTTCCTTCTCAAATCCTTTATATTCGAATGGAGTCTACAAAACTCGATCAGGATGTCGAAAATTCAATTTTTTAAAAGGTCAAGACACATTTGACATTTCAATCATGAGAAATGTGGGGAAGGCTCATGAACTGATTAGGGAAAAAAAATTTACTAAATGAACTATTAAGAGAAGTCTAAATCTTAGGGACTAATTAGAAAGAAATCCCTCCCCCAAGTCTTTTATAAATAATTTTCCCTTGATCTTATTTTATTGAATTTTTCTTTTAATTTGATTGATATCTGTATGTCACATAGCACTTTAGAAGCACATATCCACTTTTAACTACCAAGATTTCTAACTAGGCCCCATCTTCCTCAATCTTTATATCCTTTTGGATGATGGATGTATTTTTTTTTTAAAACATCTAAATTGTTGTAGATGGGAAATATTGGAGAGAAGCTAGACATAAATTTTATTGTCTCAACTGGAGATAATTTCTACGACGACGGATTGACGGGTGTTGACGATCCAGCATTTGAGGAATCATTCACCAAAATATACACAGCTAAAGGACTGCAAAAGCAATGGTACAATGGTAAATTACTATAATTTCCAAAGGCCTAATAGAATATATTTCTATAAATACTTTGAATTAGAAATTAATTTATTTAAAATATTGAATTTGTTGCAGTATTGGGGAACCATGACTATAGGGGTGATGTCGAAGCACAACTGAGTCCTATCCTCAGGAAAATCGATAACAGATGGCTTTGCATGAGATCCTTCGTTGTTAACGCTGGTGATTTAATTCTGCTCCTAAGTTTTTAAATAAAAATGGTGACAAACGGAAAAAAAATAATAATAATAAATAAATTATGGGTCTATATGATTGCAAGGAATTTATTTTCAAGAAGAAATGAATACTTTTTTCAAAACAATCGTGAGAAAATGAACTCCGGTCCTTGAGCGCACCTACGAAAATATTGATTTTTGGTTTTGAAGGTACAGTCAATCGTAAGAAAATAACATTAAGAAGATGGAAAATCATTTTCCTAGTAGGTGGAGCATAAATTTTCCTCCCAAGGACAAAATCACTTTGGTTGTGGGTAGGGAATGGTTTTTCATGAAAAATGTGCAATCACACATTTGAAATTTGCATTTTCTAAGAAAAATCATTTTCTTGAAAATTTTCATGAGTAATCATAACAATTGTATAGGAGTTGAGGGAATTTGGGATTTTCTAAATAAACCTCTAGAGCATTTCGTTCTTTTTTCGTTAATCCATCGTGAAAGGCCCTCGTCAAGGGTATCTCTAATTTTCTCCGAAGCCCATATACGTACCTCAAAATTATCACAAGTTATACTTCTCTTTCATTTATTTGGTAAAAGAACTTATGTTGTTTATAATATCGTTGTTGTTCTTCTTTATTTGTTTTCTAGAAATTGTGGAGATTTTCTTCGTGGACACTACTCCTTTTGTACACAAGTATTTTACATCCCCAAAGGACCATAGTTATGATTGGAGTGGTGTGATTCCTCGAAATAATTACATTTGGAACCTTCTAAAGGTAACTAACTACTTAATTTTATTATCATTTTATTTTTGGGGGTTAAGATTTTAAATCCTTATATCAATGATAATATGTACATCAACTTAATGATTTGGAAATAGGATCTTGACTTGGGGTTGAGAGGGTCAACTGCCAAGTGGAAGATTGTAATTGGTCACCATACAATAAGAAGCGTTGGTCATCATGGTGACACCTATGAGCTCGTAAATCAACTTCTCCCAATTCTTGAGGTAATTAAATCACTTTTACAAGAATTGCGATTTTGATATCAAATGTTTGGAGATAGTATTTCGAAAAAATGATTTTTTTTATTTTTATTTTTGAGCTTAGAAGCCTTTCTAGAAGTTCTGTGTGTCATGTGGAAAATGCATCCTAGTTTATGTTTGATTGACCATAATGTCCTGGGAGAGATGTGTGAAGAGAGAGAGGAGTATTTTAGTAAATAATTACAATCAATTGGGAGTTTCCATTGTTCTCACACAAAAAAAAAATGGGACATTATCATTTCTGTTTCTATCTATATTTTTGGAAGCGTAGATGTTTTTCTTAGGTCTTTTTCCTTGTGTATCTCGAAGAAAAAGATCTATGGTTATGTGCAATTGCTACGTCAATCGCGTACAGACCGCATATGTTTCAGCACGTCAATTTATCACGACGCTTTAGGAAAAGTAAGAAGCCAAAAGAGATTATGGACTCCAGACAGTTTTGGATTTTGATCCATTTTAGCTATTGGCTTTTGCGTCAAAAGCGCTTCTGACGGGGAGAAGCTGAGAATCCACCTCGCAGAAGCTTCACCAAATGCAAATTTAATTTCTCACATATCATCTCTTTATGAATACAAAAAGGAAGAAACTACTGGAGAAGCTATTATTTAGCTTCATAATCATCATTGAAGTCTTGTTACAAAAAAAACAAAAAAAAAAAATCTGATTTAACCCATCCCATTATGATTTTTTTCAGGCTAATAATGTTGATTTTTACATAAATGGGCATGACCATTGTTTGGAACACATCAGTAGCACTACAAGGTACATAACACATCAAAATTACAAAATTATTTTGCTTCTAAAATGGGTTGATGAGCTTCTCTAATGGATTTGGTTTGGGTTTTCTATGCAGTCCGATTCAATTTCTAACAAGTGGAGGAGGTTCAAAGGCGTGGAAGGGTGATGTTAAAGGATTTTACAGAGATGAAGTTAAGTTCTACTATGATGGACAAGGTTTCATGACAGTACAATTGACTCCAAATGATGCCCACATCACCTTTTATGATATTTTTGGCACAATTTTGCACAAATTTAATGCCCCCAAGCAGCTTTACCCAACCACATAGAATTACACACAATATGCATATATGTTAGTGGGTGGCATGTGCGTCTGCACGAGTTACATACAGTTTGAATATCTTTATAATCAGTTTAAAATCTTATTTTAAAATTTTCAAAGAGATTGTTTAGTTTTTAATATAGTGTCATTAATATAGTTCAAAGACGTTTTTGTAATTTTAAAAATTAAGTGATGTGTATGGTTAGGGATGCCAATGGTCGGTTCTACATATACCCAAAACGAACCCTAAATTAAGTCTCGATTTCTATTATGGGTGAGATCCTTGCAACCAAACCAAACCAGATCCTATAAATACCCGATACCCATCAAACACCCATTAATGAAAGTAAAGATCAATAATGAATTCGTCAAGCAAATCAAACTTTTAAGAATAAATTGCAGAAAATTATGATAAGGACTATTTATTTGTTGCCAAAAATGTTAAATGAATAGACGTTCACCTAGAGAAAAAGTAAAAATAAATTAAAGAATTCACGTTCTATTTATATTTTAATTTAGTTTAAGTACATTTACTTTATGATATTTCTTTGTTAGTATTTCATTAGAATATTTATTTTATAATAAATATTATAAATAAAATAAATTTACTAATCCGATACCCAAAGAACACCTGATACTTAACAGATCCATGATGGTAGACCTCAAACCAACTAATCGGTTTTAGGTACATCAGGTAATTGGGCTACCCATTGATACCCTTAGCATGGTATCAAACAATACTTAACTGTCAGCTTCATTATTATAGTAATGATTATATTTTCACTATTCAAAAAAAAATATAATGGAAGTCCAATTTTATAGATATGTAAATAAAAAGGAAAATTGTATTATACCAAGAGGACTCACCCGAGTCATCTCAGCATTATTCGTGAACAAGTGGGATTTTCAATGTGAATCATCCTTCGCATTGACTCATTTGAGCATTCAATATTTTGAAAATATTGATTGGGTTTTGTATTTTTTTATTATAATAATAGTAAATTTTTAATAATTTAAATATTTATCATCTAAATAAAAATATGACCTTATGATTAATCATTTTTTAATCCAACTAATTTTATAAAAAATATTATAATTATTTGAATATAAATATAAATCAGGTTCCGATGACTCAAGAAATGACAAATCTTTTTGATCATGTAAGCAAAAAAATCTAATATTTGAGATTTTATGGATATCTCAATAATACATATCCCGATGATACTTATCTCAAGGATAATTTACAATGTTAGATTTTATATTTACACAGTCAAGATCTTATTTCTTAAGTTAATAGAATCCAACCCTATAAATATGTATTAAAAAATAATTATAAATTGAGTTAGACAATTCATGTCATCTAATCAAACACGAGTTTACTCAAGTGAATCAACTCGTATGATAATAATTATCATTTTTATTAAGGCAACCAACATGCATGGACCATACCCCCACCCCCCACTCCAATCAAATTCTTTTGGATTTATTCGAACCCCCTCTATATTTGGTTAATATTATAACACCTGTGTTTTCCAATCACCCATTTTGACCTTATTACTTATTAACCCCCTCTATTTTTTGATGAATATTTGAAACACCCTTTGACTTTCAAATCAATAACGTGCCTGATGACAGACCTCACCTCCAATATTTTTGTATTTGGAACCCCCACATGGATGAATGCTTTAAAAGATTAATGCTAGAGTGACCTCATTTTGACGTTGTGGCATGTATGCCTATAAACTCATTTTTCTCCAAGATACGAGTAATACGCACCACCACATCACATCAGGGTGTCTTATATTTCCCCACTGAGGTCACTCTAGCACGACTCTTTTTAAAATGCCCCTACAACACGGCATTGTGGTTATTTTGTCTTAATATATTAAAGACGACCAATGTCACCAAGGCATGTAGGTGTTTTGGTCAATATTTGAGATCCCATATCAATTTTTTAGAGCTGCTATTGCTGCACCTACTTTTGCTAACGCCACTCCAAGATGTGTGCAATTCTTTGGTGATTTACATATGAATTGTATTGTTAGCAAAAGTTGGTGTGGCATTAGAATCTCTTTTAATTACAATGATGACATTACCCCTTGACTTAGGTATTCTCTCATAAGTTAATAAAAAATGACCTAAATACCCTTTTCTTCAACTATTGACAAAAAATCTTGAATTTTCTCCTCAAAATCACTTATATCTTCAAGCACTTCAACCTTATCAGGAAACTATAGTTTGCCCCCTTTGCAAGAAAATCCTGCCCACT
Source organism: Akebia trifoliata (assembly GCF_017979445.1). NCBI lineage: Eukaryota > Viridiplantae > Streptophyta > Magnoliopsida > Ranunculales > Lardizabalaceae > Akebia > Akebia trifoliata. Next base: position 30,534,247 of record NC_141377.1, read on the forward strand.
CTATATAAATAAGCAACTAATTAAAAAAATAACTTGAAGACAATGCAAGACTAAAACCACAACATACCAAACTACCTATACATAAATTTATGATTAAATAAAATTATAAAAACTATCTTCAACATTCAGGATTTGAAAAATCATATCAAGCATATATATACACTAATGGATGTATTGCTGTATATCCCAAGATCATTCATGTGCATTAAGGTGGATAACCCATCCCATAATGTCTGCAGCTCCACCCCCACCCCAAACTACAAAATAAATAAATAAGCAAATAGCCGCGAGGGCACACCCGCACTTACCCGGTGAGTGTGATGTGCGGGCATTGCATGTGCCTGGAGAGGGACCCATATGCCTTGGCTCTTCCAGTCCCCCTAGTTGGACATAAGTTCGGACACCCCCCTCATCCAAAAAAGAAAGATAATTCAAATGAATAAAAAAATGTAAATGTTTCCACAACTCTACTAAAGACAGTTGAACTTATAACTTTTGGAATCCTAACATCATCATACGAACAGAACCAACAAATATGATCTTGATTCATTGCCATTGATACCTCTTTTATATAAAAAAAAAAAACAAATCAATAAATGCCATTGATACCTCACATAATACATAATTATTGAACCACTACGTATATGGGTATGTATTAAGCTTGTCAATGGATCGGATCAGACTCAAATCTGATACGTTCCGATCTAATTACTTGAGGTCTGGATCAGGGATTTGGTCTTCAGCAAGGACCTCATTCAATAAGGATCTATGTTAATAACCTAACAGATCGATTTTGGACCAATCATGCCCCAATCCAACAGGGATCCGATCCTCTAAAATATTAGGAAATATATAAACTATATTACTTATTTTGTTTAGGATGGTAATTATCATCACCATCATCATCATAGAAGCCTAATCCAAGGATTTGGGATCAGTGCAACGAATCATGTTCTTCTATTCAATTCTATCTAGAGCCACTGCTAAACAAAAAGAGACATAAACATACAAGATTCAATGAATGTAACATCCGAGCCATTGCATTATTTCATTCTGCAGACTTGTCTGGTTCATGGTGGTGAACTTGCTGAGGGGCCGAATAAACTGAAAATATGGATCCTGCCAGATGCTCGACAAAGCCCACACTTTTCATTGTCATCAACCACAAAGTCCAAAACAATCCAATCCAACCTGCATGAAATGTTTCACTAATAATTTGAGGCTCCGGGAGAAGTTCAAGAAGAAAAACCATCGTCCGCAGTTAATTATTAAATTATCAAAAAAGATGGCCATTTTCTGGTGCTAGAACAAAGTTCTCAATCTTCACCAACAGAAATATAAGCATGCAGTTATGTATATCCATATAATTTACATAAATCGAATGATATGGGTAGAAGTTAAATCACTATGGTCGCGTTTAGGAGCATGTTTTGGCGACAAAGTTCGACTTCTGATCCCCACAAGCACCTTAGGGTTTGAAATTGGAGTTGGGTGAAGGCTTGCCTTCCATCTAAACTTTAAGTTACATTATTTTTGGACAATCTTGATCTTGTAAGTTGGTACTAAAATATCCTCAGTGTTTCTAAAGTTTTAATATAATTATCAAATTGTGCAACACTTAATATAATTTTCAAAATATCTAGAGAAGCTGTTTGTTCATCACATGCCCCACAACTTCTCTAGATTCCAAAAAGCACTTCCTAAGTACTTTCACCAAACGATCAATTATGTAATCTCGATTCTTATGGAAGTGATTCAAAGAGAATGATTAGAGAGCACCTGTAAATATGAGAGAAGCAATAATTGTTGAGATGGTTGCAGTAGCAATAATAAAGGCAGCCATTAATAATGTCACAATGTAGATTGCCGCTAAACAGACAAAGAAGCCTCCCACGGCTGCTAAAGACACGAAAAGAGAGATGAGAACTGCACCAATAGTTGCTGCTAGAAAGAAAAGTATAAAAACCAGTAATCCTGTGATGGCCAAGAGGATGATTGTTCCAACCTGCAGTATTATTATAAAGAAAATTCAAACAGCTTAATCAAGAAAAAAATGTAACCAATAATATGAGATGAAGCACTATATGATGGTGCATCCAAAGAACACTATATCATATTATATAAGGGTTTTAAAAACAGGTTTACTGATCAATATATATATAAGATACAACAATCTTTTGCTACTTATAATAAACCAAAATTTGAACATCTCTAATATAATCCTGTATTTAAAATTTACAATAATAGGTCCCAAATTTCATGCTTTGCTAAATTACAACTTACCATTTTTAGAAAGGTTTAAGGGAAGAAAATTTGGTATGGAGTTTTTTCAAAAAATTAGGATTTATTCAGGACGGTCTCTACTTTTTTTTCTTGAGCAAATTAGGAATTATTAAGAAGCTACAAGTTTCAATAGTTCTTAATTATATTGGGATTAGGAAACTTCTTTCAATATTCAACTCAGGAGCTGATAGGATGATATAATAATATAAAGGGGGTGTGTAGTGTAGTATGAATAGCATTAATTTAGGTTGAATGTTATGTGTTTTAATTTATTAACTCATATTTTATGTAGTCAATTTGTTCTACTTTGAGTAATCCATAGAGATTGTAATAATTTTCCTGCTGATATGCTTGAAATTGTGTGTGCTTCTTTGGATTAGTTGATCCCCATGAACAATAGTTGAATCTTTGTGGACCTGTCTCGGGCATCAATTTTGGTATAAGAGAGAACTATAATCTTGGAGTTGCACCATATGAGATTTGATAAATACCAAGTTGAGCACGAAATTTAAGAATCAGGAAGAGTGCCCAGTGTTGTGATTGATGAAAGTATCAATATCAACCTGATTTCTAAGGAAGTGGAGAAGCAAATGATAGAATCGATGTGACATGGTAATATAGGAAAACCTAAATGGTCATTTTTATAAACACCATCCTTCCGAAAGATATTTGAGGTTGTTGGGAGCAAATAGTGCTGATTAATTCATGTTGTTTTGGGACAAGTTTTGCTGAAATACAAGCAGCCATCAACAACCATCTTTTGGAAAAGTCTTGTCTTACATTTTTATCGTTAAGGATAGGCTGCTACAGTTAATATCTACTTATACTGTCAAACAATAAAAGGTGTAATGAAAGGTTTGAAGGCACACAGTGAGAATTGGTCAAAGAACTCAAACCACAAAAACTCTGATGTCCAACGGACCCAAAAACATATTTAAAAGACAAGTTTTGCAGCAGTCGTGATTACGTCAAGCACAAAAGTATGACATGAAAAGGTGAAATCCTTTTCCTTTTTTTTATCGCAGGGTATCCCCACGCCCTCTGGGATGGGACTACTCCCTACAATCGCACGGCATGACTTCACGGAAGTTTCCCAACATACAACAGAATAAGTCACAAGGCCACCCAGTTTCAAACACGTGAGAGAACAAACTCATGTCTCTAGTTTTATCTCATAACACCTCCCACGCCCTCTGGGATGGGAATAGTCCCTACAATCGCCCAGCATGACCTCACGGAAGTTTCCCAACATACAACGGAAAAAGTCATAAGGCCACCCAGTTTCAAACACGTGATTAGAGAGCAAACTCATGTCTCTAGTTTTATCTCTTAACCCTCCCTCCCTTGTGTTGGCATCTTGTTATGGTGGCCAAATCCTAATATCTTAACACCAAAGGAATTGTTTGGTTAAACTAGCCTATTGTTCCTGACAAAATTTATTTGAACACATCAATAACCATTTCTTGCTACTACAAAAGTTAACACACTACACCAAGGAAATAGAAATGCACAAACTTTAACTCGAGAACAAATTCTTTAAAACAAAGAGGATTGCTACAACCATGAGACTGAATAAAGGTATAAGAATGCACCCAAAACACTGACCAGATCACATGCACTATTATAAAAGGTCTTATGCAAGTATAATAGGAAGAGGCTGAAGTGCAGAGAATGTATATACATGAATAGTGGTTTTCTGTTGAACGTTACGAGCAGTGCTGCAGACCCGTTTGGATTCAATCCAACATTTGGTCAAGTCTTGACACAGGAAGTTCGGGTTCAGGAAAAAAAAATTGACCAAGTTAAATCGGGTTGGGTTCGGAGGTACAGCTCTTGAGTTGCCCAATTTTCCCAAACCCAATATATGCCTTGGCTTTAACTTTAGTAAATTAGAATTTTACTTTTACCCCTTCTATTTTACCACTCATGGACGGCCCAAGTTCTTCCTCAAAACATCAAACCCTAACTTCCCTCTTCTTCTCCGACAGTAGGATCCCTCTTAGAGATCTAATCTATTGCTTTCAGTTAAAAGAAAATTCATTCCTGTGGAACTTACGTGATCCAAAATTTCAATAATCCTTTAGATTAGACTTAAAGCATTTGTTTTTATTTTTAAATTTAAGTTTTTTTATTCATGGTTCTATCTATTTGCTTATTTATTGTGTCATGTTCCTCATATATTGACTATTTGACATAGGTATAAGCTTCTAAGAATATGTCAGAAATGGCCGACAACACAACAATAATGATATCGTTGGTACTAATGTGTCTGAGATAACATCAAAACTACTCTGTGAGATCATTTTGAAAAGAAGGTAGATGGGTCAAATATTGTGAAAACAAATTGCAACTACTATGGGAAACAATATGATTATGACAGTAAAAAAGACACCAAAACACATTGGCTACATTTATAAAAAAACGTGTAAAGTATTAACACAATGATAGTAAGGATCCAACAGAAAAAAAAAAAAAAAAAAAAACCATCTTCCTTCTTGTCAGTGGGTGATGGTGAGACTAATGTTGTCAATCGAAAATTTGATCAAGAAACATCTAGAATAGGGTTTGCTTGTATGATCATAGCTGGCGAGTTGCCGTTCAACTTTGTCGGCCATGAGGGTTTCAGAAGTTTCTATCAGCTATTGCAACCCAAATTTCAAATAGTGACACAAAACCCAAGAAGGAAAGATTGTCTAGAACTTTATAAAAGTGAAAAGTTGAAATTGAAGGTGTCTGAAAAATCAATTCAAAGAGTGGGCATCACTAGTGATATGTGGGCTTCCATCCAAAATCTTGGATATATATGTCTTACTACACATTATATTGATAAGGATTGAAAGTTAAACAAAAAAAAAATTCTAAATTTTTGTGTGGTTCCATCACCCCATGGTGGCTGCGAATGCTATCAAGTTATGCTTCTGGTCAGGGGGATTTCATAAAATTCACACCATCACCGTAGACAATGTCAGTTCGAATGATGTTTCAGTATGAAACTTGAAAAAGAAGTTGAACAAAAGGAATGGATTGTTTTTAAGATGGTGAGTTCCTTCATGTGAGATGTTGAGGACATATTATCAATCTGATTGAAAGAGACGAAATTTAAGATATCAAAGATTCATACTTCGAATCCGTTCAATTGTCAGATATGTTTGAAGTTCGCCATCACGTACTTGTGACACCTAGTCAATTGTTGATTTAGAGTGGCTTTTAGCACGGGGATCAAATTCTTAATCGATTTCGGAGCTCATTGACATCAAAATTGTCAAATATTTGTCTTTCAATTGTCACTGAATGCATTGTTGGTTGTAGATCTATTTCGTTGTCTAAAGAATTAAAAGAAGATGAATCAGGTAACCACTAAATACTAATTTACTAATTAAACTTTTATATATGTGAGTTTTTTTATAATTTATAAGCATTTCTAATATTTATTAATTGTGTTTCATTTGTCACTGAATGCATTGATGGTTGTTGATCTATTTTGTTGTTCGAGCATCTGATTGTTGCTGTTATTTTCAAGATAAATTTTGACGAATTCCTCAAAAGTACAAGTTAGCTCTAATGATCGTCATATTTTGGATGTATGCTTTTATACTTTTTTTCATCGGTTACCTTATGGGATGTATGCACAAGGTCTATTTTAATATGGATCTGATTTTATTCATTAAATTTCTTGCCCGGTTTGATCAATTTGTGTTTATGTGGATTGAACTTACCTTTTGTTTTTTATTTATTTCAGTTCTTTCGATCAAATTTTCAGTACTTGATTTCATTATTATTTATTTATTAGTAAATAAATATCTAATGTTGTAGGAGTATACCATGATTAAGGTAAAATGCAATATGGGATTTTTTGAGGATTGGAGTCATTGAAATTGGATTACTTTAGGATCGTCAAATCACTCTCCTAATTCATTGGGACCGCTTTGTACCCTAATCAATGACCCCACTCCAGTTGAAGTCCAAGGGCAGCACTGTACATTATTCTTTTAAAACTATGGGAAGGTTCTCATCAGGGAAATTAATATGGCATTTTTTGAGGATTGGATTCATTGAAATTGGATTACTTCAGGTTCGTTAAATCACTATCCTAACTCATTGGGACCACTTTGTACCCTAATCAATGACCCCAAAGTCACATTATTCTTTTAAAGCTATGGGAAGGTTCCCATCAAGGAAATTAATAGTGGCCCAGTTTGGGAAATATACCTCAAACAACATAAATAAGCAATGAAGAAAAAATAAAAAAACATAAAAAGGTGATAAAGAAATACTCCCTCGACAAGCATTTGTGTTGGTTTTCTTGTTAAATTTGGAAGAATGGTTTAGTAGTTTTAATTGATTTACATTGTATGTCGGGAGCTTCTAAAAGAGAAGATGGAGATTAGGTTTCATCTCGGACCTTTAGGCTTCTTGATTAAGGTTTAAAGATGTGTTGGCCATAACAATCGGTTGCTCCGGCAGCAAAATAAACCAAAAAACAACAATGCATTCTGTGACAACTGAAACACAATTAATAGAATATTAGAAATGTTTATAAATTATATATAAAAAATCACATATGTAAAAGTTTAATCAGTGAATTAGTATTTAGTAGTTACTCGATTCATCTTACTTTAATTCTCTAGATAACGAAATATATCAACAACCAACAATGCATTCAGTGACAACTGAAACACAATTAATATGCTTATAAATTATATAACAAGAAATCACATATATGAAAGTCTAATTAGTATTTAGTAGTTATCTGATTCATCTTCCTCTAATTCTTCTAATTTTTCTCTCAAACTCGATTGGAGTTGATGAAACTCGCAACCACTCTTATCCAAAATCTAAAGATTTGACAATGTTAGGAGTCAATGAGCTCCAAAAGTGACCAAGAACATGACCCCAGTGCTAAAAGCCAACTCTGAAGCAACTATCGACATGAGTATAAATTTAGAAGCTTATACCTATGTCAAATAGTCAATATATGAGGAACAAAACATAATAAATAAGCAAATAGTTAGAACCATGAATAACAAAACAAAATTAAATTTAAAAATAGAAACAAATGCTTAAGTCTAATCGAAAGGAGAATTGAAATTCTGGATCAAGTTCGTTCCAAATAGTTAGAACCATAAATAAAAAACAAACTTAAATTTAAAAATAGTAACAAATGCTTAAATCTAATCTAAGGGAAAATTGAAATTTTGGATCAAGTAAGTTCAGGAATGAATTTTCTTTTAATTGAAAGCAATAGATTAAATCTTTAAGTTAACCTAAGAAAGACTTGAATAAGAATAATAATTATTATTATTATAGGGTAAGTTACAATTTGACACCCTATGGTTTGGCATAATTCCATGTTGACTCCCTAACAGTTTGACAATTGCACTTACCTCCCCTCTCAAATATTGTGTTAAAATTCAGATGTCATTTTACTATTCTACCCTCTTATTTTCTTTTCTTTATAAAAGAAAAAAAAAATCAAATTTAAAAAAAAAAACTATAAAAATGTCTGTGTCTAAGCATCATCATTCTCATTCATGAACCCATTTATTCACATGGATATTTCTGTTTATGAAAAAGATAACATTTTAAAAAGGGTAAAATTGTTTGTTCAAAAAGTTAAAAAAAAATCATTCTTTACTTGTTTGATTGACAACAAGTAGGCATAAGGGAGATAAGTGAGCTCATTAGATAAAATGTTAGGGGGTCAACATAAAATTATGGTGGAAGTGTAATTATAATAATTATTATTATTATATATACTAGTTTTCTATGAACCATCCATCGATAAAATTCACCTATAGAAAATTAATTGGGATTTGTTTTTTGAAGAAAAAGAAGAAGAGTCTTAATTGTGAGATCCAGTGGTTCTTGAAGAGGAACCAAGTCCATTTGGATCATGGCAGCACTGCCCACCTTACTTCAATGCCTGTGACTTCAAAATTCTAGAACAGGTTTTCTTTTGTGTGTGCAATCATCGTCTTTCTTTTACGACAGAATTATGAGAAAAAACCTTACTTGTAATACCTGAGGGAAAACAAGATTTGTTGATAATTCTCTTCTTGTTTACCATTTTTTTCCTTTTGAGAGTCCAAATATGAAATTTCATATTCTTAAGAATTCAGATTTCTTATTTACCTTGCTAACATATGCCTGGAAGAGGTTTGAGACAGGACCCGCTGCTCTAGCTAATTGTCCCCTTTTGAAGTGTGATTTCTATGTCATGTATGGATGTGCCTAAGGGCATCTTGATTAAAGTAGATTCCTCTTTTCTTCTTATCAATCAAAAACCTTTCCCAAATAGTACAAGCTTCTTCCATAGCATACGGCTTTCTACTAGACAATTGCATAAGACATTGACCTGCTACGTCTGAAAGAATTCTTTGCAAACTCAACCTCCTAATTCTACAAAGGGTAGCTAATACGAACATGAAGGTAGACTCTCTCAGTTGAAAAAAAATTAAGAAATCAAAGTGAGAGAGAAAGATGCGTGAGGATTATAGAGAGTTATTGTAGGTCTCAACAAGAAATAGGAAAAATATCAGAACTCAATACTTTGGTAATATAGAGAGTTGTTGTAGGTCTCAATGACTAGGTAGTTATAGTTGACAACGTTAAATTGTGTTACAAAACCTTCTTAAGGCACGTGGCATACATGAGCTAGGGATCATCATATGTAATACATGAGCTGAAGGGAGGCTCTCACAAACACAAAGAAGAGAACAAGAGACAAACTGAGAGAGAAGGAGAGGGAGAGACTCACCAATTGAAAGGTTGAAGAAGATGGCAGGAATCACGATCTTAATCCCTGGAAAAGAAGAGGGAAATTAGGGTTTGACGTTTGAAGAAGAACATGAACCATCCGTGTTGTAAAATAAAGGGGTAAGTAAAAGTAAAATACGAATTTACTATGGCTAAAGCCAAGGTATATATCGAGTTCAAGCAAATTGGACAACCCGAGAGCTATACCCGAACCCAACCCAATTTAATTCAGTCAAAAAAAATTTGCCTAAACCCAAATTCATGTGCCTAGACCTGGCCAAATGTATGGTCGAACCCAATGGGTTCGGGTTTGACACGCCCTACCTAGTAACACAACCAAAACCCATTCTGCAACATGTCGGATCGGGCCAAAGCCTAGCCTATTGATAGCCCATCCCCATTTCAATTACTTGGACACTTGCTAATAATCTTACTTGAGCTAAAAAGTGTCTTTACAAGTACAATACCAGCTAGAATTGAGGAAGGCAATGTTTCAAACTACCAAGAGTCTAAGACAAAGACTACTAAGAGTCTAAGACAAACACCAAAGTGTTGGAATTCCCGAACATTCCATTGACGCTTATTTCAATCTTGATCCATCAGTGCACTTGGAAAAAACCAAGAACATGTTTATTGGCATTGAACATCAATAGTTCGTTCTAAGAAAAAAATGGTTTATTCACTATTGGCTTTGCGCAAGATTGAATTAGGTATTTTGATAAAAGGGTACACTGTCAAAGTTTGAGATTGTATGAAAGGCATGATACGATTACAAGAAAGTGAATAAGGCAAAGAAGATAAAAGCAATAAACAAGAAAAAGAAGTGAGAAAAAACAAGAAATGGGGGAATTGGAAAGAAAGACGTCGTACAATGAAAATTCGTGTCACCTAAACTTACACACCAATAGCTAAATATCAACCCACCTACAAGTAATGCCAAACTCCCACTAAACTATGTTAGGTATGGGATGGAGTCTTCCCCATACATGTAATTAGGTTTTCATAATAAAAAAAGATTCGATGCTACAAAATATTGTAAAACTATAAAGGATGTATAATGACTTTAGAAAATAATTACTAAAGAAAACAAGGAGAATATCAATAAAATTAGATTGTTGCTATGTGAATCAATTTGGGTTACATGAATTTGGTCAGCTCCTCTTCACACCTTTTCTATTCTCAAACAGTTCTTGCATCAATACTACTTTCCAAACACATGTGACAAAATCCACTTGATGAATTGTGTGCAACTCTCTAGGGTCTCTTCATCGCCCAAGAGCATAATACCCAAGACATCCTACACAAATAGATTCATCTTCGGCAACAAACCTCGAGAAGAACGCTACTCCATGGCCTTATAATGCTAGATGATCTTTGATGTTATTTCTTATATTCTAGACTTATTGGCAGTTTTCCATGTTTAGAGAGAGTCAAAAGTGGGAGCTGATCAGTGAGTAAATCCTTACTCTTCTTTCCCTTCATACTTGTATCCACTTATTTTCCTAGCTACTTAAACCCTAATTTGTCAAAGGTTACAAGCGTATGTACATAATCTAAGTTGTAACTTTTTATATTTAGATACATAGAGTAGACACCCCAAAATCGTGTAACATACTTGTAGACAATGTAAGGTTTATGGTCTAAACCTCACTTCTACGTGGATTTGGGAGTCGCCACCATTCCAAGAGTTTTAAGGTGTTGAAAATCAATTTTTCAAGGAGTTGGTGACTCAAATCTTGTCTTAACCCAGAGGTTCGGGTAAGGAGGTTCAGGTGCAAGATGGGGAAGCTGTTAGGCACCCCATCTTACCCACCAAGTTGGTGGTTACCTTGGTATTGACCAAAAGTGAAAACTAAGACTGTTTTTTGAAAATTTTGAATTAGTTGGATGACAAGGATGCATGTATGCATAGAATCTTGTATATGTGTGTATGGTGTGATGTAAATGGAATGTTCCACTTGCTGGATTTGTTTGTTTGCTTAGAGTTGGAGCATAAATCTAACTAGATTTCACCCTTAATGACTCAAGCATTTTGATGACGATGCATGGTGAGAAAATATACTAAAATGTGAGCTTATTCTTTTTGTTGGTGAGGTTTTAGAGACATTTCATTGTTGGGAATGCTCTTTTAAACCATTACCAATTTTAAACTATATGAATGCACAGGGTGGGTGTGTGCAAATGTGAATGCATGCTAATGTTCCCTAGGGTACTTATTATGGACTTTAAAGGGTGAGATCACCTCACATGGAGGTATTACTTTCTAACCACTCTTGCCAATCAAGAATGTTTACACTACATGATGTATGGTAAGCTTGGAAGAAACTTAAAGTTGGACTTATAGATGATGAGGATCCTCCCCTAAGAGAATAACTCTCAACCCATACTTGTCAAATGAAAGATAAAAATTCAACTACATGAGATGAGATGATGAGTATGCAAAGCTTGAAAGAAACTTAAAGAGTAGAATTATAGATGGTGAGGATCCTCCCACAAAAGGATTAACTCTCAACCCATACTTATCAACGGAAAGTAAAGATTACACTACATGATTGCAATGAAGTAAAGCTTAAAAAAAAACAAAGTAAAGAAATTAGAGTAAAGGGGGTAGAACAGAAATTGGGGGGTATGCAAGTAAGAAAAAACAGAAAATTAAAGTGCAATCCCACCTTGGTCTTCTTCGTTCTTTTCTTCTTTCTTCTTCTTCTAAGGCTTCAAAGCACTTGAGAGGGTATTTGGACAGAATTTGGGGACTTTAAAAGGTCTTAAGAAGAGAATTTGACAGAATTTTAGAACAGTAGATTACTACTACATTTGCCTTTGAGAGATTTTATATTTATAAACCTTTGGGATATAGGAAAATAGTAGATAGTAGTAGTTTACTTTTGTTATTTCTATGTTTCTTTTTCTGTGTAAGGATATTTATGTCCATTCACCTATGTAAGGGCATTTTTGTCCATTCACCTTTTTTATTATTATATATATATATCTACCAAGCTCTTAATTAGAGACTTGACAATTCTAAAATTCTTCTTGGTATCAGAGCCATTAGAATTCCTCTCTTGGTTCTCCTTCATCTTTTTTTATCACATGCAGCGATAACTCTCTACGCTGTGTTTCATGCCCTGTTTTGTTCATCGTTAGCCTATTGGCTGGATTGTTGGGTCCCTTTTTTATCTGCGATAGCAGCACTGCAGCCTGTGGAGGCGTGCGACAGCACCTAGGGTGCCTTTAGAGACTTACGACAGTGAGGCAACCTCTTTGGGAGGTCTACAGGACTTGTGACAACAGCTATAGTGTTGTGTGTGATCAACGACAGTAACTACGACTTCCTGACTTTGATTCTCGACAGTTAGAACGCAGATGAACCAGCCATAACCACCGTCTTTTCCGGTCGGCAATCGTTCAGGATTTTTTATCGATTCGGATATTATTGGATATCCGATATTTTTTTCGGATTCGAATTCGGATATAGTACTATCCGATCAGATAGCTATCCGTTGACAGCCCTAGGTGACCCTCCTTATTTTCGACTGTACGAGATCTCCCTTCAATCCACAAGTTACGTCACTTCTTATTTAGTATAAATCATGACATCTACTCATGAGATCAAGGACTCCCACACTGCTCTTAGGGGAAATTCTTTTGCACAACAGATTACTACTGCTCTATTAGATAGTCGTAACTTTCAGTCCTGGTCTCGGTCTGTGCGACTTTATTTGGGTAGTAGAGGTAAATCCGGTTGGTTATTGGGCACCATCCCTAAGCCCCACCCCCCCCCCCCCCTGATCCCAAATTTGAACAATGGGAAATCGATAACTGTACCATTCTTGGATGGTTATTTAACTCTATGGAACAGCGCATCTATACCATGTTCATGTACCATGAAACTGTCTCTTCTTTGTGGTCGGCCCTCACTCAGACATATGCGCATGCTATGAATGACTCGAGGATTTATGAGTTGTATCGGGATATTGCTCAAGCTACCCAAGGCACTCAGAGTGTGGTAGATTACTTTGGTTTCCTTCAATCTCGTTTGGAGGAGCTCTCGCACTATGAGTCTATGGTTGAGTTGTCTGCAGAAGCACCTGGGTATGTGGTTAAGCGGATTGGTCGACATCAGACATACCAATTCTTCATGGGTCTACGTCCTGAGTTTGAAGTACTTCGGACACAGATTCTTAACACCACTTCTTTACCATCTTTATTTGAGACATTTGCGACCATTGATAGTGATGAGCGTCGTCGCCGTGTAGCTTCTTCTCAGACTCAAGTCCCTGGGATTATCTCTACCCCAGCTAAAGATCAGATGGCTCTAACAGCCAATTCAGGGTTCTCTGATTCTCGTACTCAAGGACATGGCAGTCGAGCCCGTGGAAGTCGTGGACGTGGTAAAGGGAGTGGCCTAACTTGCAGCCATTGTGGGAAGGTTGGACATGAGAAGATCTGTTGCTTTCAGCTTTATCCCCACCTTTTGAGATCTTCTATGGGACAGCCTTCTGTGGGACATCCTTCTACTCGTGCTGCTACTGTAGAGCCTACATCAGTTTCTCAAGCGACTCTTGGCACCATCAATTTGCAGCATCTCCAGACTCAGATTGCAGCCATTGTACGGGATCAGATCCAGGCTCACACTCCCTCATCCTCGACTGTTGCGTCGATTATTACACCTCAAGGTACACCTCTGCACTTCACGCTACTTAGTCTGGCTCTGCTCCACAGACATGGGTAATTGATTCTGGCGCCTTTGATCACATGACTGGTAAGTCTAGTCATTTTACATCTTCTATTTCCCTACTACTCATAGGGAGTTTCGTCTTGCTGATGGGTCCCTCACACCTATTCAAAGTAAGGGTACTATCTCATTATCGCCTAATTTTTCTCTTGACTCCATGCTTCATGTCCCTCACCTATCTCTTAACCTTTTATCTGTGAGTAGCATTACTAAATCTTTAAATTGTTCTGTAACATTTTTTTCCTACTCACTGTATTTTTCAGGACCTGACTTCGAGGAGGATTTTTGGCAAGGGGTATGAGAAGGATGGATTGTACATATTTAGATCTCAATCGATTGCGGCTCCAGCTTCTGTGCTTCCATCGTCTGGGAGCCACACTTTTTCATCTCAGTCTTTAGATTTATGGCATGCTCGCTTAGGACATGCTAATTTTCAGCACTTGTGTTCTTTATTTCCTGCTTTAAAAACTTCTTGTAGTGGGCACAAATTTCAGTGTTCTGTGTGTGAACTCTCTAAACACACTCGTACCTCGTATATTCCTCGTATGCATCAGTTTAATGCAATATTTGATTTAGTTCATTTTGATGTTTGGGGGCCTTCCCCTGTTACTGCATTTAATGGTCATATATACTATGTTACATTTATAGATGATTATTCTCGTTGCACTTGGGTTTATTTGATGCGTTCCCGTTCTGAGGTGCTTCCTATTTTTGTTAATTTTCTTAAGATGATTCAAACTCAATACAACATCACTGTTAAATCTCTCAGGTCAGATAATGGAGGGGGAATATATTTCGGATGAGATTCGTTCCCATCTTCATGAGAATGGTATGCTCCATCAGTTGACATATCCATACACTCCTGAGCAGAATGGGGTGGCAGAATGTAAGAATCGTCATCTCAGGAATACAGTTAGGTGTCTTCTTCGAGGCATGCATGTTCCTAAGGCATATTGGAATATGACAGTTCTACCTGCGGCTTTTCTTATTAACCGTGTTCCAAGTCGCACCTTAGGAGGATAGGTCCCTCTTCATGTTCTTCAACCCGACCGCACTCTCTTCCCCATTACTCCTAGAGTCTTTGGGTGCACATGCTTTGTTCAAGATAGGACTCCCACTCGTACTAAATTAGATAATAAAGTCATTCGGTGCGTTTTCTTGGGTTATTCTACTATGTCCAAGGGGTATCGGTGTTATGATCCGGTTTCTCACCGTGTCATACATTCTCTTAATGTTACATTCTTTGAAACTATTCCATATTTTCGTACTACTTCTACTTTGCAGGAACCTTTTTCTTCGCAGGACCCATCACCTATAGTGCTACCCTCTCCGATCTTTCCTTCGCCTCTGTCGGAGTTTCAGGTCTACACTCGTCGCCCTCGTCCATCTCCACCTTTGCCAACCTCCTCCTTGGACTCAGGTATATCATCTCCTACTCTTACACTTATACGTGTTCCTATTCCTTTTGTTTCTGACTCTCACTTCCTATTACTCTTCACAAAGGTAAACGAGGGTGTGTTACTGATCATTTCATTGTCCAGTTTGTCTCCTATCAGGGTCTTTCTCCTTCTTATCAGACCTACCTTGCTCTTATTGATTCTATTTGAGTTCCTCGGTTTGTATCAGAGGCTTTGCAAGATCCTCAGTGGACTAGAGCTATGACTGTTGAGATGGATACTTTGCAGAAAAATAATACCTGGGAACTTGTTACCCTTCCATCTGGGGAGCGAACCGTTGGTTGTAAATGGGTCTTTACGGTGAAATACCTCGCAGATGGCACTGTTGATCGGTATAAGGGGTTTATGCAGACTCTAGGGAAGGATTTTGGTGCCACATTTGCTCCTGTTGCCAAACTTTCCACTGTTCGTCTTCTTATCTCTTTAGCTGCTTGTCACTCATGGCCTCTTCATCAACTCGATGTGAAGAACGCTTTCTTAAACGGTGATTTGACTGAAGTTATATATATGGAACCCCCTCCTGGGTTTCGTCTTCAGGGGAAATATTGTGGGAAGGTATGCCGCCTTCTCAAATCTCTGTATGGTCTGAAACAATCCTTGCGAGCTTGGTTTTAGCATTTTTTAGAAGTTATTTTGTCTATGGAGTTTACCAGATGCCACTCAAATCATACTTGTTTTGTTCATCGATGATTGGATGGTCGATATGCCATTGTTCTAATATATGTAGATGATATTATCTTGACAGGAGATGATGCCCAGTGGATTGACAGGATGAAGATGATATTGAATCGTATTTTTGAGGTTAAGGACTTGGGTCCTCTCAAGTACTTCTTGGGGATAGAAGTAGCTCGCTCTCAACGAGGTATTTCACTATCTCAACGCAAATACACATTGGACCTTCTTCAGGATACTGGTATGCTTGGTTGTCGTCCTACCTCTTCTCCTATGGATCAAAATCATCGACTTCGTATCGAATCTGGTGATCTATTATCTGATCCGGCTTCTTATCAGAGACTTGTAGGTCGTCTGATTTATTTGACTAATACTAGACCGGATTTGACCTTTGCGGTTATTGTAATCAGTTAGTTTATGCATGCTCCGCGTACATCTCACCTTGAGGCCATTCGTCGTATTCTTCGCTACTTAAAGTCACGTCCTGGCCTTGGGCTTTTCTACTCATCCACTGCTCAACCACATTTGTCATGTTTCACTGATGCTGACTATGCGGGCTTTCTTACAGATAGGAGATCTACCTCTGGTTTTTGTACATTCCATGTAGGTTACCTTATCTCTTGGAAAAGTAAGAAACAGAGTGTGGTCTCTCGTTCTTCTACTGAAGTTGAGTATCGTGGTATGGCTCTTGGGACATGTGAGGTTCTTTGGCTTCGATCTTTACTAACAGAATTGGGATTTCCTCTTTCTAGTTCTTCCTCGTTGTTCTGCGACAACAAGTCTGCTATCATGCTTGCTTCTGACTCAGTTCTTCATAAGCGAACTAGGCATAAAGAGGTTGATGTTCACTTTCTCAGGGAGAAAGTTCGATCTGGTGCCCTTCAGATAGTCTTTGTATCTTCTTCAGATCAACTCGCCGACATGTTTACAAAGTCTGTTGGTCTTTCTATCTCTAACTCTCATCTTATCAAGCTGGGTTTAGTTGATATATTTGTTCCAGCTTGAGGGGGAGTATTGGAAAATAGTAGATAGTAGTAGATAGTAGTAGTCTAATTTTGTTATTTCTCTGTTTCTTTTACTGTGTAAGGACATTTATGTCCATTCACCTTTTTTATTATTATATATATCTGCCAAGCTCTTAATTAGAGACTTGACAATTCTACAATTCTTCTATCTACAGTAGGGATTGGGAATCGGTCTTTGATGGTTACAGCATTAAGAGCTTTATAGTTTGCGCAAAAGTACCATGTGCCATTTTTCTTTTTAACCAATAAGACAGGAGATGAAAAAGTAGTAGTACTTAATCTTATAAGTCCCAATTTTAACATGTCATGAACTTATTTTTCAATTTCAGCATTTTGAAAATAGGCATACCTGTAGGGTCTCACATTGATAGGCTCGGTTCCTTCCTTAAGAGTGATGTGGTGGTCAATCTCTCTTACTGAAGGTATTTGTTTTGGCTCTTGAAAAATGTCTTCTAAAGCCTTCAACAACTGCTGCATATCTAACTCAACCCCATTTTGTGGCATCTCAGTTTCGATTGTAAACAAATAGCAAACATGGAATTGCCTTGACATAATACCTTTGAAATAGCCTTCATGGATGCAGATTGAACGGGTTGAGCATCTATCCCTTGCAACTTCTGAGCTCGATTATTCCATCGGAACTCCATGGTCATTTTTTTCCAATCACAAGTCACTGTCCCCAATTGCTCTAACCATTAAACTTCTAAAACAAAATCCAACCCGGTCAATGGTAAAGCATAAAAAGTAAGGGAGAATGGAATACCTTGAAGCAAGACATGGATGTTTTCAAATCACCCTTGGCATTTTAATGGATTCTCATTCGCCACCTTCACATTGAATGGCTCGGTTGGTACCACTGGAAGTTGCAACCAGTTAGCTATTCGTTCGCTAATAAAATTATGAGTGGATCCGCTGTCAATAAGGGCAGTCAATTCATGATTCCCAATTTTGGTCGTCAGTCTCATGGTCCTCGAAGTTGACCGCCCGGTTAAAGCATTTAGTGATATTTTAGGTTCATTGGCTACGAGGTCCTCGTCATTTACATTGCTTGAACCACAATCCCCTTCTAGTAACAAGAGTTGGGGTCTTTGACACTTGCAACCCGGAGTAATTTTGTCATCGCAATTAAAGCAGAGGCCTTGAGCTTGCCTTTTTTGTATTTCATCCCAAGTAAGCGTTTCATGGGCATGGCAGTTGTTGCCTTTGACGGAGAAGCAAGGTCGAGTTGGTTGTGATTGAATTGTAATGGCTTTGTAATTTTCTGTTGGCGAGTTAGTTGATAATCCCGCATTCGTGCCAGGCTTATTGCTTTCTTCAATGACTTGGGTTTGAACATCCGAATTCCTTCTGTAATTTTTGGTTTAAGGCCTCCCATAAATGTCCCTACTAACGCCTTTTGTGTCCATTCTTGCACTCGGTTCCCTAGCTTTTAAAATTCTTTTTGATAGGCTAGCCCACCTATTTCACCCTTGATAAAGCTTAATCAAAATCTTCACACTCCGTTGGTCCAAATCGAGCCCATAGTTCTTCAAAAATTGCCCACGTCACTTCCCTTCCTTCTTCTTTATAAGCACGTCGTAACCATTGCCACTATTGGTTCGCTTCACCTTTAAGATGAAAAGATTCCAATGACACCTTTTGAGCTTCGATAGTGCCTTGGTACTCAAAGAATTGATCCACTCTGTTGAACCATTCAGTAGGGTCATCTCCCGAATATTTTGGAAACTCGAGTTTCGCCAATTTGGATGAGAACATTTGTCTTCCCCCTTCCATTTTCTCCATGAATTCTTCTCTATTGTGGCAAAATTAACCATTACGGTCATTGGTGTTGTTGCTGGACCCCTTTTTGTTTGACAGCAAAGCCTCCATTAGTTTGTTGATGGTGTCTTCCATCTGGTGAAACTTGTCAGCAATGCCAAGCTCCATCCGACTCATATTATCCTGAAGTCCTCCTAGCCCCACTTCAAGATTTCAATTCGTTCCTTATTGGTTGTCATCGTGGCACAACTCTGATACCAATGATAAGTCCTAGTCAAAGCTGTTATAGTTGTTATGTAAATAGGATACTACTTAGGGTGAGAACAAATCACAGCAATTTGTTAATGAATGAATTTGTCTTATTACTGCATAATACTAGAGTTTAAATACATAAGGAAATAACGGACTCTTCCTAAAATTAATAGCAAAACTACATGAAACCAGGACTCTCACAACTAATTCCAACTAAATAGTTGGCACTTATTCAAATAACAAAACACTAGCTAACGGGACTTGACTCATTCTTCTACTTGCATGTGCAGGACACCACCCAAGGTAGACTAATTCAACTCCATTAAATCTTCAATAGCTTCATGAACTTTGAATTATTGATAGGCACATGTTGAGATCTTCTTGGCTTATCATCAGGACGCTATTTAAGGATTTGAGATTAGACATCCTTTGGTGTGATAACATTACTGCTCTTCATCTTGCTATCAATCATGTCTTCCATGCTTGAACGAAGCATGTCAAAGTTGATAATCATTTTGTTCGCAAAAAGTGGTAGGTAGAGATCATGCAGTCCGTTATGTCACGTCTGAATATCAAATCTCATATATTTTTACAAAAGGCCTATCATCTGTTAAATTTCTACTGTTTGAACTCCAAGCTTACTCTTCAAGGCCCACCATTGCACTTGAAAGGGTGTATTAGAGAACCATGTTTTCTCTAAGTGCTGTAACCGCACTCTCTCCCCTGCTCACAAATGCTTTGTACCTATTAAACATCTTCTCTCCAAATGTTACCCATGTTTTGTAACTACAAGAGACCCACTTGTAACTGAACATGTAATTATTTTCTATAAATTCTGAATAAAATAAACACACAGGATGAGTTGCATCTTAAAAGAATTATCTGAATTTACAGGTAAAGCCAAAGGGACAAAAACGCTCTCAAAGCGCTCTCCACAACATTACAACAATTAGGGGGGGAAATTACAATCTTACTTTCCATACAGGGCCTTAAGATATTATATTTACAAGAGAAAATTTTCAAGTATAACAATTTATAAACCTCCACAGAGAGCATTAAAGAAAAAAAAAATAGGAAAAAAAATTTCCAATCTTCAACGCATGGTATCTAATCAAATAATGAAATTTAAATTTCCCTCCAAATCAAGTAAAACTTAGGGTTTAATATCTACTCACAGAGATAACAAGCAAAGCACGGAAAGGGCTTCCTTCGCGAGTCCAGAGAAGAAGCTTCCGGATGAAGTTTCTAGAAGCTTCTCGAAGCGAAGGCTCGTTATCGGTGATGGAGGTTTTGATCCTTTCAAGCAGGGAATAGTTGGGATTCTGGGTGAAAATCGCGGAGAGGAGACGATCAAGGACAACGTATAAGGTCTCCTCTTCAAGATTTCGACTTCCCATGTTCGAATCGATCTCTATTAGCCGTTGAGTTTCTTGATTCTTCTCGTTCTCATCTGATAACAAGATGTCTGGTTTTAATCTTTCTTCTGTTTCCGCCATTTTAGTATTTTGAGTTTCGGCTAGTCGACATTGTCACCAAGTAAGCAAATCCAAGTGCGGAAAATTTCTTCGCTCACAGATTTTTTTATCACAGCGCTCACAAGATCCATGTCTGACCTATCACATTAGTCCGGGTGGATTAGATCCTTGAAGTTACCAAATTACCCTGGTTTGGTTGCACGTGTCATGCAAGGAGCAAAAGAATTTCTCTCCATGTGACTTGTGAGACTCGTAGTTTGAGAATGAGTATTTTACCGAGGAGACCCCAAATCGATGTACTATTTACACATTCTCTCTAGCATTGAAATAATTTTGTCAACACTCTACTTTTTCAACTTTGTTATTTAATTGAAAGAATAAAATTAAATAAATATTAAAAATAGAAAGAAAAGAGGAAAGACAATAAAATTAGAGGGAACGCTAGTTTATATTGAAAAAGGATAAATGAAGAAAGAGATTAAGGTTAGAAGTATTTTTGGAAAACTATTGATAAAGTGGCATGCTAAATACTATGCGGTTTGTACGTGGTTGATGTGGCAAGTGCAGAGAAACATAGATCTTTTTTCTTATGTATCCCAAAGAAAAAGATCTATGGTTATATGCCCTTGCCACATCAACCGCGTAGAGACCTCATACTATTTTGAGCATCACTTTATCACATCTCTTTTTGAAAAGAAGAAAAAGAGAAAATGTATTTTTTATTTTTTCCAAAGGAAAAAATTTGTCTTCGAGATATGTTATTTATGGGTATATAAATCTTGAAACAAATAGAATGAAATCCACCACGTGTTTTATTACATAGATTTCTATTATGATTTTTAACAAATTGATGGCATGCACCCTTAACCTAAATTTTGTAAACCAAACAAACACGAAATGACTTGAATGCCCTAATCTTCAATTTCTAGTAAAAACTTTCTAATTTTCTCCTTGTAACCAGTCATCTTCATCTTCAAGGTATGATATATAACTTTTTTTTTTTTTTAAACCTGGTCAATCTTGTTTTGTGGTAAAAAACACTAATTTTTCAACTAAAAAAATTCCACCATTTTCCTTATCCGAAAAATCATATTATATTCTTGAGGTTTGAAGGTTGAAAGAAGATAGAATCTTTAGGTTGAAGAAGATCCTAAAATCATTTCATCTCCAAGTTGTTAACTTCTAAAGTAGATCATTTTTATCTTATTCAAATTCACCATTCAATGTCTTGTAGAAACCATTGATTTTTCTACCCAAAAATCTATTAGGTACTTCTCTAAAATTTTATATTGAAAAAAAGAGTTAAAAACTTTTACCCTAAGGTTGAAAATGAGTTAATCAACTTTGGAAGGGAAATCTAGGAGTTTTTGCTAATTGTTGATGTGACAACAATAGTAGTTGGTGTGGCAATAGCATCTATTAGCAATAGTTGGTATGGCAATAGCATATCTCTTTTTATTATAAATACAACAGCTATCTTGTGGTAGAACAACTTAGATAGAAATCTATAAAATTAGAAAGAGAGCTAGGAGAGATTACAAAGAAAGATGTTGATCTTCTCTTTGGGTAAAAACCGAGCTTTTTTCTTGGGAAGAACTTGCAGGCTGTACAAGTCATTGATTTCTTCAAATAGTGGATTCTCCCTTCACCCCCGTGGATGTAGGCACATCGCCAAATCACGTAAAAATTGTGTGTGAGCATCTCTTTATTTGCTATTTACGTTCGTAGTTAGTTTTACTTTACTTTGATTGCTAGCGGTGTTGGTTATTGCTTGTTGGTGTGTTTTAAAACTTGGTATAAGTTTCAATTTTGAAACTTGGTATAAGTTCCGATAAAGGGTTTCTCTCTAAGTGGTTTGCTTCTGCGGCTCCCCTCTCAGAGCTCTTATTCAAATCAGGGTGGTTAAGCTCCGATTTGAGGTATTTGCTTGGGTATTGTGTGGTGTACACAAGGTGTTTGTTGAAATTTCTGAGAGAAGCTGGTATTGTTAAACAAGCGGATAATGACGTCTACTAGCGGAACTGTCAAAGTGGGAAAATATGAAATAGAGAAGTTCAATGGGAAAAATGATTTTTTCCTATTGGATGATGCAAATGAAAAATTTGCTAATCTCACAAAAATTGCACAAGGTGTTGGTAGGAAAAGAAAAGAAGCACAAAGACATGTCTGACGAGGATTGGGAAGAGTTAGATCTCGAAGCACGAACGTCGATAATTCTATGCCTTGAAAGGGATGTAGCTTTCTTGGTGGATGTAGAGGTAACGGCAGCGGGTATGTGGTCAAAGTTAGAAAGCAACTTCATGACAAAAACTCTAACAAATCAGATCTATTTGAAGTCCAGATTATATACTTGCAAGATGGAGGAAGATATACCAATCCGGGAGTACATCAACAAGTTTGATGGGATCATATCATATTTGAAGGATATTGATGTGAAGGTATAAGATGAGGATCAAGCACTTTTGCTGCTTCTTTCGTTGCCAAAGTCATATGAGAACCTTGTACAAACATTGATGCTTGTGGGTGAAAATTTAACGATAAATGAGACTAGAACATCATTTCTAGCGGATGATCTTCGAAAGATTGCAACTAATGGCATGGCTACTAGTGGTAATAAGGAGCAAGCACAGGGGCTGTTTGTAAGAGGAAGAAGAAATGAGCGAGGAAAAGGCAATGGAGGAAAGTCTAGATTGAGTTCTAGACTTCTTGCGGAAAGATCGTGTTTCAAATGCGGTAAGCTTGGGCATTTCAAGGTAAATTACCCTAACAAAAGAGTAGGTGGGAAGAAGAACAACAAAAGCAAGTTTAATGGGAAACAACAAGGCAAGCAAGAGGCTAGGTATGCCTCGAAAGAAGGGGGCAGCGATGAATGCTACTCTGTCACGAGTGATGAAGAAATCTCCAATAAGTGGATTATTGATTCGGGTTGCTCTTACCATATGTGTCCAAATAGGAAGTGGTTTACTACCTACAAAGGCATTGATGGTGGAAACGTATTGATGGGTAATAACCATGCTTGTAAAACGGTAGGGCTTGGTTCAATTAGAATCAAGATGCATGATGGAGTGGTCAGAACCTTGACGGATGTGAGACATGTTCCTAACTTGCGAAAAAACCTTATTTATGTTGGTGCTTTGGACTCCGATGACTGCAAAATAGTTACGAAAAATGGAATGAAAAAGGTTGTTCGTGGTTCCTTAGTAGTGATGAAGGGTATTCGTCATGGTAATCTCTATACTCTTTTGGGTACTATAGTTACAGGAAATGTAGCGGTTGGAACAGCTGGAAGTGGTGGAGACCCAACTGAATGCACCAGGTTATGGCACAGGTGGCTTGGAAATATGTCAGAAAAGGGTCTAAATCTGCTCAGTGAGGAAGGTTTGCTGAAGAACATGAAAAAGTCTTCATTGGATTTTTATGAGCATTGTGTGTATAGAAAGGCACACCAGGTTCAGTTCTCTTCAAGCAAACACAGAAGCAAAGGTATATTAGATTATGTGCATACAGATGTTTGGGGTCCGACTACAGTAACTTCCAAAGGTGGTTCCAGGTATTTTGTCTCATTTGTGGATGATTATTCTAGGTATGCTTAGATTTATTTCCTTAAGCATAAGAATGAGGTATTCGAGACATTCAAGAAGTGGAAAGCAATGGTTGAGAACAGAATGAGGAGAAAATTATAGACATTACAATCTGATAATGGTACATAGTATACAGAGGGTGCCTTCAAGGAGTTCTGTGATTAGGAAGGTATTGCTCGATACTAGACAGTCAGAAAAACACCACAGCAGAATGGAGTCGTAGAGAGACTGAATCAAACATTGCGGAAGAGAGCAATGTGTATGCGCTCGTAGACTAATTTGGGCAAAAAATGGTGGGCAGAGTCGGTTGCTACAGCTTGCTACATAGTGAACCGATCTCCACATTCGAAGTTAGATGGAGATGTACCTTACAGGGTGTGGTCAGGAAAGCATGCAAATTATGAGAAACTTAGAATTTTCGGTTGCACAACCTATTACCATGTCAACGAGGGAAAACTTGCCGCTAGAGCCAAGAAGGCAATATTTTTTGGGTATGCAACGGGAGTAAAAGGCGATCCTTTAGTGTGTAGAGGATTCTAATTTCATAATCAGTAGAGATGTTACTTTTGATAAGAGCTTCATGATAGCTTTGTCAAAAGCTATGGTGCCCAGTGATGAAGGTGTTGGGACTTCAAAGTCTCAAGTGGTTGATATAGAACCTAAAGACCAACCAGGTTCTAGTCGTGTTCAAAAGGAGCATCATAGAGACACTCAAGATGAGAGTGATGATGAGCTTGAACATAAAGAGGTTCAACAAGAGAATGTACAAGCGCTTCAACAACAACTTGAGGAGTTTTTGACTTCCACTAGGCCAAAGCGAGCATACAAGCAAGTTCAGAAGCTGGGTTCAGATCGGCCTCTAAAGCATTATGGGCGGGTAAATTTGGTTGAGTACGCACTCTCGGTGGAGGATGATGAGTCGATCACCTTAAAAGAAGTTATTCGGGATAGAGATAGTGAGAGTTGGTCAACTGCGATGGAAGAAGAAATGGAATCTCTCTAGAAGAACCAAACATGGGAGGTAGTCCCATTGCCCGTGGGAAATAAAGTTATTGGTTGTAAGTGGGTGTACAAAAGGAAAGAGGATCCTTCCAATCTCGACGGTATAAGGTACAAGGCTAGATTAGTGGCTAAAGGGTTTGCACAAAGAGAGGGTGTTGATTACAATGAGATTTTTTCTCCTGTGGTGAAGCACACTTTTATTCGGGTTCTATTGAATATTATTACTCAGGGTGATCTTGAGTTAGAACTACTCGATGTTAAAACAGTCTTCTTGCACGAAGACTTGGATGAGAAAATTTATATGCATCAACTTGAGAGCAACAGGGTTGAGGGTAAGGAACGTCAGGTATGTCGCTTGAGGAAATCACTTTATGGATTGAAGCAATCTCCTTGGCAGTGGTACAAGAAATTTGATTCCTTCATGCTAAAGCATGGGTTCTCCATAAGTGATTATGACTGTTGTGTCTATATTCGGAAGCTTCGTGGAGGTGATTATATATATTTTCTTTTGTATGTGGATGACATGCTTATTGCTTCGTTGAGCAAGGTGGAGATAGATAGGCTGAAATCTCAACTTGGTAAAGAGTTTGATATGAAGGACATGGGCGCTGCTAAGAAAATACTGGGTATGGAGATCAGAAGAGAGAGATCAAACCAGCGATTGTTCTCAAGTCAGAAAAGCTACATTGAGCAGGTCATCGCAAGGTGTTAAGTCAGTGGTGACTCCATTGGCTTCACATTTCAGGCTCTCTAGTAAACAATCTCCCATTACAGCGGAAGAGAAGGCACACATGGAACGTGTACCTTATGCTAGTGCAATTGGCAGTTTGATGTATGTCATGGTTTGTACACGTCCAGATATTTCACAAGCGGTCAGTGTGATCAGTAGGTTCATGGCAAACCCGGGGAAGACACATTGGGAAGCAGTAAAATGGGTCCTGAGGTACTTGAAAGGTACTGCTGATACGAGTTTGTGTTTTGGTGGAGATACATGTCAGATTAGCTAGAATATAATCCATTTTATGTTGGTCTCTATTACAAAATTAGTCAAAAAATGACCTAAACCTTTCTCTTCAATTTCTATGCAATTTTTTTTATTTTTCTCCTAAAAGTGTATCTATTGGAAATGATGCCATTTTTTAGATCTTTTCATTTAATGGAAGATAATATAATAGAATTATTTTTTTTCTTTATTAAAAGAGGGTTATTATTTCCACACCAATTCCTATATAAATCACCAAAGAAATTCACACACTTGGTATGGCATTAGTAAAAATTGATGTAGTAATAGCAACTCTCTTATTTAAACCATCTCTCTTTAATATCACACTCTATCTCCATACCCATTTTGTGATGGGACTAGTCCCAATGATCATACACCCCAACCCCACAGAAGTTCCCAGTGTATACTAGAGTAAGTCAGGAGGTTATCAAATTTCAAACACATGGCCATAAAGAAAATTTATATCATTCTTATTATATTTGATATGAATATTTATTTCATACATGATATCTAGGTATACCATCTATTTTCATTATGCATGTGATGATTAATGAAGTATAAGATACAATTAAGGTTCCATGATATACTATATATTGGTTTTAGATAGGATAATCAGCTTATCCATTCTGTTAATATTTTAATGAAAGTTATTTTTGTCTCCTAGTCATTTATTGGCTCTTGTCTTTTGTGAAAACCTTTTAAAGTAAAAAATTTGAACTTGCTTTACCAAAAGGTCTCAACTTTTATTTGTGTCAGTTTTCATTTTTGTTTTAACCATTAGGTATTAATCACTTCCTTTTGAACGTTTGACATTGAACCACTTCTTTTTGAAAAATTCTCTTCAACAAGCAACCTTTGCCAACAATTTTTTTTTTTTTGTCTGTTCGTCTGAAGGAATAAACATCTTCAAAGGGTATTTCCTAATACCCTTTGAACCTTTATATTTTTCCATCTCATTTTGTACCACTACATTTATTTAATTTTTTGTCTATAAATAGAAAGCCTCATCTTCCTTTTCGACAAACAATTAATTTTCATTCTATCTCAAGAACACAATCACATATTATATTCCTAACCTTATTTTATTTGCGTTTTGGGCTGAAAGCGCCTTCGATCCGCGGGGTGCGCGGATCCGCTTTTGACTCTTGAGGTTTGGGAGCCGCCACCTAGTTATTGTGGTCTAGGAACCAAACTGACTCTAACATGGATAAAAAGAACTAATCTACCACAAAAAATCTGAATTCGGGGATCATGTTACGGGGTTGGAAGGTGTTAGGCACCAACCCCGCCCGGCCAAAGCCGGTCTCTACTAACTTCTCAAATATATCACATTGCTAAAAACCTAGATAAAAATAAAAAAATTACATACCTTTCCGATAGCAAGGATTTTGTTCCCTCAGATCTGACAAAAAGAGCTCCTTGTACTGTACTCCCTTGCTTCGTTCTGTCTCCGGATTTGACTTCGGATCTCCTAGATCAAGGTATCTCCTTGTTTTTTGATCTGAACTCTTCAAGTTTGTTATAGATTTGGGGGTGTTTTTGGAGGGATTTTAGGTGTTTTCTAGACTAAAATTGAAGGAGGGATGTTAGGTAAGGAGTTGGGGCTCCAAAATTAAGGTTTATGAGGGGCTAGGGGAGCTTCTAGACCTACTTCTCTTAGGGTTTATGATTTGATACGAAAATAGGGTGTGAGCACCTCTATTTATAGAATTTTTTTAAGGTTGATTTGGATAGAGTTAGTGTTTAATTAGAGATCTTTTAATTAGAGTTGTGTTTTAGTTAAAATTGTTTTAAGTAGAATTGCGTTTTAATTAGAATTGTTTTAGGTAGAATTGTTTTTAAGTTACAACTCTATTAGATAGAGTTATTATTTAATTAGAATTCTATTATGACTTTTGGTCTTATTTGATTGACTTTTAATGTTTTGACTTTAGTCTTAATTGATTGACTTTTAATATTTTGAATTCAGTCTTGCTTAATTGACTTTAATTTTGACTTTAGTCCCACTTGATTGACTTTAAATTTTTGGAGAACCCCCTTCCATTATTTCTTTAATTCTTTGGACCCCCAAATGGAGGGGTCCTTAAAGAAATATCCCACGAACCCTCAACAATTTTACCCGAAAGTCCGATTGATCGATTTTTTAGGTTCAAAATTTTAAATTAATTTCATCAATGTTTCACTTTAATTATTTAATATTTTATTTATTAATTTTGAATTTTTTAATTATGAAAATTGTGAAATTACCGTTTTGCCCCCGGAGAGGACTTTTCACGTTCAAGTCGGTTTTTAATGTTCTAGGATGTTTTAGAATCGGTTTTTCGTAAGGAATTCAATGAGAATGTTGGTTTGTGTCATTTATGAAAATTTTTATGTGAAATGATTGTGAACTTTATGAGGGGCATTTTCGTAATTTTGTCAAATTCTGTTAAAATTGGTGAAATGATTTATTTGGTTCCGATTTGTTATTTTATGTGTTCGAGAGAGTTTTTCTAAGCGTAACGTAGGCTCTAGGGTTGTTTTGAGGTTAGGGGTATTTTGGTAATTTGGTAATTTTTTAGTGATTTTTATCGTGAAGTTTCTTTTTGGTCTGCAAGATGATGATTTCTATGTTTCTGGGGTCGTATTTTCCTAGCGTAGCGTGGTTTCTAAGGTTTTGTCAATTCGAGATACCTCATCCGGATTTCTGAAACACATCTGGTAACAAAATAAAGCAATGGAATACACATCCATCATTGGGAATCATTGCAATCGGATTGACGAGTTGATTAATCAGGCGAGTGCAAAAATTGGGTGTCTACATGGGCAAAATAACGAGTGTGAATTTTTCTTCTTCTTTGTTAAACTGCAAAACAAGATAACATCCAGTGTTAGTAACTGGGTTGTTATTGTAAATTTTATATTTTATCAATCCCAAGACTATGTTGTGTGTCGTACCGATTTGCATTTTATGACATGTGAAAACTTCGATAAAATCGCTCAACCTTAAGCACCTTGACAAAAATACTCCATATGTGTGTGCACATGAGACCACCTAAAACATTACCCAACAACTAAATAATATCTTTAAAATCCTCGACCATTTGATTATCAGAGGTCTTGAAAATCCAAAATGGCACAAAAGGGTATTTTGATAATTCTACCAAGGGCACCGTGGCATTTCACGACGCCTTCAGCAACCCTACTTCTACCAAGGGCTTCAGTGAGTCTACTAGGGGCACAAATAAAGCAACTCCAATGGTCTAAAATTAAAAAAATATGACTGTTTGAACTACTAGGGGCACTAGTAACATCATGGTGCCACCAGTAGGTATTTATTAGCTCTCAAATCCCTTTATAAGTCAGTCCCTTGGCTCATTAGTGAGTTGATCAAACCCTAGAGAATATTTTTTCTCTTTTCATACCATCTTGAGAGCACTCTTTACCCATAGGAAGCATTTGCCCTAATTGAACGTACCTTTAATCTAGCCCCTCCTTAGTTTGATCCCCATTCATCCATCCATCCTTTTCTTGTACAAATATTGGAGCATACTAATGGAGCAAAGAGAACTCTCTTTAGGTAAGGAGAATTTTCTTAAAGTCAAGAGTACAATGTGATGGAAGAAGATAAGCTCAAGGACAAAAAAAACTTAAGCATCGGATTAAGAGATCTTTTGAATTGATCAAGTCCTTGTAAGTGTAGTTTTAGTTTTATTTTTCATTCTCTAAGGTACTTGGTTCTTAGTCAAAACCAAGTTCTTGCTATAGTTGAGGACTTTAATTAAGAAAACAAGGTTGTGGATCTTTTAAGTACAAAAATACAAGTTTGAGGAAGAAGTCTTCTTTATCAAATCATAGGTTTAGATTTAGCTTATGGAAAAATCTATTTTGTAAGGTTTTAAGGTGAACAAAAAACCTCATTTGATAGTGAAAGCTAGGACTCTAGAGTAGAGTATTTGGTAGTGGACGAAAGCAAGTTGTCGAACCATTATATATTTTATGTTTCCATTTCAGATTTATGCTCATGCTTTGTTTTGCCATGAATGTACTTAAATAATGATGAATGCCATAAATTGCTCATCTTATATTTGTTAAAATGCCTCTATCATGTTTTAGATTTAAATGACATGATTTAAACTTGTGCAACTTTAAGTATATCATTTTCTGTAGCATAACCTTGAGACATTGAGACTTACCTTAAGAACCTAGATTATATTAAAAGAAAATTTTAATTATCCTATTCACCCCCTCTAGGATTGGACATGGTACAAAACCCATAATTTCAATTGTTATTTAAACGGGCTACTCTAGAAAAGTCTAACAACCTTGAGTTAATATAAATTACTTTAAATCATGTCTAAGCCTGACAAATGGGCTTCAGCTCGTTCACCAATGTTTGATGACATCAAGTATGTCTACTGGAAAAATAAAATGATGATGTACATCAACTCCCTAAAGTAGGATGTGTGGAATGTTATCTAGGAAGGGTGGGAACTTCCTGTCGATCTCACCAAAGTTAGTGGTGTTACTACATTAGTCCCAAGACCTTCAAGGAGGTGGATCGAACAAGATAAAATTGATAATTACAACAACTTTAAAGTACTTAATGTCATATCTAGTGCCATATCGGAAGACGAATATAAAAGAATATGTACGTGCATGTCGACCAAACAAGTATAGAAAATTTTAGAAGCCACATACAAGGGCACTAGCATAGTGAAAAATTCTAAAAAAATGTGTTTTCATTAAGTTTATACTTTTACTATCTACAAATTCTCTCATGTTTCTTGTTAATTTTATTTTAAGTTGTGGGATGAATGATTGTAATATTTATTTATTTATTTGTTCATTATTTTGTTGTACTTAAAATGTGGACACTTGCACATGCTCACGTGTTTCCAATTTTATGACACAACTACCCTTTTTGTTTTAAAAAAAAATAACTCGAAGAAAAACAACATCAATGTACTCAAAACCCCCAGAGCAAGAAAAAAAAATCGAGATTAATATTTTAAAAAAATCTGTAATTTTTTAAGTCAAACTTTGATATATCTTTTGATTAAAAAATCTCATCCAAGATGAAGTTTCTGATCTTGATTTCTTCATGACACATGTATATCTCTTTATTGTATTTGAAATGAGCACAAGTTTACTTAAATCTGACATTGAAGTACAAAGTTGTGACTATTTTATGAATTTTATACTAAAATTTATGTCACCAACATTGCTATTACACTTTAATAATACACTTAATTTTGCAACATTACTTTCGATTTTGGATACATTAAAATGAGCCAATTTTGATTATTCAACTCTGTCAATTTATGAATTTTCTTATTTTCAAATAATAATAATAATTTATGTCTGCATATATTTTTATAAGTTTTCTTGTATATATAAATATTTTCTTTAGGAACCCATAATTTGATTGATCATTGCACTATTGAACATAAACACTCTATTTGAGTGGATTTATTAAATGAGTCTAAGATCAATTAAATCAGAAGCATCGTGCGCTCATACCATTCATGTACATCTTAGGTCCTAACTGGATTTACCCAAAAACCAATAAGAAGAGTTCAAAACTAAAGTTATGGGAATTTTATCATCTAAGGGACAAGTAAAGAGCCCCAACCCAAACCACCAACTAAAAACTCAAGTTAGTAATAGATCGATGAGATTTGAAGGCATAGAAATCTTGAGCCTAGAGAAACAAAATTCAAGTCATACATTAGACATCCCTAAGTTAGATTTTCTTAGGAGAAGAATATAGATATTTTCTAGAAGTTCGAGTCGAGAATGTGCTTCTTCACTCTTTTTTGTGCTTGTGTGTTTAATAAAGCTAAGAATTAATGTCCATGACATTTTATTTATATTATGCATTCATCTCACATAAAAAATACCACAAAATGAGTCCGAGATCAATCAACCTTATTCGACATTCTATATGCACACCAGAGTCCGAGGTTAATCAATTCGGGTGCCCATTCACATCCTAATCTAAAAAAGAATGGTGGCAATTCCAAATCCAAATAAAGATTTAATTTTCAATGAAAAGTCCATATCTACAAGTAGCCTTCTCTATATATCAACTAATTGGCTAGACATTTCGTATAATGTAAAAGCATGTACCCGTTTTCAAGTCGATCCTAAGGAATCGTATTTGATGGTTGTTAAATAGATCATTCGATATATGGTTGACACCTCCAAGTATAGCCTCTGGTACCCCTTTGATTCATCTTCTGATATTATTGGGTACTCTGACGCCAATTGGGCCAAAAATATTAATGATTAGAAATCCACCAATGGCAGTTGTTTTTATTTTGGAAATTATCTCGTTGTTTGGCATATCAAAAAAAAAAAATTCACTTCCTTGTCCATTGCTAAGGCCAAGTATATTGTAGCCAAAAGTTGTTGTGTATAGCTTTTATGAATGAAGCATATGCTTCTAGATTATGGGTTATCTCAAGATATGATGAGTGTATTCTGCAATAATACTAGTTCCATCAACGTCTCAAAAAATTCAGTCCAATACTCTCATACCAAACATATTGACATTCGATATTATTTTATATGTGAACTTGTTGAAGATCATGTCATTTCATTGGAATATATTTCGATCAAGAGTCAACAAGTTGATATTTCTCACCAAACCTTTGGATTCGATGCAATTTGAGCATATTTGAAAATCCATTGGGGTATGCCCCATGTGAGCTCTCATTCGAGGGATTGGCCAAGTGCTAGTATGCACTCCTGAGAATTCTCAAATTTTCAGTCTATGCCCAACCATGAGCAATCCGAGTCATTGAACTCGTTTCGTGCTTTGAATAGTTATATTTGAGGTTTTGACCTCTTTTTGGTGGATTTTTTCTCATTTGAAAATTTTCACATTTTTTTCGACCACTTTGGGCGATCTCACCAAAATTGAGCTAATTTGAATATTTTTTTATTGGTAGATGTCGTTTCATAGACCCTTAATAAGTTCCAAATTGAGTTACACTCATATTTTAGCTCTCATTCAACAAAACTTCTCCATTTTGGATTTTCCAAAATTGTGAAAATTGGCACAAATTTAAAAAATGGCCCAAGTGATCATTTGTGGGAGTTGGGGGTACCAAAAGTGGATATTCGACAATAAAAAAGTGTGCCCAAAAGAAGAAAATTGTGAAAAAAATACCTCATAAAATCAGTTCGATCGGCGACATCGTGCCCACTTACCGGTGGTGCCAACAGTAGGTGTGAAACCCTCTAAAAATGTTGGTCTTTATTTTTATTTTTTCACATTTTTTCTTCCTTCTCCTTTATTTTCAATGCCCTCTTGCCCTTCCTTTCTTTTCACTTGCTCTCTCTGCCATTGTTGGGTGATTTCACCCTCAATCTTCCCCATTTCTTTTAGATTTCTTCATGTTATACATCATCTTCTTCATCTTTCTCCTCTCCATATCTCTATTTGTGGGTTTCATGGCCAAAAAAGGGCAATGTTTGCACAATTCGCCTCCACACCGCTCCATTCATGCCAAGAACACCAAGGATTTGGCATCTTCCTCCCACCATACTCCTCTATTACCTCATTCACCTCTTCCATCTCAAATGCTTGAAAAGGGCTTTGAACCCAATAAAGAGCAATCTGAGGGTTACGATGGATATATTGCTCATTGCACATCTCTCAAACAACACTTTGTTGTATGTGAAATTAACGTCAAAGAAGCCACAATTCACAAGTATGTCGCTCTTGATTTGCTTTGATAAGTGGGTTGGGAAGATATGATTAATTTTGGTGGTGATGTGTACTTGATGTGCATTCTCAACTTCTAAGAAAGTATAATAGAATACACGTACGATCCTTTATCATTCTTTGTCACCGCCTTCCGTCATCAGTCGCCACTTCGTACAGTGATCACCTTACACACCATTGGTAGATTTTTGGGGGTCCTTGTCATCCGTGTTCGAATGCCCGAACCAAAGTTTGATTTCTTGATTTGGTAGAACCAACTTCAATAAGTGTCAGCAGGTCCCAACAACAGACTCCCTTGGACTAGCGATGGTGGAATTCGTTCGACAAGTACACTTATTCCATTAAGGATTTTGCATAGTATTTTCTTGAAAATTTTATATCCTCGAGCTATGAATACTACTGAATTGGCATCATACTAATTCGATTTGATGTATTGTGTGGCTTTAGGCCAACAAATGTTCTTACCAACTATTATTCTTCAATACAACATATTGACTGCATATTTGAAGTCTAATATGGATCTTGGCTTTGGTCACTTGATTTCTCGTTTCACCTTAGACTATCAACTTGGGGCTAGTCTTTCTCGTATGATTCTAGTCAAGACCTTTGGCCAACAAATCTTTCAAATATGAATATTAATGACGTTGACACTCTAATTCCAACTTGTCCATCTCTATCACCATCAGATGTAAGCTCCCTTCACTCAAAATGATTGGGTGTTCTCCTCCGAGATTGGCCAGGAGTTCCACCTTGAGACATGTTTGTGTAGATACCCCATTTTTGCGCTCGCCTAATTAATCAATTTTTCAACTCGATTGTAATAGTTTCCAATGATGGATGAATATTCTAAAGATTTATTTGTTATTAAATGTATTTTCAAAGCCCAGATAAGATATTTCAAGCAAGTAAATTTTAGAAACCACACTACGCTAGAAAAATATGACTCAAAACATAGAGGTCATCATTTTGAAACAAAAAAGAAGTTTTACGAGAAAAATCATCAAAAAAATGATTAAATTATCAAAATACTCTTAATACCAAAACATCCCTAAAGACTACATTACGCTTAGGAAAACACTTTTTAACATATAAAATAACAAACTAAAGCTAAATAAACTATTTTACAAATTTTCACAAAATTCAACAAAATTTACAAAAATGCCCATCATAAGGTCCACGATCATTTCACATAAAAAAATCATAAGTGACCCAAACTAATACTCTCATTGAATTCCTTACAAAAAATTAATTCCAAAACATTTCAAAATGTCAAAAAATAACATCCCAATGCAAAAGTCCTTTTTGAGGGTAAAACGATAATTTTCTAATCCTAAAGTTTGAAAATAAAAAATTAATAATCAAAATATTAATTAATGTAAAGTGGAATCTTAATAAATCAAATTAAAACTTTAGAACAAGTAAATTCAATTAATGAAACCCATGGGCCAAATTTCAAGTGGGTCCCACTTGAAATTTAATAAAAAACCTCTGTCGAAATTCTCAAAGAATTCAGAATAACTTAATAAAGAACCCTTCATT
Source organism: Akebia trifoliata (assembly GCF_017979445.1). Taxonomy (NCBI): domain Eukaryota; kingdom Viridiplantae; phylum Streptophyta; class Magnoliopsida; order Ranunculales; family Lardizabalaceae; genus Akebia; species Akebia trifoliata. The sequence continues at coordinate 30,569,499 of NC_141377.1, forward strand.
TTGGGGGGGAGGGTTATCTAAAAGTTAAAAAATTCTCATTCTATACAAGTTTAAAAAATCAAAATAAAATCTAATTAAAAATTAATTAAAATCTTATTTAAACCATTTAATAAATTAGTTTGAGATAGATTTTATCTCTAAGAAACCTAATTAAACCTTAATCTTATCAACAAAGCTCTTTAAAAATGAGCCTCCATCACCTAATTTCGTAGGTATTGAGAAATCCTAGAAAATCAAGGTTAAAAACTCTTCAAAACCTTCTCAAAACCCAAAATATAAAGTCCCAGGTCAATACCTAATCTCAAGTCCTAATTTTCAATTTAAAAATCTTAAAAAATCATAAAAAAAATATATCCCAAAAAATCATAAAAGCATCCAAATCTAGAAGAAGAAAGTCACATCTCGAAGATCGAAAGCAGATGTAAAAAAAGATAAAACAAGAAAATTCACACGATGAACGTTTACCGCCAGTTTTTGAGGGAACTGACCATTGCAATCACTCAAGTAAAGAAAATGTAATTTTTTATTTTATTATTATCATGAATTTAGATTGTTTTTTGCAATGTAATATTTGAGAGGAGTAAAGATTGACTTTCGCCAGGAGAGATTGGTGTCTAATACCTTCCAATCTCATAATCTGATCCTCGTACTCAAAATATAATCGTAGTTTAGTGTTTTTTATCTGTTTAGTATTATCATTAGTTCCTAGACCACAAAATTAGGTGGTGATTCCAAAAAAAAGAAACGGATCTATACCCACGGATCGAGTGTGCTTTCAATTTGACTACTCTTGAACAATAACAATGGGTTCTTGGGGAGCAACAACATTGGATTCTTGAGTCGTAGGAGTGCTTGGACCATCGGATGGAGTCTCGCATGATGAAGATCCAATGTTACCTTGGCCACCTCGTTCAATCATGTGGTCCTCTAGATCCCTTTCCTAACGTTAGCCCAGCTTCTTTGAGTGCTTCTAACGATATTTAGATCTCATTTGCATTTATTAAGACTTAGCTAGTTTTTGCTTCTATGTGTTGTTTGGTGTTTTTTTCAATTTGAGTCTTTTATTTATCATTTTCTAAGATAGAGGACCTAACAAAAATGTTGATCTTATTTGTAATATTGGCTCCAATTTGGTATCAAGACAATGATGTTTCCTTTATAGTAAAATATTTTGTATTTGTCTCGTATGCGTATGATTGGTTATTGGTATATATTCTATGTTTGCTTGCACAGGTTCACATGCTTCGACCATTAGTCATTGATTTGTATTTTTATTTATCAATTATCATGTCATGCCTTGTGGCGCCCCGTTGAACACTAACACAAATCTCCATGTCAGATCTCGAGGTACTAGGTGGCACCTCAAAATTGCGGCATGGTCTCCTCTCTTTATGTTAGCATTCCAAGGCGTATAACCTGCACCTGATAAACGACATACAATCCTGCATATAAACAAATAAAATATAATACTAGCGGAAGCCTATATACATCTAATAACGAAAGAAAGATCAGAGTGCGGAAGAATAACCAGAATACAGGATTATACAAATATTTCTCACTCTAACAAAAGTCCTAACGCTCAAAACAAAATCTATAATATTACCTAGACAAACAAACACCACTAGAGGGATGTAGCCCCAATACTCACCAAGTGACGAACTCTGGCTGTCTATCTGACCCACCAGATGATTCTCACTTGTGCTCTATACCTGCCTCGCCAAGCTTCAGATCTAAAACTAAAAAATAGAGAAGGAGAGGGTGAGTAACAATGGTTACCCAGTAAGGAGGAAAACAATTTCTGCCAATAACCTCTCCTAACATGAACGAATAAACATACTGAATCATTTAAAAATATGTAAAATTTTACATAAGAAACTACGATTAACCTGTACATATAGCCAGGGATGAGCAACTAACCATTTTAAAACTCACATTACATCGATCATCATTACTCACTATAACATTCTTTTTTTATACAAATCTAATTAATCAAATGGAAACAGTAAACATGGATTTCATTTTATATATCAAAATAAGCAACAGATACATAATACACAATGGTGGAGTATTGGAATTAGAGAGTTGGGATTCACGACTGGATCGCTCCCAGTTGGGATATGATGTTACAATTCTTCTCTGGTTTTTAGTTCCTGATTTTGTGGCTGGTCGCTGTTTACCAAGTTTAATTGACCATTTATCCGGTTCAGGCTGGCCGTTTGACGTGACCGTAAGCAATGGGTCTCTTTTCGATGTGTCAGAACGTTCGACTACTATAGATTGTTAGTGATCATTGATCAATCATCTTCGTCTATGCCTATCAGGCGTGCATGTGATTCACAAATATACAAACCATTCGTATACGACCACCTTTACATTACAAGTTCACTGGTAAAGATAGAGAGGAATAAACCCGGATTCCAATTGTGACTCCATTCTCATACGCGTCCCATACCACGTATGAGCTTGGTGGTCCCTACCGTACATCCCAGGATAGTACACCACTCCGGATGATATGACGCACTATCCCTTCAGGCATTCATAAACTCTTTAACAGCTCACAAAAGAGCTACATATGTATATTATTTTCATTTGAAAACAAAAGAGAAATTAACAATACAAGGTTGAGAATAGATATCCAGTTTCCTACCATGCAAGTGTGGCCACCCGACCTAAAATAAATAACAGAACTGAAACGTAAACAGCGCCTCGCGCTAACAGAAAGTAAATAAACATGCAACCAACAATATTATCCCTGGATATCTGTTCACCAACCTGCATACAACACATCAACGTAAATTGCAGACATCACCCCTCGGGTGTGACTCTGACATTTTACCGTTTCATACCCTTTTTCCCTTTTTTCGATTTTTACAATTTTCAATCTCTTCAATAAAATATCCATTTTCTGATATTCATCAACTCAATATAAGTTCATTGAATATTAAATCACATTTTTCAACTATGAAATTTATTTTTATCAATAACATTGAAAAAATACAAAACTCAAATCAAAACGGGGTTCAAGCAGTGCACAAGACCCAATTTAGTGAAATAACACGTTAAAATACCTTACCCACGTATAATTTGTTAAAAATACAATTAAACATATCAAACATGCAATTTTTGGCGTGAATTTTTGAAATAACAAAATAATTCTATATTTTAAAAATACATCCAAATTTTTTTGATAAAATCCTAAATGCAATTTTCACAATTTAGATTACTAATAGAAATTGAGAGTTCCTTACAATCACTACGCGACGGAATTGAAACACGTGTACGAAAATCGAGACAGACCGAACTTCGAAGTGGCTAATTTTTGAAATCGACCTGGTGGTTTCGAAGATCTCAATGTGGTCGTCCTTTCTCCCTTCTATGACGGAGGACGGTTTGACCCCGAAACGGATGAAAATCGAGGTCGAAGTTACAAAATCTCCGTATAAAAATACAGCTGATTTTTGACTATATGGGGTGAAAAGACGAGAAAACGGAAGGAATTTGGTGGGTTATGTAGAGAATGAGACTGCGGACGTTTCTCCCTTCTGCGTCGGAAGACGGTTTGACCCCGAAACGGACGAAATCTGAGGTCAAAGTTTCGAAACTCCCGTATACGTATACGGCTGATTTTTGACGATACCGGGTGAAAGAGAAGAAGAAATGAAGAGTTTTTAGGTGGGTTTTGTAAATGTCGAAGCTGCGGATCTTTTTCCCTTTTGCGGCGGTCATCGACGGTAAACCGTTTGCGAAAGATCTGAGGTAGAAGATCGGAGGGAAAAAACGAAATTTTCGTTTATTTGTCGCGGCTGTATGACGAGTTGGGGAAGATGAGATATAAAAAAAAATTAAAATATTATTTATATGAAATTTGGGATGAATTTGGTATTTCGCCTATTGTTTTGATCCACGATAACTTGGCCATTCGGACTCCAAAACTGACGAATGAATACTCTATTTCGCCTAATTTTTTGTTCCGGATCTAATGGTGTAGTTATTTTCTACAAATTTGTCTCTAACAGAAATTTATATTTTTTACCTGAGGTGAACCCTAAACTTGATGTCGTTTTCGTTTTTGATGATAATTCGACTTTCTGATCTCCAAAAATGATAAATAAATAGTCCATATTGAATAATTTTTTGTTATGAACCCAATGGTATGATCGAATTTTAAAAATTATTGCTCTAACAAAAAGTCACTGTTTTAGCCTGGTCCGACCCGGTAATCGAGGATTTTGCAACTTTTATATTCGGACTCGCATTTGAGCTGCTTACAGGCTAAAGTATGTTTTTCAATCATTTTGAATCTAATGATGAGGTCAGATTCCATTAAAAATGATCAGAAACATTCTAAAATTTTACCCCTAAGTCCCACTTTCAAGATTTTCTTAAAATTCCACTACTTATTTTTTTCTCGAGATACGAATTAAAAATTCAGGGTTTTACATGCCTATACTTCATAGTATATCTTTGTTTGGAATGTTTTTTGTATTTATGCTCCACATCTTGCTCTGATAGTCATATTGTTTTCTTGCATGCTTATATGTTCCCTATGTACTTATTGTTATATCTGTGGCCATTGGGTTGATTATGCCCTTTGTCAAATACTAACAAAAAAGGAAAAATAGTTTTTACCTATGCGTACTATCACATTTCATTTCTATAGGTAAACCATTCAGAGGAGCAGTACCTAAGGAGGAGCAAAGCAAGTAGAATCTTAGGTTCTTATATTTAAACGCTTTTGTAAGATTAAGTGCATTAGTCATTCTGAGAATGTTTTCCAATCTCTTGGTTTAGATCTAGTTTTATCTCGTAATTGACTAAAGGAAAGATTGTTAATTTCATATTTTGTCAATCTCAAGACTTTGTTGTATGTCGTACCAATTTGCATTTAAGGATACTTGAAGACTTCGATAAAGCCACACAACTTCAAACACCTTGACAAAAATGTTCCATATATGTGTACACACCTAAAAGATAATGAGATCACCTAAACCATTACCCAACCCTTTTTTTATAGTTTGGGGGATTCATATTGGTAATAACTTCAAAATCCCCAAATCGTTTGATTATCGGAGGTCCCAAGAGCCCAAAATGACCCAAAAAGGTATTTTGATAATTTTACCAGAGGCATCGTGACATCACACGACACCATTGGAAGCAAGCACCCTACGTATACTAGGGACATCAGTAAGTTTACCATGGGTATCGGTGAGTCTACCAGGGGCATCGATAGAGCAACTCCAACGATCTAAAATTCAAAAAATATGACCGTTGGAGCTACCATAGGCACTGGTAACATCATAGTGCCATCGGTAGGTATTTGTTAGCTCTCACTTGCTTTAGCATAACCTTGAGACCTTGATTTGCTTTGCTTATTGGTGAATAGACCTAGGTAACTTGTTTTTGTTATTTGACTTACCTTATGAACCTAGGTTATATTAAAAGAAAATTTTAATTATCCTATCCAACTCCCTTTCTAGGATTAGACATTCGACAAAGCTAGTAATTTCAATTGGTTTTTTGGGACGACTTGTAATAGCATTCTGCTTACAGTTCGATTTTGGCAGAGGCGATGAACCTCTTAAAGAGTGCGACCTAGTCCGCCTCAACCCGGTTCATCGTCATTTTTTTATTATTACAAGTTTTTTATTCACATCAAGGTATAGTCCATATTTATTTGAAAATTTCCCAACAATTTTAAGACGTACTTGCAATAGACTTCGTACCCCCAACACCAACTATTCTATCTGACAACAATAAGTCCTTTTGATTTGAAGGTTTTCATTAAAAAAGATGGAAACAAAAGATGTTTTTCTTCCTTACCACCATAAGGGTATGCCCGCTTCTCGACATTGGAAGGAAGCCGATTTTTTATGTAAAAGTTACATTCTGAATGAACTAGCTGATGATTTATATGACTATTACGTCGAATTTGCAATGGCTAGGGAATTTTGGAATGCTTTACAGAAAAGTATGATATAGAATAAGTCGATTTGAAGAAATACGTTGTTAGTTACTATATGAAATTATAAATGGTGGACAACAAGTCAGTTATAGCACAATCTCATGAATTACAAAAAATTACTCATAAGATTCTCTCCAAAGGAATGAAGTTTGATGAACAATTTCAAGTTGTGGTTCTGATTGACAAATTCTACCTAGTTGGAAAGATTTTATAACACTCTTGATCACAAGTCAAAGGAATTTTTTATGGAAAACACTAGGCTATAAGATCACAAAGAAAAGAACAACTCATCCATTAGAGTAAATGTGACATTAGAGGAAAAAAAAAAGACAAAAACAAGGTACATCTGGAACCTTCCAAAAAGAACTTGAAATTTAAGAAATCACATAATTTTAAAAACCAAGGAAAGAACTAATTCAAGGTCCAGAAATCCCCTTTGCACACTAAGGATCTTAGTCAAGTTGTGTGTTATGTATGTAACAAGTAGGGATATTTTGCTCGGAATTATCGTTCTCGTAAATCCATGACTCAAGCTAATGTAACTGAAGAGTCCTTTGTGGCCATGATTTTTGAGGTTAACATGGTTGACGACGAGAAAGGTAGTGGGTAGACACGAGAGCATCTAGTCATGTCTGTTATGACAAAAAATTGTTTAAAACTTATTCTCCTTCTTCTAAGGATAAGATCCTTATTGGGGATTCACATTCAACTCATATACTTGAAATCGAAGACTTTGAACTAAATTTCACATCTTGAAAAATAATTCTTCTTAAAGATGTGCTTCATGCTCTAGAGATAAGGAGAATTTGATTTTAGGTTTCTCGTTAAACAAAGCAAGGTTTCAACAAAATATTGGTGCAAATCAATATGTAATTTATGGGAATGGGATCTTCATAAGGAAATGTTATGCTTGTAATGAGATGTTTAAATTGAATGTTGCTAATAAATCTTTTGATTCTTTTGCTTACTTTCTTTCTTCAATTAATCTTTGGCATACTAGACTTTATCATGTTAATAGAAAATATGTGAATAATATGAGTATTTTAGGATTAATTCCATCTTTAAACCATACATTTTTTGAAAAATATGAATCTTTTAGTCAAGCAAAAACTACTAGAATTCTTCATAAAAGTATTCAAAGAAATTCTAAACTTCTAGAATTAATTCATTTTGACATCTGTGAGTATAAATGAATTCTTACTCCTGGAGGAAAAAATATTTCTTAACTTTTATTGATGATTTTTCAAAATTTACTTATTTTTATTTATTGAAAAATAAAAGTGATGTTTTTGAATTTTTCAAAAAATTTATTTTAGAAGTAGAAAACCAACATAATAAGAAATAAAAAGATTTAGAACCGATAGAGGCTTAGAATATAATTCAAATAAGTTTATTGATTTTTTACAATCTTTAGGAATTATTCATAAAACTCTTGTTCCTTATTCATTAGAAATGAATGGAGTTGTTGAACGAAAAAATAGAACTCATACAGAATTAATAAATGCACTTTTAATTAGTTTGGGTACTCCCACCAATCTATGGGGTAAAGTCCTGTTAGTAATATGTTATGTTTTGAATAGAATTCCTAACCATAAAACTAAAATTTCCCATTTTGAATTATGGAAAGGTAGAAAACCTAACGTGAGTTATTTTAAAGTTTGGGGATGTCTAGCCTATGTAAGTTTAAATGATCCCAAAAGGCTGAAACTTGGAAGTAGAGCCTCAAGATGTGTGTTTATTGGATATGCTTCTAATAGTAAAGCTTTTAGATTTTTAGATTTAACAAATAATGTAAGTATAGAATCTTTAGATGCAAATTTCTTTGAAGAAAACTTTTCTTTTAATTCTAAAATTAGTGGGGGTTCTCAACACTTGAAAATAGATTTTTTGTCAAAATTAGAAAATTTAACTCTTAGTATTGTGGAAAGTAAAAAAATCAGATTTAGAACCTAGAAGGAGTGAAAGAGCTAGAGTTGCTAAAGATTTTGGTCCTAACTTTTATGCATTCTCCTTAAAAGGAGACCTATCATCTCTAGAAAAAACTTTATCCTCTCCAGATGTTAATCTCTGGAAAGAAGTCATCAATGATGAGATGAAATCTTTAATCAATTATCAAACTTGGATCTTAGTTGAGTTACCTCCCAGTTGCAAACTTATAGGTTGTAAATGAATTCTAAAAAGAAAATTACAACCAGATGATTCTATAGAAAAGTTTGAAGCTTTGTTAGTAGCTAAAGGGTTTAAAAAAAAAAAAAAAAAACATTAATTTTTTTGACACTTACTCTCTTGTAATTAGGATTACATCTATTAGATTATTAATTGTTATTGTTGTTATTTATAACTTAATTATTTACCAAATAGATGTAAAAACTACCTTTTTAAATGGAGATTTGGAAGAAGAAATTTATATGGATTAACCCGAAGGATTTAAAACTCCTAGGTAAGAACATAAGGTGTATAAGTTACCTAGATCCCCATATAATTTAAAATAAGCACCTAAACAATGACATGAAATTTTTTATCAATTTATTTTGTCAAATGATTTTAAAATAAAATAAAATAAAATGATACATGTATTTACATTAGATATGTAAATAATGTATGTGTGATAATTTGTCTTTATGTGGATAATTTGTTGATTTTTGGTACTAACTTAGAGATTGTAAAAGAAATCCAAAATTTATTTTCTCATAATTTTGATATGAAAGACCTTGGAGAAGTAAATATAATTTTAGAAATTAAAATAACTAGGACTATTAATGGTATTTTTTAGATCAATCTCACTATTGAAAAAATTCTAAAGAAAAATGATTTCTTTGAGTATAAGCTTGTCTATACCCCTTTAGATCCTAGCATTAGACTTTTTCCTATGCAAGGTGATAGTGTAAATTAAAAAGAATATGCAGCATTATAAGTAATTTAAGATATGCTACAAATTGTACTATGTCTAATATAACTTCTGTAGTAGGGGTACTTTGTAGATATACTAGGAATCCTAATATTGAACATTGGAATATTATTACTAGAGGAATGAGATATTTTAAAAAAACACATCAAATGTAGGCATTCTTTATCAAAGGTTTCCCACTGTCCTTGAAAAGGTACAATGATGTAGGTTGGAATACTGTTTCATATGATTCCAAAACCACTAGTGGATATATTTTAAACATTGGTGGAGGTGCGGTATCTTGGAAATCCAAAAAACAAACTATCATAACTCAGTTCACAATGGAATTTGAGATAATAGCATTGGCTACAGTCAGTGGGGAAGCATGTTAGCTTCAAAGCTTACTATCAGACATTCCTATATGGGATAAGCATATTCATGCTATACTTTTACATTATGATAGTAAAACTTCTATTGGTAGAGTGCAAAATCGTTATTACAACAGTAAATCGCGATAGATTTGTCACAAACACAGTACTATAAGAGAATTATTATCAAATGGTATCATAAATGTGGTTATTGAAATATCAAGAGATAATCTTGCAGATCTCTTGACTAAAGGCTTATCAAGGAAAAAAATGTCGAACACTTCTAAAGGGATGGGATTTAAGCCCATAGAAAAGTGGGTCATCTATAATGAATACCCTATCTAGGGATTGGAGATCCCAAGGACTAGGTCCAAAGGGAAAAACAATTCATAGAATTATATGGTTTATGAAATGCACTACAAAACTATCCCTATTTAAATTATGCATAAAATCTTGTAACGAGATTGAGGTTAAGTTTATAAAACTCTTAATGAATGACTATAACTCATTTTGAGTAGTGTATAACTATAAGAACACTCTTGATAGTCACATCTATGTAAGTATGGAAGTGGGGCCTCTTCCTATGAAAATGTGGACTAATTCTCTAGAGCATTTATGAAAATGTGGCCTCTTCCTATGAAAATGTGGACTAATATTTTTTTTTTATTACAAGTTTTTTATTCACATCAAATTGCAAGAAAACATCAAGGTACAGTCCAAATTTATCTTAAATTTTCCCATTACATTCCTTATAATTGAAATTTACAGTTGTTGATTGCTCCATTTATATGGTCGTCATAGCTTATCACTAGATGCAAAATAACTAAGTCTAAAGTTACCGTAGTGGTGATTGCATTTAACACTTGGTGCTTAGTCATACACTCACTAATTACACATAAGGAGCTCTTATCAACATCTACCATCAATTAGAGTATTTCTCATAACCAAACACACATCAATATTAGGGATATCCTTGTAAAATGCAAGATGAGACTTTCCCCCATCGACATTGATTATTGAAGAAATAACGATGGATTTAAAATTTATATAAAATATCCAAAAATACCTTTTCAAGATTGAAATTACTAAAAATGCTATCAAATTTTGTATTTTAGAAAAAAGGAAAGATGGAAAAAAAATGGACTTAGTTAGGATTTTCTTTAGTTCATCTTTTAAGATTAGTTATCAATTAGGATTCTTCAAACATCTTGTAGGGTTTTTGTAAAATAACTCATCATTCATCTTATTTGCATTTTTGACATCAACGAGCCTTCATTAAAATGTTGAAGCAATCTTTGAAATTCAAATTTAAAACTATTATTTCATGCAATAGATAGTAGTAAATTCTTTTATATATCCATTTCCTAATACTTCTTGAAAAATTTATATACATATTTCCAACTCAAAATAGCAATCTCTTAAAAAAAGGTAAGATTTTGAACTCTACACAAGGGCTAACACTAGTTTTAAATTTACAATAAGGGTAGCCCTATTTTATTTTCATGTTAATGAAACTCTCAAGACATAACATGAAAACAAAACTAATACTACCTACATAATTTTAAAATTAATGAATAATATATTTCTTTTTTAGAGTCTGTTTGGATGCACAACAAAATTATGGGATCTTTTCTAATTGGAGAATATTTGAGAATTTTAAGAGTATTCTAAGAGATTCTAAGAGTATTTGAAAGATAGTGGTTTGATAAGATTGGAGGGTAGGAAAGTTTGATGAAGAAAGGTTAGATAAAATAGGGGTGAAGAGAGAAGTAAGAGGGAATTGTGGTGCCCCGCCAAACGCTAACACAAAGTCCCATGTTAGATCTCGAGGCACAAGGTGGCACCTCAAAATTTTGGCATAGTCTCCTCTATTTGTGTTAGCATTCCAAAGTGTTCAACTTGCATCTGATAAACAACATACATTATCCTGCATATATACATATAAATTTTCGATATAAGTGGAAGCCTATATACATTTAATAACGTACGATAGACCAGAGTGCGGAAGAATAAATTTATATACGGGACTATACAAAAATTATTCACTCTAATTAAAAGTCCTAACACTCAACACAAATCTATAATACTCTTGGACAAATCGAGTATGACGGACTCTGGTTGTCTATTTGACCTACCAGATTATCCTCACTTGTGCTCTATACCTTCCTCGCCATGCTCTAAATCTGAAACTAAAAAAAATAGAGAAAGAAAGGGTGAGTAACAATGGTTACCCAATAGGGAAGCAAACAATTTCTACCAATAACTTCTTCTAATATGAACAAATAAATATACTGAATCATTTTAAGTATATGCAAAGTTTTACAGAAGAAACTACGATTAATTGGTATATATAGCCAGGGATGAGCAACTTAACATTTTAAAACTCACATTACATCGATCAACAGTACTCACTATAACATTCTCTTTTTATACAAATATAATTAATCAAATGGAAACATTAAATATGCATTTCATTTTATATATCAAAATAAGTCAACAGATACATAATACACGATGATGGAGTAGTGGAATTAGAGAGTTGGAATTCACGACTGAATCGCTCCTAATCAGGACATGATATTTCATAATAAAGTATTAGTTCCTGATTTTATAGCTGGTCACTGTTTACCACACTTGCAGAACCATTTATCCAGCTCAGGCTGGCTGTTTGATGAGACCGTAAGCAATGGGTCTCTTTTCGATGTGTCAGAACGTTCGACTACTATAGATTGTTAGTGATCACTGATTAATCATTTTCGTCTATACCTATCAGACGTGCATGTGATTCTCAAATATACAATCTATTCGTATACGACCACATTTACATTACAAATTCACCGATAAAGATAGAGAGGAATAAACCCGGATTCTATTTGTGACTCCATTCTCATACGTGTCCCATACCACATATGAGCTTAGTGATCCCTATTGTACATCGCAAAAAGTAAATAAACATGCAACCAGTAACATTATTCCTGGATATCCATTCACCAACCTACACATAACATAATAATGTAAAATGCAGACATCACTTCTCGGGTGTAACTCTGACATTTTACCGTTTCATACCATTTTTTTCTTTTACCGATTTTTACAATTTTCAATCTCTCAAACAAAATATCCACCTTCTGATATTCATTAGCTCAATATTAGTTCATTGAATATTAAATCATTTTTTCAACTATGAAATTCATTTTTATCAATAACGTTGAAAAAAGTACAAAATTTATATCAGAACGGGGTCCGAGGACCCAACTGACGGAAATAACCCGATGAAATATTTTACCTACATATAATTTGTTATAAAATATAATTAAACATGCAAGTTCTGACATGAATTTAAAATAACCAATTGAATTCTATATTTTTAAAAACACATTACATATTTTTAATAAAATCATAAATACAATTTTCATAAATCTACGATTACAAATAGAGAGTGAGAGTCCTTACTATCTCTAGGCGATAGGATCGAAGTGTGTGCATGAAAATTGAGACGAATGACGTAAAAATTAAGATAGTTCGGACTTTGAAACAACTAATTTTTGAATCTAACACGGTGATTTCAAAGATCTCGATGTCATCGTCATTTCTTCCTTCTGTGGCAGAGGACGGTTTGACCCCGAAATAGATGAAATCCGAAGTCGAAATTATGAAATCCCTGTATATATATGTGGCTGATTTTTTATGATACAGTGCAAAAAAGAAAAGAAAATGAAAGGAAATTGGGTGGGTTTTGTAGAGGTCGAGGTTGCGGACCTTTCTCCCTTCTGCGTCGATTCTTGAAAGCAAATCGTTCGTGACGAATCTGAGGTTGAAGTTTTGAAGAAAAACAAAGTTTTTGTTGGTTGGTTTTCGACGAGTTGGAAGTTGAATAGTAAAAAAAATTTAAAAATTTATTTATATAAAATTTTGGGATAATTTCGGTATTTTGCCTATTGTTTTGATCGAAAATAACTTGACCATCCGGACTCCAAAAGTAAAGAATGAATACTCTATTTTTTCTCATTTTTCATTCCGGATCTAATAGTATGGTCACCTTCTATAAATTTTATCTCTAACAAAAATTTACATTTTTAGTCTGATGTGACCCTAAAATTGATGTCGTTTTCGTTTTTGACAATAATTCAACTTTTTGATCTCCAAAAATGACAAGTAAATAGTCCATATTCAATAATTTTTCGTTATAAATCCAGTGGTATGATCAAATTTTAAAAATTCTACTCCAGAAAAAATTTATTATTTTAGCCTGATCTGATTCGATAATTGAAGATTTTGCGACTTCTCTGTTCGGACTCGCATTTGAGCGTGCTTATAGGCTAAAGTATATTTTTTGATCATTTTAAATCCAATGGTGAGGTCACATTCTATTAAAAATGATTAGAAACATCTTAAATTTTACCTCTAAGTCCCACTTTCAGGATTTTCTCAAAATTCTATCCTCCATAACCTATTTCATAGGAATTAGTTTGAATTATTTTTGATAATTCTGGATTTTGAATATGTAAATAGAGTAAGATTTTGATAGAGTGTTTAATTTTTGAACAGTTAAACTATGATTCTACGTCCATACCTTTTTTAATTCACTTTTCTTTAGTTTTTTAAGAAAATCAAAGCGGAGTTTTCGTTCATCTTTTAGATTTTTTATAAAATCAAAAACATAATTAAGACATCTTAAAAAAATTTGTAATTGTTTCTTATTAGTTATTTCATCAGGAAATTTGTAAACAAATTGAACAACACGATTTACAAGTATATAGGTTTTGTTTTCTAATGAAAATCCTAGAAAATATATTTTTATTTGAAATAATTTAATTTTTCTTTGAGAAAGAACAAATTCATTTTTTAAGATTATTTTTCTGAATATGTAAAGATGTTTCCAATGAGTATTTATATTTTGAGAGAAGACAAGAATGTTGTCTATATAGATTAATATGAATTTTAAATAATCTGCGAATATATTATTCATTATATTTTAAAACTCGCTTGGAGCATTTTTTTAGTCCAAAGGGCATTACATTCCATTTGTAATGTCCAAAGTGGACTATGAAAGCAGTTTTGTATTTATTAGATTCTTGTATTTAAGTTTGCCAGAATTTTGATTTTAGATCAAATTTTGATAAAACATTTTCATTGGGGAGTTTATCAATAAGGTTATGTTTATTTGGAAAAAATGATATCTTATAGATTGTAATACTTTATTAAGGGGTTTATAATTTATTACTAATTTTGGAGCACCTTTTTCAAGTTCGACTACATTTTTAACATAGAAACTAGCACAACTCCAAGGTGATTTGGATTTTCTAATTAGTTTTTTATCAAGAAGATCTTGAATTTTTTTTTTTGACATAATTCTAGATATCTAGAATTCATTTGAATTGGTCGAGCTTTTGTATGAATATCTTTTTCATTAAAAGATGAGATATAAGAGAGAACAACTTGTTGTGTTTTCCTATGCTAAAATGCACTAGGAATATCTGAACAATAAGTTTTTACTAATAGTTCTTCAAAAAATTTTATTTTTATTTGTAATTTTAGAAAATTGATATCTTGTTTTTTATTGTTGTTGAAATTCTTGTTCTTGATTGACAAAGTCAAGTTTTTTTTTTTTTCTTTTGATTGGATCAAGTTTAGCAAAAAATCAACCTGTCCAAATGTAGAAGGAGATATGAAGTTAAAGAAAACTTCTTTGTCTCCAAGTTTACAGAGAAATCCTTCTGGGATCATTATAAATAGTTAGATTTTATTGAGGAAGGAAGTTCCAAGTATTGCTTTTTGTTGTAAGGTTAGGACAACAAGAAAATGAACAGGAAGATAGATTTTTTGTTTGCGAATAAAAGATTCGATAACTTTGTATTTAATATAAATAGATTTACCAGTGGTTACTGTTAAAGATGTTTTTGTTGGTTCGCAATAAGAGAGATGGATCAAACCTTCTCTAATGCAATTAATAGCAACTCTAGAATCAATAAGAGCGATAAATTTTTTAAAATTTTTGAGAGCTTTTTATTGTGATTGAAATGTACCATTTTTTATAGGTAAATTGGATTATAATATTAAGAAATTGATTGGTTTGATTTTCTGGATTAGAAAGTTTATCTAAGTTAGTATGGTGATCAGATGACATTTGTAATTCTGCTACTTATTTTTTTAGGCTTTTAATTTCTTCTTTTAACAAATTAATTTGTTGTTGTAAATTTAATAGAGTTATTAAAGAAGTCTCTTTTGAAGGGATTTTGTTAACTCTTGTTGTTGAAATAGTTTTTTCTAGTGAAATCTTGATTTTTTAGATTTTTTAATATTTATATTAGATGTTAGATTTTTTGTTCTTTATTAGGAATTTCATCTAATATTTTTAACACGAGGTTTTCATTTTCTGTTAAAGTATTTAGTTGAAGCATATTTATTGAGGATGATGTAGAAGAGATTGAGTCTAGATATCAAGGACATTTACAATTATCTTCTAAAGAAGAACGAAGTTCTTTAGAGGAAGAAGACAACTGTAATTCATTAAATTTTCTTTTAAAGTTTTTAAAATGATATTTGTTTGCTGTATAACTAGGTTTTCCACATTTCTAATAAATAATTGGTTTAGATTCTTTTTATTTTTTAATTTTTTTATTCTTTTTTACTTTAGGATCAAGATTCATTTTTTCTTTTGACAATTTTCTTGAGAATTTTGAAGGGAATAGGATGATGTTTTCCTGAAAGTTGTACATTTCTTTAGTTTTCTTTTTATTTTTGTAAAAAGTACTCTAAACATTTCTTTTCCAAATTGATAGTAAAAATTTCTTAATTTCCTACGAGATTTTTTGCCTTTCTATTTGCTTTTTAAGTTTCAAGTTTAAGCAAAGCTTTAGACCTATCATATTGATTCTTTGGATAAGTTCTCCAAAGGTGAACTAATCATAGTAGATAATATTGTAATTTTTTAAAAGATTTTTTCTAACTTTTTTAGAGAATAATGGTGGTAAACCAGAGATAAATTTTTCTTTCCAAAAAGTATCATTACAACCAGATATTTGATAAAGTCTGATCAAAAAAACATTTTTATACCATCTAAAGTCTGTTAGTGTTGGGCATTTGAGACTTATTAATATTTCCCTATTTTTTTTATCCTAAATCATCAAGTTTGCCATTAAAATAGAAGAGAATGTTTGAAATAAGGGTGACAAAGCAATTGAGAATTTCCTCTCCTTTTTCATTTAATTTGACATGATCAAGTATATCATTTCTTTAATATTTGTTTAACATATTGTGCCACTATCCATAAAGTTGACCAGTGAATCCTTCAACAATGGTTTTGACAATATGTTTTTCGAGTAGGTTATATCTAGTACAAGCATTTGCAAATACTATAATTAGTGAGATAAGTAAATATAAAGAATAGAGAATATTTGAAAGAGTTGTTGTTGATAGATATTAACAAGGAAGTGATATAAAGTGAATTGATTGTTATCTTAGGGTTATACAAATAATGGATCAGTTGGAATATGAGAATGATTTGGAGTGATTAATTGATGGACGTATTCGATTGATGAAAAATAGGTGACATAAGGTTATGAGTTATAAATGAGATTAGCTTAGAACTAAGAATATAAGATAATTATACATGTCGTGTTAGTGGAATGGCAACAAATTTGATAAGGTATGATTTCAATTTCGAGGACGAAATTTTTATTAAGGGGGGGAGAATGTAAAACCCTGAGTTTTAGATTCGTATCTCGAGAAAAAGTAAATAATGGAATTTTGAGAAAATCCTGAAAGTGGAACTTAGGGGTAAAACTTTAGGATGTTTCTGATCATTTTTAATGGAATCTGACCTCACCATTGGATTCAAAATGATCGAAAAACTTACTTTATCCTGTAAGCATACTCAAATGCGAGTCCAAACAGAAAAGTTACAAAATCCTCGATTACCGAGTCAGACCAGGCTAAAATAGTAATTTTTTGCTAGAATGAGAATTATTAAGATTCAATTACACCATTGATTTTATAACGAAAAATTATTGAACATGGACTATTTACTTATCATTTTTTAGCCCAAAAAGTCAAATTATCGTCAAAACGAAAATGACATCAATTTTAGAGGTCACCTCAGGTCAAAAATGTAAATTTTTTTTAGAGATAGAATTTGTAAAAATTGACCATACCATTAGTTCTGAAACGAAAAATTAGACGAAATAGAGTATTCAATTATCAATTTTCGAGTCTGGATGGTCAAGTTATCGTCGATCGAAACAATAGGCAAAATACCGATTTCGTCCCAAGAATTTATATAAATAAATTCTTAATTTTTTTTATTCATTTTCCCATTTTGTTAAAAACCAGCCACGTTTTTTTTTTAATTTATTTTTCTCCCAATCTTTCAACTCCGATTCGTCGTAAACCATTCACCGTCGACGTCCAACGCAGAATGGAGAAACGTCTACAGCCTCGTTTTCTCTACAAAATCCACCCAAATTCCTTCCGTTTCTCGTCTTTTTCACCCCGTATCGTCAAAAAACAGTCGTATATATATACGTAGGTTTCGTAACTTCGACATTGAATTTCATCCGTTTCGGGGTCAAATCGCCCTCTACCGCAGAAGGGAGAAAAGACGATGACATCGAGATCTTCGAAACCATCAGACCGGTTTTGAAAATCAACCTCCTCGAAGTATGAGTCACCTCTATTTTTGTGCTGATAGTCTCGATTTCCGTGCACGTGCTTCAATTCCATTGCCTAGAGATTGTAAAGACTATCAGTTTCTATTGGTAATCATAGATTGTGAAAATTGCATTTAGGATTTTATTAAAAATTTGTGATGTGTTTCCAAAAATATAGAATTCAATTGGTTATTTCAAATTCACGTCAAAACTTGCATGTTTGATATGTTTAATTGTATTTTATAATAAATTATACGTGAGTAAGATATTTAATTGGGTTATTTCCGTCAATTGGGTCATATGCACCGCTCGGACCCCATTTTGATCTAAGTATTACTTTTTCAATGTTATTGATAAAAATGAATTTTGTAGTTGAAAAAATGATTTAATATTCAATGAACTCATATTGAATTGATGAATATCAGAAAGTGGATATTTTGTTGAAAGATTGAAAACTATGAAAATTTAAAAAAAAAAAAAAAGGAAAAAGGGTATGAAACGGTAAAATGTCAGAGTCACACTCGAGGGGTGATGTAATCTTCTGAGAATGAGTAATCCTCAGTTTTCTTCTACGAAATTGAGTGTGATTGAGTTCTTTGTATTTGACATTAACTCGTTCAACCATTTCCAAACTTCGAAGAAAATCTCATGTTCTTTTATGAATGATAATTCTTTTCTCTGAGTGAAAAACATAATGGATACCTTCTTGTGGGTCTTAGCACATTTGTGATGGTTTGAACTACATCATTCTTGATCGATAATATTTGATTTTAAAGTTTACCCTCGACTTTATGGCTTGATCTATTTTGGTACAATCTATCCTCATGAGACCATATAGGAACATTGTTGAATTTCTCAAGTAAGTTTATTATTTTCTCATATTCCCCTGAGAATAATGTATCACCAATTTATACTTCTTGAGTGTACTCTTTAATTCCAATATATATCAAACTTGATTAGTGAGTTTTAAGTTAATCCTCATGTTAGATATTATGCTCAAATCATTATTACACGCATGATAATTAGAAGCTTCTATATTTTATTGGAATTAAAAAACATAAACTGACAAACTCATCGAAGATTCGAGAGTTGAAGAAAGACTAACGTAATTAAAACAACTAACTGGATTTAAAGACTGACGAAAACTGGATTGAAACTCAAAGAAAACTCAGGGACAATTATCTACAAAGCGAGAAGGTCCTTCTGGGTGGATGGACTAGTTGGACTTGACATTGGTACTTTGACTAGACGACTCTTTTGACGAACCCAAAATGACACAAATGAGGGTTTAGAACGTTTAGGGGCACCTAAGATTAACCATCGATTCTGAAGGTTTGACTCTTAACCACATGATTAAAAATTAGCCCTCCAATGGAAAATATTGAATCCAAATGCACTATAAGTCTATAGTGACCAAGAATGTGAAAAAGATTAGTCATGGGTCTACCCCTGATTGGGATAGAACCTTTGATCAGAAAAATTAATTTGATCCTAAGATCGAATATTTTTGGTATAAAATTGTCTGAATTTTTAAAAGTGAAACCAATCAGTCCAACTGATTTGGTATTGATCAGTTTGATCCATTTGTCAATTGGGCCAACTGGTTTAAGTGGTTCAAATTAATCGGTACATTTCACCGATTGGGTCGTACTGATATTGCGGGTTTTGTTTGATTATTCTAGATCAGTTCATCCACTTACCTGTTAGTTAGATTGAATAAAGCAACCCGGAACACCCATAGTCAGTTCAGGTCGTGACCTACAAGGAAGGTTTCTAGATTCTAGGTTTACTACGTGCAATGCAATTTATCTGGTCACCCTTGCCCAAGTGCACCTATATACCTCTCGAGTGTACTCAATCGGACGGTACGTGGTGACTTGGTTTGATATACCGTATAGGTGATAATCTAAAACCTCAACTCACTTCTCAAAAGCCAAAAAATAGTCAGTTTGATCCTCAGTTGAGAGGTGGCGCACGATGCTGAGCAATGGCCCACTTAAATACCTCTCGTCTAGAATAGACATAGTCTATCCCCCTCGTACAGTAGGGTACAGCAGGGCAAGATCTCGCTTAGGCATCGATTTTGATCAAGAAGTGCAATTGATATACTGAGATTATCTTTAATATACCTACGGGTATGAGTCAAGAGTTGTAGCTTTCATAAATGGTTTGGCATCCCACGAGGGGACCGACTACGTACTAGTACTACGTTGGCAATCGGGACATGTAACTGTATGGCTCACAATAGGTCAAAGGCTCAGGTTGCTCCACCCTGGGTACATCAATATATCTCTCAGAATTACCTGATCAGACGGTATTGATGCCCCAGTTTGATATACCCTAAGGTACGTGACTGGAGTTGTGGTTTTCATGAATGACGTCGCATCTCCGAAGAGATCGGGCCACACACTAGTGCCACGTTGGCTATATGGGACGTGCAAATGTGCAAAACAGTAAACGTGCATGTGGTGTGTGCAAAATAAGGTGGGGTGTGCCCGGGGCTTTTTCAAATAAATGGGTCCATAGGCCTAATCAAACCATCACAACATGAATATCATATGAATATTACCCACATAATTCATCACATCAAGATTAAGATCAAAGCATGCACATCAAAATATATCTATCAAGATCATGGCAAATCAATTAATGAGCATGACATATAATAATTGATAAAACAAACATTGCAATAGGCATAATTTTTATAATTTTTAAGGTCCAATCAATGATCACTTTTGGGTGATCCAAAATAAATCGAGATTCCAATAGATGTTACATTGATGATAGAATGACAATTGTTGAGATGAGCTCACTCTTAGGAACATTGATTGTGCTAACATTAGATAAATTCGGATTTTCTGTGAATTAGAAAAATACAATCCGAACTTGCATCGATGATATCTAAGGTTCTCGATAACGAAATCGAGTGAATTCAAGTCCTAAATTAATCTACTCGATGGGATCTACGTTTTATTAATAGGTGTCCAGACCTAATTCTAACTAGAATATTCTGTAAAAACTTTTTAACATTGCTGTCCCAACCTTCATTCAGCAACAATTCCAGATTTACAGATTGAGCTTGCATTGATGATATCTAAGGCTTACGATAACGAAATTGAGTGAACTCAAGTTCTAAATTAATCTACTTGATGAGATCTACATTTTATTAAAGGTGCCCAGACTTAATTCTCACTAGAATGTTCTATAAAAATGTTTTGACATTGTTGTCCCAACCTTCATTCAGCAACAATTCCAGATTTACAGATTGAACTTGCATCGATGATATCCAAGGCTCCCGATAACGAAATTGAGAGAACTCAAGTTCTAAATTATTCTACTCGATGAGATCTATATTTTAACATGGCTGTCCCAACCTTCATTCAGCAACAATTTCATATTTACATATTGAACTTGCATCGATGATATCTAAGGCTACGGATAATGAAATTGAGTAAACTCAGGTTCTAAATTAATCTACTCGATGAGATCTACGTTTTATTAAGAGGTTCCCAGACTTAATTCTCACTAGAATGTTCTGTAAAAATATTTTAACATTGTTGTCCCAACCTTCATCATTCCATCATTTTCATATGTCAATTTGAATCTTTCATTATTTAGGGGTCATCAAAAAGTGATCCTTAATTGGACAAAAATGCAATACCCAAAATCATCCACAATCAAGCCACAAAAAGAAATAAATAAATAAAATAAATCGAACTAAATAATTAAAAAAAAACTAGGTCATCATGGCAATGCTCCCATACTTGGGATTTTTCAAGTATGATCCTCAATAGTCCCTAGTGGAGTCGCCACTGAAAGCTCCCTTGATCCACGGGGTGCGCGGATCCGCTTTTGACCCTTGAGATTTGGGAGTCGCCACCTAGTTATTACGGTCTAGGAACCGATAATTGACTCTAAAAATAAAGACAACTAATTTACGAAAGAAAATACGGGTCCGAGGATCACGTTTCGGGATAGGAAGGTGTTAGGCACCAACCCCGTCCGGCAAGTGTCGGTCTCTACTTCTTCCCAAAAATAAGTTACATTGCAAAATAGACAAAAAATAATAAATAATTATAATAAAAAAATATAAAAGAAAGTTACCTTGCCGATTACAACGATTCCCTCAACACCAGCGAAGAGTATCTACGTATGTATTTCCTTGCTATTCGTCCGTCATCGGATTTGATTTCTGATATCCAAGTTGAGGTATCTTCTTCTTAGATCTGTGAGTTTTTTTATTTTTCTTATGGATTTGAAGGTGTTTTAGAAGGGTTTTTGGGTGTTTTTTGAGCTAAAGTTGATGTATGGATGTTAGGTAAGGAGTTAGGATTTCAAAATTATGGTCTTAGGAAGGTTGGGGAGGCTTCTTGACCTACTTTTCCTAGGATTTATGATTTGATACGAAAATAAGGTGTGAGGACCTCTATTTATAGATTTTTTTTAAAGGTTGTTTTAGATAAAATTAGTGTTTAATTAGAATTCTTTTAGTTAGAGTTGTATTTTAGTTAAAATTATTTTAGGTAGAGTTGTATTTTAGTTAGAATTCTATAGAGTTATTATTTAATTAGAATTCTATTAGGATTTTGACTTTTGGTCTTATTTGATTGACTTTAATATCTTGACCTTAGTCTTACTTGATTGACTTTTAATATCTTGACTTTAGTCTTACTTAATTGACTTTAATTTTGACTTTAGTCTTACTTGATTGACTCTAATACCTTGACTTTAGTTTTGCTTGGTTGACTTTAATTTTTTTGGAGAACCCCCCTCTATTATATCTTTAATTCTTTAGACCCCCAAATGGAGGGGTCCTTGAATAAATATCTTGCGAACCCTCAACAATTTTGCTTGAGAGCCTAATTGATCGATTTTTTTAGTTCAAAATTTTAAATTAATTTCATTAATGTTTCACTTTAATCATTTAATATTTTATTTATTAATTTTAAAATTTTTAATTATAAAAATTTTAAAATTACCGTTTTGCCCTCGGAGATGACTTTTGGCTGTTTAAGTCGGTTTTTGATCTTCTAGGATGTTTTAGAAATAATTTTTCATAAGGAATTCAATGGGAATGTTGGTTTTTATCATTTATGAAATTTTTTGTGTGAAATGGTCGTGAACTTTATGAGGGGCATTTTCGTAATTTTATCAAATTCTGTGAAAATTGGCAAAATAATTTATTTGATTTTGATTTATTATTTTATGTGTTCGAAAGGGTTTTCCTAAACGTAATGTAGGCTCTAGGGATATTTTAAGGTTAGGGGTATTTGGTAATTTGATCATTTTTTAGTGATTTTTATCGTGAAGCTTCTTTTTGTCTGAAAAATGATGATTTCTATGTTTCAAAGGTCATATTTTCCTAGCGTAGCATGATTTCTACAATTCTATCATTTCGAGGTACCTCATTCGGATTTCTGAAACATATCTGATAACAAAATAAAGCATTGGAATAAACATCTATCATTGGGAACCGTTGTAATCGGATTGACAAGTTGATTAATCAGGCGAGTGCGAAAATGGGGTGTCTACAGCTGGCCACAGTTGTATGGTAAGAAACTTGATATCAATTCTCAACCTTATATTGTTAATTTTTTTTTCAAATGAAAATAATATATATATATATATATGTGTGTGTGTGTGTGTGTGTGTGTGTGTGTGTGTGTGAGTTGTTAAAAAATCTGTGAATGCCTGAAGGGAATGTGCGTCATATCATCCGAAGTGGTGTATTATCCTGGGATGTACGGTAGAGACCACCAAACTCCTACGTGGTATGGGACGCGTATGAGAGTGGAGTCACAATTGGAATCCGGGTTATTCTTCTCTATATTTATTAGTGAACTTGTAATGTAAAGGTGGTCGTATACGAATGATTTATATATTTGGGAATCACATGCACGCCTGATAGGCATAGACGAAGATGATTAGTCAATGATCGCTAACAATTCTATAGTAGTTGAATGTTCTGACACATCGAAAAAAGACCCATTGCTTACGGTCACGTCAAACGACTAACTTGAGCCGGATAAATGGTCCCGCAAGTGTGGTAAACATCGACCAGCCATAAAATTAGGAACTAATACTTTATTATGAAACATCATGTCCCGACTGAGAGCGATCCAGTCGTGAATATCAACTCTCTAATTCCACTACCCCACCATTGTGTGTTATGTATATGTTGCCTTATTTTGATATATAAAATGAAATGCATGTTTAATGTTTTCATTTGATCAATTAGATTTGTATAAAAATGAACTATTATAGTGAGTACTGTTGATGATGTAATGTGAGTTTTAAAATATTTAGTTGTTCATCCCTGACTATATGTACTAGTTAATCGTAGTTTCTTTTGTAAAATTTTACATATGTTAAAATGATTTAGTATGTTTATTCGTTCATATTAGGAGAGGTTATTGGCAGAAATTGTTTGCTTCCCTACTGGGTAACCATTGTTACTCACCATTTCCTTCTCAATTTTTTAGTTTCAGATTCAGAGCTTGGCGAAGCAGATGTAGAAAATGAGTGAAAATCATCTGGTGGGTCAGATAGATAGCCAGAGTTTGTCACTTGGTGAGTATTGGGGTTATACTCCCTAGTGGTGTCAATTCCTCCAAGTAGTCTTATGAATTTTTTTGAGTGTTAGGACTTCTGTTAGAGTGACGAGTTTTGTATAATGTTGTATTTTGTTTATCCTTCCGCACTTTGATCTATCATACATTATTAGATATATATATATATATATAGGCTTTTTGTAAAATCCCAAGTTTTCAATTCGTATCTCGATGAAAATAAATAAATAATGAAATTTTGAGAAAATCTTGAAAATGAGACTTAGGGGTAAAACTTTAGGATGTTTCTGATCATTTTTAATGGAATCTGACATCATCATTGAATTCAAAATGATCGAAAGACATCCTTTAGCCTATAAGCATGCTCAAATGCGAGTCCGAATAGAAAATTTACAAAATCCTCGATTATCGAGTCGGACCAGGTTAAAATAATAATTTTTTGGTAGAGTAAGAATTATTAAGATTCGATTACACCATTGGATTCGTAATGAAAAATTATTGAACATGGACTATTTATTTGTCATTTTTGGAGATCAGGAAGTTGAATTATAATAAAAAAAATGAAAATGAAGTCAATTTTAGGGGTCACCTCAGACAAAAAATGTAAATTTTTCTTAGAGATAAAATTTGTTGAAATTGACTACACCATTAAATCCAGAATGAAAAATTAGATAAAATAGAGTATTCATTTGTCAGTTTTGGAGTCCAGATGGTCAAGTTATCGTTGATCAAAATAATAGGTAAAATAACGATTTCGTCCCAAAATTTATATAAATAAAATTTTTAATTTTTTTTTATTCTTCGTTTTCTCCAATCCGTCCAAAACAGCCATCGACATTCTTTTTAAAAAAATTTATTTTTTTAAAACTTCAACCTCGGATTCACGACAAACGGCTAACCGTCGACGATTGACGTAGAAGGGAAAAAAGTTCGCAGCCTCGACATCTACAAAACCCACCCAAGGTCTCTTCATTTCATCTTCTCTTTCACATCGTATTGTCAAAAATCAGCTATATATATATATATACGGGGGTTTCGAAACTTCGATCTCAGATTTCGCCTGTTTCGGGGTCAAACCGTCTTCTGCCGCAGAAGGGAGAAAGGATGACGGCATCAAGATCTTCAAAACCACCAGGTCAAATTAAAAAATTAGGCACTTCAAAATTCGATCAGTCTCGATTTTTGCACTGATTGCCTCGATTTCTACGCACATGTTTCAATTTCGTCACTTAAAGATTGGAAGTAACTCTTAATTTCTATTAGTAATCGTAGATTGTGAAAATTGCATTTAGGATTTTATTAAAAATTTGTCTTGTGTTTCTAAAAATTTATAATCTAATTGGTTATTTCAAATTCACGCTAGAACTTGCATATTTGATATGTTTAATTATATTTTATAATAAGTTATACGTAGGTAGGATATTTCAACGGATTTTATGTTGGCCAGTTGGATTCTGTGTACTGCTCGGACCCCAAGTTGATAAAAATTTTGTCATTTTTTAAGTTAATTGAAAAAAAAATGAAATGAATTTTAAGGTTTGAAATATGATTTAATATTCAATGAATTCATATTGAGTTAATGAATATCAGAAAGTGGATATTTTGTTTGAGAGATTGAAAATTGTAAAAATCGAAAAAAGGAAAAAATGGTATGAAACGGTAAAATGTCATAGTCACACCCGAGGGGTGATGTCTGCATTTTGCATTATTGTAACTTGTGTAGGTTGGTGAACGGATATCCAAGGATAATGTTACTGGTTACATGTTTATTTATTTTCTGTTAGCGCGAGGCGTTATTTACGTTTTCGTTCCGTTATTTATTTTGGGCCGACTGGCCATAGTTGCATGGTAGGAAACTGGATATCCATTATCAACCTTGTATTATTAATTTCTCTTTTGTTTTCAAATGAAAATAATATATATGTAGCTATTTTGTGAGCTGTTAAAGAGTCTGTGAATGCTTGAAGGGATAATGTGTCATATCATCTGGAGTGGTGTACTATCCTGCGATGTACGGTAAAGACCACCAAACTCATACGTGGTATGAGATGCGTATGAGAGTGGAGTCACAACTGGAATCCGGATTTATTCATCTCTATTTTTACCAATGAACTTGTAATGAAAAGGTGGTCATATACGACTGGTTTGTATATTTAGGAATCACATGCACGCCTGATAGGCATAGACGAAGATGAATAGTCAGTGATCACTAACAATCTATAGTAGTCGAACGTTTTGATACATCGAAAGAGACCCATTGCTTACAATCACGTTAAACGGCTAACCTGATCCGGATAAATGGTCAACCAAGCGTGGTAAGTACAGCGACCGGACACAAAATCAAGAACTAAAAGTCATAGAAGAATTGTAACATCATGTCCCGACTGGGAGCGATCCAGTCGTGAATCCAAACTTTTTAATTTCAATACTCCATCATAGTGTATTATGTATCTGTTGCCTTACTTTGATATATGAAATGAAATGCATGTTTAATGTTTCTATTTGATCAATTAGATTTGTATATAAAGAAAATGCTATAGTGAGTACTGTTGGTTGATGTAATGTCAGTTTTAAAATATTTAGTTGCTCATCCCTGACTATATGTATCAGTTAATCGTAGTTTCTTCTATAAAATTTTGTATATTTTAAAATGATTCAGTATGTTTATTCGTTTATGTTAGGATGGGTTATTAACAGAAATTATTTATTTTCTTACTAGGTAACCATTGTTACTCACCCATTCTTTCCTATTTTTTTTAGCTTGAGAGCCTGTAGTTGGTGGGGCGGGCGTAGAACCAGCGAGTGGGGACTATCTGGTGGGTCAGATAAACGATCAGAGTCCATTACCTGGTGAGTACTAGGGTTATTACCCCTAGTGGTGTCTATTCGTCCAAGAGCAATATAGATTTTTATTTTGAGCGTTAGGAATTTTGTTAGAGTGAGGAATCTCTGTATAATCCTGTATATAAATTTTCTTCTTTCGACTTTGATCTATCGTACATTATTAGACGTATATAGGCTTCCGCTAGTATTATATTTTATTTGTTTATATGCAGGATTGTATGTCGTTTATCAGGTGCAGGTTGAATACCTTGGACTACTAACATAAACAGAAGAGACCATGCTGAAATTTTGAGATGCCACTTAGTACCTCGAGATCTGACATGGGGATTTGTGTTAGCGTTTGGGGGGCGCCACACTTTCGCTGGTATTATATTTTGTATGTATATATACATGATTGTATGTCGTTTATCAGGTGCTAGTTGAACACCTTAGAATGCTAACATAAACAGAGGAAACCATACCAAAATTTCGAGGTGCCACCTTATACCTCGAGATTTGACATGGGGCTTTGTGATAACGTTTGGCTGGGTGCCACATAAAAAATATAGGATCATCTTGTAATGGTGGCTGTATCATTCTTATTAATTTATTTAAAAATTTCATGTGTCTTCTATCCCTAATATGAGCCAGAGTAGAAGTATTAAGGCATGTTCTAATAAGGGGTACTATTGCTACTTGGATAAGGCCAAAATGAATATAATTATATATTTTTTATTTTACAACTTTTCTAACAAAATTTGGGAAGTAAAGAAATATTTTCTATTTTTGTAGAAATTGACATCGATTGTTCTATTGTATTTATTATATTATCATTTTTTAATTTTAATTTATCTTTGTAAATTTCGTTTATATGGACTTTAGGGATTGTTCACTTTTTGATTGATTGTTCAATATTTTCAAATGAGATTTCATTATTTTGTTTGATTGAAATTATTTTTATTGGATTTGTTTGGAAAATATTGCCTATTTGTAATTTTCTTTTAAAAGGTTTTAAAATTATTTTCATTTAAACAAATTAAATTTTAAATATTATTGTTCTAGTGACTGGTCAAGGATTTACTACTCATCTTACAGTAACATCGTCTGCGAACTTTACTATCCGACTAAGAAGTCTCGGACCTAGATTTAAAGATTCAAAATTAATTTGTTTTGAAAATAATATATAAAATTAATTAAGAAAAAACAAGGTGAGCAATATAGAGAAATGCAGAAACTCTATGCGATATAAAGGCGGATTCTTCGGTTCCTAACACAATTTCTTGCTTAGGGAATTATATTTAAAGTCATGATAGAAGCTAAACTACCTTTGAACTACCTTTGGATATAGTACTTTGTATTTTGACAATAATATTTATGCAAAATTTAAAAAAAACTCTAAAAGAATATATGAAATATATACCTTAACTTTTGAAAAAGAAATAATTACAGATACTTCTAGGGACTTTTCAAAAGAAAAAAAAACACAACTTTTTTAAAATTAAAAAATTATTACTTTCTATTTTTAAATGTAGAAAGTACTAAAATACTTTTCACCGATTTTTCACTTGCAACTCTTGTGTCTCTATTTTGTTCCTCTTAGCTGAACCTGAAGAGAGCCCTTTAATAAGCTCTCTCTCTTTCTCTCTCTCAAGAGATCATCATGTTGATCTCAACCTGAATTCTTCTCTTTTTTTAAACCTTTAATAATATCCAAAAAATAACTATTCATATTAGTTACTACAAAGACAAAGAGAAGGGGATATTCTCTTGGAGAATGAGAGAGGATGATATATTACTCAGATTTTCTAAAACAACTTCAAGAAATGGAATGGGATTTCTAGCTTTAAGGAAGGTAGCAATAACAGTGGAAACAATAGAAGTGAAGATAAAACAAACGGGAAAGTAATTGAGAGTGAGGAAGACGATGGTAATGAGGAGGATGAAGATGAAGGGGTCATACCATAGAGATCGGATGTCTTGGGTCATGGACAGGTTGTGGTATCTTCGATTCCTTTTTTTTTTTTTCTAATTATGAAAATTCTTTTAGGGAGCTGCTATTGGCACCCCAATTTTTTTTACTTATTACACTTAATTTCTTAAATTATTTATCACACGCCGATTAAGGATTAAAACACATCCTTCAAAGGTTTGGCTCAAATTATAATCTCAATGTTATAACACTTAATCATACAATTTCAATAGTTGTTTACAATTATGATTATGCTCATAAAATTTTAAACCCCCAAAATAGAAATCTCTCTCAAAAATAAAAATAACAAATAAAAAGAAGAAGAAGAAAGAACTTCCATTGGCACCCAAACTTTTACTTATTCCCAATCATTCACTTATTTTCTTTATTTTTAATAGGTTGTAACATGTAAAAGTTGGAGTGCCAATATCAACTCTATTCTTTTTTTGATTTTTTTTTTCTGTGAGAATAATTACTATTATTTAATTGGACAATTTGGGTAGAGTTTAACTGGGTAGAATAGTTATTAATTCTTTAATTAGACAATTGGGTAGAGTTTGATGGTCTTGAATAGTTGAACATTGTTACTTAGATTTCTTTACGAGAATAATTACCAATTCTTTAATTGGACAATTGTGGGTACCGTTTGATGTAGTTGAATGGTTGAATGCAGTAGTTTTTACTTCTTGATGATGGTTTGTATGGTGATGATGGTAGCATACTTATGTTTTTTTTTTTTTCCCTGGGAAGTAATGGTGATCAGGTGGCATTGGGCTGTCAAATTTTTATTTATTTAATTAATTTTTTTTTATAATTATTTATACACGTATATGATTTGAGGGTCTCTTTGTGATTTTTTTATTTTATTTTAAGAACAATTGTAATTCTGTGCATAGTTCTGTGTGAAAACAAGAGTTTTATTTATTTATAATCATTTGAACTTATTTTTTATTTTTTAAATTTATTTGTTGGGTCTAATGCTAATTTCATTTTTTTTTTAACCTTTTGACTTTGTAAAAGTAGGTGATTATTGAACACACTTTCTGACTTTTAATTTTTTAATTAAATAATTTTTTTTCTTTTTAATAAGTTCTTTTCTCAAAATTACTTTCTTTTTATTTACTTTTTTCACTTTCTACTTTGTTTACAAACGGGCCCTTAATAAAAAATAGATATTTTGAGTTAAAAATACATATATGAATTTATTTAAAAGATTTTACCATTATTGTATGAAATAATAGCTTTTAAGTTTGATTTTTACAAATTACCTTCAAGATGAACAGTGATATGTTAACGTAGAAAATCTTAGAAAATAAATAAGACAAATGAATGAATAAAAGAAAATTATTTAATAGGCCCTACAAAAAATTTTCTTTCAAATGAGTCATTGACTTTTAGGAGTTAACTAAATAGTCTATTTACTAAATTCATCTTTTTTTAATCACTTATTGATTTCCATTCTAAATATTTTTCACGATTGAAATGTTGAAATTGTCTTAATCATTCAAATTCATTATTTTTATCCAAAAAAAATATATTTTCAATACTCCAATCAAATTTTAAAGACTCCATTCTGATGAAAATAATTTGAATAAAAAAAAAATCATTTTTAAGGATTTTGAATATGTATGAAAAAATTAAGATTTTTTAGTTATTTTATTTTATTTTTAGATAAAAATCGATCAACGGTGATTTTTGTCGTTTGAAATCATCTATATAAGTTATTATGTCAAGTTTTAAGTCGATCTTTCCACGTATTTTACTTGAAAAACTAAAAAAAAATAAAAATGGGTGAATTTTATTACGCCTGAACTTGACAATTTTTATTTTTAGGTCAATATTATTATTATTATTATTATTGTTGGTGGTTGTATTTTACGGTGCATCTGTAATATCTCTAAAATTTCAAGGGGTATTTACTAAAACTCCCAATTAATTTGACTGCCTGAGTGTGCCTGGCTTGTTAGTCGGTTCGGGTAACGTTGTTTTGTGGGACTCGGAACAGACGAAGCTGTTCAGAGTGGGTTCCTCTCCTCTCTTCTCTTCTTCCCAACAAATCCATGATTTTTTTTTCTTCTTAAACCCTAATCAGGGATCCATTGAATCTCTCAACCCTCCTTCGATCATTCCTCCTCTTTCTCTCGATCCATGGCATTGAGATCTGGCGGTCGAAAGCTCTCATTCGATGTTCTTGGTGGCGATTACGGTTATATCGATGATGAAATCTTCCTTCACAGATCGATTTCAGAACCAATTCACGAAAATGGAGTCGAAGATCTTTCGCCTCAATCAGATAAACCAAATCGGCGAAAACGGAAGAACAAGGGATCAAAGAAGAAGAAATTGATCACAAATTCAATCGAGGAGGATCCAGTCACAGACAAGAGAGTCGATGCGGTTTTCGATGATCAGAAACCCTCGTTCTATGAGAACGGTTCTTGTACCAATGGATTAAAATCAGATTACCAGAGCTATCCAATTCAAACTATAATCTGCGAGGAAATTACGGTTTCCGAGGAAGTTAATGGAATTGTTCGAACTGTGCATCAAATTGCAGAGCCGAATTTTCAGGTTTTGCGGGGAGACCGACATTCTTTTGTGGATTTGAGGCAAAGGAACGTAAATGGGGGCGGTGCGATTGATGAGATGGTGGCGGGCTCAGTGGAGCCGAACGGTAGTGTGAAGGAGGAGAATCGGGGAGATTTGGGTTCGTCTGGGAAGCCGAGGGTCGAATGTAATGGAAACTTTGTTGCCAAATTAGAAACAGTAGAGTCTTTAGATTGGAAGCAACTCATGGCAGAAAATTCAGGTTGTGAGTTAATTTTCTCTTTTTGTTTCTCTTTACCTCAAGTTATGAGTTAGTTTGTATGATTTTGTTATATATTTCTGAACATTAGGATTTCTTTGTTGGTTTAGAGGTTTAGGCATTTCCATAGCCCGTGGTCTTGCAATGTCACGAGTTGTTGTTTTGGGTATTGTCTTGTTAGCTAAGTTCGCATGAGCTAATTCTAGATCTCCTGCTTTGGCTGCAATGTCGATCATATTAGTGCCTGTTGTGCTCCTCATCTTCGTATGACAAAAGTTGTCTTCCTAGTGGAGTTGCCACACTTACGAGTGCATGAAGGCTATGAAAACGTGGGTAGGATGTCGAGTACAAAATAGATGAGGTGACTCTTAACTTTCATCTAAACCAAGTTAATGATCGTTTGATCACTCTTGTGTCTATGAGGGATGAGGATGGAGTGGTGTAAAAGGCAAAGAAAGGAGCTAAGGCTAGCACAAGATCTCAAAGTGGGCTCAAATTCCGTGGAGGTGTTCTTTTGGATCGATCCTTGGGGTCAACATCAAATCTCAACTAAAGTGGTTGGCCTCATTGGTACTTGCACATGTCAGCACTTAGTGATGCTTAGATGACCATGGTGCTTCTTCACACAACTTTTGCACTTTGTTGACATCTACTCCTTAAGTGAACTTGTTTGGGTACCATTACAGACAAATCGTCCTCAACTACAATGGGAATGCCCATGGGGGGTCTCCTCTCCATACCACAAAATTTATCCTTTATCTTTCCCTGTGCATCAATGTAATCCTCATGTGACGCCAAGAGGGTGGGGTCCAAACTATGATAAGATAACATGCATTATCTTTTATTTATTTATTATTATTATAAAAAAAAAAGGATAACATGTGTTGTGCTTTCCATCATGGCCCTATTTGGTGTGATGTACACGCCATCAAGAACGATGGTGTGAACATGCGACTAGGCAGAC
Source organism: Akebia trifoliata (assembly GCF_017979445.1). Lineage (NCBI taxonomy): Eukaryota > Viridiplantae > Streptophyta > Magnoliopsida > Ranunculales > Lardizabalaceae > Akebia > Akebia trifoliata. The sequence continues at coordinate 30,602,495 of NC_141377.1, forward strand.
ATCATGGCCTATTTGGTGTGATGTACACGCCATCTAGAACGATTGTGTCAAAATGCAACTAGGCAGGCATCATGAATGTATTTATAGGTTGTCGTACATGGTGCCTTCACTGTGCACCATATGGCTTTGTCAGTGTTAATCTTTGTGGCAGTAACATGGCACTTCACAGGTCTAACTAAGCATTTGTGTGGCACTTCATGCCACATGGCAGGGGTTCCCAAATGCCACATCAACACGATATTTCTTTTTCTTTTTTCCCCCAAGTTGAGGCCCCAATCCTTTTAAGAGTTGGAGATAGCACTCTTCTCTCCACTTCACTAACGAGTTTTTAACTTTTTATTCCCTTCTAGATCTTTTTGAAGGTTTTTTTCTTCTATTAAAGCTTGATTGGAATCTTCAAGAGCGTCAAGTATACCAGGAGGTTTGACAAAGTGGATTTCATTTGAGTAATTATTCCTTGTAAGGAAATATAGCTTTTAATCGAAATGTGCACTTTTCAGCGACAGGACCCCAAAACTTCTTATCTTTAGGATTCTCTCCTCGGGAATTCCTTGTTAATTCATTGGTCATTTATCTTCCCTACAACGCAAGATTTTGTGGGGATTTTCAGATCATCTCCTCCAATATTTATGCTTCCCTACTCATTCTCAAATTCACAATATGGGCTGATACTGCTTCATAACATTTCAAAATATTTTTTCAAGTTTACCACTTCCTCCATGTTTGCTTCACAAGATGCGATCGTATCTTTTGGATATTGAAGTTGAAAATTTTCTATTCTTGCCCTTCCCACTTCAGAATCTTTGAAAAAGTTTAGCTTTTCACTTTCTTCAATATTCTACCAAGAATATCACTGATCAAGGTAATGATGGAAAGCGGTAAAGCAACAAAGTAGTCGAGTGTCATCACACACTTCTCTAAAGTCTTGTTTGGAATGCAAATCTATTTTGTTGGTCTTTTTCCTTTCTTCTAGACATTCATTAACAATGGGTGTATATTAGCAATTCGACTATTCTTAACGAAGGTCCCTTTTGAGGTATTGGCACCCCAAAATCCACAACTTCAACCTTGAAGAGTGAACCCTTTGTATAATCCCTTGAAGAGTGAACCCTTTGTATAATCCTATAGATGTCACCAATTGTACTAATTGTCTAGTAGTCTTTCTTTTCTATTGTCCTAGCTGTCAGTGTAACTTTATACGTACCTTGTCCATGATTGACTGGTACCTACTTGCATGTTTGATTGATCGAAGTACATTAAAAGATTGTAAGGTTAGACAATAAGGCTATTATAGAGGAAAGTCTAACCATACAACATAAGTTTGTTATTTGAGATGTCTACATTAAAAGATTGAAGAGAAGGGGTGAATATAAATGATACCAAAGAATATGGTGGTGGAATCTAAAAGGAGAAAAAAAGGTTGTCTTTTGTAAATAAATTGATAGAAGATGACAAAGACCACAATGATGAGAGATGAAGTAGCTAAATGTAGTATAGGAGTATCTAAAGAGGTTCTTGGGGAATCTGTGGGAAAGATTCATACACATAAGAAAGCTTGTTGGTGGGATGATGATGTTCTAAAGGTCATTAGAGAAAAATTATCTGTTAGAACTTATCAAAAAAAAAAAAAACTGATCTGTTAGAAGACTTGTTAAATGACTAGAAACAAAGAAGACTTGGAGATATTTAAAATTGCTATAAAGAAGTAAAGAGAATAGTGAATGAAGCTAAAAATAAGGTATATGATGATCTATGTAACACGTTGGAAACTAGAGAGGGTGAGAAAGTTGTCTACAAGTTGGCACAAACTATGGAAAGATGACTAAAAAATAACACGTTGGCAACTAGAAAGGGTGAGAAAGATGTCTACAAGTTGGCACAAACAATGGAAAATGACTAAAAAATTATAGCATGTCAGATGCGTTAAAGGCTAAGATGAGATAATCTTAGTTAAAGATGAAGAGATAAATGAAAGGTGGTGAAATTATTTCCAAAGATTATTACTTGAATACCACATGGAAGACTAGAGAGCTATATACTTTTGGAGAATTAGGATATCAGAAATGAAAGCAACACTAGCAACAATATGAAGATAGATATGGTTTTAGAACCACATGGTATTCTATTGTAGTATAGAAATGCATGAAAAGTATTGAATTATTGTGGTAACTACATTGTATAATAGTATTTTTAAAGAATAATTAGATGCACTATGAAAAAAAAAAGGTATCATGGTACATATATATAAGGATAGATGGGACATACAAATATGCCAACTGTTGGGACATCAAACTTATGAATACCACTATAAAATTATGGCAAATTTCAATTGAACAAAGACTAAGTCTAGAAACAAATATATCAGAGAACTAATGTAGGTTTTATTCCAAGGAGATCAACCATTGAGGGAATATTTCTATTTAGAAAATGATGGAGAAATTTGGGGAAAAATTGGAAGAATCTACAAATAATTTTCATTGACTTGGAGAAAGCATATGACAAACCAACAAAGTACCTGGAGAATTAATTTAGTAGGTACTGGGGAAGGAAGAGTTCCAAATAGATAAATTACCATTATTGAGTACATGTATGAAAGAGTGTGACTAGTGTGAGAACAAATGGTAAGAGACAAATGAGCTTCCAATTACAATTGGTTTATATCAGGGTTGACTTTGAGCTAATATACGTTTCTATGGTTATATATATTACGTAACTGTTCTCATTTAAGAGCAAGTTTTGCCGAGTATGTTTTTTATTGATTACATGGTGTTAGACTGTTAGTTGATGAGACTAGTGAGGAATTCAACGCAAAACTAGAACTTTGGAGTTCAAGGCTTTAATGACACCCCTAGAGAGGAAGGGGAAATAAAAAGTTATGGCCAAGAACTACCTTTGAACGTCTATTTTCTTACCTTGGTTTTATCATTCATCAAGGTGAAGAGATCGAGGAGGTCATTGTCCATAAAATTAAAGTTGGATAGTCAAGGTGGAGGTATGTTTTTGGATTGCTATTTGATTGACACATCCACCCCAACTAAAATGGAAATTTTTATGAGATAGTAAGACTGGCGATGGATGAGTGAAAAAACTAGGAGAGAGAAAATTAGAAATGGACACGTATGGGAAAATGTAGTACAGCCCTAATAGGTGATAAATTTAGGGAATACCGATGTAGATGGTTTGCTCATGTGCGACGAAGGCTGATTACAGTCCTAATTAGAAGGAATGTGCAAGCGGAAGGTTTTCAAAGAGTTGGTATGAAAACACTAGAATTAAGATAAGACATGGCTTTTGACAGCATTGAATGGAAGAACAAGATTCGTATAGCCAACCCCAAATTTTTGGGATAGTGCTTGATGATGACGATGATAGGTCATCATGGACCATGAATGAATGGCATTTCTGTGACATTACTTTAGAATGTCCTATTAGTTATTTTTTTGAAACCGAAATTTTAATGTGATGTTCCTGCTTTTCTACTGCTTACTCTTGACTGTACATTTACATTTCTTGCAGATCTCACTTATGCGGAGAAGTCACCAGTGAAATATTTTATGGGAGAAATTAATAGTGGAAATTCTTTGCGCGGCACAACGGTTCTAGGAAATGAGAAAGAACGGGAGAGAGTGTATGATACTATCTTCCGTTTGCCATGGAGGTGTGAGCTGGTAATATTTTCTCCTCATTTATGGTATTTGGTGGAAGCATATCTCTGGATTAGTTATGTCCCAGCGTTCTATATGTAGCAAATAACCTTCACCCTCCTAATCCTTAAATAATTTGGTTCTCTTTTATGTTACTGAAATTTGTTGGAAACAAATGAGACATGCCATGATCAAATAGGTTGTATTTGTGGTTTAGATTTGTGCTTTTATTTAGTTCCCATCTCCAGCTTAGCTGCCCTGGAGGTGCATACATTTTGTTTTAGCATATTTTAGTTCCGTAATTATTGTAGCGTCAGAGGTTGCCTGCTTGCCCGTACAGATATCATATTGTGATTGTATTATTATGATGTCATTTATATGTGGTGGAGTTTCTCAGACACTGACAACATTGTTGCAGCTTATTGATGTTGGCTTCCTTGTCTGTTTGGATTCATTTCTGTCATTGCTAACTATCATGCCAGCAAGGATTCTTATTACCTTTGGGAGGTTTCTGAATACCAGGTGAGATATCCCACTTTTAATTGTTGTTGGATCAAAGCGCTAGTTGATGAAAATTCCATGGGCTAAAATTTAGCGAATAGTTAATTTTCTCCATTTACTTGTTTGTCTAAAATGTGTTTTCAAATGTTCATTCACTGATGCATGCTTATGTAATGTCCATTTATTTGGATGTGCAGCAATTAAATAACATCATACATTATCTATTAGTTGGTTCCAGTAGGCAATCGATGTATAGAACCCAATTAAATAGCTTCATACCATGCAGTGGTGTCCCACATGGTACGAAGTGTCAGACGTACTGAACCTCAAAAAACCCTAGTTGCTGACATGCCCATGCAATTTGTTCCGTTTGATGAGACATTTTAGATCACTTCATTTTAGGTATACGATATACGAAGTTTGTATTTACTTGAGCTAATATACAGTGGCATCACAAAAACTATATAAATAATATTTTTGATGAAGAAGTATTTGAATATATTCTTTTGTTGAAGTGTGTCGGTGTGTGTCTGACTCTGACATGATACAACATGGTGCCTCACAGAAATTCTTTTGGCTGCCATTAACCACAGGCCTATTCGATACAGTAGGCAATGCCCATTTATTATCAAAATGAGCAAAAATGTTAAAATGTCAACAATATTAAAAAACATGCATAATAAAATTGTGGAAGATTGAAAATGACGTGGATTGTGGTTGAAGATTCACGGGCATCCTGAGCTGACACTAATCAGGGAACATTCTAAATGTTAGATTTGCATATTTGCCTATATTGGTTTCATAATTTGCAAAATTGTTTATTCTTTTACAATGATATCCAGTGATATTGATATTGATGCTTCATGGTTAACATGAACCCGCATGGCCCGATATCACTTCATGGTTACTTTCTCTATATGTAAACAGTTGTGGTGACATGTAGGACTGCAATGTGACATAAATATATAATTATCACTTTGCAATGCAAAATACCATATGGGCATTAAGTGGCACCGATTTTATATTGTTGATATATTTAATCCTTCCATGTTGACTTGTAATTTGTAAGGTATGTAAGATGACCTAACAATGCTTGTGGCAGGCAGTTCCAGAGGCCTTGTGCAGCACAACTCTCTGATTTTGGCTGTTTTATTGTGCTGGTTTGCGGAGTCGCACTGTTACAGCAAACAGGTGGAGTACATAGAACATTTTCTCTGAATTCCATTTGTAACATGCCATCCTACTCACTATTACCTTTAAGTGAGTTTTAGAATTGTTGCGATGGTTTCACTAATTTTAATGACATTTGGTTTTGTACAATTGTATCTTCCTTGCCTCAGATATCAGCCTAATATATCACATGATTCGTGGTCAAGGAACAATAAAACTCTATGTGGTATACAATGTATTGGAGGTGAGAAAATGGATTGTGAGCTCTGTCAATTTATATGCACGTTACTGTTGATTAGAAGTGATTGTTATTATTCTCTTACCATATATGTTTTATTGTTACTGATCCTTGCACCTCTTTGACAGATATTTGATAAACTTTGTCAAAATTTTAGTGGAGACATGGTGCAAACACTATTCTGTTCCGCTAAAGGATTTGCGAGTTGTTCGTCAGAAAATTTGAACTTTTGGCTGTGGAGATTAATATCTGACCAAGCATTAGCTGTTGTTGCATCTAATATCCTTTTATTTTCTGGCATAGAGTTGTTGTTTTTGGTTATCTATTTTTGTTGACCTTTTACCTTTCCTTAGCTACTGATACTTGTTCATTCATTCGTCTTATTAGCTCAGGCAATTACTTTGTCTACATGTATTGTCTCTCACAATAATGCTTTGCTGGCTTTGCTGGTGTCTAATAATTTTGCGGAGATAAAAAGCAATGTGTTCAAACGTTTTAGCAAGGATAACATTCAGAGTATGGTGTACTATGGTGAGTTGGCTTCTTTCCACTGTTTCTCTTTTTATTCAAAGGAGTACTATTTGCTGATTCCTTATCCGTATAATTATTTGTATGCTCACTGATGATATTCAAAGACAAGATTGATTCATGACTGTACTATGAAGCCCAAGTTTCTTGTTATGGGCATAACATTAAGTGAAATACATTTAGATGGGTTCACGGAATACTCTTTTATCAGTCTTGAAGTAGTGGGCCCCTCTGGGTGTTGAATCCGCAGACCCTAGAATCTGTGATCTATTGCCCATTTTCCGTTGAAAATTGACGATGTTATCCACTTGTTGAAATGAACCCAGTTCTGATTACACGATAGGAAACACTACAATGCTCAAGTCAGTACAAGTTCTCAGTAGTTAGTGGAGTAACTAAAGATCACTAAATGGCATAAAGAAGTACTATTGTACTTGTACGTGTCTGTCCTGGTGTTGACTTGTATATTCTTACCTTTCAATATGGATTTTAGCTGTTTGAAGGTGTGATTTACCCATACTCTCAGCACACATCTTCTAACAGAAATACCACTTGGGTTTGCACTTGTTGCTGGTTGCATAACCTGTCTCATAAATCACTAAATGTGTCAGCAGCCACCCATTTCAGAGGCTTCGAGCTGCATCAGTGTTGTCCTTTGTTGCATAAGATAAAAGCATAACAAAAGGACAAAAAGAACACCCTTTACTGACATGTTTGGGGGCAACAGTCAGTGCTAACACACGAACAATCTCAGATCATAATTGTTTCATGGCATTCATTGACAGTTCGGTTGTCTGCAAGTTTTATTTTTAATTTTTCACCTTTCCCTTTCTGTTTTCTTGTTTAATATTTTGGTCTCATCCTAATACTTTAGTGTCATTGTTCATGACCAGACTCAGTGGAGAGGTTTCATATTTCAGCATTCATATTATTTGTACTAGCTCAAAATATTCTGGAGGCTGATGGTCCATGGTTTGGAAGTTTCCTTTCTGTAAGTTTACCTGATAAATTCTGACCACTGTTTTCCATTTAAGGATGAAAGAAAATACCACTTCTCCTGTGTCACAGTTATTACTTGCTAATATTGTTTATTTTTGCCACCCAGAATGCTTTCCTGGTTTACATATGTGAAGTTATTATTGATATCATCAAGCATTCGTTCCTTGCAAAATTCAATGATGTAAAGCCCATTACATATTCACAGTTTCTAGAAGACCTCTGCAAGCAGGTGTTATTCTTTCAATTGAGTCCTATTATTTACATTTCCCTTGTGCCTTGACTATGCATTATGGACTGAAACTATTGGATTCTCTTAAAACTAATATAATATTTACGATTATTACAACACCGGACAAAAAAAAAAAAAACATTTGCAATTATTCATCTTAACAAAGTAAATAAAATATAAGCACTTGTTAAGATCATCTGCTTGGGCATTTTTTATCGTGGTTTAATCTCCATGTTGGGACCCAATGATTGGATAATCCAGATCAACGATTATGTGCATCAGTTGTGGTACTTGTGATAGCTAGATACTTCAACAATCACACTTGTGATAGAGATACTTCAACAATCAAACACTGATACTGGCACACCTGGCTGGGACAATTTTCTCATTACCTGTTAAGCAATGATGTATTAACTAAAACAATAAATAAATCTTATTTGTTTTGATAACGAAAAATATAATAATGTATTGTAACAAACTACGAGATACTTAAATACCCAAAAAAAAAAAAAAAAACTTCAAGAAACTTCACAAGTTTTGTAAGTTCCATTACATTGGGTGAGATATGAATGTTAAAATGACACTTTGACCGAAAGGCCTAAAATTAGATCATAGTATTAGTATAGAAGTTGGAGTCCTTGTATTTGTATCCGTTGTGTTGGATTTGGGAAAAATAGAATTGTATTCTTGTTTCCCATACAAATGCCAGTCTTGCTTTAGTTCGTTCTTTCTTTCTTATCTTTTTTTATAAGAAAATGCAAATTGTATTAAAATTGTTGAGATAACCAAAGAGAAGAAATTTATGAAGAAACGCCCAGACTACACTAAGGGTACCGGACTACACTAAGGGTATCCTACAAACCCACTCCCATCTCTCCCCACTACTTCCTCAAAGAAAACCCCCTTTTAACTCATCAAATGTTTTACACCAATAACATAAAAAGGCTTCTACAGAAACAATAATATCATCAACCGATAGCTCCTTCTCTTGATACACTTGACAGTTCCTCTCTTTCCAAAGCCCCCAACGAAACAGCAAATGGGATGAGGGGCAATAGGATTCTCTTAGCCAACTTGAACAAGGAACCCATGGTCATCCAAGAATAAAAAATAACTTAAACAGTAATGTTTGTTGAAGCATATGATGCTTTCATTTAGGAAATGCTGTTGACATTTTTTTTCTCCACTGTTCAGACTCTAAATATTGAAGCAGAGGATAAGAGGACGAATCTTACTTTTGTTCCTTTGGCACCAGCATGTGTGGTAGGCATTGTTTTCCAAATACCATATTACACGAGTTTATTCTTTCTATAGTATACTATTTATTTATTTATATTGGTTTTGTGTTGCTAGGTGATCCGAGTGTTGACTCCAGTGTATGCAGCTCTTCTTCCCAACGGTTCTCTCCTTTGGAGGACGCTTTGGGTCGTCCTCCTGTCATCCATAACCTATGTCATGCTTACAAGCCTGAAAGTCATGGTAGGAATGGGCCTACACAAACATGCCACATGGTATGTTCTTAGGTGCCAAAGGAGAAAACACCATCTTCATGCTGACTAATGTAGGCGAGGAAAAGAAAACTAGTTCAGCTTTCTTTGGAGGGTTCTGATTGATTTCACTACTATGACTGGAAGACCTTGAATGGGTCAGTCTTCTGTTCAGGGTAACGCAGTGCTGGTCAGTTTTGCGACAGAAGCCTTAATTGGGGAAAAGTGAATGAGAAGGGCATTGTATTTCAGACCAAAATAAAGAAAAAGAGAGAGAGTTGCAGTTACGGCGTCACTTGTACAGGAAAACTATATATATATATATATATATATATATATATATATATATATATATTTATATCCTTACCTCTTTGAACTTGGGACATCTTCCCAATGTGAAATGCACTTAGGGCTATCAATTCTGTTGCCCTACCAATTATTATGAAAATGAGATTGAGTTCACCAGCATTCTGATACAGTTGGTGAGAAATAATTAAGGTATAATATCTTGGTCAGGAGAAAAATCAAAATGGTCTTTATTGAGATATTCTTGAAAGGATCAATGGTTCTCTGTCCTCTCTCCAAGGTGGATATTCTGTTGAGCAGTCTTTTAGATTAATTGGAGTCTTTACTGAATTGAATGACCGGGATATGTGATGAATTTTATTTATTATTTCGAAAAGTTTTATCAATAGGGATGAAGTATTGTGTCAATTTTAATTCCAATTGATGTTTTTATAAAATGAATCCATCGAATGATTTTATATATGTATGTATGGGGATGGTTCATGGGACAACAATTATGATAAAATTTATAACAATGGTATTTGTTTTATATGGGTTAGAAGTTTCTGAATGGGTTGATTTTTTATGAGAATGATCTCTTCACCATAGAGATCATCCTCACCAAAAATTAGCTCATTCCGAAACTTCTAATCCCATCAAAAGTAGAGATCATTCTCACCAAAAATCAGCTCATTCCGAAAGTTCTAATCCCATCAAAAGTAATTTACAAAAAAATTGATGATCCACAATTCTTCAACTTATAAATTGGTGTTAGAAGTTTTGGAATGGCCTGATTTTTTATGAGGATAATCTCCTCATCATAGAGATCACATTCCGAAACTTTTAATCCCGTCAAAAGTGGTTTACAAAAAAACATTATCATAAATTTTGTCACAATTATTATCCTGTGAATTGCCTCTTATAATATATATATATATAAGGGCGTTTTGCATTCTCCAACACTTTATTTTTTCAATAATGCTCTTATTCATTTTATTTTTTAATAAAAATAAATAGGGGTATGATGGTCTTCTATACAATAAATGTTTATTTGCATTGATTGCCAAATCATTCATTGCAACAAGACCTTTCATTCTAAAGATTAAATGCCTATAATAGTTATTAAGAAAGAGATAAGTATTAATTATATAAATAAGCATTTATTATGTAAAAATACTAATATACCTTTATTTTTTCATTAAATGATAAAATGGATAGGGGTATTATTATAAAATAAAACGTGTTAGAGAATGTTAACGTTGTCAAGAGGTCTTGAACGTTAGCATTCATATATATATATATATGGGGGCGGTTCGAGGGACGTATTGGAAACCGGCTGGAAAACCGATGCAAGCGAACCGTTGGATTTTCGACTTTCGACTTTCGACGGTTAGATCTCACTTGAAAACAGAACATGCGGGCCAGCTGGAAACATCATTTGTTTAAAAACTTTTCAGATATTTTTAAAGACCTCCCTCCATCATTTATAGTATTAAAAGTAAAACCCACTGTCTTCTCTCTCAAAACTAACACGCAGACTCCGTCTTCTCTCTCAAGAGTCTCCTCTCTACAAAAATTACAGATTCAAACCCTTCTCTCTCACGACATCATCCAAATTTTCAATAAAATTGGAAAATAAAAAATTGCTCCAACTATTTCTAACAGTGGTGATGTTTGAGAAAGTCGCCAATGGGATTTCTTGTGTGGAAAAAGGACTTGTGCCCCCCGTTCAAGGAAGAGCATTGGTTCAAGCTCTAAAAACATTCTCCAAATAAACAAGTCAGTGTTGGGAAAGAGTTGCAGCTACGGTCCCTGGGAAACTATTAACCAATGTAAGAAGAAATTTACGTCATTGAAGGAGAACTTCAGGAGCAAAAAAAATGTGGATTAGATCATTGTTTTTTACTTGATGGTGTAGCCAGGCAAGGCAGACAAGTGATCTTGAGAGATGGGTCATTGTTGCATGTTTGTTCTAATGATTCATTTCTTTTTTTGAAGATAGAATTAGCCCAACCTACATCACAATTCACACCTTGAGTGAGTGAGAGTAAGAGAGAACATTTTCATTTTTCTTGAATGATTTTCGTTGTCATAATTTACTACAGATTGTAATATCTTATATTATTCTTGAGGGGGAAAGGATATCAATGTTGATAGCTTTCCTGAAGAATCTACTATATGTCATGGAGCTTTGAGCCAAGAAATTTTCCACTTAATCCAATGATGCAAAGGTCTATATTTTTAGTATAAATGTCTTTCATATTCTTTTTCAGATCTTACATTGTTATCCATACAATGACATTGGAAATAGTTGGAGCAATTTTTTATTATAAAATTTTATTGAAAATTTGGATGATGTCGTGAGAGAGAAGGGTTTGAATCTGTAATTTTTGTGGAGAGGAGACTCTTGAGAGAGAAGACAGAGTCTACGTGTTGGTTTTGAGAGAGAAGACAATGGATTTTACTTTTAATAATATAAATGATGGAGGGAGGTCTTTAAAAATATCTGAAAAGTTTTTAAACAAATGATGTTTCCAGCTGGCCCGCATGTTCTGTTTTTAAGCGAGATCTAACCGTCGAAAGCCAAAAATCCAACGGTTCGCTTGCATCGATTTTCCAGCCGATTTCCAATACGTCCCTCGAACCGCCCCCTATATATATATATATGGGGAATACTAACATCTAATACCTCACGGAGACATTAGCATTCGCCACCACATTTACTTTTCAATAACACCCCTCCTTATTTTGTATATTGAGCTTTTACATGATAATCCTTGCTTACATAATAAATGCTAAGAGCATTTAAGTATTTTGATTTAAATGTATTTTTTTTAATAAATGCTTGAACAACCATTTATCGTATATGGTTAGAAGTTGAAAACAATTTTTATGAGGATGATCTCACAAAAAATCAGCCTATTCTAAAACTTCTAACCCCCATAAAAAGTGTTTTACAAGTTAAAAGTTTGACGAATGAGATAACTCGGGCAATATTTTGAAAATTTTAGCAGAATCAGTAAAACTCAGCTGAGTCAACTGGGCTTTTTTTTTATTAAAAGAATTATTTCTTATAAGTTAAAATTTTATTAATTCAATAAAAATATGATATTGTAACCAATAATGTTCTAATTCTAATCCACCTTACTTTATAAAAAATTTATAATTATTTACATATAAATATTTATTAATAAATAATTGGAAAAGACAACGAAATAGGTTAGGTCTGTGTATGTTGGTCATGGTCCTAATTGTCTCACTAACATTTTGAGTTGGAAATTGCCTTGAAGAAACACGGATCAAAAGCTGTGTTATAAGGCACTGTTGTGTGTGTCACCATGTGATCTCTCTGTATTATGAACGTGGTTGTTTGCCAACTCGTCAAGCTACCCCAAACAGTAAAAGTTTTATGTTAGATCAGTTCTTCAAGGTGCTGCCTTGGGCTTAGCCCAAGAAAGCATTCATTGATTTGGTCGGAAAAAGTTTTCAAGTAATGGCTATCTACTTGATCAAATTCTACGCTGCCCTACTTATCATTTTCTAGCTTAGCGTACTTTTCCGCCTAGAAAGTTTCCATTTTTTGGTATGCTCTTCAGCGAAGACTCGTATAGTACTATAGTTTAGAGTTGAAAGGAAGGCCATTGTTTTAAGTAATGAACCATGTTGTTGTAGTTGTAATTATCTTAGTTGTCGATTTGCAAAATTTGAATAAGAAATCTTTGTTTGTAGTACCGTAACGATTCTTCATCATTCTTGAGATTGATTAGGGAGTCAACATCTTTTTGTTGATGTCGAAGGCACTTGAAATTGGACAGAAATGCTCTGTACAAGTCCATGCATGAATGCTGAAGCTTTCAACTGACACAGTAGTATTCCTTCTTCAGTAGTTATCATCCATCTGTAGTGGTACATGTGATCCATAGGGTTCGTGGAATCATTTATTATTAATGTTGAACTTTGGAATGGTATACTTGTGCACATCTCCTTTGTGAGATTCTTCCAGGTCTCGGATTGCAAGATGAACTAATTACTCTTACATCTTTCACTTTGTATGATTGCGTCCAATTCTTCCCGTCTTTTATAGAGTTGCTCGGACAACTTTTTTCTTTCTTTGAGGTGGGTGTTAAGTAAAATGGATAGTAATTCGGACTAACTAAAATTTGAGTTATAATCTATATAATAAAACATAATGGTGAATTCTACTATACTATAATTTTGTGGGGTATAAAGATTGGGACAGAGGAATGGGGTCCACATAGTCCCATTTTATTTTATTTCCTTTTCTCTTCCCTTCAACATTATTATTTTTCCTCTTCTCACCCCTTTTTTCAATAATACTCTTCTAACTTTATTATCTTTTCTCTTTTACTCCTTTAAGACAAACTCTATTTTGCATAATAAAACATAATGGTGAACCCTACTCTCTTTACTATCTTTTCTCCTACAATAAGAGGGGTCGGGATTTAATATTCCCACGAATCATGAGAACAATTTTTAACTTTTCAAGAGTACCACTCCAACATTCTTATCTTTCTTCCATTACCTTTTTTCAATAATACCCCTCAAACTTGATTGTCTTTCTTCTTTTACCTACTTAACCCCAGAAGACTTAAGAATTTAAGTAAGTATGTTTAGATTTTAAAGTTTTTATTGAAAAATCAAGTTTGGTTAATTTCATCACAATATTAAATGTGTCGCTTGTAAATTATTTTTCATCTAATTTATGTAGCATTTAAAAAGTTGACAAGGCAATAGGGGATCTTTTAGATCATCTTTATGTGTTTGAAGTGTCATTTACTAAATTCATAATCTGTTTATCATTTTTCTTCCCTTTGATTACAATGTAAATGGTCGTATACTTGTCAAGAAATTTGAATAGATTTAACGAACAATGTCAGAATGGGCATTTTGACATTACATCTGAAGTATTTTGATCTAATGTCAGACGGCGCCTTCTAACATTAGATCAGAAGTAATTTTGTCAATGTCAAAAGGTTCCTTCTGACAATAGAGGATCTTTTAGATCATCTTTATGTGTTTGAAGTGTCATTTACTAAATTCATAATATGTTTATCATTTTTCTTCCCCTTGATTACAATGTAAATGGTCGTATACTTGTCAAGAAATTTGAATAGATTTAACAAACAATGTCAGAATAGGCATTTTGACATTACATCTGAAGTATTTTGATCTAATGTCAGACGGCGCCTTCTAACATTAGATCAGAAGTAATTTTGTCAATGTCAGAAGGTTCCTTCTGACATTAGATCAGAACAATACGTTAATCAATGTCAGAAGGCTCCTTCTGACATTAGATCAGAACAATACGTTAATCAATGTCAGAAGGCTCCTTCTGACATTAGATCAGAAGTATTTTAGTTAATGTCAAAATGAGCCTTTTGACATTAGATCAAAAGTAATTTAGCCAATGTCAAAATGCTCATTTTGATATTAGATGATGACTTTTTTATTAAATGTCTAAAGAAGCATTTTGACACTACAAAAAAAGGGATTTTAGAGCCCTTTTTTTGGGGCGAATTAGCAAAGCGTCGCCTAAACAACAACATCAATAGCGATTTTAGATTAGCCGCCTTCCAAGAGACTAAATCAGTGGCATTTGGTGAGAAATGTCTCAAACGATCAGAAAATAGAGACGATTTTTGGTAAAACGCCTTCAAAGAGACGATGACCATTGCAGCTCATCAGGTTTCTATTTTACTCACTCTTCCAATTTTACAGTTTTGAGTTATTTGTACCATTTTCTATTATTTGGTTCTCATCAGTAAAGAACTCTGTTACATATGTGTCTAACAAAATTATTATGCCACTGAAGGTGATGATTCAAGTGTATTGCATGTGTACTGTATGGGGTGAACCCCTCTCTCAAACTGCACAGCCATTTATGCCTGACCTGAGTTGATCTTCGGAGCTAATCGAACTTTGACAAAGGTTACTATTGTTCATTCTCCTTCAATGCCGTAACCAATACCATATTTTTATGTTTTAGTACTTCCTTCTACTATTGTTTTAGTGTTCGCTAAATCTATTCAAATTTCTTACTCATTCTTGCCTTACATAGTGGATAAAGCAAGTATACGACCATTTACATTGTAATCAAGGGGAAGAAAAATGATAACTCACTGAATTTGGTGATCTTAACCCGTCATCGAATTTGGAGGTTTAACAAACAATAGCACAGTCATCTAACTCACCAATCACAATAAACGAAAAAAATAAATAAAAAATAAAAGATAAATCATAAAACAAGCTCAAATTTTATATTATGTATTGAAAATCCATTACTAAACAAGGTCAATGAGAAGCAATAGGGCACTAACAAATGAAATTGAGTCACATAATTGCTTAGAAATAAAACACAATCAGAAGCAAATGGTTATGATGCCTTTCATATCTTTTCCTCACGGTTTACATTTTCCCTACATTGCCACGGTTCTCTCCGCTATATCGTGTCCTCTTATTTTCCTCACGGTTTACATTTTCCCTACATTGCCACTATTCTAGACTCCCACCTTTTCAATATCACAACTCTTTGAAAGTCTTAAAATCTTCATAAACCCCACATGGCAGAGAACTCTACATCAGTTGGAGAGTAATATTTATGGTACAACACACTCCTCATCAATCTAGATTTCTTTTGCGTACTGGACGATTGTCTGGTCACTACAGAATTAACATGCATTGCTTCCGCAACAACATATTAATCAATGACCCACCAATTCCACATCCCACGTCCAACACCTACAGTGACAACCGAAAAGCTGAACTTCAAAATTGTTCCAAGATGAAAATATAGAGCCTTATAATGATTGTAAGTACATCTGAATGAAACAAACCTTTTGGTCACGTTTTAGCCCTAATTGTAAAACAAGAAAGTGCTCATGCCGTTTGATACTCATGCATAGTGCCCATGCATTGTTCTAAAATAGCAATGGGTTTCTCAGCAATGACTTCCAAATCTTTAATTCATGCACGATTACATTGTCGATAACAATGTAATAAACAAAAATAAGAACAAACAACTTTTAAGGTAATGCTATCTGTATAACCACCTCAAGAATGGTCTACAATCTGAAGTAGGACATATCTTCCTACAAAGAGTGATGTGTAAAATAATAATCAATCTTATTAATTGAATGTTTTCAAATTAAGTTAAAAATAGATAAATGGGATATAGTAGTACCTGATTGAAATTAAATTCTAACCCGCGACTTGCGTAATCAATATATTTTAAAATAAACATTCCACAATCTTATGTATTGGTTTGTTTGGGAATGTTCTTACGATCCTAACAAGGTCAATGTGGGATGTCAATCTTCGTTGACCCCATATGCTCGAGTACTATCGGGAAAAATTCTTTCTACACATTAACAAATTATAATGTGATAAGTACTTGTGGAATTCCTTACTAAATTAGCGTAATCATTATTAAATAACTTATCAACACATACCAATGCTTTAATTTCAACTTTATAGACTGACATACAGTCCTTAGAGAGGGAATCAAAAAATTATAATTTCTTATTTTTTATGTCCAATATTGCAACGGTCCAATGAGCGTGTGCGTGAATAGGAAAAAATACCTAGTAATTAATAACAATGTGAGAATGAGAGGTAATTTAACAACAAAATAAATATATGGAGGCACGAGACAAGAAAAAAACAAACCTTATCACAAGATGTTATATGATATTTAAGATAGTCAGGTCTGGTAAAAGCTTTGAGGTTTTTATTTAGTTGAAAATTTTCATCCGACACACTATCAAAATTATTCAACAAGACCTTACCCTCTGATCAGCCAGAGTAATCTTCTTGAGCTTTCTTAAGTAATACCTACACCGATTAATACAAAATGCTTTATAAAGATATATACATCTAACTTAAAGATATGTAAATGATGTGTCTATGTCAATTGGACATACAATATACATTGGACTAAAGAAATGACATTTGAGAAAATGATCTGGATGTTGCAACTTTCTCCTTTTAAGAAATTTGCAATATCCATTGATTATTTGTGTGGCAACAAAGTCAGAAAAATATTTAATCATTCTAAAATTCTCAAAAAAATTAAAATTAAAATATGAAAAAATGTTACCTGATCGTCCAACCACCCAACCCCCCTAAGTGAATCAATAGATACGCTCGGAATACAATACCCGTCTTCCAAATTTATATCAGCGTGATGTGAATTTATCAACGTTAATTATTCGTTGGTAAAGAGACGCTTAGGATTATGAAAATAATTACGAACGCATCTCTACAAATTAGTACGTAAAATAATTATATATCATTCATAATAATATTAGAACAAACATAATCAAAATGAAATTTGAAACATGCATACATCTCACTTCAACTCTTTGCATATCTTTTTTTTTCATATATCTAAGGGTGCATAGGGTGGCTTCAAATATACTGAAGGTTTCACATCTCTCTTAGACTTCACAGGGTTCATGGAATACCCAGGCTTCCCAGGATTCATAGAATACCCACCCTCCTACAACAAATGACAACATTGCATAAATTACTCCTACTCGTATGGTACTTCACACCTTTAAAATATGAAGTTAACAATTACGTATGAATATCGAACTGATTGTATTTAAATTGACCATAACATAACATTTCAAATAATATATTTTTCAAAAATTTATACATCTTATTCGCTAAAGAAATCAATTGATACGAGGATTAAAATTTTCATTTCATCCTAACAATTTCAACGACATGCAATAAGAAACTGTAAATGCGTATAGATACACATTTCAAATCAAAGAAATCGATTGAAAATCTTACAACATAATAAATATACTGGATAGATCCCAAGAGGGGATATTGTAAGACAAACAACCACACACCTTTTAATCAAAATCAGATGATTTCCCCCTAGCTAGAATGTTGTTGTCTTCAGACTCTAGCTTTATAGTAGGAGATGAGGATTCAACCTATAAAAAATAAAAGTTAGAGAGGTATTATTGAAGAGGCATTTATTATATAGATAACAATTTCCTAACAAAAAACATACAAGTCTAAAAATTAGACAAAACATGAAGCCGAATATGAGTGATTTTTTCTACATTTAAATTTTAAATATTAAGTATATACATACCTTATCAGTGTCGAATTTGAATTCTGAATTTTGTTCATTATTGAGATAATTACTTTTCAAAATATTAGGCGAACTACGTCCGTTATCAACCTTAGTAGACAGCTGAATAAGAAGAATAGAAAATGATCATAAAAACCAACTCACATGAAATATTTATTGAACATTTTAAATATTGTTCATGCAAGGTACCTTGTATTTTGTGGAGGAAGTGAATGATACTTCAGGTGAATGGTTCATTGGCATTGTTTCAGATGTCTTTTTAGCATCGATTCCAATTTCTTCTTCGTGAAGTGGATACTCATTTGTGGAAGTATTCGTGGAGGGAGATGCCTTGTGTATACCAAAAGGAACACTAGAGCCCATTGTCGGAGGCGATGACTTAGATATACCTAAATGATCGTTTAAGCCTTTGGTAGGGGTCGATGCCTTAGGCATATCTAAAGGATCGACAGAGGTGTTAATATGGGGAGATAACTTGGTTTTCGAAGGTGCAAAGTCCGAAGCTTTATCGAATTTAACGTTGTACTGTTTGATATTAAAACAAACATTCATAATGATTTCTAAGTGGATGTAACCTATTATGTGGATTTATCACATATAGTAGATAAACAATACCTTAAGGCCAGATTCATTATATGACTTCAAACATTTGATATCCTTTTTCAATTCTTGGATAACTTTAGAATGATATTTCAACTTCTGTTCCATCACTGTCATTTTCTTCTTCAACTTATCAACCTCCTCTGAGTTTTTCCTTTTAGACCGAACACCATTTTCCTATTTCCTCTTATAACCCTTACAAAATGGAGTAAGAACAGCCACACAAAGTTGATAATCGGTCAATTTCAACTTATTGATAATCTGTTAAAGATGATACATACATATAAAAAATTTGTATTAGATGGAGGTATATATATATATGATTGAAATCGTAGTTCAATAATTCATACCGTGCAATTGACAAACTTATCGACGTAAAATTATCGTTTCTCATTTAAATAATAAGGATACTTCAGGTACCTTGGAAAATGATTGGCAAAAATGCGAGGGGCTATTACCGGTATATATTCGAATGCCCATACCTACAAGTGCATAAGAATACAGGACGAGTGCTTAAATAAACATCAATAGTTTATAAAACTAGTATTTCGACAGATTAAATTAATAACTCAAATTTTTCTTTAACTACCTGAAGCACTAATGTAAAACCATAGAAATGTACATGTTTACCAGTTTCCTTAAACTTCGTCGCACAGATGCGTAAAGACTTTAAAAGGTGGTTGTGTACTAATCTGCCCCATGGGATCCTATTGAAGATCTCATCGCACCATACCATACTTAAAAGTTCTTTGTTAATCTTCAGTCTATCCTTAGGAAGTAAAAAATGTAATAACTATGTACAATAAAAATATTATTTTAAATTCAATAATATTTTCAATTTTTAAGACTGTATTAAGTACAGTCTCAAAAGAATCTAAAGTTATCTCTGTTGGCATGTCAAAGTACTTATTCCAAAATAATTGTACACAAAGCTCGTCTTTCTTTGAGAGAGAACCAATTCTATCACTACTATACAAACCTCCCAAAGCTAATATCAATGTAACCTCACCTTCTGAAATAGAAATATCTTTAATTCTAAATGAAAAATAACCATTTTTAGGATTAAATTTTTCTATGAGGAGAAAAATCAAATTGCTACATATTGAGACGCGTGGCATAGATAGTAGTGGAGCAAAACAAGTAGAATTTAAACATATCTTCTGCTTAGATGTTAAATTTGAGAAGAATTGTGCAAATCTTTCCGCGTTACACACAACACATACCTGCAAAATATATATTGCTATGTCATCGTATTTTTCAAAATGTAAAAAAATATGATACTTAATGTCATAAAAAGATGATAACATACCATGTCAACGTAGATGAAAGACTATTTCCAATACGATTAACCTAATGTAGACCCATTCAAAATAATTAATTAATTTCATTAGCAATACAATATAATATCAGAATGATACTTTTGACATTATATCAGAATGTATTGTATATAATGTCAGAAGGAACCTTCTGACGTGAGATAAAAAAAACATTTAAACAATGTCAGAAGGATCCTTTTGACATTAAATTCATAACAAAAAGAACTTATATCAAAATGATTCTCTATGTATAATTTACATTTGACTAAAATAGTTCTAATCTAATGTCAGAAGGCTCCTCCTGATATTGGTTAAAATAGTTCTGATCTAATGTCAAAATGAGTCTTTTGACATTGATTATAATAGTTCTGATCTAATGTCAGAAGGCTCCTTCTGACATTTATTAAAATAGTTTTGATCTAATGTCAAAAGGAGCTTTCTGACATTGAGTAAAATTATTCTGATCTAATGACAGAAGACTCATTTTGATATTGATTAAAATAATTCTGATCTAATGTCAAAAGGTGCCTTTTGACATTGAATAAAATAATTCTGATCTTATGTCAAAAAGCACCTTTTAACATTGACTAAAATAGTTTTGATCTTATGTCAAAAAGCACCTTATTACAGCCCTTTCATTATCCTGAAAATATCATGGTTTAATGATATGAGGACTACATCTTTTTTCCTCTAAACGTAATTAAATTCATCAATAATAACTTTTACTATGAATAATTTGCATTCCATTGGTAGAAAGAAAAAAATTATAAATTAAAATCAAATAAAATTGTTACCTTGAAGTATTCAATTTTTCCAAGGTTCCTGTTGAAAGAGATTTAACAACATGCAAATAATGACAATAATTAATAAAAAGTCAAAAAAGAATTTGGACAAAATATTATGGAAAGTTTAGGGTTCGAATATTCCAAAACACATATACAAACACTTTAGATTCAAATTTCTCAAAATCTCCACAACGGAGAGAGATAGAAAAAGACTTGAATCGAAATTATTTTAACAATCTCCACAACAAAGAAATACAAAGATGGAGAAACGTGCAAGTTTCTCACGTTTCTCCACAACGGAAAGAGATAGAGAGAGAGAGGGGGGAAACTTACAATATTTTCTACATCTCCCCAACGGAGAATCTCCACAACAAAGAAAGACAAATACGGAGAAACTTGCAAGTTTCTCACGTTCTCACAACGTAGAGAAAGAGAGAGAGAGAGAGGGTAACTTGTAATATTTTCAAGATCTCCCCAACGGAGAGAGAGAGAGAGGTTGCACTCTTCATCTTCGACTTCTTTCAGAACAAGGAAACCCTTTCAACTGAAATTACAGAAATTTTTATGAAAGAGACGAGGATAAAACGGTAATTTCAGTCAAAATTAACAAAATTGTATTTTCGGAAGAAAAAAATAATGGATTACTGTTTTTACCGTTTTGGTAAAAAATATTAATTCCGAAAACGGTAAATTTACTATTTTCGGAATTAATTACTACAGTGTACCGTTTTGGTAAATATTTTCCAAAACTGTATCGTTTTGGTAATTTTTTCTAATATCTACAATGAGAATAGAAGGGAGCAACAAGACAACTAGTTGTTTTTACTGAGAGGAGAAAATCTGGCAATAAGAGAGACTGAAGTACTTCAATCTGATACTTGAATAATTTATGGTTGGACACATAAATTACATAACCGAGAATTTGGAACCTCATTTATAATTTCCTATATGAAAACTAAGATGACAAACATAATCATGAATGAATATAAGTACTTTTCCAACTACTATCATCATCATTCAACAAGTCAAAAGTAGAAATCAAGTTTGGATAAAATAATTTTAGAACAACCAAAAGTCTAGGCATCAATTTAAGACTCTTACGATATGCACACCTTCATTTACTAGCTTTTCACTTTCAGATGGTTGTTTCGTGTCAATAGAAGCAAGAGGTTTAGACCTTACTTCAAACCTAGTTGACTGCTCATGCTTTTTTATGCCAACCCCAGCTGTAGGTGGAGTTGAAACAAGCTATGTTTTAGCACAAACTTTGTCTTTCCTTTTACTTTTCTTTGAGCCCTTAGACTTTTCAAGACCTAAGACACTCAGGTTACTACATTCCCTACCTGTAAAGTATACAGGTCAGATAAAAAAGTCAAATGATCCCAAATAGGTTCCAAATGCAACAAATAATATAGAATAAATTACCAAAACGGTAGACTTTTAGAAATTATTTACCAAAACAGTACTGTACAAAATATTTTTGAAAGCGGTAAAGTTACCGTTTTCGGAAATAAATTTTTTGAAAAATATTTACCAAAACGGTAAAAACAGTAAAAACATTAAATTGTGTACCGAAAATGCCCTTTTTGTTTTAAGTGTGGATTTACACTTATAACCCTCACAACAACATAAAATCCAAAAAAGTTTTTCAGAAAAAGCTGAACTTCATCTTCTCACCTCTAAAATCCAAAAAAATTGCAAAAATACGTAAGAACCTTAATGTCGTTCATGAAGTTGTGGCTGTCGTTCATCCCATATGAGTACGGTTTCAGGGTTATACTGTTCACCTTCTGTTTGATTATAGTCTCTTGTTATCAAGTGGGGAACCCGGTGAGAACTGCCATGGATCGGTTATACTCAATTGCCATAGGAGGGTTTGTAGCTGTTCTAGTGAACATTCTTATTTATCCTATATGGGCTGGGGAACAGCTTCACAAGGAACTAGTTAACAACTTTAACTTAGTAGCTGAAGCTCTTGAAGGTTAGCCATCTATGAGTACTATTTCACCATTTATGTGAAGATCCTATATTCTTGGAGTTGAGTTGCAATCCTACTCCCAACCTCCCTTGGGCCAGTGGATTCAATTAAGTGGGCCTGCAAGGATTTGCCAGATGGCACCAAAGCAGAATAATGAAAGAGGACAAGAGGGTTGAATCGTAATTTCAGTTAAAATTCAAAAAGGGTATTTTTGAAAATTGAATTTTTTTTTTTACTGTTTTTACCGATTTGGTAAAAAAAATTATTTCCGAAAACGGTAAATTTACCGTTTTCAGAATTAATTGCTACAGTGTACCATTTTGATAAATAATTGAAAAGTTGTGCATGTTTTGGTAAATTTGCCAATAATATATCTATAGCATGAAAAAGAAATATATAACCCAAACCAACATGTTGATACCATACTTTCAAGTCTTGACTTAAGTTTCATTAAGCCAAGTATTTATTTTACTTCTTACAACAAACTAAATATAATGAAACTTCTAATCTCTACAAAGATTTGAACATTTTTCAAATGTATTAAATATAGTATTGCTATTGCTTTCAGAATTAGTCGACAGAAAACCAAACAAGAAAACAGAGCAACCAAAAACACAAACAAGCCCAAGGAAAAATATCATAAAATGGGATTGTCATCTTGAGCATGCTAATCTAAAAGCCAACTTCTATGCGGATCTATTAGGGGTTTCATGTGATACAAAAGATAAAACAAAGTCCAACTCAAGCATGAATCAATGCCAAGTAACATAAGTTTTCTAACACATGGGGTTTAAATCCCTATTCAGAACGGATGATATAATTTGAGCTCAACTTGTCCTTTAAAATATATCCCTTAGTTTTATCTAGAATATGCTATCTTAGGATGAAAAATAGAGCCAACCGATATCAAATAAAATATTCTATCTCATTTCATTATTCATGTTGTCTTCGTATACTACATTATTATTATTATTATTATTATTATTTTTTTTTTTTTGCATTATAGCAGGTGCTCCCACAATTTATATTAAGGAGGACATGCTTTTATACTAATATTGGAGAAAAATACCCAAAACTTATTCTTGTGAATTTACGTTCTTTTCTTTTAGGTTACCTAACGTTTGAGAATGCTATTAAATAGAGATGTGAATTATTTTAATCCTCATCAGGACTTTTTGTGTTTTGCAATATTCTTCTATGCAAAATGGAATGGATAGTTTATACAAAAAAAAGAAAAAAATTAATGTTCAAAATCTCATTTAGGAGTCGAAAAACTTATGTTGCTTGGCATGGACTCATTCTTGAGTTGGACTTTGGTTCATCAACTTGGGAACATAGTTTCATCCCAGTGTTTGAACTCTATTTTTTGGGTTTAAAATCTCATCTTGAGGCAAGGTATTGATCAAGAGTTGATCGATATTGTCTCTAAAAAAAAAAAAAAAAAATTCCAATACTTTCTGAAACATTCCCAAACCATTCAATGCTTCATCTAGGTCTTCGTTGATACATTCCAATATTTTGAATCATGGTTACACAAACAATTCAATTGTTCTTCTCCGTTTTGGGGGACAGAATAATAAATAATTAAAATTTGGTTTATTTATTTAGAAAAACCTTAAATTTAAATAGAATAGAAAACCCAATTTCAAAGAAATGTAAATTAAAATCTTCCCGTACTTCCAAATTGTTATTCCATTAAAATCATATGTTACAATTAAAACTCCATGGACACATTATCTAAAGTTTATGATATTAAAAAAAATTGAAGAACCCTAGAAATCGAAACAAAGAAAAAATAATGAGAGCCCGAATAATACCTATGAAATCAAAGAGTGCAAGAGGAAGCTTAATAAGCCTTGCAAAAGAAGGAATCCTAGGACAAAGAAGATTTTCAGAGAAAAATGTCTGATTTTAGAGAGAGCTCAAACCAATCCAAGTGCGCAAATCCTAGATCTAATTAAGATTTGTAGATTTGAGATGAATCTGGGAAGCGATTTCACAAACCCTAGATCTGGAATACTACGGAGAGAGAGTCTGTGCGAGAGATAGATACAAAGACAGAGAGTGTGATCGAGAGAATTTGAGAGATTAAGAGTGCGCAAGAGATAGAGAGAGAGAGAGAGAGTGTGTGTGTGTGTGTGTGTGCGCGCGCGCGCGCGCACGAGAGCAAGAGACATAGTGTGTGAGAGAGTGAGAGTGCGAAAGAAAGAGAGCGAAAGAGTTCGAGAGATTTGCACAAGAAAGAAAAACAGAGATGTGCTAGCATGAGAGAGAGAGAGAGTGTGTGTGTGTGTGTGTGTGTTATTTGATACAGTGTTGTTTCATACAACTAATCTAATAAGAAACGTCTATTAAATGACTTCTAAGAACTATCACAATTAACGACAGCCTTTAGTAGTCGTTTTAGCACGATATTCCGATCATTTTAGGCGTGTTTTGACATAATGTACATGTTACCACCAAGCCACACTCTTGATAGGTATACTTTCAATAGTTGTTTACAATTATGATTAGGTACTCATATAGAATCTTAAGCAATACTCCCCCCTCCTCAAAAAAAAAAAAAAAAAGAAATCTGGCCAAAAAAAATATACCCAACTTTTTACTTATTCTCATCCATTTACTAATTTTCTCTATTTTTAATTGAAGTGTAATAAGTAAACGTTAGGGTGCCAATAGCAACTCTTTGAAATGACAAAAAGTATTTAATGCGATTCTCACAAGCCTGATGTGGGATGTGCACATGTGTTTCCTTGCGATGTGAGTAAAAACCATCAACAATTATGTATGCATGTCCACATCAAACTTGTGAGAATCATAATTAATCCTGTGTCACCCCTGCACGACTCTTATAATTATAATCCTGTGTCACCCCAGCATTACTCTTATACTATTTAAATTCAAATTTGGAGCCGAAGCGAGATTCAGAATCCGTAAAACTAATCCCAATGCGAGAGAATCGCGATAACTAATATCTATGAAACTTATATTTCTCTGCGTCCAATGTCGTTGTATGTTAAATTTTTTACCTAAAACGTCGCTGAGGCCCACCAATAGAAATGGCTTTAGGAAATTTGGAATCTAAAAGAAATCTCGCTCAAATTTGGCGGGAAAAAAATACATAACTGGCACTGGCATGCCACGTGTCATTTAACAATGCGTAACTGCCGCAAATCCTTCTGTCACTCTAATGATTAGGGTTTTCAGCCGCCAAGAAGAATCCAAGAGCGAAGAATCGTACGGTCCTCCCTTCTCAATCTTTTCTTACATTATAATCAAGTCTCCATCTCAAAACTCTGATGATCAGACGGCTGAGATGTACTCATCATATATTGGTGGGTCCCGGGTTCTACATAAGAGAACATACAGAGCATAGAGTAGACACAGAATTTCCATTCTTATACTTTCCGTCTTTTAAATTCTCTCAGCAATTCCTTCCTCCATGGATTCTTGATTCCTTCTCTCTTTCTTCTTCACAATGGTGGGTTCTGATCGAAATTTTTTCAAATTTTTAAAAAAAAATTTAATTCTACGCTTTTTCAATTCTGATCTTTCTCGAATTTCTATTTGATTAGTTGGATGAACTTAAATTTTTTTTTTTTTTAATTTAATTTAATTTTACAGGTTGGTTATGCGATTATCAAGAAAATGATGAAGAAGAAGAAGAAACCAGAAGACAATTGGTTAAATATGCTACTGAAGAGCAAATTTTTTGGATCTTGTTTGGATCATCAAGAGCTCCGAAAGAACGAAATGAACGTGTTTTGCATCAATTGCAATCGATCTCTTTGCAATCACTGTATCTCTTCCACCTCACATGACCTTCATAAGTTGCTTCAGATCCGTAGATATGTTTATCATGACGTCATCCGTCTTCTTGATATGCAGAAATACTTCGATTGTTCGAGAGTTCAGGTTAATTTCATTAGTAATTTGTTATATTTTTTTTTCTTTGGGGATTTTATTTTGATTAATTGCGAGATCGTTTAGGCTTGTTGTTGTTGTTGTTGATGTTGTCTTTGCAAATTTAATTGACGATGATTTGATTTGGCAGCCATATACAATTAATCGAGCAAAGGTTATATTTTTGAATCCTCGCCCACAATTAAAACCATTTCGATTGAATAGTGGGGCATCTTGCAATGCATGTGAGAGATGTTTGTCTGAACCCAATCGATACTGCTCGATCGCTTGCAAGGTACATACATTGATACTACATATACACATTAGGAGTTATAATTGTTCGGATTTGTACTAATTTTGGTCACATTGTTGTAATTATTGGCAGGTTTCGATGATGGATTCGGATAAGTTAAGCGATGAGAGTGGTAATCTCTCAAATCTTTCATTCTCAATACCAGAATTTGATGCGCTATCGATGAAGGAAAATCAAGAGGAGGAACTGAATCCGAAAGATGAAGTAGAATCATGGCTGCTTGAGGAGAATCGATCCGGGTTGTTAACCTATCCAGCATTGTTAAAGCCAAAGAAGCAAATAAACAAGAGGAAAGGCATCCCTCACAGAGCACCTTTATACTAAATATATATATATATATATATATTTTAATATTTCATGGACAATTATTTTATTGATTATTCTTATTTTTGAGGTTGTAATGTCTAAGATATATGGTACAAATACAAATATTCTTATTCTCATTTAATTAAACTAGGAAAGGACATGCATTTCGCAAATGTTACTAGGTAAAAGACTCCTTGAAATCATAGATTTATTTTTTTATTTTTTATTTTTTATTTTTATATTTTGTTATTTGTTAAGAGAATTTTAAACGATAAAAATATAATTTTATTTATATTGTAGATAAATTACTTAAAATTCATTGATAGATCTATCCAAGAGTATTTTTACAATTTAAAATATATATATATATATATATATATATATATATATATATATATGTAGATTTCCATCAATAATACTCACCTTTCTTTTAATGTGATAGTAAAGTAAGTTTTTGAGGTTAAATTTTGCTATAGTTACTAAATTCATAATTATAATATTAGATTGACGATATGCCTATTTGGTATCACTGCCAGCTTTTACGACGGAAAAAGATGGATTTTATGACTAGGAAATTATTATTGTTTGTCATGTTCAGTAAATGTTGCGTTGTGTGCAAAATTTGTAATTATTGTTTGTTAAAAAAAATCTATCAAATATTTGATTTTAGCAAAATGACAAGAATGCATTTGTGTAACGCCTTAGGCCCACAACAGTAAGATATTGTCCACTTTTGGTTGAAGTACTCACGATTTTAAAGCGCGTCTTACTATGTAGGTTCTCATTTGTCCTTATAGCCAAGGCTCTAAAGATTCTCTTATCCTCCCTACTATTCCATCCCACAATGTGATGACTCCATTTCAACCTCACGTAGAATCCATAGTCCATTCCACGTCCTCGACTCAATACCATTTATAATGCCCGCACCCATAATAGTACAATATTGTCTTTGATTTGTCCTTATAACCTAGGCTCGGAAAGTTCTCTTTTCTGATGTGGGACTAGTCACACTCCTCCATGAAATTTCACCCCGCAACATGATAGATCCACTTTGACCTCATGTGATCTCCATAGCCCTTTCCACGTCCATCTGGTAACAAACTGATGGGACTGTGACACTTCGTATTAGAGTTGTAACCTGGGCGGGTTGAAGGGTAGACTTGGGCTCAACGCAAGTGGCATAGCCCTCAATTTGAACTCAACTCAACTCAACTCAACTAAGTATTGAATTTGAGTTAACCAATGCTCAACCTCCTAAACTTGGTTGAGCTCGAGGTAAGTAGTTTAGGGCAGATGGAGCAAGTTAGGCTCATTGAAAGAGCTTAATTTGGTTTTGATTAATAGGGAAGCTTTTTTTTTTAACCTTAAACAAGAATTACAATTAATATAAATAAAAAATTATATTTTTAAGAAAAAATAATTTAAAAAAATACTTTAAAGATAAATAAAAATATATAATTAATTTATATTATAGTCTCAGGTTCGAGTCAAGCTAGGTTGCACAAACCTCCAATCCCAGCTCAACATGAATTAAGGTCGGGCTGAGTTATTCTAACACAAGCTCAACTCATATTTTACAAAACTCAGCCCATGCTCACCCATCAATTGGGTTGAGCTTGAGCCAACCCACCCAAGTTACATCCCTACTTTATATATATAAAACAAGGCTTTATCAGATTTTTTTATTTTTTTATTTTTAAAGATTAAAAGGGGGTTAGGCAGACCCCCGACCAGAAGTGAAAAAACTGCACTTTGTCATAGGTATGCCCAGTAGCATCCTTACAAATAATATTCCTTAGTTCACTAGGGAGATCCATATGATCCAAGATTGAACTACTTAGAGAAATTCTAGGACAAGCTAAGAAGTCTGCTGTTTTGTTGATTTTTCTTTAGCAGAACCTGAAATCGATCTTTTGGAAGTCAATTTCTCTTGTCTTGATAGCTTTTACCATCCCTTTATCTTGCCATGGTACGTTACTCTTCTCATTAATGCACTCAATAGCGATTTTGGAATCAGTCTGACTTTTAGGGATGTAATATTTAGACTGGCTACCATGGCCATACCCTTCAAGATGGCATGTAGCTCATGGGCAAGAACAAACCTCCCTTGCGTTTTCTCAGCAAAGGCTCTTACTATTCTTCCATTGTGGTTTCTGATGATTCCATCTTCTCCTCCCACACCGCCTCTAAAGGACCCATCTGTGTTGAGTATATGGAAGACTTCAGGAGGAGGTTCCCACTTACATCTTAGAGGCCTTCTCAACTCGAATTGTTGGTTCAGGCACCAAGAGGACATGAAAGATCTATTAGAAGCATTGTCTTCAGTACTAGGGTCTATGCCTTGGATCCTCAATTGCACATCACACACAATGAAGCATTCAATTAGGTTTTGGGGCATGTAGCTATTCTTTAACAGTCTTCTGCACCTTTCGAGCTAAAGGTCGTGGATGAATGCATTGAATACTAATTTCTTAACCATTGAGCTTAGAGTTTTTCCCCTCGTGATGTTGCACAACCAATCTATTTCAGCATTCCAGTCCCTATTAGTGTGCCTTATGTTGTATCTTCTAAGAAGAATTTTACCATAAGTTGTAGGAAAAGTCGCATCCAAGAAAGAGGTGTTCTTCGTTTTCTGTTGAATTCTTGCAAAAACAACATGTAGATTGGTAAACTACTCCCCTAACCATTAACATATCTTGGGTCTTCAGGCCATTGCTCAATCCCAACCACGTTGTTGCACTGTGTTGCTTGATATTATTGGAAAACTAGACAAGGTTGTGCCATCTGACATGAGGGATGTTTCGTTGAAGGGCCTTATATACTGTCTGAAGGGTGAAGGTGCCATTGGTGCTAGGGGTCCAATGACCTTATCCTTTTCATCTTATCAATGTCCAACTGTTTAATGTGCTCCCATCTGCTCCCCAGACTAGAAACAAGGTGCAAAGACAGTCGCCAAGATCCCTCACTAATGAGACTACTAACCTTAGCTGCACTGTGGATCCTCGAATCGAATAACTCTTCAATGTTGAGGTTATTCCTTAACACTCCTTTTAACCATGGATCATTCCACATGTTTGTATCTCCTCCATTCCCAATCCTGTGAGTAATCAAATGTTGAATGGCATCCATGTTTTGAAGTATTTTCCTCCACATCCAAGATTCATCAGAAGAAATGGGGGTGGTCCAGAAGTTTCCCCCTTTTATCATGTTCCTCTGCACCTAATCCACCCATATGCTGCTCTTCTGAGAGACTATGTCCCAAATTTGTCTTGCTATCTCTGTTTGGTTTTGGAGTTCTAGATTATGGAGCCTCGGTTCCCCTTCCATTTTAGATCTTGTTATTCTCCTCCAGCTAATGCAATGCATTTTGCTACTTAGACTTGGACCAACCCTTGAGAATTTGGCACATAGATTTTCAATGCTTTTAAAAATTTCTTGGGAAGCATTAGGACACTGGACCAGTAGACCTGCATGTTTGAGAGCTCCGATTTTATAAGCTCCATACGACCTGCCATGGATAGAAATCTGGCTTTCCATGATTGAACTCTCATAGTGAGAGCTTATCAATTAGAAGTTGGCAGTCAGAGTATTTGAGCCTTGTTGAGATAAGGGGTATTCCGAGGTATTTGACAAAAATGATTCCTTCTTTGATCTACAGGAGTTGGATGATTTCCTCTTGTCGTTGTCTTTAATCCCAACACAATAGTAAAATAGTGTTCAAAAACAATTTTCAAAAATAAAACAAAAATGTTAATTTAATTTGCAGAGTAAATATAATAATTACAAAAAAGTTAAAATTAGTACACAAGAAGTACAAATTAATTACAGTAAATATATTTAAATACAAAATCTGCAATTAATAGACTAATTAAAACTAAATTGACTATAAACAGTATAATATTGCATCCTTAAAAAACGTATTTTTTTCTCTATTGCATTTTTTTCTTCAAAATTGCATTTTTCATATCATTGTCATCAACTTGATCAACCCATAAAAATGAACTTGAATGCCTCTCTATAAGGGAAAAATATCACAACCTGGTGATGTACCAGTTTGGCTTATTTAACATATATAATTCCAAAATTTATTATAAAATAAAATAATTTTGGGTAATTTTGGCATGTCTCCCATGTTTTGGTCAGTATTAGAGATGCCCCTACGTTTTCACATTGATGGCGTGCCCCTTTTGGCCTAGGTTTTGTATAGGAGAATAACAAAAAAAATGACCTAAATGCCATTGTTTTGAACCTCAAGAAAAAAAAAAAAAAACCTTAATTTTTCTTGAAGAAAATCTATCATTTTCAACTTATTGAACTCATTCTCAACCTCATCTTCTAGAAAGTATGTTGTTTTCTACTTATTGAACCTCATTTTCATTTGATTTCTTCAATGAAATATAGAAAAAAAAATTCAATTTTTTATCCAAAAGTCCATCATTAAAATCCTACTTGTTCTTAAGGTTTGAAGGTCAAGAAAAAAACCCTTAATTTTTCTGGGAGAAAATATGTCATTTTGAACTTATTGAACTCATTTTCAACCTCATCATCATCTTCTAGAAAGTCTATTGTTTTCTACTTATTGAACTTCATCTTCATCCGATTTCTTTAATGGAATATAGAAAATTTTCAATTTTTTTAACCCAAAGTCGATCCATTTTTTAAAAATCCTACTTGTTAAGGTTTGAAGGTTGGAGGAGATATAATGTTAGGGTTGAAGAAGAACGTAGAAATCATCCATCTTCAATCTATCAAACTCTAGGATTAATTATTTCTTACCTATTGAATCTCTTCTTCATTGTAAAGTAGAAACCCTTGATTTTTCAATTTAAAATTTCATTCATTGATTTTCTATGTCTTCAAGAATCCTATTTTAAATATTCAAATTTTAAGTTAAGCCCTAGAATCACTATTTCTTGCATATTCAATCTCATCTTCAATGGTTGTAGAGACCCTTGATTTTTCTACCCAAAATTTCATTGACCTTCAAAAAATCATGCTTTATTCTTGTAGCTTGAAAGGTGAGGAAAATGAGATTTTAAGCTAAAAAAAGAGGGTAAAAAACTTTATCTATTGAAGATGATTGGTTTTGTAGAAAAAAATATAGACAAAAAATGATTAATTTTGGAGCCAGGGGTTGAAGACAATGACATTTAGAACATTTTCTGTAAGTTTCTGGGGCAAAACGTAGGTCAAGGGGGTATGTCATTAGTTTGAAAATATAGGGGGCATCTCTAATATTGGCCAAATCATAAGGGGCATGTCTAAATCACCCCATATCTTCAAATCTTTTAATAAGAAAAATATATTTTCTTACTTACCATAATGCGTGGGTACGTGCAAAATAAATTCCCATTATTTTATTTAGATTTGATTGTGCATATTTTCATTACTTGTCTACATGAATATTGAGGAAAATCACAATATGTAATAAAATATAGTAATTTAGTAAATCCCCTACAAAATGGGCGAATACTAATTTTACCTACTCCAAAATGCAAGATTAAGTTTATTTTCCTTACAAAAGTCAATGTCCTTTCTTCGATGAATTATCGGTGAAAATTTGATTTTATTCAAAATTTAATTTAAATTGATAATCAATACATAAAAAATAAAAAATAAAAACATTAATTTTTGTCGTAGATAAATGGATCCAAATAAATGATAGGCCCTAAAACTATTAATCAAGACAAGAAAAAGATAAACATGAAGTTTGATCGAAGATATGTGAAATCAAATGTTTGTTGGGATAAATTTTTAGTAATAATACAAAACTTATTGAACAACACAAAAAAAAAAAAAAATTATCGACTCCAAAAAAATAAATATGAATTTTCATCACATATATATCAATGAAATCAAACTGAAAATTGATCCTAATTAACAAATTGATTGAGACAAAAAAAAAAAAAAAGTTTCATCATCAATAAAATGGAATGTCTTGTTGGAACACAATTTTCAATAATAATGCATAGTTGAACTTATGATCAAAGATTTTTAAGGTTGAAATAACAAGATTACAACTAGATTTGTTAAATGAATTTTCGAGTGAAAATAGGTTTAAACCCTTGGTTTTTTGTTTTCACTTATTAAATTAAATGGTCTCAATAAGTTTAAATAGGATTTTTAATAATAATAAAAATATTCTATAACATCATTTTTTAAGAGATTAAGAATATTTGCACAAAATCAAGGAGATATTTATCATTCTATATAAATAATATGATCATTTATTTCATGTATGATATTTGGATACATTGAATATTTTTCTTAATCATGAATGTCCAATAAGGTATGAGATATCATTAAGGTCCAATAAAATCTCGTGATATAATCAATTCTATTCACGAAACCACTCCATTTACAATGGTACTACGACTTTCTTATATAAGATCAACAAAGTATTGCCACAATTTTAAAAAAGAAATACAAATTATAATATGAAGATATGTTAGTAACTAGGATAGAAATATGAGAAAAAAATATAGTTTGTTAATGCCTAAAGGTCACCCCAATAAGACTTTGCACAACTCATACTATCATTCATATCGATGGCCCACCGTTTCAATGGAGAATACCTTAAAAAAAATTGTTCAACACATACAATTAGGAAAGTACTTTGACAATTTGATCTTATGTCTTGGATGGAACTAATGAGAGATATTTATAGAGTTTTGAGGGTAGAGCAAAGGTTATTGAGACCATTAAGAGACAAGATTAAAAGTTTTATCCTTGATAAGTTATCATGGACATATGAAAAGACTTATCACAAGACATAATGAGATAAGTTATCATAGCTGTTTGAAAAGACACATCAAAACTCTCTTATGATTGAAACTTCACATTTATTCTCTATATAAAAATCCTCTTATGGTTGAAGTTCCACATTTATTCTTCATAATAATTGAAGGATCTATGGGTAAAGAGAAGTATTAATCTCGGCCCTTAGATCTAGATACACCATCTTCTCTAAATCTTGGCCATACACCTCTATTCCTTTTTTGTCATAATTTTCATGCTTGTTAAATAAATTAATAATAAAAATTAAGTGAAAAATATTTACTAAGATAAAAATAAGTAGGTTCTTGTGGTCATTAAGGACTTACAATATTATATACAAAGACTTAAAAATTTTTTAGTAAAATGCAAGCATGTGCATGCTTAAATTATGGCTAATTACATAATTAAGAAAACATCCTATGTAAGGTTTTTTTTTTTTTTTTGCTATTGATTACAATCTAATCCTCAACAAGTCCAATTGATCCACAACTAATATGTCTCTTTGCAATAGTTCATAATTAATCAATTCAACTTTAGGAAAGATCAGATGAACCAATCATTCATCCAACGGGTTCTAGGTGTCCCTTAAGGACAAGTTTAGACATGTATCCATCACATGCATATACACTCTATATAATTGTAGGGGCATTTCTCCCATAATACATGCATGGAAAGATTTATCATTTCAATCTTGAATTGCGGCTACCATCATGTGTTTAGTGAAGGCTATTATTATTGAGGTTTTAGGCTCTTGTCCTCCCAAGCCTTATAAGCTTCACACAAGAAGCCACGTGCCTCAAGCCTAAATCATTAATCTACCATAAACCTCAATAAGGGCTAACCTATAAACCTAAAATTGTGATGCTTTTTACGCTTCATGCCTTATGAATCCAATTTACTTAGGTTTTAGGATTTGTAGTGTTGGCAAGTAAGAGAGAACGAATTAATTATGGAAAACACACATAAGAAGATAGTTTTAATAGAGTGATATCCATTAATTACTAGTACCGAACCGATCCACAAAAAGAGAAGGAAGAAGGTGAGTCTAGAAGAAAATGATCAATTTGTTCGAAAGTTTCGAGGTTCACGTGGATTGCAGCACACACCTCCAACAGTTTTGAATCAACGACTTCATGATGGCACAAGATAAGTATTATCAACTCGATTTAAATTATATGATTAGTATGCTTGAGGTATGTGATAGATTAATTCCTATTGGGAAAAATTAAAGTTTATTAAAGTTATGTTTAAGATTTTGAATGCGTAAATTTTAACACGTGGTATCAAAGTCATAGGTTCTAGAATTTTCATATCTTGGTTATGGACTATTCATACATGAAGGTTGTCATGATTTAAAAAATTTCCTGTCCAATTTTTTTCTTAATCTCATTATACATATAATCATAATTGTTGTGATTGAAATTCAATTTTAATATTTTTCGTTTAAAATCCAAATTATCAATTTGTACAATTTTGATCAAATTGATTCCATAATTTATGAAATTTCAAAAAAAAAAAAAAAAAAAAAAAAAAAAATATATATATATATATATATATATATATATATATATAGGATAGCGTTATTACGACCCCCTTTGCGACACACCATTTTGTCTTATATGGGAAAAATGTTTGGAATGGGCTGATTTTTTGTGAGGATGATCTCTGTGATGAGGGGATCATCCTGGCAAAAAATCATCTCATTCCAAAACTTCTAACCCCATCAAAATTGATTTACAAAGATTGGACAGTCTAAAATTTTTCAACTTGTAAACATGGGGCTAGAAGTTTCATAATGAGCTGATTTTTGGCAAGGACGATCTCCTCACCATAGAGATCATCCTCACAAAAAATCAGCCCATTCCAAACATTTTTGCCCATATAAGACAAAATGGTGTGTCGCAAAGGGGGTCGTAATAACCCGACCTATATATATATATATATATATTTTAGATTTCAATTTATGAAATATCAGATTTCGCATTCATATAATTCTACATTTTGATTTATGAAATTTCAATTTTAGTATATACATATATTGTAGAATTTCGGTTGAAGTAATTTCAGATTTCATATACACATATATTGCAGATTCCGATTTATGAAATTTCAGATTTTGCATATATATGATTCCAGATTTCACTTTATGAAATTTCATATTGAATTATGAAATTTCACATTGAATTATGAAATTTCAGATTTCGCATATACATAATTTTAGATTTTGCATTCATATAATTTTAGATTTCGGTTTATGAAATTTCAGATTTGATATACACATGTATTGCAGATTTCGATTTATGAAATTTCAAATTTCACATATATATAATTCCAGATTTCAGTTTATGAAATTTTAGATTTTGTATATACATATATTGCAGAATTTCGATTTATATAATTTCAATTTTCCAGATTTCGATCCATGAAATTTCATATATATATATATATATATATAATTCCATATTTCGATTTATGAAATTACAAATTTCGTATATATAATTGATTCATAATTTTGGTTTAAGAAATTTCAGATTTCATTTATATAATTGAATTCATGTTTTGGTTTACTTGATTCTAAATTTCGATATATAATCTAATTTATATTTTGGTCAACTTGATTTTAGATTTCGATCTATAATTGACTTCAAATTTTGATTTTATAATAGTTCTCAGATTTCAATTGTATATTAATTACAATTATGATCTAAAATTAATCTTGGATTGCCATAAGAATATTGATTAAAAGTTTGTGTCATATTATGTTAATGGAACATTTAAGTATAATCCAAGGATCTAGAAGATATTGTCGAACAATTTAGAAGTACATAAATTCTATTAATGACCTTAATTAGTAAAATTTATGAAATATCTAATTGTATTAAATTTGGTTATCGGGGTGACATTAAAGAACAACAATATTTATAATTACAAACTCAATTAGGTAAATGAGATTAGCTCAAAAGAGAATTTCATTTAACTAATTGAATTCTAGATAAAATAATATAATTTATATGAATTTAATGGAACTAAGATTAGATACCTAAAAATAACAAAATTAACTAAACAAATTATATTTGTCTTATAGGATAAATAAATTAGTCATTATCCTAAAGTAAGTGAACAATATATATACCTAGTTTAACCTAAAGGATAAATTTAAGTGACATTAATAAGTTCATCATTATCAAATAAAACTCAAGACACTTATTAGAGAATTGTCCTTATTTTATATAAGTTCTCGGTTCATTACACTCTCATGCTTCCACCGTCCCAATCCTTATCAGATCAAAGTTTTTAGAATGGTATGAACACGTCCAATTCACTCTAGGTGTTCAGAATGTTGTCTTAGAGTTAATTTCTGCAAAACTTGCAAACTTAACTGAAAGTAATACGGTAGAGCAAGAAAACTTGTTTTTACTTGGAAAAGATTGAATAGGCTTAGTTTGATGTTTTATGAGAATGATGATCACTAATAACATCAAGACCTCCCTACCTCCGACGTATAATGCACATGACTATTTGAAGAATGTGAAAGAAAAATTCAAGTCTATTGATAGATTACTTGCGGGAACTCTAATGATTGAGTTGACGATTGTGAAGTATGATAAGACGTGAGGAATACAAGACCATATCTTCAACATGACAAATAAGACTGCAAAGCTTATGACATTAGGAATGAGCGTAAGTGATTCCTTTCTAGTATAGTTCATCCCCAACTCCTTCGTTCAGTTTAATCATTTTAAGATCCCTTATAACATTAATAAAGATGATGAAGTATGAACGAATTGACTAACATGTGCATTCAAAAGGAAACAAAATTGAGACAAAAAGGGAAACCATCTACTTTTGTGATAACTCAAGGAATAAAAAAAAAAAAAGAGAAAGATTAAAGAAATTGAAAAATAACTCATCAAGAAAAGGTAAAATGCTTAGGAATGCAAATCAAACTGTAGGGAAGAACGACAATAGTGTCAAGTGCTACTTCTATGACAAAGTATGACATATGAAAAAAAGTCTACGTAAAATACATGAGTTGGTTTAGAAAGAAATGTATGTTTATTTCTTAGTTCGAAAATAAATGTTAGTTGTTAGGGACCTACCGCTTGGTATTGGAGACTAGTCATCAGATGGATTTGGAAAACCTTTTTTATATTCTTACCATATCTAGAAATTTAATTTCGTTATCTAGATTAGATAGTTTAGGATATTCAATTTCTTTTGAATGTGAACAATTAAAATTATTTTTACATTCAGTTTTAGTTGGATTTAGGATTTTAATTGATCATTTATATAAAATTAATTTAAATTTTGATTATGCTTAATCTTTAGTTTTCTTGCATTCGAATAATGGTTTGAAATGTGACTTGAGTAATGAAAATTCATCAATCTTGTAGTATAAATGTATATGATATATATCCAGAACTAGGATAGAGAGATTGGTGAAGGACAAAGTTTTGGACAATTTGGATTTCACAAATTTCTCAATATAGATTGCATTAAAGAGAAGCAAACCAAACATACTAAGAAAATAACCACAAAAAGTAAATATCTTCTTGAGATAATACACATTGACATTTGTGGACATTTTCTCATTACATGTTTAAGTGAAGAAGAATACTTTATCACCTTTATAGACGATCTCTTTATGTTTGATTATGTCTATTTGATTCATGACAAAACTCAGTCTGTGAGGTATCCTCAAAATATTTATAACTGAGGTAAAAGAGAATTAGATAGAAAGGTTAAAATAGTTAGGTTAGACAGAGGAGGTGAATACTATGATAGATTTAATGAATCAGATCAGAACCCTGGCCCTTTTGCTAAACTCTTAGAAAAATTAGGTATTTGTGCATAGTATACAATTCTTGAGACGCCTTAGTAGAATGGTGTAACTGGAAGGTGTAATCGTACACTCATAGACATGATTAAGAGTATGTTGAGTCACTCAACAGTTCCAAAATTCTTGTAGGGAGAAGCATTAATGGCCGTAATATATATCTTAAACAGGATTCCCAGTAAAATAGTACATAAGACTCTATTCGAGTGGTGAACATGTAGGAAATTCAGTTTAAAATAATTACATATTTGGGATTGCCTAACGGAAGTAAGGATTTACAACCCATAAGAAAGAAAATTTGATCCCAAGATAATTTTAGATATTTAATTAATTATCCTAAAAAGTCTAAAGGATACAAGTTTTATTGCCCTAACCATAGTATAAAAATAGTTGAAATCGAAAATGCCAAATTCTTGGAAAATGGTGAAAAATAAGAGTGGATATCTTACCACTTATTAATCTTTAAGAAACTGTTAATTCTTAACATGTTCAATAACTTAAGGGAAATGGGAAACAGTTAGAACAAGTTGGTTCATCACTCCATCAAAACTCAACCATTGTAATTGAAGATTTACCATCGATAGTTCTAAAAAGATCTCTTAAAGCAAAAAGACCTGTCATTTTTTATGAATACGTGGTGTATCTACAAGAATTTAATTTTGATATTGGGATAAATAAACATTTGATTATATTTTCACAAATAATGAAAAGTAATGATTTTATCAAGTGAATAGATGTCATGAAAAAAGAGTTAAAATATATGGATCAGAACCGTATTTGGGATCTTGTCGAATTAGCTCTTAAAAGTAAGAAAATTGATTATAAATGGGTCTTCAAGATCAGGCATGACATAAAAGACAATGTCGAACGATTTAAAGTCAGACTTGTAGCTAAAGATTTTATTCAAAAGAAAGGTATCGATTACACTGAGACTTTATCTCTAGTTTCAAATAAAAACTCACTTAGAATCATTATGGCATTAGTGGCTCATTATGATTTGGAGTTATACCAAATGGATGTGAAAACGACCTCCTTAAATGAGAGTTTGGATGAAGAAATTTACATGGAGCAACCTAAAGGGTTCATAAAAAAGGGAAAAGAAAGGTTAGCCTACAAACTTAAAAAATATATTTACAGATTCAAATAAGCTTCAAGGCAATGGTACATAAAGTTTAATAATATCATTACCTCTTTCAAATTTAAGAAAAATACTGTCGACTAATGTATATATCTTAATATCAGTGGGAGTAAGTTTATTATATTGGTTATGTATGTGGATGATATTTTGTTAGTTAGTCGTGATCTTGATTTGTTGCACGAAATCAATAATTATCTCACTAAGAACTTTAAGATGATCGATATGGATGAGGTAACATAAGTCATTGACAT
Organism: Akebia trifoliata; assembly: GCF_017979445.1. Lineage (NCBI taxonomy): Eukaryota > Viridiplantae > Streptophyta > Magnoliopsida > Ranunculales > Lardizabalaceae > Akebia > Akebia trifoliata. The sequence continues at coordinate 30,642,910 of NC_141377.1, forward strand.
AGAAATCCTTAGGAATTAATTTAAAAGATTATTAAGGTTGTCTCAACAAAGTTAATCAATAGAATCTTAGGGATATATAATATGTAATCTTGTTTTATTAGTGACGCGTCTATTGGGAAATGAGAAAAGTTCAACTTGATACAATGTTCGTAAAATAATTTAGAAATAGACCACATAAGGATATTTTATACGCTTCAACTATTGGGAGTTTGATGTATGCTTAGACATGTATCAAATCAGATATCAGTTTTGTAATTGGAATTTTAAAAAAATATCAAAATAATCGGGGAATATATCATTGAAAAGTTGCAAAGAAGGTTATGAGGCATTTACAAGGGACGAGGACTGTGTGCTTACTTAGATAAGATTAAATCATTTAGAAGTGATTGGATACTCGGATTCAGATTTTATAGGATGCTCTGATAAAAAAAATTCTACATTGAATTTTGTATTTCTACTAGCAGGGTATCTCGTAGAGGAGTGTGAAGCAAAACATTACTGTTTCATCTACTATGGAGGTTGAATTCGTGATATATTTTGAGGCCACAAGTCATGTTCTATGATTAGGAATTTTATCTCAGGACTTGGTGTTGTTGACTCTATAATCAGGCAGTTGAAGACATATTATGACAATACCGTAGTTGTGTTATTCTCTAAGAATATAAAGCACTTGAACGATACAAAACACATAGAGGTCAAGCATTTTGTGGTTAGAGAAAAAGTTCATAAACAATTAGTATCATTATAAAACATTAGTACTACTCAAATGATTCATTAACAAATGGATTATCACAAAATTTTTACAAAGAATATGTTATTAGGATGAGTTTTTTGGGAAAATCTTTTATGTATTTGGAATATATTACTTTAAAATGATTATGTAATTGACATTAACATTAGTACTAAATAAAATTTGTTTTTACTTATTTCTTGTTTTCAATTATATTATACATATTTTTGTTTATATTTAAATAATACATAAAATGTATTGACAAAACAAATGACATGGGCATAATTAAAGGCTATATTAGAAAGGGTATTGATGATATGGTACATGAAAGTGTGGTATAGATGACATACAACCGCATGACTCACATTAATATCTAATCGAAATATGACATTAAAAAATCTAATTGAATATTAGAAATATTAATGATTTTAAAATTTATGATCACTATAAAATGTTATTGTTTATAAAATCCTAAAATTGAATCTTTTTCAAAATATTTTAAAAATTCACTATTAACACAATCGGTCTAATGGATTAAGTGGGAGAATGTTAGAACTCTATATCGTATGGTCTATTGACCTCACAGTTTTGTAGTTTAATTGCACAAAGATTCTATATATATAAAGATATCAATATTAAAGAATCTCAATATTGTTGAAATGGTTAATAATTTTTAAGGTTAGTAAGAGACATTTATGGATATAAATCTAATTAAAAGAATAACTCTAGGCCCTCAACCTTCATCTATAAAATAAGATTGACGACCCCATATTGGTAAGTAAGAGAGAACGAACTAATTGTGAAAAACGCACACAAGAAGATAATTCTAGTAGAGTAATATCCATCAATCACTAGTACCTAACCGATCCAAATATAAATAAAGGAGAATGTGAGTCTAGAAGAAAATGATCAATTCGATTGGGATTTCGAAAGCTTCGAGGAACACATGGATTGCAATGCACACCTCCAACGATTTTGAATCAATGACTTCATAATGGCAAAATGTAAGCACAACCAACTCAATTTAAATTGTATGATTAATATGCTTGAGGTATGTGATAGATTAGATCCTATTGGAATAAATTAAAGTTTATTAAAGTTATGTTTAAGATTTTGAATGCGTACAATCTAACACCTTCCTCAAATAAAAAATCACCACTGTGATAAGGTAATACAAATTGTTTAATGCGGAGTACTAAAGCCTCAATAACCACAAAATTCCAACACATGAGTAAGTTTGGCAATGGATCGGATAATATCCATTTACCTGACTCATCTTATCTGAGACATTCGTGTATGGGTACACATTTTTTTATTGAATTAAGAATTTAAGTAAATTTATTCGCAAATATTTTTATCTGAATAATTTTAGGGTCGGATATGGATATACGTCCTATCCAATCAAATATCTGTTTATCCTAGTTTAGTATGGTAAATTCACAATAATTTTTTTGTATAACTTAAAATTAAGGTTTTTTTCCATTATCTTCACAACGAGGTATATATATCCGATTTGGATATCCGCTGGAACTTTGGGTAAAAGTCGGATATGGATATCTTTTAAAAAGGTGGATAAATAATTGGATATGGATATCCTTAGAATTAGGGGGTAAAAAATCGGATATGGATAACCAGATTTAGAGTTAGATAAGGATATGGAAATAGCTTCATCCGACTGACACCCAACCCATTAACAACCCTACACACAAGTGTATAATTGTACCTTGATTGTTGACTCCATGTGAGAACCCTCTGTCAAAACCAACTACCAACTAAAGAGCTTCTCATCAACAAACTCATATCGACTTAGATCCAGGGAGCTTTTTAATTACTATTGATATTGATTATTTTTATGATTAATACTGGAATGACCTCAATGGGGGACATTTTGACGTGGTGGCTCGCACATGCCCGTAGATGCATTTTCTCTGAGATACGAGTAAAACGTATTTACGGACATGCACGCGTCACCACGTCAAGGTGTCCCCTGCTGAGGTCACTCCAACACAACTTTATTTTTATTACAATTATGTGGATCCCAAGAGATCAATCTATGGAATGGTGTATGCTAGAAAATTAGTGATCTGATTGGATAATTTTACGAAAGGAATCCATATGCAAATGAAAGAATATCCAAGATTAAGGATATATATAGTAATTGTTTAACATTAAAAATTCTACACATACATGATTTTCTCCAAGTTTTTCAAAATTATTTTACAATATAAAATAATCACTTATAAGAATATTGTTTGCAAATTGATTTTCTCAAATGTTTAATTAGTTGTTGGCGAACCCTGATAATTAAACACAATAGATTCAAAAACTCAAGGGCCTATATTAGTAGGAATTCCAAAAATCTTAAGAATATCTCACATCACTTACAATTCCAAAAACTTACACTCAGGTTCAATATTATTTTTCTTTTTTCTAAATAGAACTGAGATCCAACTATAAAATCCTAGCTTATATAAGGGAAAAAGTTTCTTATTCTAAAATCAATAGGGAAAATAATAACCATAAGATGGGTGGCCGAGTGGTAGCATTTCGGGATTTAGGGGTGTGCTCCCCCTGTGGTCTCAAGTTCGATTCCCACCGGCTACTAATATCAATAGTCATGGACCATAGGATTAAAATTCTGTTTCGCAAGCCTTGTTCGGGGAGGAGGGAATAGTAAGTGCGCGCATGTTGGCCCAAATACCCTTCTAATCCAAAAAAAAAAAAAAAATCAATAGGGGAACCATTAATTATTGGATGTATTCCTGTAAAACCCCTAATTTTTATTCGTATCTCGAGGAAGAAAAAATAGTGAAATTTTGAGAAAATCCTAAAAGTGAGACTTAGGATAAAATTGTAGGATTATGTTCTGGTCATTTTTAATAAAATCTGACCTTACCATTGGATTCAAAATGATCGAAAAACATACTTTAGCCTGTAAGCATACTCAAATGCGAGTCCGAATAGAAAAATCGTAAAATCATCGATTATCGAGTTGGATCAGGCTAAAATAATGACTTTTTGGTAGAATAAGAATGTTTAAAATTCAATCATACCATTGGATTTATAACAAAAAATTATAGAAAATGAACTATTTATTTATCATTTTTGGAGCACAAAAAGTCGAATTATCGTCAAAAACTAAAATGACGTCAATTTTAAGGTTCTATTGGGCAAAAAATGTAAATTTTTGTTAGAGAATGAATTGATATAAATTGACTACACCATTAGATCTGGAATGAAAAATAAAAAAAATAAAGTATTCATTCGTCACTTTTGTAGTCCGGACGGTCAAGTTATTGTCAAATGAAACAATAGATAAAATACTGATTTCGTCCCAAAAATTTATATAAATAAAATTTTAAAATTTTTTCTCTATTTATCTTCCAAAAGTCATCCAAAAACCAGCCAACAATTAAAAAAAATTATTTTTTTCTCCGATTTCTACCTCAGATTCATCGCGATCGGGTCGCCGTTGACTTCTGATGCAGAAGGAGAAAACGTCTGCAACCTCGTTCTCTACAAAACTCACCCAAGTTCCTTTCGTTTTCTCGTCTTTTTCACCTCATATTATCAAAAATCAATCATATATATATATACGGGAATTTCGTAACTTCGACCTCAGATTTTATCTGTTTTGGGGTCAAACCATCATCCTTAACAGAAGAGATAAAGGACGACGACGTCGAGATCTTTGAAACTACCAGGTTAAACTCAAAAATCAACCGTCTCAAAGTTTGAACCACCTCGATTTTCATGCCAATTGCCTCGATTTTTCGCGCACGTGCTTCAATTCCATCGTCTAGAGATTGTAAGGAACTTTTAATTTCTATTACTAATCGTAGATTGTGAAAATTACATTTAAGATCAAATTCACGTCAGAACTTGCATGTTTAATATGTTTAACTGTATTTTATAACAAAATATACGTGGGTAGGATATCTCACTGGGTTATTTCTGTCAGTTGGGTCCTGTGCACCGTTCAGACCCTGTTTTGTTATAAGTTTTGTACTTTTTCAATGTTATTGATAAAAATGAATTTCATAGTTAGAAAAATGATTTAATATTCAATGAACTAATATTGAATTGATGAATATTAGAAAGTAGATATTTTTTTTGAGAGATTGAAAACTGTAAAAATCAAAAAAAGGAAAAAAAAGTATGAAACGGTAAAATGTTAGTCACACCCGAGGGGTAATGTCTGCATTTTACATTGTTGTGTTGTGTGTAGGTTGGTGAATAGATATCCAGGGATAATGTTATTGGTTGCATATTTATTTACTTTCTGTTATCGCGATGCGCAATTTACTTTTCCATTCTGTTATTTATTTTTGGCCGGGTAGCCACAGTTGCATGGTAGAAAATTGAATATCTATTACAACCTTGTATTATTAATTTCTCTTTTATTTTCAAATGATATATATATATATATATATATATATATATATATGTAACTATTTTGTGAGCTATTAAAGAGTCTGTGAATGCTGAAGGGATAGTGCATCATATCATCCGGAGTAGTATACTGTCATAAGATGTACAGTAGGGACTACCAAGTTTATACGTGGTATGAAGTGCGTATGAGAGTAGAGTTACAACTTGAATCTGGGTTTATTCATCTCTATCTTTACCAGTGAACTTATAATATAAATGTGGTTGTATGCGAATGGTTTGTATATTCGGGAATCACATGTACGCCTGATAAGCATAGACGAAGATGAATAGCTAGTGATCATTAATAATTTATAGTAGTCAAACGTTTTGACAAATCGAAAAAATACCCATTGCTTACGGTTACGTCAAACGGCTAGCCTAAGCTAGAAAAATGGTCCCACAAGTGTGATAAATAGCGACCAGCCACAAAATCAGGAACTAATACTTTATTATGAAACATCATGTCCTGACTGGGAGCAATCCAGTTATGAATCCCAACTCTCTAATTCCACTACTCCACCATTGTGTATTATGTATCTGTTGTCTCATTTTGATATATAAAATGAAATACATGTTTAATGTTTCCATTTGATCAATTAGATTTGTATAAAAAGAAAATCTTATAGTGGGTACTGCTGATGATTTAATATGAGTTTTAAAATGTTTAGTTGCTTATCCCTGGCTATATGTACTAGTTAATCGTAGTTTCTTCTGTAAAATTTTGTATATTTTAAAATAATTTAGTATGTTTATTTGTTCATGTTAGGAGAAGTTATTAGCAGAACTTGTTTGCTTCCCTACTGGGTAACCATTGTTACTCACATTTTCTTTCTCCATTTTTTAGTTTCAGATTCAAAGCTTGGCGAGACAAGTATAGAGCATAAGTGAGATCATCTGGTGGGTCAGATAGACAACTAGAGCCCGTCACTTGGTAAATATTGGAGTTATACCCCCTAGTGGTATCGATTTGTCAAAGAGTATTATAGATTTTATTCTAAGTAATAAGACTTTTGTTAGAGTGAGAAATTTTTGTATAATCCCATATATAAATTTCTTCTTCCGTACTCTAATCTATCGTATGTTATTAGATGTATATAAGCTTCTGCTAGTATTATATTTTTGTACGTATATATGCAGGATTTTATGTCGTTTATCAGGTGCAAGATGGACGCCTTAGAATGCTAACATAAACAGAGGAACCATGCCGAAATTTCGATGCGCCATCTTGTGCCTCGAGATCTGACATGGGTTTTGTGTTAGTGTTTGGTGGGGCGTCACAATCCCTAAATATCTAGGGAGGAAAAGTTACATACCAAATATGTGGTATGTTCAAGCCTTTATGGGACCATACACCTAGAAAAATGGACCCTATTAGGTTGGAACATCTAGCCTTATACACCTAGAACTTTTGGAAAATTGATTTTATGATTATAAACCAATTTTGAGGATTTACATATGAGTTTGACTAGCTTTACTAAGTTAGTAACAATTTCACCCTTATTAAACGTCCTTGGGATCACCTTGTGTCATCCAAGAACATTGTCCAATGCTTTAGGGTTGTAAAGAAGAAAATTATGTCAACTTTGAAAAAACCAATTAAAAAGAGAGTTATTTTTCATCGTTAAATTTTATTTTTAAGTTTGGTAGCCGTCGACTTCAAAAAAACATTGGATTTAGTTCAAAAGAAATTATTTTATGAATTTTATTTTTTTGGATTTAAATTTTTCGATGAAACTTAAGGGTTGTGGTGTTGGATTGCTGATGTGCATGTGGTAATCCATTTGAGCAAAATGACCCCTTGGTAAGGCTTAAAATCTTACTAAATTAGTAAGAAAAATATTTTTCTTTTGCATATATAACATACATTGAGAGCAATGAGGGATAAATAGATGCTTGGCATGATTAGGATTGATTGTTTTTTTTTTTTTTTTAAGGAAAAAAAAAACGAAAATAATATGATGAGATATGGCCAAAATTGTATGACACATTCCAAATCCGTAATCCAAGTTTAGAAGTGTAGGGGTGCACATGGTTCGGATTGGTTTGAATTTTGGCAAAATTGGAATCAAACCAAACATGACCAGTTCTACAAATTTGGAACTGAACCAATCTAATTATCTTATAAAACTGAATCAATCCAAATCAACCTTAGTTCGGATTGGATCTCGGTTCTTATACTTATCATTTTTAATAGTAAAATTAAAACAGTTAAAAGTTAAAACTAAGCAAAATAAATATTAAACAAAGCATCACGTATAACACATAACACATAACACACATAAACAAAGCATCAACATACTTGTTATTTCAACATAAACAAAGCATTACGCATAACACAAAAATAACAAGCCCTTAGTCCGATCTGACATCGGTCTACCTATGCACAAAAAATTATTAGAATTTATTTAAAAAAATAAAAATTCCATGGATATTTCAAGTGAGGGAGTGATCGATGGAGAAATTCTTATAATTCAAAGATCTGTAATTAATGAAAAGGGGGAAAAAAATAATTAGAGTTATATTCAAATATGAGTGTGACACAAAACACTCATAAAATGAAATAGAAAGGAAGTTGAAATTCATTAGGAGAAAATCATTCTTTTTTTAAAATCTATTGTTAAAGCATATAAAACTTAGTACAAAATATATATATTATAATAGATACTTCAGATTAATTTTATTCTCGGATTGGTTCGGTTATTATACCCTTAATTCGGAATCGAACTAAATCAATTGGATTTTTTTTTTACAATCTGCACTCGAACCAAGCCATGCTCAATCCGAACCAATCCAATCCAAAAGGCTTCGGATTGGTTCGGTTATCGAATTTACCCAATCCAGTGTGCACCCCTACAGAAGAGGGAGTTGATCTGAAAAGAGTGAACATATTTAGCTTTGGAGGACCAATTTTCATTGAATGAGGGGAATGAGGTATTTATAAAATAATTTAGTAATACCCCTGACAAAATTGGTGATATTAGGTTTAACCTTGAAAAATATAAAATTATGTTTACCCTTGACTGAAAGTCACCTTTTTATTGATAAATTAAACAATTAATCATAAATTTTTTATTTTATTTAAAATGCTCTTCAAAAACTTAAATTAGTAAGTCAAAATTGAATAAAATCAAAATTTCATAGTTAAAGCAATGTTGACTTTCAGTCGGGGGATAAATTTAGAGAATTGCTGTGGCATTAGTAAAAGTTGGTGTGACAATAGCAACTCTCTAAATCTAATCTCATTTTTTAGGGGTATACCGAATATCATCAATTTTCTAAGGAGTATTACTCAAATACTCATATTTATATTGATCATCCAGATCAATAACAATTAACTTTGAAACTCAAGTTTTAATTTAATATTTGATTAAATTATCCAATCAATCAAGCTTTCTGTTTCTACCAAGTTAGTTTTTCCCAAAAATAATGAAATTCTGCCTTCAAAAAACACATTGTAAGATAAAAAGATGCATGATTGTTAATTTCTTATATTTATATATTAAAAAATAAAAAATAAAAAATTTAATATAAATTATACATGCTTGGTTCCTGGTGGTCTAGAGATTAGACTAATAGAGGGATTGAAAATTGGGAAAATTACTTAAAGAATGTTGTTGGGGGGATTTTTTTCTAATTAATCCTTAAGTTTTATTACATCTCTTAAAAGTCTATTTAGTAAAACTTTTCTTTCTAATCAATTGTCAACTTCATTCCCCATATTAAATTTCATTCTCCATATTAATTTCTTATGATTGAAATGTCAAATATGTCCTAACCGTTTGAACTCATCTTTTTATTAAAAAAAAGAATTTTTAACATACTAACTGAATTTGACAATAAAAAGTGGTGAGTTCGACAATAATGAGGGATCATTAAGAAATAAAAAATTTACTAAATGGGCTATTCGGCCACCGCCCAAAATTTAGGGACCAGTTAGAAAAAAATCCTTCCATCAGGTTCTTTTAAGTAATTTTCTCTCGAAATTTTGAAATTTAATAGAAAGGGGGCATAAAGGGAACAGGGGAAAAAGAGCCTTGCCATTGAGGATACTTTCGTCATTATCCACTCTTTGTACATTTCCTTTAAATTGGCTTCTCTTACCACTCCACTCCCACTTCCTTCTCTCCTTTGTCTCACTTCTGAGTTCTGATAGCCAAATAACAGAGTAAGAAAGCCTGTTGAAGGCCTAAAACGTAGTTTAATTTATCCCATATAAATAATCAGATTTAGATTGAATCAATTGCAGTAAAATTCTTTTTTTTATTTTTATTTTGCAGAGAGATGCTATTTTGGATATAATTTACGGTACAGAAGAGGAACATAGAGAGCAGAAATGGGGTTCTGTTGTAACAACCCAACTTACCCTCACAATACTCATCTTTTGGCTACCGATTTTTCCAGACCCTTTAAGATTCCCAAGCTTCCTTCTCTGGTAAGTCTCTCTCTCTCTCTCTCTCTCTCTCTCTCTCTCTCTCTAATCTAATTGTGTATTTAATCTTTGCTGGCCTTTTTTTTTCCCATTATTCTTCTTAAATTCCAAAACGGTATGAATTTCTTTTTAAGAGAATTTGTAGTGTCTAGTAGAAGAAAACCATTAGTTAGTTTGAGAAAACATTAGTTTGTAAAACCAGCACAGTGACTCAGATGGGTTTACCACCGAGTCATAAATTTATAATCTTGTTTTTATAAAACGAAATTATATTTTTATTTTGGAAAAAGAAAAGGGTTTTCTCCACAGACAGAGGAGAGAAGGAATCTACATTGGCAGTTGGAAGTTGATATGTCTTTCACCTTGTGGGAAGCTTTTTCACAACAAGATATCTGTTTAGAAACAAGAGCATTAACATATACACACACAAATTTAGAGCAAACGCTTTAACAGATACAAACACACACACACACAAATACTTGAGCAAGGAATGTTGGGCAGTTATAAGTTTTTAATTCATGATGTTGAGATAAACGTAAATCACTTGACATTATGAACATTTAGACTTGGAAATCTTAGCCCATTTCTTAAATTCTTAACAATCCTTCGACAATGATTAGCTTTCCAAGACCCTTACCCATAAGTAGCATTCTAGGACTTTAGACTATTATGCTTGAGTAAATCGGCTATTTTTCAAACCATCTATCTCAGGTTTCCGGCTTGTCTAACCAATTTCCTGTCTGCTTGATGCTCATCTCCTTATCTAACTAACATTAAACTACCAAGACACTAACGTCAATGGATACCACTCTTGAATCTTTTTATGTGGTTGATGGTTTGCTTATCATATTCATGAAATGCTTGTGACACACAACACCAGTGAAAAGCAGTATGTTTAAAGCTCAATCATGGTAAGATGAAGGTTGGAAATGAACATGGATAGAGATATTAAAAAGGAGATTAAATACATGTTTCTTGACATAAGATATAGCTCTAGATTGTTCTGAATAGAGAAGAAGGATTCATAAACTCATAAAGTTAATTTTACTATTTGGAATAAGATATAGCTCTAGATGGTTCCAAATAAGTTTATCTTACAAAAAATACCATATGGTAAGTTGGAAGAAAATAAGGCAAGCAAGGGTTGGGTTTTAGAAACTTCGTAGCAATGAACTTGGAGCTTTTAGCAAAGTGGCTTTGGAGATTTGGGGAGGAAGATGATAGCCTTTGGAGGACTATAGTCACACGAATATTTAGGGTCCAAGAATTTGGGTGGGAGATTGGGGAGGCAAAATGGGCTTATGGTTCTGGTGTGTGGAAGGGCATTCTCAGGAAACTTCCTCTCTTTCGCAGAAAGGTTAAGTACAAAGTGGGGAGGGGAAATAGGATTCACTTTTTGGAAGATAGATGGTGTGGGTGTTTACCTCTTAAGGAACTATTCTCTGACCTTTACGCTATGTCTATTAAAAAGGGTAAACCAATTGATTCCTTTCTAGTCAGAGAAAGTTGGGAGAGGATTTGGGATCCAAGCTTCCATCAAAACTTTAATGATTAGGAATTGGCAAATGTGGGGTGACTTCTAGAATTGATCGAGGCTTCTTCAGTAGATGTAGAGATAAAGGACCACATGCTTTGGGTGGCTAATAAGGGATGACGTCTTTTCTGTCCGTTCAATGTATGTGGCAGGCCTTCTGACAAGGAATGTTTCTTTCCCGGCTTCATTTATTTGGGGAGCTAAAGTGACTTAGAGAGTTTCGGTGTTTGTGTGGCAAGCTTCCCTGGGGAGATTAACAACCTTAGACCAATTGATTAGAAGAGGCTTCCGGTTTCCAAATTGTTATCAATGTGTATGTGGAATATATAGGCCATAAATCACGTTATTGGAAATAATCTAGTTGTTATTTTAGCTCTAGTTGTTCTTTAGATATAACTTTTATTTATTTCTTATATGTAAGAGCATTTTTGTCTTTTGACTATTTTATTAATATAAATTCTTGCCAAGCTCTCACAAAGAGACTTGACAATTATTCTTCTCAAATTCTTCTTGGCATCAGAGCCAAGAAATTTTGTCCTCTCTCCTTGGTTCCCCTCATTCTTCTTCCTTGCTTTCTTCTCCTCTTTATTCACTAAATCCTAACCTCAAGCAGCTTCATTAGACCTTCTCCCCTTTGGGGGTCTTTTATTTCTTTTTTTTTTTTATTCCTTTTATTGCATTTTGCTATAAGGATTTAATCACATGCTGTTATAATTTTTCTGCGTTGTGTTACTACCCTACGTTAGGGTTTGTTCATCCAATTAGGCTGTTTTTGCGCCCTGCGACAGCAACAATTGGATAGATTTCTGCCCTGTGACAACAATAGAAGTGATGTTGGGAAGACTTGTGGCCTGCGATAGCCCCTATTGACAAATCTCTGACCTATGACTGGAATTGGTAGTGTTGTTGGGAGGTAGTCTGCCTTGTGACAGTCCCCATTAACAGTTTTTTTGCTCCACGACAGTAGTAGTTGCTTTTTAGGTGTGTGCGAGGCTGGTGTTTGGTGCTGTCGACAACAACTAGGTGACTTTTCTTACTCCTGTGACAGCAACAGTGCCTGTGTAGAGCTTTTCTTGTGACCTGTGACAATGTTTGGGGCTGTGTTAACCTTGCGACAACACCCGTTATCAATTTTTTGCCCTACGACAGCAACAGTGGCTGTTTAGGTGTGTGCGATAGCAACTGGGCTGGTGTTTGGTGCTGCTGACAGCAATTAGGTGACTTTTTGGGACTGTGTTAACCTTGTGACAGCAGTTGGGTGGGTCTTTGGTGGTATACAACAACAACAAAGGTGCTGCCATTGATTTTTTTCCTTGTTGCTGCCCCTCGATAGTACTCTACGGGAGATCTCCCTTCAATCAAAAGTTTTGTTATTCATAGTGTGTAATGACAACAACTCACGAGACCAAAGATTCCAATACAACTCTTAGTGCAAATTCATCAGTCCAGCATATAACCAATGCTCTATTAGATGGTCGGAATTTCCAGTCTTGATCTCGGTCTGTGCAACTTTATTTGGGTAATAGAGGTGAATCTGGATGGCTTTTGGGCATCGTTATTAAACCACCCCTCACTAATCCCAAGTTGAAACAATGGGAGATCGATAATTGCACTATTCTTAGATGGCTATTTAATTCAGTGGAGCACGGATCTATACCATGTTTATGCATTATGAAATTATTCCATCTTTGTGGTCAACTCTCACTCAAACATATTCTCACGCTAGGAATGACTTGAGGATTTATGAGCTTTATCGAGACATTGTCCAGGCTATCTAAGGAACATAGAACGTAACAGATTATTTTGGATTTCTTCAGTTCTGTTGGGAGGAGCTCTCTCATTATGAGTCTATGACTGAGTTATTTGCAGAAGCAATCAGGTTTGTGGTTAAGAGGATTGCTCAATAATAAACATACCAGTTTCTCATGGGTTTACGCCTTGAGTTTGAGGCACGTCGAACCCAGATCTTTAATACCACTCCTTTAACTCATTTATTTGGGATATTTGCGCTATTGACAGTGATAAGTGTTGTCGTCGTATTCTTCCTTCTCAGACTCAGGTCCTTGACATTTTTTCGGCTCCAGCTACAGATCAGATGGCTCTAGTAGCCAACTCGAGTTTCTCCAACTCTCGTATCTCGGGGTTTAGGAATCGTGGTCATGGCAGTTGTGGTCGTGGTAAAGGGAGTTGTCTTACTTGCAGTCATTGTGGGAAGGATGGTTATAAGAAGGTCTGCTGCTTTCAACTCTATCCCCATCTATTGCAATCTCCTGCCACTCCATCTTTGGGACAGTCTGCTCATCGTGCCGTTATAGTGGAGTCATCATTCATTCCTTTTATTGATCATCCTTCTTCACATGACATTATTGATTTGCAACAGCTACATACTTAGATTGCCACTATTGTTCGGGATCAGATTCATGCTCACACTCACTCATCTTCGGTTGTGGCCTCAGTTATTACGCCTCCAAGTACATCTTCTACTTTCCATGTCATTTAGTCTGACTTTACTCCTCTGACATGGGTTATTGATTCTAGTGCCTCCGATCACATGACCGGTTAGTCTAGTCATTTTACTTCTACTTTTTCCATTACCCATAGGGAGGTTCGTCTTACTGATGGATCTTTTACATCTATCCACAACAAGGGTATCATCCCTTTTTCCTCTGAGATTTTTTTAGATTTGGTGCTTCATGCCCCTCACCTATCTTTTAATCTTTTGTCTATGAGTATATTTACTAAATCTCAAAATAGGTCAGTTATTTTTTTTCCTACTCACTGTATTTTTCAGGACCTGATTTCGAGGAAGATTTTTGGCAAGGGGTATGAGAGGGATGGGCTGTACTTGTTTGGATCTCAATCTACTACTGTTTCGATTTTTGGGCTTCCGTCCTCTGGGAGCCACATGTTTTCTTTACAAACTCTAGATTTATGGCATGCTCGCTTAGCATATGCCGATTTTCAACACTTATGTTATTTATTTCCTACTTTAAAAACTACTTGTAATGGACACAAATTTCATTGCTTTGTGTGTGAACTTTCTAAACAGACACGTACTTCTTATATTCCTCGTATGCATCAATTTAATGCAATATTTGATTTAGTTCATTCTGATGTGTGGGGGCCTTCCCTTGTTACTAGTTTTAATGGTCACGGATATTATGTTACATTTATAAATGACTATTCTTGTTATAATTGGGTTTATCTGATGCGTTCTCATTCTGAGGTGCTCCCTATTTTTGTTAACTTTCTTAAAATGATTCATACTCAGTACAATATCACTATTAAATCTCTTAGGTCTGATAATTTGATAGGATTCACTCTTATCTTCATGAGCATGGTATGCTTTACCAGTTGACTTGTCCTTATACTCCTGAGCAGAACGGGGTGGCAGAATGTAAGAATCGCCACCTCATGAACATTGTCCGCTGTCTTCTTCGAGGAATGCATGTTCCAAAGGCATATTGGAATATGACAGTCTTCACTACGGTTTTTTTTCTTAATCGTATTCCGAGTTGCACCTTAGTGGAACATGTGTCTCTTCATGTCTTTCAACCTGATAGCATTCTCTTCCCTATTACACATCGAGTCTTTGGGTACATGTGCTTTGTTGAGGATTGGATTCCCAATCGCACAAAATTGAATGACAAAGCCATTCGATGCGTTTTCTTAGGTTACTCCTCTATGTCAAAGGGGTATCGATGTTATGATCTAGTTTCTCACCGTGCCATACACTTTTTTGATATTACTTTCTTTAAATATATTTCATACTTTCATACCACATCTACTTTGTATGACTCTCCTACTTTGTATGATCCGTCTGCTATAGTGTTGTTGTCTTCAGTTTTTTCTCCATCTTCGCCGATGCTTAAGGTCTATACTTGTTTCCCTCGTGCCTCTACACCCTTGCCAGCCTCCTAATTGGATTCATGTATATCATCTCTTACCTTCACACATATACTTGTTTTTATCTCTTCAATTTTCAATTCTCACTTACCTATTACCTTTTGCAAAAGTAAGCGGTGGTGTGTTACTTATCATCTTATTGTCCAGTTTGTTTCTTATCAGGGATTTTCTTCTTTTTATCAAGCCTACCTTGCAACTACTGATTTTATTCGAGTTCCTCCATTTGTATCAGAAGCTTTGCGAGACCCTCAGTGGACTAAAGGTATGACTGCTGAGATAGATGCTTTGTAGAAAAATAATACTTGAGAGCTCGTTACTCTCCCATCTGGGGAGCAAACTGTTGGTTGTAAATGGGTCTTCACTATGAAATATCTTGTAAATGACACTGTTGATCGGTATAAGGCATGCCTAGTTGTTAAGGGGTTTATATAGACTCTAGGAAAAGATTTTGGTGTCACGTTTGCTCCTGTCGTCAAACTCTCCACTGTTTGACTTCTTATCTTTTTAGCTGCGTGTAACTCCTAGCAACTTCACCAACTTGATATGAACAACGCCTTTTTGAATAGTGATTTGACTGAGGTTATTTATATGAACCCTCCTCCTGGGTTTCGTCTTTAGGGGGAGTATTCTAAGAAGGTATGTCGCTTTCTTAAATCTCTATATGGCATGAAGCAGTCATCGCAAGCTTAGTTTTAGTAATTTTTTGAGGTTATTTTATCTATGGAGTTTTCTAGATGCCACTTAGATCATACTTGTTTTGTTTGTCGAAGAGTAGATGGTCATTGCACCATTGTCTTGATTTATGTGAATGATATTATTGTGACTAGAGATGATGCATAGTAGATTGACATAATTAAGGTGTTATTGGGTCATGTTTTTGAGGTTAAGAACTTGAGTGTACTCAAGTACTTTTTGGAGATAGAAGTGGCTCGCTCTCGTCGTGGTATTTTGCTATCTTAGCGTGTAAATACACATTGGATCTTCTTCAGGATATTGGGATGCTTGGTTGTCGTCCTGCTTCTTCTCCTGTGGATCAGAATCATCGTCTTTATGCTGACTCTGATGATTTTTATCGGATCCTTCTTCTTATCAGAGACTTATAGGTCGTCTGATTTATCTGACTAATATTAGACCGGATTTGTTTTTTGAGGTTAGTGTGGTCCAGTCGGTTCATGCATACTCCACGTACTTTTCATCTTGATGCCGTTTATTGTATTTTTCGTTACTTGAAGTCGTGTCCTGGTCTTGGGCTTTTCTACTCTTCTACTGCTCAATCACATTTGTCTTATTTTATAGATACTGATTATGCTAGTTCTCTCACAGATATGAGATCTACCTCTGGTTTATGTACTTTTTATGGTGATGACCTTATCTTGTGAAAAAGTAAGAAATAAAATGTGGTTTCTCGTTCTTTTGTTGAAGCTGAGTATCGTGCTATGATCCTTGACACATGTGAGCTAATTTGGCTTTAATATTTGTTGACAGAGATGGGATTTCTTATTTCTGGTTCTTCTACTTTGTTCTGTGACAACAATTTTGCTATAATACTTGCTTCTGACTCAGTTCTTCACGAAAGAACTAAGCATATTGAGGTTTATATTCACTTTCTCAAGGAGAAAGAAAGTTCGATCTGGTGGTCTTCAGATAGTCTTCGTACCTTTTTAAGATCAGTTTGCCAACATCCTTACGCAATTTGTTGGTCTCTCTATCACTAATTCTCACCTTGTCAATGTGGGTTTAGTTGATATATTTGCCCCAGCTTGAGAGGGAGTATTGGAAATAACCTAGTTATTTAGATATAACTTTTATTTATTTCTTATATGTGGGCATTTTTGTCTTTTGACTATTTTATTAATATAAATTCTTGCCAAGCTCTCACAAAAAGATTTAATAATTATTCTTCCTTATTGCATTGTGCTTTTGCCCGTCTTGTTTGGCACCACTTCCTTAGCCTTTTCGGTTTGGTTGGTTGCTTCCTTGAGACGATTAAAGAGCTTTTTGGTTCATGGCTGAGTTGGGGCTCATCTTTTAGAGCTTCAAAACACATTTTGTGGAGTTTGCTACCTTTCGCCGTCTCTTGGGGACCTTTGAAAAGAGTGGAATAGATGCACTTTCGAGAATATGACAATTATCTTGAGGATTTTATTCTCTCTAGTTTGGGGATGTTGGTTTTTGGGGGCAAAGCTTTTAAGGAATTTAAGGGAACCTTCTTTGAGGACTTTCCTCTAAAATGGGATAATATTTGCAACTTGGAAGCGTTTTTTTTTCTTTTCTTCCCTCTTTTGATAAGTTTGTACTTTGGCTTAGGGTCACCTCAACCCAGTTTTCTTTCTTTTTCTAATAAAATTTCAACTTACCAAAAATAAGGTGTAGATGGTGGTGATGATGATTTCCAGAATTTAGGGCCTCCCAATTAGCTATATAATTTGCAAAACTGATTCCATTGTATATTCTACAAGGATAACTGACCAAGGAAAAAATTGACGTTCAAATCTCACCAACATTCTTATCTCTGGAAATACACATGTTTCTTTCATTGGAAGTGCTTCAACATAATGCAAAGGGATGCATCCTTGAACACTTTGCTCCAGTAGAAGATTAGCCCCAAGGTTTCCAAAATGACATCATGCATGGAAAACTCACCCCCTTCGAATACCCTTCCCCTCCTTTCAAACAACCTAAACAACAACGAATGGAATCAAGAACAACAAGATTTTTTTCTTGATGATGCTTTCACTAAGGTGCCTTTAACTCTAAAAAAATATCTAAAATGGAGTGTAGAAAACACCAAAAGTTTAAATAAAGATAGGAAATGAGGGTTCTAAAAGGGCAAGAGAAAAGTCAAAGTGAAGTTGGATTGAGCTAGAAAAGATTTTATGGTACATTTGTTGACAGATGATATGGTTTTGTCTCTAGATAAAGTTGAATGTCTATCATGTTCATGTTGCAGGCCTGAAATAGTTGGGATATGGCATTGGAGTTCCAAGTTGAATTTGGGCGTGATAACATGGATGGGGTGCTGTTAATGTCACCCACAAGGAAGAAGAGATGAGGATTATGTTGCTCATACAATGAAAGCCTAAGGACTAGGACTTAAAAATGGGTCAGACACGTGCCAGATCTGAGCATAATCATATTTAGATCCAATTTTTTTAAATATGGATTTGAATCTGTCTTGGATCCTACTAAATAAAATCATGTCTGAATCATTTTGCTTTCACTTAATCTGGATCCTACGCAATCAAATTGCTTGGTTTGGGTCTGGTCTAGTTGGATAATTCCAGACTGTTCAACATTTATCTATTTTTTTTTTGTCGCTATATTTCTTGCTAATAGAAGAATTTGAGAATAAAACGTGTCCAGTCTCTTTGTGAGAGCTTAGCAGGAATTTATATTAATTACAAAGGTCAAATTACAGAAAGGTCTTTATAAATAAGAATTAAATAAAAGACTAGAAAATAACTATATCAACAAACTAAATTATTTCCAATACTCCCTCTCAAGCTGGGGAGAATATATCAACTAAACCCAGCTTGACAAGATGAGAATTAGTGATAGACGGACCAACAGACTTCGTTAGCATATCGGCAAGCTGATCTGAAGAAGGAACGAAGACTGTCTGAAGGTCACTAGATCGAACTTTCTCCCTGAGAAAGTGAATATCAATCTCAATGTGCTTAGTTCTTTCATGAAGAACAAAGTCAGAAGCAAGCATAATAGCAGACTTGTTGTCACATAGTAGAGTAGAGGGACCAGAAACAAGAAAGCCCAACTTTGTCAGCAAAGACCGAAGCCAAGTTATTTCACATGTACCAAGGGCCATAACACGATATTCAGCTTCAGCAGAAGAACGAGATACTACATTCTGTTTCTTACTTTTCCACGAGATAAGATTATTACCATAAAAGGTGCAAAAACCAGAGGTAGATCTCCAATCTGTAAGAGAGCCAGCATAATCAGCATCTGTAAAATAAGACAAATGCGGCTGAGCAGTGGAAGAGTAGAAAAGGCCAAGACCAGGACGTGACTTCAAGTAGCGAAAAATATGATAAACTCCATCAAGATGAGATGTACGCGGAGTATGCATGAACTAACTAACCACATTGACCGCAAAGGACAAATCCGATCTAGTGTTAGTTAGATAAATCAGACGACCGACAAGTCTCTGATAAGAGGAGGGGTTTGATAAAAGATCACCAGAATCAGCATGAAGACGATTTTGATCCATAGGAGAGGAAGCAGGACGACAACCAAGCATCCTAGTGTCTTGAAGAAGATCCAATGTATATTTACGCTGAGACAATGATATACCACGACTAGAACGAGCCACTTCTATCCCCAAAAAGTACTTGAGTGGACCTAAGTCTTTGTTTGTCAATCCACTGTGCATCATCTCCATTCACAATGATATCATCTACATAGACCAAAACAATGGTGCAACGACCATCTACTCCTCGACGAACAAAGCAAGTTCACAATGATATCATCTACATAGACCAAAACAATGGTGCAACGACCATCTACTCCTCGACGAACAAAGCAAATATGATCTGAGTGACATTTAGAAAACTCCATAGAAAGAATAACCTCAGAAAAACACTGAAACCAGGCTCGCGGGGACTGCTTCAGGCCATATAAAGACTTAAGAATGTGGCAAACCTTCCCAGAATACTCCCCCTGAAGACGAAATCCTAAAGGAGGGTCCATATAAATAACCTCAGTCAAATCACTATTCAGAAAGACATTTTTTACATCAAGTTGGTGAAGTGGCCAGGAATTACACACAGCAAGGGAGATAAGAAGACGAATAGTGGAGAGTTTGGCGACAGGAGTAAAAGTGGCACCAAAATCTTTCCCTGGGGTCTATGTAAATCCCTTAGCAACAAGTCGTGCTTTAGACCAATCAACTGTACCATCTGCGAGATATTTCACTGTGAAGACCCATTTACAACCAACAGTCCGCGCCCCAGATGGAAAAGAAACAAGTTCCCTGGTATTATTGGTTTGCAAAACATCCATTTCCGCAATCATAGCTTTTGTCCATTAAGGGTCTCTTAATGCCTCTGAGATAGTCGAGGAACCCGAATAAAATTAGTTGCGATAAGGTAAGCCTGATAAGAGGAAGAAAGACCTTGATAGGAAACAAATTAGGCAATATGATGATCAGTAACACACTTCCGTTTATTTTTGCGTAGGGCAATAGGTAAGTGAGAGTCAGAAATAGACAGAATAAGAATAGGTATATGTGTGGAGGTAGAAAATGGTATACTTGAATCCAAGGAGGAGGTTGGCAAGGGTGTAGAGGGATGAATGCCACGAGTGTAGACCTGAAGCGGCGGCGAAGGCGGAGGAAAAACTGGGGAAGGTAGCACAATAGGAGAGGAGTCCTGTAAAGTAGAAGTAGCATGATAGAATGAAACATTTTCAAAGAAGGTAACATCAAGAGTGTGGATGATATGGCGAGAAACTGGATCATAACACCGATACCCCTTTCACATAGAAGAATAACCCAAAAAAATGCATCGAATGGCTTTGTCATCCAATTTTGTACGATTGGGGGTTTTGTCCTGAACAAAACACGTGCACCCAAAGACACAAGGTGTAATAGGAAAAATAATGCTATCAGGTTGAAGGACATGAAGGGGCACCTGTCCCCCTAAGGTGCAACTTGGAACACGATTAAGAAGAAAAGCCGCAGTAAAGACTGTCATATTCCAAAATGACTTTGGAACATGTATTCCGCGAATAAGACAGCGGACAATGTTCATGAGGTGGCGATTCTTGAGTTCTGTCATCCCGTTCTGTTCAGGAGTATAAGGACAAGTCAACTGGTGAAGCATACCATTCTCATGAAGATGGGAATGAATACCATCAGATATATATTCCCCCCCATTATCAGACCTAAGGGATTTAACAGTGATATTGTACTGAGTTTGAATCATTTTAAGAAACTTAACAAAATTTGGGAACACCTCAGAGCGTGAATGCATTAGATAAATCCAAGTGCAACGAGAGTAGTTATCTATAAATGTAATATAATAGCGATGACCATTAAAAGCAGTAACAGGGGAAGGTCCCCACACATCAGAATGAACTAAATCAAATATTGTATTAAATCGATGCATACGTGGAATATAAGAAGTACATGTGTGTTTAGAAAGTTCACACACAACATTGAAATTTATGTTCACTACAAGCAGTTTTTAAAATAGGAAATAAAGAACACAAATATTGAAAATTGGCATGTCCTCAGCGGGCATGCCATAAATCTAGAGTATGTGATGTAAAAATGTGATTGCCAGATGATGGAAACACGGAAGTCGGAGCAGCACTAGGCTGAAATCCAAATACATACAACCCATCCCTTTCATACCCCTTGCCAAAAATCCTCTTCGAAGTCAGGTCCTGAAAAATGCAGCGAGTAGGAAAAAAGGTAATTAAGCAATTATGAGATTTAGTAATACTGCTAACAGACAAAAGATTAAGAGATAGGTGAGGGACATGAAGCACAGAATCAAGGGAAAGCCCAGAGGATAAAGAGATGGTACCCTTACTGTGAATAGGTGTAAGAGATCCATCAGTAAGGCGAACTTCCCTATGGGTGGTGGAAAAAGTAGAAGAAGTAAAGTGGCTAGACTCACCGATCATGTGATCAGAGGCACTAGAATCAATAACCCATGTCAGAGGAGCAGAACTAGACTGAGTGACATTGAATGCAGAGGATGTAACTGGAGGCGTAATACCCGAGGCCGCAGTCGAAGAGGGTTTAGTGTGAGCTTGAAGCTGATCCCGAACAATAGTGGCAATTTGAGTCTATAGTTATTGCAAGTCAATCGTGCTAAGTGAAGATATATCAGTAGATGAGGACTCCACTGTAGCAGCACGAGGAGCAGTCTATCCCAAAGATGAAGTGGAGGAAGATCTTGGTATCAGATGAGGATAGAGCTGAAAGCAACAAGTCTTCTCATGACTAGTCTTCTCACAATGACTACAAGTAAGGCCATTCCCCTTACCACTACCACGGCCACGATTCCCTGATCCAGGGGTACGGTGGTCAGAGAAATTCGAGTTGGCAACTAAGGCCATCTAATCTGTAGCTGGAGCAGAAAGAATGCCAGGGGCCTGAGTCTGAGGAAGAGGAATACGATGGCGACGCTCATCACTGTCAATAGTTACAAATATCTCAAACAAAGACGGTAAAGGAGTGGTGTTGAGGATCTGTGTGCGCGAAATGCCTCAAATTCTGGACGGAGACTCATAAGAAACTGATAGGTTTGATGTCGAGCAATCTGCTTGACAACATAATCGGCTGCCTCGGAAGACAATTCAGCCATAGACTCATAGTGAGAAAGTTCTTCCCAACGTGATTGAAGGTATCCAAAGTAATCAACTACACTCTGAGTCCCTTGGGTAGCCTGGGCAATGTCTCGATAAAGTTCATAAATTCTCGAGTCATTCCGAGAATGTGCGTATGTCCGAGTAAGCGCAGACCATAAAGATGAAACTGTTTCATGGTACATGAACATGGTATACATGCGCTGCTCCATGGAATTGAACAGCCACCTAAGGATAGTGCAATTGTTGATCTCCCATGATTCAAATTTAGGATCAGTTAGGGGTGGTTTAGTAACAGTCCCAGAGAGCCAACCAAATTTTTCTCTGCTTCCGAGAAAGAGCCGTACAGATCGAGACCAAGACTAGAAGTTCCGACCATCAAGAAGAGCAGTAGTAATACGCTGAGCGGAAGAGGTAGACCCAATGACTGAAGCGGAAGTTGTAATTCCTTGTTCCAAAGACATTATTTGGTTTGAAGGGAGATCTGAAGAAATTGGTACCCACGATGCAATCACAAAGTACAGATAATAGTCCTACTGCCGTTGGCAACCCACACAATAAATCGAAGCAACCCAAATAGCAGAGAAGTGTTCAAACTGCTGTCAAACACTATTACACACTGCTGTCGAGCTCTAGTACAACCAGCTATGTAACGTGAGGCTCAAATAGTGTGTAACTACTGTTGTACTTCTCCACAAGATACAACAGATCTATCGTAGGACCAAAACGGAGGTGCTAGGGCTTTCATATGACCAAAACGAAGCAACTACACCTGTTGCTGAACTAAAACGATAATGTTAGGCTGTTGTAGGACCAAAAAACGATTCAGCTATGACTATCGCTGAACCACATGGTTCAACAGATCTGTATCACTGAACCAAAACAGAGTTGTGAGGGCTGCAGTGACTGTCGCAGGATCAAATCGAGCCAAAACGAAGCTTATCTGAGGCTCTTAGGGCTGTCGCATGGCCAAATCAAGCCAAAACGAAGCAGCAGCTCCTGTCGTTTGGTTGTAGTGGTGTCGTAGGATGTAGCAGGGGCTCTTAAGGCTGTCGCAGAACCAAATCAAGGCTTCTAGGGTTGTCGCAGGTAACGTAGATCCAAAAAACAACCTCGCAAATCCAAAAAACAACACAGCAACTGCTGTTGCAGGATAGATTAGCTGCTCTAGGGTTGTCGCAGTGGCTGTAGCACAAAGAACAACCACTATTGTGACTCAGTTGCAATCGCAACTTCTGTTTCATAGAGATAAACCCTAGGATAGGATAGAAGCATAACACATATATTGCAGCATGTGAAAAGAAAAAAAATTATTGAAATACCCCCGAAGGGGAGAAGGTCGAATGAGATTAACTCTAGGTTTGAGTTTAGTAAGTAAAGAGAAGAAAGAGATGAAGGAGAAAATTCCTTGGCTCTGATACCAAGAAGAATTTGAGAATAAAACGTGTCAAGTCTCTTTGTGAGAGCTTGGCAGGAATTTATAGTAATTACAAAGATCAAATTACAAAAAGGTCCTTATAAGTAAGAATTAAATAAAAGACTAGAAAATAACTATATCAACAAACTAAATTATTTCCAATACTAATTGCTATACTATTCTATTTTACCATTATAACCCTTTATTTTATAAGAGTTCATGTTATATTAAAGTAGTAGAAAATGATATTTTGAAAAACTTAATATATAATTTTCAAACCAATAACTTATTTGGATCTAGGTGGATATAGGGATGGATATGTATCCTACCTGGATCAAGGGACATCAAACTGTATTCGAACCATTTATGATTTTGATCTACTCCAAGGGTCCAAACCCATTAAATTTAGATTTCAGACGACTCAAATTGTGGATAAAATCCGACCATTTTATGCTCTACTGAGCACAAGTGAAGATGTGCTTTTGGAGTATGCTGTGATCGAAGCATACCAATCAAGCTGAGTAGAATGTTGAGCAATCATGAACATGTATGATTGTAAAGATGGATGAATTGCTTGACTAGATAAGCCAAAGTCAGAAAGAGCACATATCAGAAATCTAGAGTCATTAATTCATATGGTTTGGCCTTGTGTAACAGAGACAATACATAGCACCCGTGAGGATTGCTCTGGTGCAGGTTGCAGGTTTTAAAAGTTGAAGAGAAGTCGAAAAGGTATGGATTGAGGTACTGAGAAGAGGTTAGAAGAAACATGCTTTGTCAAAAGATATGTCCTAGATCGAGTGTAATAGTGGACATGACTTATGTGCAGTTGGGATATGCCTGTGTTAGTGGCAATGATCACACCTAGATTAGAAACCAAACCCATAGGTATAGAAGATTTGTTCAAATTGGTCCTATAACCTTGTGCAGGATCTCACAATTGTATATATTATATGTAGGTAAAAGAAAGGAGTGTGGAAAGCAAATGGATCGTTTACTCTTTATGAATAGACGAAAGAATAATGGAAACGGGGGCAGAGAAGCAGAGAATCAGAAGAGCTATGGAAACCAGAGACATCTTTCTGGTTGCTGTCATTGACACCCAGCATCATCTACTGTTGTAGCAATGTAGAAGTGTAGGTGCGTTGAGAGTTTGGGGTAGAGATGTTTCAATGGTTTGAACATTCATGGGAGAGTTCAATCCTTTTAATTCTCGGTCTTCATTCAAGGATACATATCGTAGCAGTAAAACAATAAGTTAAGTTTGATATGAATACAATTTGTAGAAATACTACCACTGACCTAGTATCGAAACCCTGCCTTCACACTCAAACCTAAACAACAACAAAAAAAAAAAAAAAACGAGAAAGGAAAACACTACGTAGAAATCGGCTATTGTTCAACCATTTTGGAAAGAAAATAAAAGAGATTGTGTTAGCCTACCGCCTGACTGATTCAATGACTTCAGTAAGATTCAAGTGGCATTTTTTTTCAGACTTCATGTGATACCAAATTAACAAATTGTTTGATTCTTCGTAGGTTTGTCTGAGTACTCATCATCATATGAGTTTTATGGCTTGGTATGAATATGCCAAGAAATGCCGTGGCTATTGAGAACATTGGACTAAAACTAAATACCGACGTATGGAAGATTGGTAGACGCTTCTACATCTTATTCATTGAGAAATTTTTGCAGATAATATTTAACTATTTACTCCCTATTCTTTGGATTGCATGACCAAATAAATCTATTGTTTTAAGGGCTGCATATACAAGTGGTGCTATCTGTTAATCTTTTAAGGAAAACAATTTCTGTGTCTTACTCATGATGATTTCATCCCTATATGTTCTATTCTGTAATGCTACATTCATTTATTCTCTTTTTCTTCAATATCTGCAACAGAAAGGACTGTTTCGTGGGCCCCAAAGGTCTTTAACGACTCGGGCCTTCTATGGCCTGACAAGTCCTCCTTATAAACTTGTAAGTGACAACTTCATTTTATTTGTACTTTATATAGTTAACAGATTAATCATAAATTATAAATAGTAGAATGCCGAAGAAGTGGTAGGGAGAAACTTACACATATAGACCATGCCAAATTATTTTCAATGATTGCTAGTCTTCATGGATCACAGCCTTTCCTAAGGCCTGTTGATTGCTTCAGATAAGTTATCTTCCACTATAAACAGGCCCAAGAATCATTTCTCAAAATTGCAAATTCTATCTAATAATGTCCTGCCTCTATCTCATCGGACTCCAGCAAATGCAACCCTGTTTGTTGTTGGAAAAGCATATTCAACATCACCTTGCTGTCTTTGAAAATGCTGTGCTAGAACAGTACTTAGATTCCTCAATGAAATAAAACTATACTTCTATGTATTTGGAGTCTCTTGGTACTATCTTGCACGAATGTGGTTGCTGGCCATGATTTTTTTTATAATCTCTGCATTTTTTTTTTTTTTGACTAAGTATAAGCAAAATTTTATCAAAAAGAAAGAGGAGGTCGAGATGAACTCCCAGCTTTACAAGGAACTAAGAGGATGAATTTTAATCTCTACGTTCTTTTTATAGAAATGGAAGTGCTTGCTCATGAGGTATTAAATTTCCATATTTTTCCAAAAATTTCCTGAAACATTTCCTTTCCCCAAATACTGATATCAAAAGGCTCCTACATTTCTTTTCCCAAAAAAATTCCCTTGAAATTTTTATTCATTTCTAGAAATATTCAATGAATAGGGTATTTCCACCTAAAATTTCACGTTGCAATATATAAATACATTATTTCCTCAAAAGTATGTCAAAATTTTGAAATTTTAGGAAATCAAACTTCTCAACTCTATAAAATCCATCCAAACCTATTATTTATTCAGAAGTTAATCCCTGCATGCATTTAGGGTAAAACTTTGAATATATATATATAGATTATAAGTGTAAAATTTTATTAATAAAGAAAAGCAATAGGCCAAGATAGCCCCTTTACAAGGAAAAGAAGAAAAGAACAGACAAAAGAGAAGAAAATACAATAGCCAATCGCATAAAGAAACCAACCCTCAGCTAAGCTAAACACAGCAAAGCGAATCCTACTTTTTTTTTTTTTTTGGATAGATAAATGAAAACAAATACAAGCGGCAGATCGAGATGACCTACCAAAGGGGAAAACAGAAACAAAAAGCAAGAAAAAGAAAAAGAAAAAGAAAAAGAAGCAAACACAGAGCTACGTCTCTAACAGATTACAAATGCAATCCCATCGGACTAGGAAGTCCTCAAAAAAGATCCCTAAATTCCTTAAAGATCTTGTACTAGAAATAAAGAAACCCGATGATCTACAAAAATAAATCTTGACTTGAGAGAAACTTCCCTTCAAATGTTTTAGCATTCCTTTCCTTCCAAAGGCTCCATGAAATCGCAAATGGCGTTAAGCTCCAAAGCATACTCTTGGAAAGACGAAAGCTCTTCCCCAAGAGATCTCTCACCGTACCCACCCGGCATACACCACTCCACACCAAACAAGAAGAATAAATGATCCCAAACCTCCTACTTGAACACAAAATCCTCAAAAAATTCCCCTCAGAAATCTTTGAGCAATTTGCTCCAATAAAATAATAAACCTAAGATGTCCAATGTCACCTTCTGAGGAGTCTTTTCCTTTCCCTGAAACAGAATCTGTTCCTCTTTCCAATGCCCCCCAACAAACTGCAAAGGGAAGGATAGCCACAGGTATCTTTTCCTGTTAATAGAATGTTAATTAAAATTTAAAAAGTTGATAAGATACATTAATTTAACAATGAATAGTCTATACAATGCATAGTGTATCTAAGTGAATTGACTGAGGACTCAAATACTTGTAAAAGGCCTCAATAATGAACAAGAGAAGATTATAAAGGTGGTTGAGTTTTATGAGCATGTAGGAACTGATATTACTGCGTTGTACGATAAATGTAGGTATGTGTAGTTATAGGGTATATATATACATACTATTGTATCTATATTGTCACAATCATTTTTCATGTGTAACAAAACGCTGTGGAGATTCGTTTCCTTACTCTATAGAGTTGTTTCCTGTAGTTTGGTGACTTAAGAGTGTCTTTTCTTAAAGTTTCGACGAAAAAAAATTCTCAGTATTTCCTTCATTTCCAAAATATTTATGTCATTGCCTTGAAAAGTACATTATTCCGTGCTGGGTAAAAAAATTTCCTTGACATCAAACTTTAATACCTCGCTACTTGGCCATAAATGAGGAAATCTAGGGATCATAAAGGCATATTACAACTGGCATAGCTTCCACATTTGGTGCAAGTGCAGGGGTTGGACTTTTCTTTGATGTGTCTAACCTGTGAGATCTCCTATGCAAAAATTGGTCAGAACCCTAACTGTAGCTGTCCAAGCTATCATATTATTATGGATGGTCTAGAAAATATGGGAACCCAAATACAAAAAGAATCCTGTTGATGGGATTTTTTTTGCTAGGCAAGCAAGGAGTTAGTGGTTGACGGTGAAGGTGGGTTCAACAAGGTTTGAACCTAGGTCATGGGATTACCAACTTAAGCTAAGTTGGCACCCTTATACATGGAGTTCGGATTTCTTGTAGGAACCCAAATCCCAATGAAAGTGATCACCCTGCATATGGACCAGTTTTACAGTTATTAATATTTGGTTTTTTTGTCAATGTTTCCATTTGGTTTTTTTGTTATTTATTGACTCCATATCCTAAAAGCATTTTGCCTTGCTCTTGTATATTTTTAGGATGCTTTGGAACCATACATGAGTCAGAGGACTCTCGAAATGCATTGGGGAGAGCATCATCGCAGTTATGTGGAGAATTTGAACAAACAGCTTGAGAACAACCCATTATATGGCTGCACCATGGAGGGCTTGTCAAAGTAACCTACAACAATGGGAACCCTTTACCAGAATTCAACAATGCTGCCCAGGTTGGTTAAAGATATGTTGACTCAATAACAAGGCTAAAATCCTTGGTCTGGTTGTTTCAACTTTTCCAAGTCTACTCTTTGTCAGTGGTGTCTAGTAGTGATATTTTATCTAGATCTTGACTTATTGATATTTATTTTGTTTTTGTTCTATTCATTTCTTTATTATTATTATTATTTTTTTTTGGGGGGGGGGGGGGGGGGGGGCGGGGGGCGGGCCTGCTTTTTTTGTTGGAGTAGAAAACAAACCAGGAAGTTTCATGGCAGTTAAGGCCCTTGATAGACACAAAAAGTCTTGTCCTGCATCAGACACTGGTAGATGCGACCTATTCATCAATCCATACATCGAGTAAGGTGTAAATGAGTGAGAATATGGGTCATCGATAATTCACTGATTTGCAAAGCATGCTACCTATTCAGAACTTTCATCCCTTGGTAGGTATAGCCTATTTCCATACTGCCTTAGCTGGAAAAACAACCATGGCCAAATCTGTCACCTCTCTAGATGATACAACATTGGTTGAAAGATCAAACAGAAGAACTCTGTTTGGGGTATGATTCCATTTGCGTCAATCCTACTCCTACTCCAATAAAAAACAATGGCTTCGATTTCAGAATCATTGATTCTTTCTGAGACGTAAATTCCATGAGGTGTCATTACCTACTCTAATAAAGCATTCACCCACTAGTATCTTCTTTATTGGTAAATGAATGGATTGATGAAGGCAACCCGAATGGGTGTGTTACTACACTAATTTTGTAATGAATACAAATGCCAAAAGAAAATTTGGATTTTTAGCCCATATTGTATTGTAATATATGTTAATTATTATTTCCCTCCACAAACTGTCTTTCAACCACATACTTCTATAGCCACTTCCTTGACAATACATCTTTTCTTTGAAATGCCTAAATTGAAAGCCACATAATTTCACCAGAAAGCGAACGTTATCCAGACCAAGAGAATGGAACTTTGGTGTAATTCAGGTCACACCAATTACTTTCAGAAGTTGTTAAAATTAAGTTGCTTAGGTTTTTTTTTTTTCAAGAAATGGTAAATATGTCAATGATGGTTGGGTAAAGTATTATTGAATAATGAATTTTATTTTCTAAGGAATACTTGTGAGCATGTTCCCTAGTTGTTTGCTTGCTTCTTTATTTGCTCTTTTAGTAGTTTTTTCACTGGATTCTTGTTTCGCGGTTGTTTTTGTTTCAATATTTGCGTTATTGGATAAGCTAACATTACGTGGACTAATGGATTAAGCCTTTAGATTTTAATTGGATGAGGGTCAACTCCTACTGGATATGCTTTCTATTTGTATACCATATTCAACAAGTATACTGCTTAATGTGAACGAGTGGACCCAAAATAGTGTACCACGTGACATTTGGTGGAGGGCCATCCATAGTTTGAGTTCCCTTAGGTTCCTTCTCAGGCATGCCTAACTAATCATAGTGCTCATGGATTTGATTTGAGTATTTCCTAAAGAGTCTCCCAAGATTTTATCATGATGTTATGAATTTATAAATCTCACATGCTCTTTGGGTGTATCCACATCAACATTCTCCCTTTCAGTCAGTATCGGGAGACAAGAATTGCTTTTGTGACTCCTTTTTGTCTTCCAACCATTTTTGTGCTCAATAATAGCATTGAAACACGTCCTTCTTGAGGTTGGAGTCATTTGTAAGTATTACTGTTCCTTACCATAGCTCTCACCCTCAACTTGATCGCCATAAGATCAATGAGATTAACCCTCCCTTCCACTACCTTCATCTAACTTATTTAGACACCAACGAGGGGACTCAGAAGACTCCCAACCCAATGTTCATAGGTGAAATGAAACACCATAAATCTTCTCCCATTTTGATATAACTATGAGCACTAAAGGGTTGTCTTGTTTACACTTGGCCACCATCTTTTAAGAGAGCGAACTGTATTCGGAAAATACAGAGCTCTGTTGGATGTTAACTTTTGTAGAAAAACTGAATTTATTGAGAATTCTTGGATGATCATTACAAATGCCCCAATAGTGGTATTTATAGACCAACTATCCTATTACAAGAATAATCTAGAAATTCAAGAATAATCTAGAATAATAAACCAACTATCCTATTGTAGAAGATTACAGGAATATTCTAGAAAGTCAAAAGTGATCAAGAATAATAAAGAAGAATATCCTATTTTCCTGATTCTTTGAGATCAGATTTCTTGATTCTTCTACACTCCCCCTCAAGTTGGTGTATAGATGTCAATCATGCCCAACTTGCTTATCAGATGTTCAAAGTTAGGTCTAGCAAGCCCCTTAGTCAAGATGTCGGCTGTTTGCTGACTAGAAGGCACAAACGGCAAGCAAACAGTTCCAACTTCAATTTTGTCCTTAATGAAATGTCGATCAATCTCAATGTGCTTCGTCCTATCATGCTGGACAGGATTGTGAGCAATACTTATTGCAGCCTTGCTGTCGTAGTACAGCTTCAGAGGAAGTTCCACAGTCATCTTGAGTTCTTCGAGTATTCTGTATATCCACAATACCTCACAGATCTCTTGAGCCATTGCTCTAAACTCAGTCTCTACGCTACTTCTGGCAACAACATTTTGCTTCTTGCTTCGTCAGGTAACCAAGTTTCCCCACACGAAGGTGCAATACCCTGAAGTAGATCTCCTGTCATTCACTGAACCTGCCTAATCTGCATCAGTAAATACCTCAACACTCCTTTGATTTGTCTTTTTGAAAAACAGACTTTTTCCAGGAGTAGACTTTAAATATCTCAAAATTCGGTAGACCACCTCGAGGTGTTCTTCATAAGGTGCGTACATAAATTGACTAACAACACTGACAGAGTAGGCAATATCTGGTGGAGTATGAGATAAATAGATTAGTTTTTGTTAAATAAGTCTGTAGGGTTATTTTAGTCTTTTCACTTCTTTCTCTTATGTAATACTTATATAGCCTAATTAGGGCTAATCAATCTAATAACTTTTCTCTCCATTGCTTTCAACTTGGTATCAGAGCCTAGGCTCCATCGTCCCCTCCCTCTCTCCCATCCCTTCTTCTTGCTACAACCTCATAGTCCTCTTCCTCCTTAAACCTATCGTCAACAACTCTCGACTTCAATAACTAGCACCCTACTCACATCATGTGATAGGGCCTTGAGATCTTCTTGAAGCCTTATGGCAGCAGTGTAGACACCCTTAATCATATCAGTTGGCTGTTTAGTGGGCTGCGACAACTGCAGTTGGGTGTTTAGTGGGCTACGGCAACAGCAGATGCTGTTTCTTGGGTTGCAGCAACATCAGTTGGCTGTTTAGTGGGCTGCGGCAACAACAGGTGCATGTCTGGTGGGCTGCGGCAACAACAGTTGGCTGGTTATTGAGCTACGGCAACAGCAGATGTTGTTTATTGGGTTGCAGCAACAGCAGTTGATTGGTTCTTTGGTTGCGGCAACAGCAGGTGCTGTTTAGGAGGCTGCAACAACGACATTTGCTAGTTTTTTGTGGCTGTCAGGCCATCGTTAGTGGGGTACAACAACAGGTGTTGTTTAGGAGGCTGCAGCAACTACAGTTGCTAGTTTTTTTGTGGCTGTCAGGCCATCATTAGTGGGGTACATCAACAACAGGTTGCTGTTTGGGAAGTTCTGGGGCACATAACAGCACCTGGACTCCTAGTTGAGGCCTACAACAACGGCAGAACCACTCCTTGGTGTCCTACCATTGATTTGATGGTTGTTTGGGTCACATACAACAGTGTTTAATCATCTTCCACGCCTTTTACGATCGTGTATTGCCACCTTTAGGGTGCTGCGATCAGTTTCTTTTTCAAACTAAAGCACATCTAATCTTTGATGGCTTCCGAGACGTCTTCTTCCTCAATCACTGGTACTAGTAATGGATCGGGTGGTCTTCCTTCTAACTCAATCGATTTTTCAGGTATTCAGATCACTACCGTAAAATTAGATGGTCCTAATTATCTCCTTTGGGCAAGATCAGTTGAAATGTTCATTGGTGGAAAAAGGAAAATCGGTTACCTCACTGGGACAAAAACAACCTGCATAGACTGATAGTTCTTACTCCCATTGGTTTGCTAATGATTCTATGGTCCGTTCTTGGTTGGTTACTTCTATGCAACCACACATTGCAGCTGGTTTTATGTTTTCCTCTACAGCAAAACAGATATAGGATTCCGCAAAGAGTATTTACTCACAACGTCAGAATAATGTCAGGATCTTCAATTTGGAGCGTGAGATTTCTCGTCTTTCCCAAGGAGACTCTTCAGTTACCACTTATATCTCACAGCTACGTGCTCGGTGGGAAGAGCTGACTTTCTATTCCTCATCCTATGCTTGGAAGGACCCCCTTGATGAGACATTATATTCGTCAATTATGGATAAGAATCGGTTTTTCAGTTTCTAGCAGGTCTCCGGGACGAATTTGAGTATGCGCGAGTTCATTTATTGGGTATGGATCCTTTTCCGTCGCTACAGACTGCTTATTCATATGTCTTAGCGGATGAGAGTTGTTGTGCAGCTGTCCTACCTCATTCTTCAGGGGATCATTTTGCTATGCTTACTCGCCTATCTTCTACACAACCCCCCAGTGGGTCTATGCCTACCCGTCAACGACATAAGTGTGATCATTGTGGAAAGTTGGTCATGTGAAGGCTCGATGTTATGCACTTCATGGTCATCCTAATCAGCAACGTAAACAGTCTCAACGATCTTCAGCTCATATAATTTCTCAGTCGACTACTGATTCAGCACCTCTTTCAGTTACTACATCTTCATCAGACTCGGTATCTCTATCCCAAGCTGAGCTTGACAAGTTTAGAAAATTCTTCAATCAGATAGAGACTTCATCTCAGCCGGTTTCTACCTTTGCTCACTCAGGTACCTTTGCGTCTACACACAGTGTTTCCACCACTTCCTCACCATGGATCATTGATTCTGGTGCCTCAGATAACATGACCGGTATGTCCTCCCTATTTCAAACCTATAGTGTTTGCTCTGGTCATCGCAAGGTTCGCCTGGCTGATGGTTCTTTGTCTTCCATAGCTGGTCAAGGTCTTTTACCTGTTACATCCTCTTTATCCTTAACTAACATACTACATGTTCCTCAACTTACTACTAACCTGGCATCCGTTAGTAGTCTTACCAAAAATTTGAACTGCAGTGTAACCTTTTATTCTTCTCATTGTGTCTTTCAGGATCTGGAGTAGAAGAGGACGATTGGCACTGGACGTGAAATGAATGGATTGTATCTCCTGGATGTTCCTGGTTCCCCTAGCACCCATTCTGCTCTTCAGCTTAGTAGTATTAGTAGTCAATCTAATAAGGCTCTTTTAATACGTTGGCATTTACGCTTAGGCCATATTTCTTTTGGATATTTGAAACACATGTTCCCTAATTTATTTATTAATAACAATGTGCTTGATTTTTCTTGTGAAACTTGTCAATTAGCTAAACATGTGCGTTCTTCTTATCCTATTAGTATGAATCCTACTACACCTGCTATGTTTGACTTAATTCATTCTGATGTGTGGGGTCCTTCCCCCGTCATATCCACTCTTGGTTTTCGCTATTTTGTCTTGTTCATTGATGATCACAGTCGTACCACTTGGGTTTATCTTATGAAACACAAGAATGAGGTTTATGGGATTTTCAAGCAATTTCTTGCTATGGTTCAAACCCAATTTGGTCGTACCATCAAGACCTTCCGTTCTGATCATGGTACTAAGTACACTTATAGTGAGGTCTTGAAACTTTGTTTAGAGTCTAGCATTGAACATTAAATGTCCAATGTTAAGACCCCTCAGCAGAACGGCCGATCAGAAAGAAAAAATCGTCATATTCTAGAGTTAGCCCGTGCCATTTCGATTGGCATGAACGTGTCCCAATCCTATTGGGCTGATGCAGTTCTTACTACTGTTTACCTTATTAATCGGACCCCTTCCAGTGTTCTTCAGTTTGTCACACCCCTCTCTAAGCTCTCTCCAAATCGTCCCGTGTTTTCCCTTCCTCCGCGTGTTTTTGGGTGTGTCTATTTTGTTCAAATTCTTGACCAAAATCGTTCTAAACTTGACCCTAAGGCCGTCAAATGTATCTTTCTGGGTTATTCCTCTACCCAGAAAAGATACCGTTGTTACCATCCTCCTTCGACGACGTTTCATTTCTCGCGATGTTTCTTTTTTTGAGCATACTCCTTACTATAATGGGTCCGTTGGCATTCAATCTGAGTGGTTTCCTCTAAATTCACCTGATGATCATTTTCCTTCTTTATTTCCCCTTCCCATGCCTGTTCCTCCCTCTCCACCCCCCGTCAGTTCGTCTTCTCCTCTATTGCAGGTTTACACTCGACGTCCACGTGATACTACCATCACTTCTATGTCCGACCAGCTCGCCTCCTCGCCTCCAGCTCCGCCTCCGTCTGTTCCCTGTGATGATCATCCTATTGCCACTCGTAAGGGTAAGCGCACTTGTACTTATCACATTTCAAATTATATATCTGACTCTGCACTATCACCCTCCTATCGGAGTTTTCTTGCTTCTGTTTCCGATGTTTCTCTTCCTACTACTGTTGCAGATACTATTGCTCATCCTGAGTGGCGCGCAGCTATGATTGATGAGTTGACTGCTCTTGAAAAGACTCAAACTTGGAAAATTGTGCCTCTTCCGTCTGGAAGGAAAGCTGTGGGTTGTCGCTGGGTATTCACGCTTAAGCATAATCCGGATGGTTCCATTGCTCGTTATAAGGCCCGTCTGGTGGCCAAAGGTTATGCTCAGACTTATGGGATTGATTATCAGGAAACTTTTGCTCCGGTTGCCAAGATGACCACCATTCGCGTTCTCCTTTCTGTTGCTGCTATCCGAGGATGGCCTCTTTTTCAGTTAGATGTCAAGAATGCTTTTCTCAATGGTGATCTTCAAGAAGAAGTCTATATGGTCCAACCTCCTGGGTTTCTTTCTTCTGCTTCTCCTGCACATGTTTGTCGTCTTTGCCGGTCTCTTTATGGTCTGAAGCAGTCTCCTCGTGCTTGGTCTGAGCGCTTCACTAAGGCCATGCATCAGTTTGGTTTCCATCAGAGTTCTGCTGATCACACCTTGTTCTTGCGTCACTCCCGAGGCAAAACTGTTGCTCTGATTGTGTATGTGGATGATATTGTTCTTACTGGAGATGATGCCGATAGCCTTACCGAGGTCAAAACTTACTTAGGACGTCAATTTGAGATTAAGGACCTTGGACATCTTCGCTATTTTCTGGGTATTGAGGTTGCCGGATCCCGGTCTGGTATATTTATTTCTCAACGTAAGTATGTTCTTGACTTACTTAGTGCCTCTGGTCAACTTGGATCTCGTCCAGCTGATACTCCTATTGAGCAGAATCACAGGTTGGCTGATTCTGAGGGGGAGTGTGTGTCCAATATTGGCCAATATCAGCGTCTTGTGGGAAAATTAATCTACTTGTCTATGACTCACCCTGACATTGCTTATGCTGTTAGTGTTGTAAGTCAGTTTATGCACTCGCCTCGAACATCTCATCTTGCTGCTGTTTATCGTATTCTTAGATACCTTAAGGGATGTCTTGGTCGAGGTATTTTATTCAACAATCATGGTCATCTTCGCATTGAGGCATGGACAGATGCAGATTATGCTGGTTCAGTGACTGATAGACGGTCTATTTCTGGGTATTGTACTAAAGTTGGTGGTAACTTGGTAACTTGGCGTAGTAAGAAGCAAGATGTGGTTTTTCGGTCAAGTGCTGAGTCAGAATACAAAGCCATGACACTTGGAATATGCGAGTTGTTGTGGCTCAAAATCTTATTAGTTGATTTATGTCTTCCTGTGCCGGTCCCCTTCTTACTATATTGCGATAATAAATCAGCTATTAGCATAGCTGCAAATCCGGTTCAGCATGACAGAACGAAGCACATAGAAGTTGATCGTCATTTCATTAGAGAAAAGATAGTTTCTGGACAGATTTGTACTCCCTTTGTCCCTACCTCTCAACAACTTACTGATGTTCTTACTAAAGGTGTTAGTAAAACCTCCTTTGAAGATGTCTTGTCCAAGTTGGGCATTGTTGATATCCACGCACCAACTTGAGGGGGAGTGTTAAATAAGTCTGTAGGGTTATTTTAGTCTTTTCACTTCTTTCTCTTATGTAATACTTATATAGCCTAATTAGGGCTAATCAATCTAATAACTTTTCTCTCCATTGCTTTCAACTGTTTTCCAACCAATCTCTGGTATCTACTAGTATCAACAGGAACACTTCCCTCTTTCCAAAGCTTTACATTGGGATCCATAGGAGTCTCAGTCGGTTTACAACCACTCAACCAGGTTTCCTTCAAAAGATCTAGAATATACTTTTGTTGAGAGACAACGATTCCTTTCCTTGAACGAGCAACTTCCATGCCAAGGAAATATCTTACCGCTCCCAAATCCTTGATCTCGAATTCTAATGCAAGGCTCTTCT
Source organism: Akebia trifoliata (assembly GCF_017979445.1). Taxonomy (NCBI): domain Eukaryota; kingdom Viridiplantae; phylum Streptophyta; class Magnoliopsida; order Ranunculales; family Lardizabalaceae; genus Akebia; species Akebia trifoliata. The sequence continues at coordinate 30,680,091 of NC_141377.1, forward strand.
TTAGTCTCTCTATTTCGATCACATCATCACCCGTGAGAATAATATCATCAACATAAACTATTAGCACAACAACCTTTCCTTCATGAGAGAACTTGAAAAATAAGGTATGATCAGCTTGTCCTTGAGAATATCCTTGTTTTCTGATAGACTGTGTGAACTTCTCAAACCAAGCCCTTGGAGACTGTTTGAGACCATACAGGGACTTTTTTAATTTGCATACTCTTGAGCCAAACTTTTCCTCAAAGCCCGACGGACTATCCATGTACACTTCTTCCTCTAAATCACCATTGAGGAAGGCATTCTTCACATCTAGTTGTTGCAAGGGCCAGTCCAGATTAGCAGCAATAAATAAAAGTACTCTCACTGTGTTTAATTTTGCAACAGGAGCAAAAGTTTTAGAATAATCAATGCCATATGTCTGGGTGAATCCCTTTGCCACCAACCTAGCCTTGTATCTTTCCACTGAACCATCAGAGTTGTACTTCACAGTGAAGACTCATTTACAACCCACAGTGGTCTTCCCAGCTGGCAATGCCTCAACACTCCAAGTATTGTTCTTCTCAAGAGCTCTCATCTCTTCAAGTACTGCTTCCTTCCACTTTGGAACCTTTAGAGCCTCCTGTACACTATTAGGAATTTCTACACTGGACAATTGAGAGGTAAAAGCAACAAGAGATGAAGACAATTTCGAGTATGACACAAATTTAACAGTGGATGACTAGAATAAGATCTAACCCTTTTACGAAGAGTTATAGGAATGTCTAAATCAGAAGGCTTAGACTGACTGTTAGGAAGAGAGAGAATTACCTGTAACAGACTCAGATTGTTGATTCATCCTTGGTTTCAGAATCATGGCTGTGCTGTAGAGTCAATTCGTCTTTCCTTTTCTTATGATTCTTCTTCAAGTAAATAATCCCTTTCCAAGTTCGGTCACCTTCCTTGAATCTATTATCATGTTGTGACATTATAGTAGGCTGTTCCCTATTTTTGATTTCCAAAAATTGTTGTTCAAAATTCTATTTTTAGATTGTTTTTCAAATGTAGGCCTAGACTCAAGGGAAACATCACTTCATAATAGGAGGAGTTTCAAGGAACAAATCTTGGCCATTTACTATAGGTGCAGAGATACTAGACTCAAGACTCTTGCGAGAGAAACACATCATCTGAGAGAAAAACATTGCTCGAGTTAAATGAATCTTCTTTAAAAATTTCCCCCTGAAGATGAATATCCTTAAAATATGGTTATTTTTAAAAAAATATAACATCCATTGTGACAAAACATTTTTTCGATATCGGGTCAAAACATTTATAACCTTTCTGAGTTGGGGAGTAACCAATGAAGACACATTTTATAACTCTGGGCTCAAGTTTTCCAATTTTTCGATGTTCATGAACAAAAACCGTACAACCAAATATTTTTAGAGGTAGATCAACAGAAAGTCTAGCAGTTGGAAAACAATTTGTGAAAACTTGGAAAGGAGTTCGAAATTGTAAAACTTTGGAGGGCATTCTGTTTATTAAGTACGCAGCAGTTAAAATAGCTCTCCCCACAGATACTTGGGAACTTTAGTTGCAAAAAGTAACGCGCAAGCCACCTCCAATAGATGTTTATTTTTTCTTTCTGCAACACCATTCTGTTGGGGTGTATCGATGCAAGAACTGTGATGAATTATTCCTTTTTCAAGAAAAAAATTTCCCCAGGTCATGTTAAAATACTCTTTCCCATTATCACTCCTGAAAACTTGTATGTTAGTTTGAAATTGAGTCTGCACCATATTGTAAAAATTTTAAAAACTCGTTCAGCCTCTGATTTTTCTTTCAATAAATACACCCAGCAGAGTCGAGTATGATCATCCGTAAATGTGATGAACCATCTCTTGTTAGAAGGTGTACTGATTTATTAAGACCCCAAACATCACTATGAATAATAGTGAAAGGTTTTGATGGTTTATATGGTTGTGAAGGAAAAGATGTACGGTGGTGTTTTGCAAATTCGCATATTTCACAATGAAACATAGATGGATCTTTATTGCCAAACAACTTAGGAAACAAATGTTTTAAATATTTGAAACTTGGATGTCCTAATCTTAAATGCTATAACATAATATTATTATTGGAAACAGAAATAGATTCAAAGCAGGAACTTATTTGTTGAGATTGTCGCCTCGATTCAGATTCATCATCAAGGAAGTAGAGTCCTCCACTCTGTTTAGCACTGCCAATCATCCTCCCCAAGGTCAAATCCTGGAACATACAATGAATTGGGAAAAAATTAGTTTGACAGTTTTGATCACAGGCTAGCTTACTGACAGACAAAAGATTACAAGAAAGTTTGGGAACGTGAAGAACATCGTGAAGAGTGAGTGATAGAGATACTATAATAGAACATTTTCCTGCAATGGCTGAAAGAAGGGCCATTTGCAATCTTAATTTTCTGATTACCTGCACAAGGATTATACGAAGAAAAAAGATTTGACAACCCCGTTATATGATCGGTTGCACCTGAATCGATGATCCAGGTGCGATTAGGGTTGACACCAATGAGAGTTGTTTTCAGGTAATTACCTTTTTGAGCCAAAGAACAAGAATGATTTTTCTGAGACTCGAGAAACTTGTACAGTTGGTTTGTCTATCTGATCCTTGGTGAAAGGAAACGAACTTGAAGAAGACTGCTGCTCTTGATCCGAGATACTAGCTAGAAGTACACGCCCCTCTCCACCAGACTTTTTCTTCCAGTTTTGAGGCTTGCCATGAATTTTCCAGCAGGTTTCCCGTGTGTGCCACAGACGTTTGCAGTGATCTCACCAAGGCCATTCAGAATGCTTACCATCCTTCTTCACCTCCTCCTGAAAACCCGAGTTGCAAGGGCAGAACTTTCTACTTCAAAGTTAGTAGTACTAGGAACCGATTTGTTGTTAAGCATCACACTCTGCCGTGTTTCTTCTCTCCGAACATCTGAGAAGGCCTCACAAATTGTTAGCAGAGGAGTTTTCCTTAACATTCGGCCCCACACCTCGTCTAACTCTTTGTTAAGTCCTGCCAAGAACATAAATACACGATCATTCTCCTGTCGTTTCATGAATTAGACATTATCATTCGCGCACTCCCAGACATCATCATAACAGAGGTCTAACTCCTGCCACAATGTCATCACTCGTTGTAGTAGGAGGTTAAATCTCGGTCACCCTGTTTCACGTGCCAAAGTTTGGATTTTAAACCAAAAATCTACGAAGAATTTTCTAGATCGGAATACGTATCCCTGACTGCTTCCTAAACATCTTTGGCCGTTGGCAGGAATATGAAGGGCTTGCCAATTGTGGGTTCCATTGAGTTCACCAACCATGCAATAATAAAAAAAAATTCTGATTTCCAGGTCTTGAGAGTCGAATCTACGTCTGCAGGTTTTGTCACTTCTCCTGTCAGATATCCAAACTTCCCCTTGCCTTCCAAAATCAAACGAACGATTTGCGACCATTCCGTGTAGTTTTTTCCATTTAGACTGTGGATATTCAATTGGAACGAATTTGGGGACCCTTACGAACCACTGAATGAGATGGAGGAGTTCAGGTTCGAACTTGCAGTGCTTTCCCCTGACGCCGCTGAGTCCTTGCTGGTCGCACTGGTTAAATTCGTCTTCTACGGATTTTGGCCCGCCATAGGTAATCCCTAGATCAAAACCTAATGCTCTGATATCATGTAGAAAGATTGAATTTATTGAGAATTCTTGGATGATCATTACAAATGCCCCAATAGTGGTATTTATAGACTAATTATCCTGTTACAAGAATAATCTAGAAATTCAAGAATAATCTAGAATAATAAACCAACTATCCTATTGTAGAAGATTACAGGAATATTCTAGAAAAGTCAAGAGTGATCAAGAAGAATATCCTATTTTCCTGATTCTATGAGATCAGATTTCTTGATTCTCCTACAACTTTTTCAGATCATATTCAGATTTCGAGAAGAACTTAGTGCTTCCATACTTGAAGAGATGGGAATAATACAAGAAGAAGATCGAATGCTTGCATCGCCAGCCAAACAATCAGTTGCCATCCTCCCCGAGGAGGATCTTATTTCACAAACTATTGCCAATGACAAGGAGCTGAAGCAACTAAAAGGACTAAGATAGCTTCGTCTGATTTTACTATGACTTCTGGAATTCAAGATACAACCCATCAAGATTTGGGGTTGTGTTCTTCTCAACATGGTTTAAAACCTTGTAACTAGTAGAAGAAGGTTGTCTGGTTTGGGCCTCCATTAATCAGAATGTCCACTGATTCTACCACCACTAACCATCCTTTTTAGATGACATTAATACTCAAAAGGATACAAGGCTTCCATGTGTACTATGTGGGGTTGCATGTTTGACCCCAACATATGAAGCCTACATAGGGCACTTGCTTTGTCAGTCAACAAGATCAGAGCAACCCTTTACAAAAAGGATAGGGAAACCCCATCGTGGGTAGTTCATTGAGTGAGAGCCTCAGCACTTGACGAGTCTGTTAACATTGCAAGCCCCTTAATGCAAAGGATGCCTACAATCATATGTGGCACCTTTGGATCGCTATTCTTGTGGGCTTGTCTTTAGTGGGGAGTGCAAGTGGACTTCTAAATTTTGCCGAGGGAAGGACTGTATTCCATGTCTTGCTACCTTGGTAGAGGTATCTAACTGTTAGAACACAAGAACTAGAGTTTCCCCAACTCCTCTTTTCTATTTAAGGACCCCTTCATTCCAAATGGGATGAGGAGTCATGATGGTGACACTTGGATAATCCATTCATCTCAATGAGTAAGTTCTTTGTCTCCCAAAGCCTTTCCTCTTAACTCTCTTAACACTTGACTGGAACTAAATGTCCAATTAGTAGGTTAGGCACAAACCTGAATCGTGGACTACCTCTCAACTGCGGATTATTGCAAACTGTAGCTATTTGAAGAAGTTCAAGGCCTTGGGGGAGAAGAATTGTCAATTCTCATAATGAGAGCTTGACAACTTTTTATATATAATTAATAAACGAGTGAATAGACGTAACACCCTTACATGGAAATAATAGAAGATAAAAAGATAAAAAATAGAAAAGCATAAACATAAACATTATTTCCAATACTCTCCCTCAAGCTGGGGAAAATATATCAACTAAGTCCAGTTTGACAAGATGAGAGTTAGTGATAGAAGGACCAACAGACTTCATAAATATATCGGCAAGCTGATCTGAAGAAGTTACAAAGACTGTTTGAAGAGTACCAGTTCGAATTTTCTCCCTGAGAAAGTGAATATCAACTTCTTAATGCTTGGTCCTCTCATGAAGAACTGAGTCAAAGGCAAGCATGATGGTAGATTTGTTATCACAAAATAAAGTAGAAGAGCCAGAGATAGGAAATCTCAGCTTCGTCAGTAAAGATCTAAACCAAATAAGCTCACAAGTGCCAAGGGCCATAGTCTGATACTTAGCTTCAGCAGAAGAATGGGAAATTACATTCTGTTTCTTACTTTTCCATGAGATCAAGTTACTATCATAGAAAATACAGAAACCAGAGGTAGATCTCTTATCTGTAAGAGAACCAGCATAATCAACATTAGTGAAACATGATAACTATGGTTGAGCAATAGACGAGTAGAAAAGCCCAAGATCAAGACGAGACTTAAAATAACGAAGAATATGATAAGCAACATCAAGATGAGAGGAGTCAGGAGCATGCATGAACTGATTGACTACACTAACCACAAAGGTCAAATCCGGTCTAGTGTTGGTCAGATAAATCGGTCGACCAACGAGTCTCTGATAAGAAGAATGATCAGATAAAAGATCACCAGATTCGGCATGAAGATGATGATTTTGATCCATAGGGAATGAGGTAGGACGACAACCAAGCATCCCAGTGTCTTGAAAAAGATCTAAAGTGTATTTGCGCTGAGATAACGAAATACCACGACGTGAGCGGGTCACTTCTATCCTCAAGAAGTACTTGAGGGGACCCTAGTCTTTAACCTCAAAAGCACGACCCAATAGCCTTTTTACTTTGTCATTCCATTGTGCATCATCTCCAGTCACAATGTCATCCACATTAACCAAACCAATGATGCAACGACCATCCACTCCTCAACAAATAACCTCAGAGAAACATTGAAACCAAGCTCGCGAGGACTATTTCAGACCATAAAGGCAGCAGAACTGCTCCGAATACTCCCTTTAAAGACGAAACTTAAGAGGGGGGTCCATGTAAATGACCTCAGTCAGATCACCATTCAGAAATGCATTCTTCGCATTGAGTTGGTCAAGGGGTCACGAGTGACATGCAACTAAAGAGATTAGGAGGCAAACAATGGAGATGAGGGGTCTTGTCCTGAACAAAATAAGCGCACTCAAAGACTCTAAGAGTAATGGGAAAAGAATGCTATCAGGTCGAAGAACATGAAGAGGCACCTGTCCCCCTAAGGTGCGATTTGGAACGCGATTAAAGAGAAAAGCCGCAGTGAGGATTGCCATATTCCAATATAACTTGGGAACATGCATCCCTCGAATAAGACAACAAACAATGTTCATGAGGTGGCGGTGTTTGCGTTCTACCTCTCCCCATTTTGTTCAAGAGTATGAGGACAAGTCAATTGATGAAGCATACTGTGTTCATGGAGATGGGATCAAATCCCATTAGAAATATATTCCTCCTCATTATCATACCTTAGAGATATAACAATGACGTTATACTGAGTCTTAATTATTTAAGAAAATTAACAAAAATAGGAAGTACCTTAGAACGAAAATGCATTAAATAAATCCAAGTACAACGATAATAGTCGTCAATAAATGTAACATAATATTTATGACCATTAAAAACAGTAATAAGGGAAGGCCCCTACACATCAGAATGAATTAAATCTAAATCAATGCATACGATGAATATAAGAAGTACGTGTGTTTAGAATGCTCATACGCAAAGCACTAAAACTTGTGTCTACTACAAGAAGTTTTTTAAATAGGAAATAAAAAACATAAGTGCTAAAAATTATCATGTCCTAAGTGAGCATACCATAAATATAAAGTCTGAGAAGAAAAAGTATGGTTGCCAGAGAGGGGAAGCACAGAAGTTGGAACAACAGTTGGTTGAGATCCAAACAGATACAATCCATCCTTCATATCCCTTGCCAAAAATCCTCTAAGTCAGGTCCTGAAAAATACAGTTAGTAGGAAAAAATGTTACATAACAATTTAGAGATTTGATAATACTACTCACAGACAAAATGTTAAGAGATAGATTCGGAACATGAAGAATAGATTCAAGAGAAAAGTCAGAAGATAAGGGGATGGTACCCTTGTTTTTGATAGGAGTAAGAGACCCATCAGTAAGGCGAACCTCCTTATGAGTAGTAGGAAAAAATAGAAGTAAAATGACTAGACTCACCGGTCATGTGATGAGAGGTACCAAAATCAATTACCCAAGTCAGAAGAGCGGAATTAGATTGAGTGATATGAAATACAGAAGATGTACTTGGGGGTGTGGTAACTGAGGTCATAGTCGAAGATTAATGAATATGAGCATGAATCTGATCCCGTACAATAGTGGCAAACTGAGTCTGAAGTTATTGCAAATCAATAGTGCTAAGAGCAGATATAGGATCAGTAAGAGGAACTAGTGATGACTCTACAATGGCAGCACGAGGAGAAGAATGCTCCAAAGTAGAAATGGTAGGAGATCGCAACAGATGGGGATAGTGCTAAAAACATTAGGCCTTCTCATGGCCAGTCTTCCCACAATGACTGTAAGTAAGACTACTTTCTTTACCATGACCACGACCACGACTCCCAAATCCCTGGGCACGAGAGTTAGAAAAACCTGAATTGACTGCTAAAACCATCTGATCTATAGTTGGTGCAGAAAGAATACCAGGGGCCTGAGTCTGAGATGGTACTACACGACGACGGCGTTCATTACTATCAATAGTTGCAAAAGCCTCAAATGAGGAAGGCAAATGAGAGGTGTTAAGGATCTGGGTCCGTAGTGCCTCAAACTCAGATTGTAGGCCCATGAGAAACTGATATGTTTGATGTCGAGAAATCCTTTTAACTACATACACTATTGATAGTTGCAAAGGCCTTAAATGAGGTGTTAAGGATCTGGGTCCATAGTCTCTCAAACTCAGATCGTAGGCCCATGAGAAATTGGTATGTCTAATGTCAAGAAATCCTCTTAACCACATACCCGGTTGCTTCTACAAACAACTCAGCCATAGACTCATAATGAGAGAGGTTCTCCCAACGAGATTGAAAAAACTAAAATAATCAGCTACAATCTGAGTACCTTGAGTAGCCTGTGCAATGTCATGATATAGCTCATAAATCCTCAAATCATTTCGAGCATGCACATATGTCTGAGTGAGAGCGAACCACAATAAGGAGACCGTCTCATGATACATAAACATGATGTAGATGCGTTGTTCCATGGAATTAAACAACCACCCAAGAAGGGTGCAATTGTCGATCTCCCATTGTTCAAATTTGGGATTGGTGATGGGTGGCTTAGTAACGGTGGCCAAAAGCCATCCGAATTTACCTTGACTACCCAAATAGAGTCTCACAGAGCGAGACCATGACTGAAAATTCCGACCATCTAATAAGGCATTGGTAATATGTTGGGCTGAGGAATTTTCCCCAAGAATAGTATTAAATTCCTTGTTCTCTTGGTTCGATGTCATATCGCATGAAGAACAAGAGGAGTTTCAAGAGCAAGGCAATAAGATGGAAATTTTGGCTTGAAGGGAGTTCTCTAGCAACCTCAAACCAATGTGTGATCACCCACCAAAAAAAAAAAAAAAAAACAATAACAAAAGGTGGTGGTGGTGAAACTGTCACATAGCCCAGCCACACCAAAAACAGCAAGAGCAAGAGAAGATTGGGGGTGGTGAACCTCTATCACATAGCCCAGCCAAAAACAAGCAAACTATCAGAGGGCTTTAAACCTTATCGTAGGGCAGCAAGGAGGCACAAGGATGCACAAAAATTCCATCGCAGGGCAGTAGGGAACCCACACAACATGTGTAAATCTGCAGTGATTCACCCAACAACCTCACACAGCAGCAACCTCAATTATATCGCAGATCAGCCAGCATGTGTAAATTTACAATAATGCACCCAACAACCCACAGAATAACCTCACACAACAGCAGCCTCATGACAGCAAACCCTAATCGCAGGGCAATCCAGCCAGCAACATGGATCAAATCGAACAAGGAACTGCACTAGTGCATTGTATTGCATGGTGCAATTAGGGTAAAAGGAGAGAAGAACCCCCTAAGGGGAGACCCTTCAACGAAGACTCCTTGCTTAGGTTTGGTCCTTAAGAGTCAGATGGGTTGTTGGGACGATAGTAGAAGAGAGGGAGGTGTTGACTATGTAACTCCAAGAGGTCTAGGAGTCGAAGGAGAGACACAATCGATGGATTCCCTATAGGCTTTGATACCAAGAAGAATTGGAGAATAATTGTCAATTCTCATAATGAGAGCTTGATATATATATATATATTAATAAATGAGCGAATAGACGTAAACGCCCTTATATAGAAATAATAGAAGATAAAAAGATAAAAACCAGAAAAACATAAACATTATTTCCAATAAGGGGATCAAATTTGGTGTCAAGAAAGCATCTCTCCTGCAAGCTCACTCTTTACTCCCATTGCGACAAGGATAATTACCCTATCTCCATAATGCAACTTTCAACAATTGAGAGGATTTTTTATTTCTAGGTAAATCTTGCCATTCTTGTATGTCCACTATTCAGAGCATATGATTCTATCAAATCTTACGATTTGGATAAAAAAAGTTGGGCATGGGCATGCTTACATGTGGAGAAAATTATTCCCGTGGTTGTATTTTTTATTCCTTAAACTAAAAATTACAAAAAACAAAAGTTGGTGTTTTTACTAATTATTTAACATCTCCTAACGTGGATTGCATGAAATTCTTGTCAATGCACATAATTTGAAAGACTGAGAATTATGACTGCCTTGATTGCTATGAAAATTGGTCTATCATTATTTGCAAGTGCTAGGACAAAACTTTGTTATTATCATGATAAATTATGATGCACTTTTGAATGTGTGTAATTAGTTTTTTGGATATAATTTCATTTTTTTAAACTCATAAAGAGAAATCTTTAAGAATCTTACGAGCGAATGGTTTGAATCCTAAGCTGATTTGAATCCTACTCCTTATAAATTTAAAATCTGTTTGATTGTGAAAACATTGATAACCAAAAAATTGAAGCAAATTGGCATCTCTAACCATCAGTTCAATGGTTATTTTGTGGATTGTTGCCCATATTACTCTAATATCCATATAGATGCCTTTATATGATCTACTAGGACTTTCTTTTGTATTTGTTCGTGATGGTCCCTCAAAGAGGTGGACTACTACTAAAATGTGCCAGTGAGTTTGTAGGTCACATGTAGGGTCATTGATCCATTTGTTGTTTCCGCTACAAAGATTCCAATTATTCTTCCAACTAGTCCAAAACTCTAACCAAAAGAATTCGTAGAAGTCCTCATGAGGGGGTACATGATTATAACTTATCAGATTTGAACCTATTGTTTGCAGGTATGGAACCATGACTTCTTTTGGGAATCCATGCAGCCTGGGGGTGCTAAAATTCCTGGAGAAGGTGTTATTCAGCAGATTGAAAAGGATTTTGGTTCCTTCACTAATTTCAGGGAAAAATTTGTTGAAGCTGCCCTTACACTATTCGGTTCTGGCTGGATTTGGCTCGTTTGTGAGTGCTTTTTGGTCAAATATACTTTCCGAGCTTCTTGAACTAGATAGACTTTCTACTTAGCATCCGCTACACACACCACCACCCAAAGAAAAAAGAGCTTCTATTGCCTCACCAACTTTTATTAATGCCACCCAAGATGTGTGCTAATTCTTTGGTGATTTACATGTGAATTGGGGTGGTGTTACAAAAGTTGGTGTGGCAATAGAATCTCTCTAAAAAAAAAAAAAAATCTATTCTAATTCATTACATCCATTTTTTCCCAAGCATCTGGGGGAAACCTATTTTTGTTTCAGAGGCTATATCCTGTAAAAAATTCAGGTTTTCCCATCTGCTAAATATTAATTGTATTCACATCTGTTTTGTACCATCGATAATAAAAATGGACTCTTTGCGGTGTTTATTGTGTTTGGACACTCTGTGTCCCAAAGAACAAATGATGATACCCTTAAGGGCACCTTCATAACCATCCATTAGATTACCTGAATTGACAATAATGCCATGAGATGTTGCAACCAACCAACCAGCCAACGAGGGGTTGGTGAGTTGGCCAGGATCATTCCTCAGGAAGCAGAGGTCTTGAGTTCAAATCACTTCACCCCTTGTTGGCCACCATCCTGGTGCTTTAAAAGCCCAGTTACACAAGGCATGTGCTATGCTGGAAGGGGTGACAGGCTTGTCCATGAGATTAGTCGGACTAAGTCTGGATACACATGTATCAAAAAAGGGTTGTTTCAACCAACCATATCCGTCTAGGTACCTCTTATTTCCTCTTTTAAAATAGTTTTGTTTTCGTTCAAAATTTCAAAATGCCATAACTTCTTAATAGCTTATTAAGATGTCTGCATCCTAGTCATAAAAGTAAAACCGACTTCTTTCTTTAATCTCTCTCTGTCTCTCTCTCTCTCTCTTCCCCCCCCTCTTTTTTTTTGGAGGGTAGAAAACAAGGGATAGGTTGGATTTATCAGGTTGGTCCTCGAGTCCGACTTCAAAATTTTGGAGGAACCCTCCTCGTAACATGAAACGTGGCTTTTTGTGTTTATTTCAAGTCCCTACTTTTGGGTTAATAGTTGGGATATCTCCTTTGAGATACCACATGTGATCAAAAGGAGAGGGTTCTACCAAAATTTTGAAGTGGGATGGGTGCTTCAAAATTTTTTCCATTGGTCCTCTAGCCAGTGTAAAATTTATACCCAAAACCCATGACTTTTCAAATTATTTAACAATGGCATTTAGAAGAATTTGGATTTTTTTTATGAGACAACCTCCATTGGGTAGTCAATGGAATGGCCTACCACGACTACAGACACATACGACACATATTCAAGAGGGTGAGACTTACTATTTTACTTGAATGATCCTGATCATCTGTTGTATAAACTATACCTTTGTCCTGTATTTCATGACCATCCAAAACTCTGATGGGTGAGACTTACTATGCTTTAACTGTTCATGTTGTGGTTGCTTCAGTGAAGACAAGAGAGAAAAGGCTTGCAGTGGTTAAAACATCAAATGCCTTTAATCCACTCGTCTGGGATGATATCGTACGTCAATTTTTAAAACTCATTTGATCCATTCTGTTAATTCCCTCATAAAGATGTATTAACCACTTTTTGTTTGCAGCCCATCATCGGTCTGGATATGTGGGAGGTAAGGTGTTTTTTTTTTTCCTTTTATTAAAAATATGTTTATATATTGTAAATGCTAACATTTCCTCTCTTTTTTCTATCTTGTAGCATGCTTATTATCTAGATTACAAGGTATGCAAATATTTTTCCATATTTATTTTCCATCCAAATATTTTATGTCATCCAAAGTAATTAATACTGCATGATAGTCAGTAACTAGATAGTGTGGGAACTGAGAAGCTGTCTTCTATACCATCTCCAGGGGGTTTGGGACACTTCATTTGATGTGGTTCCCCCTGAGGTGATACTTTTTCTCATTTGGTTGAACCTAACCATCTAATCTAATTTTCATAGTTTGGACAATGAGAAAATAATTCGAAAACAGTTTCAGAGAAAACTAAAAGAACCTAGAGATTTAGATTGGATGATTGTGTTCATGCAATTGAATCAATTTTCATCTAGATCATCTTGTCTGAACCCATCAAATGGTGGGTCCTAACTGTCCAGATGTTTGTCATGTGTATGGTGGAGTGGTAATGACAACATCTAATGATGGTTTTTACTAATGAACCATGAGATCATTTATGGTTTTCAAGTTCAAATCTGTCCGTAAAGCAGTGAAAATATATGTCTGTCTTTATTTTTATTTTTTTTATGTTGGGTACATTCGAAAGTTTTTTATTGGTTGGAATTTTATGAGCAGAACGACAAAGGGCAATATGTGAACGCATTCATGAACCATCTCGTGTCATGGCATACAGTAACGGCACGCATGGCCCGTGCAGAGGCATTTGTGAATTTCGGGGAGCCAAAAGTTCCTGTCGCCTGAGATGCTTTGTATATACTTTTTTTTTTCTTCATTTTTTATTAGAAGGGGTGTAATGTAGTTTGACTTAATCCTAATCATGTTAAAACTTGCTAATTTAAATTAGAGAAAAAACATTTTTGTTGTTGTTTAGGGATTAGACGAGAAACTCTTACCTGTATTTAAGCTTTTGATGATACTAATTTTTGTAATAGTAAAGATCTAGGATTTTTCGCTTCCGAAGCCCAGTTGGTCTGATCGAACAAACAAACATATGCATAGGACGACTGCTATTCTATTAAATCATCTTATTTCCCTAGAGATTGAATTTATCTTGCCAACTTTATTTATTCCTACAAGATGCCATGAATCAGTGCTTTCACTTAGGCCTAACTCTCTGGTTTTGGGATAGCTTTTTCCTACTCAAAGCTGATTATATTGTCAAATTGGATAGTATATACTAACACACCATTTTTTTTTTAAGTAATGATTTTCTAACTAGAAAGTCTTCACTCAGTCAATACTTGGCTGGCGTGTCATGGACATGGAACCATAGATCTGTTTTCTCAGGATACACAAATGAATATTTCCATAAAAGATGCACATTTGTGTATCCCGAGGAACAGATCTATGGTTCAGTATCCATAACATGTCAGACGAGGATTGACCGAGTGAAGACTTTCTTGTTAGAATATCAGCACTTTTTTTTGTTTTTAAACTTAATAATTTTTACTATATTTGAATTATGTCATACATTAGGATCAACTACTTGTAGATCATAAGTTGCCTGTTGCACAACTTAAAAAGTAGTCTCTTTTTTTTTTTTTTTCATAAAAACATTCCTAACTTAATTCTACTACACCTAACAAGAGGGGTCTTTGTGATCTCTTCAAGCAAGTTATCAAGTGCAATTGGTACTTAGGTGTAAATCCTTTAAAAGTAATGAACCATATAATTTTTATTTAAAGGAAGTTTTTAAACAGAAGAATAGAGCTCCAACTTGGGTGGGCCTAACCCGAATCCATTGGGTTCAACCTGACATTGGATCAAGTTTGGACACAATTAACTAGGGTTTGGTGCTGGGTGGGAGAACAAAAGTACATTTCAATCTTTAGCTAATCATCCTCATTTTTTCTTATCATTTGCTTATAAATATAATTTCATGTAATATGAACTTTGAAATATATTTTTTATGACAAATAATTATAAATTATAAATTTTTTTTACATACCACTTTAATTATATAAGTCATTATCATTGCTAAATCATCTAATATTATTGAGGAATGAGCCAACCTGACATGGGTTGGGATTGAGTTGAGTGTTTCATGCTCGAGGTCGGGTTGGGTGTGGGCACAGGTTGGTGATTCTCAAGTGTCGGTCGGGTGCAGACCTGACCCCTTTTCCATAAAAGCCATGACCCTCTAGTGTCACCCATTTGAGTGATACAATGTAGAAGCTGAGAACCACATAATTGAAGAAGAGTTGGGGGGTGTGATAAGGTTGAGGACTTGAGGTGTTACGAGGCGTGGACATTAGAAAAATAGAATAGCTAGCCACACACCATATGCCATAGGTATTGAAAAACCAACATACAAATAAATATAAAATGTATAAAAAATAAAATAAAAAAATAGAAAAGATTTTATTTTAAATATATAAAAAGGGTCTCTTAGTCTATGATCCTAAATTTAAAATATAAATAAAAGATATCATTACATTGGAATAGGAATAGAAAGAGAAAAAATAATTATTAATGAGAACGGCGTGAAGATCTGATAAAATCTTCAAGGGCTTGAATTTGTTCCTTTGAAGGGGGAGTCTGGTTGTTCTTAATGGATCTGTGGACGTCGTATGTCGTTGAAGCCAAGAAGAGAAGCCTGACAAGAATTAAGAGACAATTTTCGTTATTTTATTTTATTTTATTAAAAAAAAAAAAAAAAAAAGAGAGAAAGAGAGATAAAGTTAGGGTTACCCAGATGCTGCAAGCAATATCTGTCTTGGAAATATGTATTTGCCGAATAGCTTCATCTCTCTGCTATTTCTGTAGTTGGAGGGAGATGAGTGATTACGTATCATGAATTTTCTCTTTCTTATATACGTGGCAACTCAAGGGACAAGCTCTAAGGTGTTGATCAAATGGGATTTTTTTTTTTATGAGAGTGGCATTATTTGCACACACCTAAAATGCTCAACGTACCCACTTATTTTCTCTGCAACCACTCAAGAGGCTACCTCACCCTCTCTCTCTCTCTCTCTCTCTCTCTCATTCTTGTTCTTCTTCGTTACATCCAGAAAGGTTTCAATAAGAGTTTGGATATTTGATTTTGCTTGTTTGTTTCACCCTAACACCTCAAAATAAAATTGAATCAAAACCATTCATATAAGAAACTTTGTGAGTGGAATTTTTGATTCGGTATGTAAATACCGAATCATTTTTGCGATGTTCAGTATGTACCTACTGATCTTAAATATTGAGATTCAGTATGGCACGTTATAGAATTGGATG
This sequence comes from Akebia trifoliata, assembly GCF_017979445.1. Taxonomy (NCBI): domain Eukaryota; kingdom Viridiplantae; phylum Streptophyta; class Magnoliopsida; order Ranunculales; family Lardizabalaceae; genus Akebia; species Akebia trifoliata. The sequence goes on from NC_141377.1 coordinate 30,695,795, forward strand.
CAATTGTATTATGATACTCGAGATACATTATATCATTATTAATGTATCTCATCACAAAGGGAAGGTAGTGATGGAGAATAATATATGTAGCAATAACAATTAAGATATTTTACATTATTAAGTATTAATAAATTAGAATATTTATATTACGTTAATTTTCATATCTTCATAGATGTAATCTCCATAAATACAAACATGCACAATTCATTAAAAAATTCTCAATAAAATCAAATTTCTACATGTTATCAAAACTCAAGCTCCACTAAACACATCATTCTTTAATGATGACACCACCGCATTCGTTGGACCTAAATCTTATTTTCCTTTCACTTCTTACTAGTATTTTTGTTTTCTTCAATTAAAATAACACATTCCTTTAAAGTTCGACAAACCTCCCTAGTTCGCTTTCATCTCTATTTTAATCTCTCCAACGTCAGTTTTTATATTTAATCCACTTGATCCTACTTCTTATGCTCTTAGGCGAATCATGACACATCTAATCTACTAATTTACCAGTTTCGACATACTCAAAAATAAGTGGGATGCGACAGCAATGGACTTCACTGAAAGGCAATAATCACCAACAAGCACGATTGGATTTTTGACCATTCATGAGCATGTTAGTTACGAGATCAAGAACAATTGTGCAATACAACGAATTACACATTCCTTCTTCAAAAGACCATACATTTGCGGAAGGATATTTGATAACTAGAAGCAACTGTATTATGATACATGAGATAAATTGTATCATTTTCAATGTATCTCATCCTAAAAGAAGGTAGTGACAGAGAATAATATATATAGCAATATCAATTACTATATTCTACATTTGGAAGTATTAATAAATTAAAATATTTATTGGAAGTATGTGATTTTTTATTCTAAAGATCACCGCCACGTGATTTTAGAGTTGCCACCATTTTTTTTTTTTTTTCTGAAAAAAGGGCATGAATGGGTATCTAGACAATAATTTGAACGAAAATTGATTTTGGTGAAATAATGACTCTTGTATGGATAAACTTATTGGTCTACCTAATATCTAGGTAAGGGTTCGATTAAATAGAGAGGAAAGTGTTAGGTACTCCCTCTCTCCATCTTAGGTGGTAACCTTTAAAGACAACCATTTTAAGAAAATATACTAAAAAAAAGAAAATTGGGAAAACGACGATTTTGTGCCCTTACATGTAAGGGACTTTTAATGTCGACTTACACCATGAGGGTCATCTCATTGAGATAAAAGACCTTGTCATGTTTTAACTATGAAGAACAAATTTTGAAGAAATGTTGACTTTGTAATTATGGGCCTACTCTCATGGAATGAGAAGGACCCAACTTCCTTTAGCCTCAAAATAAATTTTGTGGTGTGTGCAACTTGTGATTAGGAATTAAAGATGACAAGATTTTATTTTTGAAAAAGATTTCAACCCTTACACTTTCGACCAAACCAATGTCCGATCTATCGAAGGTAGGGGAGGGTTAGCATTACATCCTATGACTATTCTGAATCGAAAATAAAATAAGAGAAATGAGGAGGATAGAAGGGAAAAGATAAAGAGAAGAGAATTAGGGATTTTTTACATCACTTTGTCATTATTCTACCTTGTCTTTTGAGTCTTCTTTTTTTGAATTTTCTTTTTCTAAATCTTCTAGTATGTCTTTTTTATCTTGTATTTAAACTTAAAGATGAGAGTGAATGAATTTTAGTGTAAGGATTGTGAGTTGTGAGTTGAGGGATTTTTAAAGGTTTGAATAGAGGGGATTGAGAGAGATGACTTGAGGGGGAGGTGTTCAAGCATGACCTTTTCGAGAGGGTGAGTATGATTTTTATAGATTTTGAGGATGAATTTTGAGGTTAGAAATGTCAAAGTAGAAGGTTAAGGGAAAATGACATGAGGTTTAGGCACGGGGTGTTTGTTATTTTGATGTTGGGGAGGGGTAACATGGTAAAAGGTGGTGGATGGATTGTTTTTTACCCAAACCCATGGATAAAATTCAATTGAGTTGGTTAGACAATCCATTCTTAGGTTGAGTATTGGTTAAGGTTAATGGTATGAGTATATGGTTAGGATAATGGTTTTTGTAAGGGGTTAGGTGGTTAGGTTTTGGGAAGGTGAAGGGTATGGTGACATGTGTAGCTTTATGGTGAGTTGGGTGAGGAGATTAAAGAGAAGCGGTGTGGGAATTTCTTGTGATGAATTTTTCGATGAAATGATAAAGGTAGGTTATAACATGTGGTTGGGTTGAGGTGTGAGTTGATTACCTTTTGAGGGTAATGATGAGGTTAAGTAGAATGGATTTAAGAGGTGAGTTGTGGTTGTGACAAGTGTCCACCTTGATGATCATATGTTGTGTGGATCTTGAATGGTTAACATCATGGGAATGGGCTTTTGCCTGTTGGGCTTAGGACTTGGTGAGGGCTTAGGTTAGAGATTGTTTTTAGAATTGACTTAAGTCTAGAGTTGGGGTTAGGCTTAAGATTGGGTTTGTTTTAAGATGGGGCTTAAATAGGGTTTAGGGTAATTGAGGATTGGTGAGCTCTAGGTGGCTTAAAAATAGGCTCGAGACTTGATAGAAGATTCGGGGTTAAAGGGGTGAAAAGTTGAGAAGATGATGGGGCTTAAAAACCTTATTGTGGGTCCATGAGACCTTTGGAGGTCTTAGGATCCTTGATTGGAACAAAAGGTCAAGTTTTGAAGATTCGGACCCTGAGGCCCGTTGACGAGTTTTTAATAAAAATATGATTTGTAGGATCCTTTCGAGTGGAGGCCCATTCAAATTGGAGTGTCTACATTCATAATAGGTTATTTTCATATCTTGGTTGATGTAATCTTTATAAATACCCTATTGAGGTTTATGTATAATCCATCCATAAATTCTCAATAAAATTAGATTTTTATATAGTATCAGAGCTCAAGCTCCACTAAGCACATCACTTTGGTATGTCGTTCGTCAGTGATGGCACTATCATATTCGTTGGACAATATTCTTTTTTTCTTTCCTTTTTCTTACTAGTATTTATGTTTTCTTCAATTAAAATAATACTTTCCTCTAGAATTCTACAAACCACCCTAGCTCACTTGCATCTCTATTTTTAATTTTAATCTTCCAAACGAGAGTTTTTATATTTAATCCACTTGATCTTACTTCGTATACTCTTAGGAGAATCATGACATACTTGATCTAGAGAGTCACCAACTCTGACAAACTAAAAAATGAGCGAGATACAATAGTGATAAACTTAACTAACAAGCGATAATCACCAACAAACACGATTAGATTTTTGACATTTATGAACAACACGTACGAGATCAAGAACAATTGTTCAATTCAACCAATTGCACATTCCTTTTTCAAAGTATCATAATACATTTGTAGAAGGATATTTGATAACTGGAAGCAACTGTATTATGATACATGAGATGCATTGGTATCTCATCACATAAGGAAGGTAGTGATGGACAATAATAAATGTAATACTATCAATTATGATATTCTACATTAGGAAGTATTAATAAATTTGAATATTTATAGTAGGTTAGTTTTCATATCTTGGATAATATAACCTCTATAAATACCCCTATTAAGGTTTATGTACAATTCATCCAAAAATTCTCAATTAAATCAAATTTCTAGATGGTATCAGAAGTCAAGCTCCACTGAATACATCGATTTGGTGCATCGCTCTTCGATGATAGCACCACTACTTTTGTTGGACATAGATCTTCTTTTTCTTTCCCTTCTTTATTAGTATTTTTTGTTTTCTTCAATTCAAATAACACCTTCCTTTAGAGTTCTACAAGCCTCCCTAGTTCAATTTCATCTCTTATAATCTATATATTTTATTTTAATCACTCCAACGAGAGTTTTTACATTTAAACTACTTGATCCTACTTGTTATGCTCTTGCATGAATCATAACAGACTTGATCTAGTGAGTTACCAATCCTGAAAGACTAAAAAATGAACGGGATGCAACAGTAATAGACTTTACTAACATGTGGTGACCAACAAGTATGATTAGATTTTTGGCCATTCATAAGCATGTCATTTACAATATCAGGAACAATAATTTAATTCAACCAATTGCACATTCCTTTTTAAAAGGACCATACAATTGCAAAAGGATGTTAGAGAATGGGAAACAATTGTATTATTATGCATGAGACACATTGTATCATTATCAATGTATCTCATCACAAAAGGAATGTAGTGATGGTGAATAACATACATTTCAATATTAATTACAATATTCTACATTAGGAAGTATTAATAAATTAGAATTTGTATATTAGGTTAATTTTATATCTTGGTTGATGTAATCTTTATAAATACCCTATAAGAGTTTATGTACAATTCATTCAAGAAGTCTCAATAAGATAAAATTTATATGTGGTATCAGAGCTTAAACTCCACTAAGCACATTGATTTTGATGCACCGATCTTCAGCAATGGGACCACCGCCATCACCGGACCTAAATCTTCTTTTTATTTCCCTTCTTGTATTTTTTATTTCTTCAATTAAAATCACACATCCCTAGTTCTACAAACTCCACTAGTTAATTTTCATATCTTACAATCTCTAATTTTAATTTTAATTTTTTCAACGAGAATTATTATATTTAAGCTACTTGATCTTACTTATTATGTTATTAGGAGAATCATTACAGACCTCGTTTAGTGAGTCACCGACTCCAACAGACTCAAAAATGAGCAGGATGCGATAGTGATAGATTTTACTAAAAGGCGATGGTGATCACCAATAAACACAATTGGATTTTTAGTCATTCATGAGCATGTCATTTTCGAGATCAAGAACAATTGTTCAGTGCAATCAATTACACATTCATTTTTCAAAGGACCATACATTTACGAGAGGATATTAGATAATTGGATGCAATTGTATTATGATACATGAAGTACATTGCATCATTATCAATGTATCTCATCACAAAAAGGAGATAGTAATGGAGAATAGTATATGTAGCAATATTAATTACGATATTTTACATTAGGAAGTATTAATAAATTAAAATATTTATATTAGATTAATTTTCAGATCTTGGTTGATGCAATTTCTCTGAATACCTCATGGGGTTTATGTACGATTCATCCAAGAATTCTTAATAAAATCAAATTTTTGCATGGCATTAGGGCTCAAACTCTACTGAGTACATCGATCCTGGTGCATATTTTTTTGGGGATGAGACCATTGTATCATCATGCTTAAATTTTCTTTTTATTTCATGTCTTCTTTGCTAGTATTTTTGTTTTCTTCAATTAAAATCACACCTTCGTTTAGAGTTCTACAAACCTCCATAATTTGCTTTCATTTCTTATAATCTCTATTTTTAATTTTTCCAATGAGAGTTGTTATATTTAAACCACTTGATTTTACTTATTATGCTCTTAGGAGAATCATTGCAAACTTCATCTAGTAAGTCATCAACTCTAACATAATAAAAAATGAGCGGGATGCGACAATGATGGATTTCACTAATAGGTAGTGATCACCGACAAGCACGATTAGATTTTTGGCTATTCATGAGCATGTCATTTACTTTGATCACCCTAGTTCACCTTCATCTCTATTTTAATTTTAATTTCTTCAACGAGTGTTTTTATATTTAATCCACTTAATCCTACTTCTTATGTTCTTTGGAGAATCATGACAGACCTGAACTAGTGAGTCATCAACTTCGAAAGACTAAAAATTAATCACGATGTGATAGTGATAGGCGATAATCACAAACAAGTACGATTGAATTTTTTGCTATTCATGAGCATGATACTTATGAGATCAAGAAAAATTGTTCAATGCAACCAATTACATATTCCTTCTTCAAAAGACCATACAATTATTGGAGGATGTTAGAGAATTGGATGCAATTGTATTATGATACATGAGATACATTGTATCATTTTCAATGTATCTACTCGCAAAACGTAGGTAGTGATAGAGAATAATATATGAAGCAATATCAATTATGATATTCTACATTAGAAAGTATTGATAAATTAAAATATTTATAATAAGTTAATTTTCATATCTTGGATGATGTAATCTTTATAAATATCCTATTAGAGCTTATGTACAATTCATCTAAAAATTCTCAATAAAATAAAATTTTCAACCTTGTATCAGAGCTCTAGCTCCACTGAGCAAATTGATATTTCTGGGTTGTTCTTCGGTGATGGCACCATCGAATTCATTGGACCTAAATCTTCTTTACTAGTATTTTTTGTTTTCTTCAATTAAAATAACACCTTCCTTTAGACTCCTATAAACCTCTCTAATTCACTTTCATATCTTATAATCTTTAATTTTAATTTTAATATGTCCAGCTAGAGTTTTTATATTTAAGCCATTTGATCATACTTATTATGATTTTGGGTGAATCATGATAGACTTGATCTAGTGAGTCAATGATTCCGACAGACTCAAAAATGATCTAGATGTGACAATAATGGATTTCATTGACAGGCGGTAATCACCAACAAACACAGTTGGATTTTTAACCATTCATGAGCATGTCATTTACGAGATCAAAAATATTTGTTCAATGCAACCAATTGCAAATTTGTTCTTCAAAGGATTATATAATTGCAGGAGCATGTTAAAGAATTGGATGCAACTGTATTATGATACATTAGAACATTGTATCATTATCAATGTATCTTATCACAAAAGGAAGGTAGTACTGGAGAATAATATATGTACCACTATCAATTATGATATTCTACATTAGGAAATATTAATAAATTAGAATATGTATACTATGTTAAGTTTTATATATCTTGGTTTATATAATCTCTATAAATATCCTATTGAGGTTTATGTACAAATCATCCAAGAATTCTCAATAAAATAAAATTTCTACATGGTATCAGAGCTCAAACTCTATTGACCACATCAATCTTGGTGTGGCATTCTTCGACGATAGGACCACCGCCATCGTCGAACTTAAATCTTCTTTTTCTTTTCCTTCTTCTTACTAGTATTTTTGTTTTTTTCAATTAAAATAACACTTTCCTCTAGAATTTTACAAAGTCTCATAGTTCATTTTCATCTTTTATAATATCTATTTTTTTTTAATCCCTCCAATGAGATTTTTATATTTAAGTCACTTAAGCTTACTTCTTATGCTCTTGGGAGAATCATGATAGAACTAATCTGGTAAGTCATCGACTTTGACAGACTCAAAAATGAGCCGGATACAATAGTGATAGACTTCACTAACATGGTGGTCTCCAACAAGCACAATTTAATTTTTGGCCATTCATGAGCATGATATTTACGAGATCAAGAAAAATTATTCAATATCACCAATTATACATTCCTTCTTCAAATGACCATATAATTGCAAGAGGATCTTAGAGAATTGAATGCAATTGTACTCAATACATGAGATATATTGTATCATTATCAATGTATCTCATCACAAAAGGAAGGTAGTGATGGACAACAATATATGTACCAATATCAATTACAATATTCTACATTAGGAAGTATTAATAAATTAAAATATTTATATAAGGTTAATTGTCTTATGTTGGTTGATGTAATCTCTATAAATACCCTACAAGGGTTTATGTACAATTAATCCAGGAATTCTAAATAAAATCAAATTTCTACATGGTATCAAAGTTCAAACACCACTTAGCACATTGATCTTGGCATGTCGTTTTTGGCAATGGGAGCACCGCAATCAACAAACCTAAATCTTCTTTTTCTTTCCCTTATACTTTACTAGTATTTGTGTTTTCTTCAATTAAAATAACACATTCCTCTAGGGCTCTACAAAACTCCCTAGTTCACTTTCATCTCTACTTTTAATTTTAATATCTTCAACGAGTGTTTTTATATTTAATCCACTTAATCCTACTTTTTATGTTCTTTAGAAAATCATGACAGACTTGAACTAGTGAGTCATCGACTCCGAAAAACTAAAAAATAATCTGGATGTGATAGTGATAGACTTCACTAACAGGCAGTAATCACAAACAAGTACGATTGGATTTTTAGCCATTAATGAGCATGATACTTACAAGATAAAAAAAATTGTTCAATGCAACCAATTACACATTCCTTCTTCAAAAGACCATACAATTGTTGGAGGATGTTAGAGAACTTGATGCAACTGTATTATGATACATGAGACACATTGTATTATTATCAATGTATTTACTAGCAAAACATAGGTAGTGATAGGGAATAATATATGTAGCAATATCTATATGATATTCTACATTAAAAAGTATTAATAAATTAAAATATTTATAATAAGTTAATTTTCATATCTTGGATGATACAATTTTTATAAATACCCTATCGGGGCTTATGCAAATTTCATCCAAATTTTTTTAATGAAATAAATTTTCAACATTGTATCAAAGCTCAAGCTCCACTGAGCAAATCGATCTTTGTTGGTCATTCTTCGGTGATGGCACAATCACATTTATTGAACCTAAATCTTCTTTTGATTTCCCTTCTTTACTAATATTATTTGCTTTCTTCAATTAAAATAACACCTACCTTTAGAATTCTACAAACCTCCCTAGTTTACTTTCATATCTTATAATCTTTAATTTTAATTTTAATTTCTCCAACAAGAGTTTTTATATTTAAACCACTTTATCATATTTTTGATGATTTTGGGTGAATCATGATAGACCTGATATAGTGAGTCAATGATTCCAACAGACTCAAAAATGGAATGGATGCAACAGTGATAGACTTCACTGATATGTGATGATTACCAACAAGCACAATTGAATATTTAACCATTCATGAGCATGTTATTTACAAGATCAAGAATAATTGTTCAATGCAACCAATTGCTCATTCGTTTTTCAAAGGATTATATAATTGCAGGAGGATGTTAGATGATTGGATGCAACTGTATTATAATACATTAGATACATTGTATCATTATCTATGTATCTCATCACAAAAGGAAGGTAATACTGGAGAATAATATATGTACTAATATCAATTACAATATTCTACATTAGGATGTATTAATAAATTAGAACATTTCTATTAAGTTAATTTTCATATTTTGGTTGATGTAATCTTTATAAATACCTTATTGAGGTTTATGTACAAATCATCCAAGAATTCTCAATATAATAATATTTCTACATGGTATTAGAGCTCAAACTCCATTGACCACATTAATCTTGGTGCATTGTTCTTCGATGATGGAACTACCGCCATCATCGAACTTAAATCTTCTTTTTCTTTTCCTTCTTCTTACTAGTATTTTTATTTTCTTCAATTAAAATAACATTTTCCTCTAGAATTCTACAAAGTCCCATAGTTCATTTTCATCTTTTATAATATCTATTTTTATTTTTAATCCCTCCAACAAGATTTTTATATTTAAGGCACTTTATCTTACTTCTTATGCTCTTGGGAGAATCATGACAGAACTAATCTAGTAAGTCATCAACTTCGACAGACTCAAAAATGAGTCAGACACGATAGTGATAAACTTCACTAACATGTGGTGGTCTCCAACAAGCATGATTTAATTTTTGGTCATTCATGAGCATGACACTTCGAGATCAAGAACAATTGTTCAATGCCATATAATTACAAAGGGATCTTAGAGAATTGGATGCAACTGTATTCAATACATGAGATGCATTCTATCATTATCAATGTATCTCATCACAAAAGGAAGGTAGTGATGGAGAATAATATATGTAGCAATATCAATTACGATATTCTATGTTATGAGGTATTAATAAATTAAAATATTTATATTAGGTTAATTTTCATATGTTGGTTGATGTAATATCTATAAATACCCTATTAGGATTTATGTACAATTCATCGAAGAATTCTTAATAAATCAAATTTCTACATGGTATCAGAGCTTAAACTCTGTTAAGCACATCGATTTTGGTTCATTGTTCTTTGGTGATGGCACCAACACCATTGTCAGACCTACATCTTTTTTTTCCTTTCTCTTTTTCTTTACGAGTAATTTTGTTTTCTTCAATTAAAATTACACCTTTCTTTAGAGATTTACAAACCTCATTAGTTCATTTTCATCTCTTATAATCTCTATTTTTAATTTTAATATCTCCAACGAGAGTTTTTATACGTAAGCCACTTGATCCTATTTCTTATATTCTTAGGAGAATCATGACAAACTTGATATAGTGAGTCACTGGCTCCAACAGACAAAAAAATTAGTGGGATAAGACAATGATGGATTTTATGGAGAAACGGGGATCATCAACAAACACAGTTGGATTTTGGTCATTGACATTTACGAGATTAAGAACAATTGTTCAATCCAACCAATTACATATTTCTTTTTCAAAAGGACCACACAATTACGGGAGGATGTTAGAGAATTAGATGCAACTATATTATGATACATGAGATACATTGTATCATTATTAATGTATCTCATCACAAAGGAATGTAGTGATGGAGAATAATACATATAGAAATATCAATACAATATTCTACATTAGGAAGTATTAATAAATTAGAATTTTTATATTACGTTAATTTTCAAATCTTGATTGATGTAATCTCTATAAATACCCTATAAGGGTTTATGTACAATTCATCCAAGAAGTCTCACTAAAATCAAATTGCTATGTAGTCTCAAAGCTGAAATTTCACTGAGCACATTGATCTTGGTACGTCGTTCTTCAATGATGGGACCACTGCCATCGTTGGACCTAAATCTTTTTTTTCTTTCCTTTCTACTTTACTAGTATTTTTGTTTTTTCAGTTAAAATAACACTTTCATCTCTTATAATCTATATTTTTAATTTTAATCACTCCAATGAGATTTTTTATATTTAAGTCACTTGATCCCACTTCTTATATTGTTTGGAGAATCATGACAGACCTGATCTATTGAATCACCAGCTCCGACATACTCACAAATGAGCAAGATGTGACATTGATGGGCTTCACTAACATATAGTAATCACCAACACGCACGATTGGATTTTTGTCCATTCATTAGCATGTCACTTACATGATCAAGAACAATTGTTCAATGCAACCAATTGCACATTTCTTCTTCAAATGACCATATAATTGGAGGAGGATGTTAGATAACTAGATGCAATTGTATTATGATACATGAGATACCTTGTATCATTATCAATGTATATCATCACAAAATGAAGGTAGTGATGAAGAATAATATATATAGCATTATCAATTACGATATTCTACATTAGGAAGTATCAATAATTTAGAATATTTATGTTATGTTAATTTTCATATCTTGGTTGATGTAATATCTATAAATACCCTATTGGGGTTTATGTACAATTCAACCACGAATTATCAATAAAATTCAGATTTCTATATGGCATACGGAACACAAAGATTTATATGTCAGAATTGTGTTCCGTAGGTACGTATTGAATAAGCTAAAACATGTTTGATCTAATCCTACTGAACAAAATCTTTGAGTTCTTCAATTTAAAATCATCATTTTGGATGTTTTAGAAATTTTTTTTATTTTTTTGGTATATTTGGTGATTAATGCAAAAAATAACTATAAAAAATAAAAAAAGATAACCTGGAAAAAAAATCTAAAAAATTAATCTTTATTGATTCAACTTCTCACAAAACTTAAAAGGAGATGAATATGAAGAGAGAGGGAAATAATAATAAGAAGAAAATGTGGGTTCAAAGAAGAAGTGGATATGGTTTTAGGTACACAACGATATGATTTTTTGTTTTATGTTATTGTGGGTGTGAAGTGTACATTTGTAATAGTAAAATTTTATTTTTATTTTTTAATTATTTGACATTAAGTGGGTACAATGAGCATTTTAGGTGTATGCAAATAGCGCCACCCTTTTTCTTATCTCAAACTATATTTGAGTCTTCCCATCAAATCTAGGGTTTAATAAACCTATGTGGCGTTTTACTTAGATCTACAGTTTATATACTATATGCATCCAATTACTCTTTGCACCTATTTAAAATCCCTCCAATCTCAACACACACCATCCCTATCAAATCTTTTTGGTGTACTCTTTACACCCTTCGTCACTACCAAGTGTCATTCATTTTTCTACTTCTTCTTTTTCTCTTCCTCGCATCTTTTTTTCATTTTTTCCTTCTTCTTTGCCCTTTGCCACCCTCCCTCCATCTTATTATAATAATTATTATAAACTGACTTTCTATAATAGTGGCCCCAATATTGCATTGATGTGGTGGAGTACACAAAACCATGGTGTTTTTACTCGAGATGCGAGTTTTGTACACTCAAGGAAAATTAATGGTTTTTTGCACAAACGGTGTTGTACAATGTCAGTGTTGCACGGCTCAATTATTATTATTTGTATAAGGATTCACCGAGGGTTTTAAGTTGACGATGCTTTTGTGATGCAAGAAGTAATGTCCTTAGATCTTACAAAGTAAGTTATAAATGATCATGGAAACCTCAACTTCCGACTAGAGGTTATCAAAAAAGCTGGAAAAAATAAATCAAATGAAGCTTCATTTGGTAGGTCAATAATGAATACTATAACATAAATTCAACAGTTTCCTTCCAAATCAGTTCAAAAAGATTTTGTATCATGCCTACTGTATCAGATTCAGTAGGATCCTACTTAGTCCCTTCAAATAGAAAGAAATAGCAAACGAGTGTTGATGGAGTATTCAAAGGGCTTTCGTCAAGAGAAGGCAATTCTTAACGGAGTGCTAATAGCAAATGAGTGCATAGATTCAAGGGAAAAAGTGGATAGTCAGGGCTAACGTGCATAATAGACCTTCATAAGGCATATGATCACGTGAGTTGGAGATCTTTGAGGTACTTGTTGGGTCGTATGAGTTTTGGGGCAAGGTAGATTGAATGGATAATGAAGTGTGTCTTCTATTTCTTTTTTGATACCTATCAACGAAAGTCTGGTGGGTCCTCTCAAAAGCTCTCAAGGGTTTATGTAAGGGGATCCGTTGTCGCCTCTTATTTTTGTGATAGTAATGAAATTGTTGGGGCATCTATTAAAGAGAGCCGTGAATATTGGAAAGTTTGAGGGTTTTCAGATTAAGGAAAAGGGGCATGTATCCCATTTGCATTTTGTAGATGATGCTTTGATATTTTTTTTTATATGCATATTTGGAACAAACTAAGATTTCTAGGGGTCTTCTTGGTTGTTTCAAGACAATTTCTAGCCTTAGCATAAATTTGGAGAAAAGTTTTGAGGTAACTGTGGTGACAAAAATCCATTGGCGGGCAACGATGTTTGGTTGTAAGCAGGGATCTCTCCCATTCATTCACCTAGGTCTTTTTCTCAAGTGGGTCATAAGAGTAAAGTGATTTGGGGCCAATTATTGAAAGATTGGGAAGAAATTGAGTTCTTGAAAAGTGAAGTATTTGTCAGAAGTAGGAAAATTACTTTGATCAAGAGTTGCCTATGAAGTATCTCAATTTATTTGTTATCTCTATTCCCAATCCTAAAAAGTGTTGAGCTAAAAATGAAAAAACTAATATGGGATTTTTTATGGAATGATGAAGATGGGAATGTTAAATTTCTTAGTGAAGTGGAAGGTGATTTGCACCTTGAAAAAGAATGTGGATTTGGGGATCAAAGGTTTTAAGTTGTCAAATGTGACCTTGTTAGGAAATTCGCCGTGGAGGTTTGGAGAGGAGAAGACAAGTTTGAGGAGGACGGAAATTATGGCAAAGTACAATGAAAAGTTTCACGGATGGGTAAGTAAGAAGGTAAAGTCTTCTTTTGGGTGTAATTTGTAGAGAGGTATCATGAGTGTGTGCCCTGAGTTCGGGAAATTTGTTGGGTTCAAACTTGGGGATAGAGATCAAATTCATTTTTGGGTGGCATTTCCTATCTTTCTTTGCAATTGTCAATGATCTATGAGTTGTTTTTGAAAAAGAACAGTTCCATTGTTGTTTTCCTGAATCGCTTTGGTAGCAGGTCCTCGTGGGATCTGGGTTTAGATGAGATTTAATGATTGGGATATTCAAGAACTTCTGGACTTGACTCACAAACTTGATCTATACTAAAGACAAACATTTTTTGGTTAGCTCTTTCCAATTAATGTTGGAACCACAAGGTTTGCTTTATTTCACCCATAGCCTCCAGTTGGGGGTTAAAGTGACTTTCTTTATTTGGTTGGCTACTTCTAGGAAAATCTTGACTTGGACAACTTAATCTGTAGAGGTTTTGTTATGACAAACTTTTGTTCTCTGTGTAGGGTGAATGGTGAATCAATTGACCATATTCTTGTCCATTGCCCATGTAGACAATGTGAAGTTTATGATCTAAACCTCACTACTACGTGGATTTGGGAATTGCCATCATTCAAAGATTTTAAGATGTGAATGGACACAATAAAAAAAATTGAAAATCAAATTTCAAGGAGTTGGTGACTCAAATCTGATCTTAACCTAGAGGTGCGAGTAAGGAGGTTCAATTTCAAGATGGGGAAGGTGTTAGGCACCCCATCTTACCCACCAAGTTGGTGGTTACAATGGTATTGGCCAAAAGTGAAAACTAAGATTGTTTTTTGAAAAAAATTTAGTTAGAAAAATGAGAATGAATGCATGGATGCATGAGAAGATCGATGCTAGTGTGTGCAGGTGTTATGAAAGGTACCCACTAATGGGGTTGTTTTTGTTTGCTTTGAGTTGGGAGTGCTAGTCCATAAGGATAGCATTCTTTTGACTCTTACATTTTTTGAATAAAATGATACTTATGGAGATATGCTAAAAGTGAGATTTTTTTGTTGTTGAGGTTCTAAGAGGCTTTCCATTAGTTTAAGAGTATCTATGGAATCCCTGCCTTATATGGATGCATGAGTGGGTGTGTGAAAAGGTGAATGCATGCAAATATTCCTTAAGGAATTTATTATGGACTTAGAGGGAAAGATTACCTCACATAGATGGATTACTCTCTAACCACCCTTGTGATTTAATGATGCTTACACTACGTGATGCGTGCAAAGCTCACAATGGATTTACAAATGGTAAGGATCCTCCCATAAAGGGATTAACTCTCAACCCATACTAGCCATTAGAAAAGCTCTGAATGACATTAAATACATGATGATGAGATAAACAAAATATTAAATGAACGTAGTTATGAACTCATAAATGGTAAGGATATTCTCATAAAGGGATAACTCTCAACCCATACTTGCCAATGGAAATTAAAGGTTACACTACATGATTGGAGTAAAGTAAAACTTAAAAGAAAGTAAAGAAATTAGAGTGATGGGGTAGAAAAGAGATTGGAGGGTATACAAGTAAAGCCAAAAAACAGAAAATAAGTGCAATCCCACCTTGGTTTTCTTCCTCCTTTTCTTCTTCTTCTTCTTCTAAGACTTCAAAATACTTGATGATGTATTTGGACAGAATTTCGGGACTTTAGAAGGTCTCAAAAAGATAATTGGATAAAATTTTGATAAGGTAGATTGTCTTTTTTTTGGCTTTGGATGGTCTTCTATTTATGGATCTTTGAGGATATAAATGTCCAAACTCCACAAATTCAACTAAATTGCAAAATAAACCATATTAAATGTCATTGTTTGCCCTTCATCAAAGAGTCTTTGATGGTCTTTTACTCCCTTTAGAGTTTTGCCAATCACGAAGATCAAAGGATAAGAATATAAATGCATACAAGGCTCTAGAAAATTATTTTCAAAGTCAAGTAAGACTTTGCCTTTAAAGCGCAACAAGTTGGGTAAATTTAGGAACAATGGCATGTAAATAGCCAATCAAGATAGGGTCTAAAAGGTCAATTTTTTTAGTAGAGTCTCAATAAACTTGTGGGTAGAAGAGTAATTGTTCACAAGTTCTAGAGAGTTCTCTTTTATGGGCAAAAGAGTTTAGGGCCCTTAAACTTGGCCAATGTACAAAGAATCCTTCAAGGGTGGCTTTGAAAGATAGTAATCTCAATGGTCAATTATCATAAATTGAGTCTCAAAAACTAGTATAGAAAGGTAATTATCTATTAAGAGGGTCAAGGGTCAAAAGTAGAAGAATTGCACAATTACATTAAAATCCATTGAAAATGATTAAACATGCATTAATATGAGGGTAAAGAGGTAAAATTACCTTGTTTTCTCTCGGATAATGAAGGATTAAGAGGGGTTTATATGTAAAATTCTCCTTAGCAAATCTGGAGCACTCAAGCTCGCAATATCAAATCTTAATAGCATAACCGACTAGACCTTACCTGAAGCAAGGGCCAAGCTTAAAACACAAAAAGACCATAGGTTACCAAAAGTACAGAACAAAATTGGCTTAGGCCATAGGTGACCCACGACCTAAAGGAAAAATGACTTGGGCTGTGGGTAACCACCCATGGCCTAGCATAGTTTTAAGCTTGAAAAGTTTGGCCACACTTGAATAAGTTGAAGGTATTAAGTGTCTAAAAGTTCATATTTTACCATCATTTCCTAAGACACTTGACAAGTTTTCTAACTCATATCCTCAATCTTGATAATAAAATCATGCATGTCAATTAAATCATTAAATTTCATATTTTATTAGTTAATTGCATGAAATTTACTGATCTTGATTATGTGTCATATTTTCATAGATAAATACGAGGAAGTGGAGAAGTCAAGAGTGGGAAAACTTCCAATGTCAAAAGTCAAGGTTAAAGTTGAAGTTAAAGTACGGGCTAAGAGATTCAATGGTTTTGAATTGACAAAATCAAAATTTTCTTCACATCAATTCTTTCACGTCATGCCATTTTATCTCTAATTTTGTACTTACTTATCGAATTATTATGAGATTAGTAGGATTAAAACATTGATTCATAAGAGAATAAATTTGTATTTCACAAAAAAAAAAATGCTAATTTGGATTTGTCACTGGTCATAAAATGTATGACAAGTCAGAGACTCCAAATATGTCGCTTTTCATCATTTTAAACACAACTTTTATTCAGTTATTAAAATGAGACGAGTTAGTGGAGTTGGAACTCTAATTGAAAGAGAAGATATTTTTATTTAAAAAAGAAAGTTAATTCAAATGTTTTTAAGGTAAAATCTTATTGCCAAAAGAACCCTAGTTTTTTTTCTATAAAAAAATCTTAACTACCTAATTTTTTGGATTGTCTTTTTAATCCATCTCTCCTCTCCTCTCATAACCTCTTTATCTTCCATCTTCATCTTTTAGCTTTAGGTTTTATTTTTATTTTTATTTTTATTTTTATTTTTATTTTTACTTTAATTTTGGAAGAAAAATAAAGATTTTGTTTTAAGAGTTCATCAATAATAAAGATAAGTGTTTTTGTTTATATTTGTTATCGTGTCTCTATGATCATGCTTGATTAATCTCCCATTCTAAGGAAATTGATGTAGTTATATTAAACTAATTAAGTTTAGTTCTAGTAATTTTATTCTTACATGTATTTTTAATGATTTTTAATAAATTTCTCTTCAACAAATTTGAATCCTTACGTATTGTTCAATTATTTATCCTTATTCATCATGCTCAGTGTGATCAGTTACTATTATAATAAAATCCATTATATCATATGCTCGTCATGATAGAAAATCATTGGGTAATAAAATATTTTAAAGAAAAGAAATTTTGGCCAATTAATTAGATCTATTTCACAATGGTTTTTAATGAAAAATATTCTGAGTCAATACTCTTAATAGGATTCTTTAATTGAGTTATATGTCAAGAACTTGAATATTAAGATTAGATTTAATTAGGTTATTTTGGTGGATTCATTCTCCCTATATTTCTTAAATTACAATTCTCTCTTAATCTTAATTATTTTTTATAAAATTTAATTTTTTTTCAAAATCATTGTTTTTTTTTTCCTTTGATTTTGTAAAAGTTGGAACATTAGTCCCCCAATCCTCAGTGAAAGGACCCTACTTGCAAATCTAAAGTAGGTTTTTAATTTTATATTTGTTCTTGTTCTTTTTAGAGATATCTTTATATGATGAACTAAAAGTTTTTGGGTTAAACCTTGTTCTATTAGATTTTTAAGAACTTTTGGGCTCGGTCTGGGCAAATTAGGGTGTTTACAGCCCTTTCAGGGCAAAGCTATGAGATTACTTTTTGTGTTTGTTCTAGTTTTCTTGGGTGATACATAATTTGATCATTTTCCTTTTTCTAGTTTTGGATCCATAATGTGTTCTCAGGTAGAAAAAGAACTCTTTGGGCCCTAATTCCTTTTATCATTTGCTGAGCTATTTGGTGAGAGATGAGTCTAAGGGTCTTCCAAGGAGTAAATAGTAACTTTTAAGGGTTGATTATGAAAATATTAAGGTTGATATTCTTTAAGAGTAAGTTCGACCCCAGATCTCAACTACCAACTCTTTGATTTAATAAAATTTTTATCTTTAAAAAAATATATTCATTAGGATCCTCCTAAGTGGTTTGGAGAGTTTTTATTAGGGTCAATTTGGTCATTTTATCAATTTTTAAAATTTTCTTTAAGTTGGTACATAAAATCTAACTATGAGTGCTAGATGTACCCCTCCTATTTTTAGGGATTATGTCACTATTTTTTAAAGGGAATAGTGTGGTTAGGAATCTTTCTGAGCATCCTTTCATCTCATAAATTCATTTCAGTCTCAAATATGGCTTGGTTGCTTTTTCCAAATACAAGACTTGCCATGGGGGAGATGAGGGCACTATTTATTTTATTACATAGTTGGATTACGATGAGAATTTTTTTTCTTATCGTGGGTATCCCCACCCTTTGGGTGAGATTAATCCAACGGTCACACGCACCATTGTAAGAGAATATGATGCATCATATTATGATGCATGAGATACATTGTATCATTATCAATATAACTGAACACAAAAGAAGGTAGTGAGGGAAAATAATATATACATAGCAATATCAATTAGGATATTCTACATTAGGAAGTATTTTATATTAGGATATTTCCATATCTTGGTTGATGTAATCTTTATAAATACCCTATTAGGGTTCATGTATTATGCATTGTGTTGAGATACATTGATAATGATACAATGCATCTCATGCATCATAACAGGATGCATCATATTCTCTTAGACCATCCCGCAATTACACGGTCTTTTGAAGAAAAAGTATGCAATTGATGTAATTAAATAAATGTTCTTGATTTTATAAAAAATTAATGATGGAATACTGCAAACAATCGATCAAGCTTAATGGTGGTCACTGCTTGTCTGGATGTCCATCACTGTCATATCCCACTCATTTTGAGTCTATCAAAGCTGGTGGCATACTAGACCGGGTCTGTCATGATCTCTCTCAGAAGCATACGAATTAGGATTGTGTAGGTTAAATTGAAAGTCTCATTGAAGAGATTTTAAATAAAATGATAATTGAGATCGTGAAACATGAGTTTCTGGACTACGAAGGTCAGTAGAAACACGAAGAAATGTTGGATTAGTATTGAAAGAAATAAAAATAGTAGTGAAGAAGAAGGGAAAAAAAAAGATTTATGCCTGGCTGTGATGCCATCTCTGAAGAAACGGCACACCAAAATCGATGTGCTTAGTGGAACTTGAGCTCTGATGCCATGAATAAATCTGATATTATTGATAATTCTTGGATGAATGATACATGAACCTTAATAGGGTACTTATAAAGATTACATCAACCAAGATATGAAAATATCTTGATATAAAATACTTTCTAATGTAGAATATTCTAATTGATATTGCTACATATATTATTTTCCATCACTACCTTCTCTTATGTTGAGATACATTGATAATGATACAATATATCTCATGCATCATATTCTGTTACAACCACTCCCTCAGAAAGTCCTATGTGCAATTAGTTGAGTAGAGGACCAGACCCTTGGGTGTCCCCAAGGAATTCATTGTTTTGTGGGGTTTCGAACATTTGAACTACCCTTCCTGAAAAGCTTATGAAGGCTCGGGTTGCCACTAGGACAACCCCTTAGGGTTGGATTACGAGGGGATATAAATATATTCATATGCAGATCCAAATTTTTTATATTCAATTTGATTCCTATTAACTAAAATTGTATTCAAATAATTTTGAATTCACTAATATCACAGCCATAAATCTATTGTCGTCTGTAGTAAATTTTTTTAATCTTGTTCTCAAGTATAAATTTATTTAGACCTCTTGCCAAAAAAACCCCTTGATTTTAACCTTTATAGTAACTTTGATTTTATTTTTTTTTTTTCATCTACCCTTCTGCTAGTCTTTTAACACATTAAATTATTATTTTTTTCCTATATCAAGTTAGTATTTTTCTTCAAAATTGCATATTTCTTTTTTTATCAATACAAAAGAATTCTTTTCCTTCGTTTACTACATCCCCTATGTTTTTGCAACCTTTATTTTAACCCTGTATTTTCTAAATATTAACATAAATATTTAAAACCAGTAATCTATATAATATAATTAGACTCTACTTTGGAATAATCTTTTAGAGTTTTTCTACATCACTTCTTTCTTCTAATTAGAAAAAGATTTATGTAACTTTTATGGATTTTATTTAGAAAAGCATTTGAATGTTCATTCCACCTTTCGAACTACATATTTATTCACTACCGCAAGGTTATGTGCCATCGTTATTTCAAGGACCACATTTTCCATCTAATTTCTTAGTTCAAAACTACCAAGTCTTTCAAAAACTCCCACATATCCTCTAGTTTTTTCTTCTTCATGACCATTTGAGTGTCTTATAAACATCATCCCTATTGAAAATTCTTTCAATAAGTTCATTCATGCCTTTCCAAAATTGTCCTTTTGATATTTGATTTGATTTTTTTTATAACAATTAATAGGTCAATCTTATCGAGAGATTGATCATCATTATTGTAGAGGCACTTTTTTGCTTTACCTCGAGATCCTCCTTGAGATTTCCTAGTTCAGTGGATGGCCTGCAACAAGACCACTCCGACGATCATATTAGAAATTAGTGCCGAGCTAGTCAAGTGTCCTCTAGGAAGATTTTTTCTAACCTTTTGTTTGAGTTGTTATCAGGTATTTATAGAGTTCCTTGCTCGTGGATTTCCTAGGATCCTTTCATTGATTTCTACTGGAGTTGTTGTGCATGTTCCCTGATCTATTAGTTGCAGGAGTTGCTATACCTAACCTATCAAGGAAGGAGTGGGTTCAACCGATCTGTCAGGTTGGAGTTGTCACATCTGATTTGTCAGTAATGGAGTTGTCACATTTATCTAACAGAGTCCACAAGCACCCGACCTACTCTTATAGATTGCGTGAGAATGTCCGTTTTAGTGCAACTCAGTGTATTCTCCACTCGACTTGGAGAACCGGTTACAATTTTCTAAGATTGCCACGTGTCAATCACTTCGAGAAATACCCTCCACAATACCCCTTCTCGAGGTTTTAGATCTTGATTAGAGACCCCGAGATATAACAAGTTGTTGACACGTGGTGATCTCCAGTTGGGTGTTAGTCTGACCTAGCTCACTAATTGCGTAAATTCTTGACACCTGACCGTTCAAATTTCGAGGATGGGGTACGCAATTATTATCATTTTGATGTGTGTTTCCGACTGTGCACATTTATGCGTTGTTCACACATGGCGTTTCAAGAATGGTTGGTTATGGTTCGTATCGACGTCATGCATATCGTTCCTTGAAGGCATCCTGGCCCTTGATTTGGTTGCGCATCTCTTTACTCTCTGATATCTCTCCCTCTGCCTTATGTCTTCTGCTCCTGCATCCCTCTTAGCTCGGCACCTGCAAGGCTCTCTCGCAAGCTCCCCAAGCCTATCAAGCTTCCCCTCTCAGTTGTCCTTTTTATAAGGTTAGAGACTAAGACCCCTTCCTCTCTCCTCTAAAAATCTCTTTTCATTTTACTTCTTCACATTCCAATGGCCAGGGGGAAGTCATATTCCCCCACACACCCTCTGTTGCCTAAGGTTAAGAAGGCTTATGATGTCCTTGATGACGTGGGCATGTCCTACACGGACGAGCCCACATCCTCTCAAGGTTTCTCCCTAGGTACCACCATGGTATACTAGGGGCAACTTAAGGTAGGCCTCTGAATTCCTTTAAGAAAACTCATTTGGGAGGTACTGAATTTTTATTGGAGGGGCCTGGGCCAAATGAGTGGAAACTTCTTCCGCCTAATCCATGATTTCAAGCAAATGAATGGTCAGTTTGAATAGGGTCTGCAGCTTGGGCTCCCTGATATTAGGGCACAATTTTCCTTGAAAAAGTGCCCCAACAAACAATGTTTCTTTTATCTAACTAAGAGGAGAAGGAAGCCTTCCTTGTTTGAGCTCCCCGACTCGGACAAAAAATGGTTCTTGTTCCCAATAAAGTTGACTAGTCGGTGGGAGAGCGCACCAGAGGATGAGCTTCCTCCTCTCGTGTACAATTCCTTTAATCACCAAGGTGAGTCTTTTTCTTTCTTCCAACTTTTAGTCGGTTTTGTGAAGTTTTACTTCTTTATCTCCCATTACTGTATGTCCAAACAAAAAAAAAAGGTATCAGGGACTCGGTGATTATAACTCATTTGCTTTCCAACCTAGAGTTATATCATCGCGTTACCAAGTCATTCCTGCCCGCTGATCAACCTACGCGACAACTCTCTGACTCCCGACACTCAAACAATGAGGATATGCCTCTCCAGTCTAACCGTTCTATCCCTACCATCGACTTTGATGATTTCGAAGACGAAGTGATAAAGGTGGCTCTATCTGACGTAAAGGATGAAGACGAAGAGGATGACCAACTACTCCTCAAGAATCTTAGGATGGATACTATCCCTCAACCTTTGAAGGTTGCTACTCCTACGACCCGATCTCCTCCCCCACCAAAGGTCACCACTGCCCCCTATCAAGCCATCTCAGGCTTTGGCCTCCACTACTGCTCCAGGGAACGGGGAAACTAAATCCTTGGCTACCCCGTGGGTGGTCAGGCCGCTCGTGGGTGGCCAGCCCATCACGGATCAAGATTTTGTACTAACGCACGAGCTTTCTTTGAATCCTCGGTCCTCCCGAAAGACTTGGCTATCACCAACAGGCTCTTTGCTGTGGATTCGACGAGCTTTTTCAGCGATACTTTTCGAGCTCTGATCACAGTGAGATTTTTAACTCTTAGCTCCCATTTATCATCTAATTCCGAACTCTAATACTTGTGTTATTTGATAATTTCTCAGGTACAGCATGTCGTGGCCAAGCTCGTTCAATCAAGGGGCATGGCAATGACCGATCGTGACAAGGCCAAGGGGCTCGCAAAGAAGCTCCAAAATGGAAGGGATGTTGCCACGTCCCATTCCATGAAGGTCCAAGGCACTCTGGACTCGACAAGGTCCTATAGACACCTCATTTTCGCACTCGCTCGATTACTCAACTCGTCAACCCAATTGTGACGGTTCCTAATGATGGATGAATATTCCAATATTTTTTATTTGTTACTAAATATGTTTCAGAAATTCGAATGAGGTATTTCAAGCAAGCAAAACTTTAGAAATTATACTACACTAGAAAAATATGACTCAAAACATAAAAATCATCATTTTAAGATAAAAAAAAGTTTTACGAAAAAAAATCACTAAAAAATAACTAAATTATCAAAATACCCCTAAGATCAAAACATCCCTAGAGCCTACATTACAATCAGGAAAATCCTTTCAAATACATAAAATAACAAACTAAAATCAAATAAATTGTTTTGCCAATTTTTACCAAATTAAACAAAATTACGAAAATACCCCTCATAGGATTCACGACTATTTTACGTCAAAAATCTATAAGTGACACAAACGATACTCCCAATGAATTCTTTATGAAAAAATGATTTTAAAACATCCCAAAACGTCGAAAATCAACCTTTCAATTCAAAAGCCTTCTTTGAGGACAAAATAGTAATTTTTCAACTCTAAAAATTTTAAATTTCGAAATTAATAATTAAAATATTAATAAACGTAAAATTAAATCTTAATAAATTAAATTAAAATTTTTTAACAAATAAAATCAATTAATTAAGCCCATGGGCCAAATTTTAGGTGGTAGCCTAGTTACTTAATTGGGGCTCACATAATATTTATTAAAAGATCCTTCCATCTGGGGTCCCAAAATTTTAAAAATATTCATTGTACATAAGAATCAAAATCCTAATTAAACAACTTAACCTTATCTTGAAGTAACCTAGTCAAACTGAAAAACTCTCAAAAACCTCTATAAAAAGGAATCTCCACAACCTAAACTCGTAGGCCAAGAAAAATCCTAGAAAAAAGATGCCAAAAACTTTTCCCAACCTTCCCAAAATCCTAAATCTGAAGTCCCAAGTCCTTACCTAACACTCAAACCCCATTTTTTAATCAAAAAATACTTAGAAAATCCTCAAAAAAAAACACATAGAAACCATCCAAAACACCTAGAACATCAAAAAAAAAATATATTCAGATCTAGGAGGAGAATACCTCATCTTGGAAATTAGAAGCGGATCTAGTGACGGAGACAAAGTAGGAATACTCATACAATAAACGCTCACCTCCAGTTCTAAGGGAATCAACTTCGCAATCACCCAGGTAAATTAAGTTTTTTTATTTTTATTTTTTATATAAGTCATTTTTAGCAATATAATTTTTGGAAAAAGTAGAAACAGGCATTTTCCAGACGGGATTGGTGCCTAACACCTTCCAATCCCGTAACGTGACTCCTAAACCCATAGTTTCTTTTTTGTAGATTAGTATTATTTTCTATTTAGAGTCATGATTCGGTTCCTAGACCGTAAAACTAGGTGGCGACTCACAAACACCAAAAAATGAATCGTCCATACGGATCGAGGGCGCTTTCAGGTTCGAGCTGGACTAGGTAAAGAATGGTCTTGCTTTAACAGAGGAGGAACTTGCTCTGCTAAAGGGACAGCTTGCAGCCATGGAGGTGGAGTAGGAGAAGGCCTTCGAGGAACAACTTGCTTCCCTCCAAGCCCAACTTGACACCTCCGAGTCTACGTGGGAAAAAAGCTTACAATAAACTCAAGGCCAACTTACATAAGGCCGAGCTCATTTTAAAAGATAAATCTACTCATCCCGAGGTCCATGAGGGTATCCAGCAAGCCTCTAAAGACATCGATCTTGATGCCGATGTTTAATTTTGTTTTGCAATCTTTATGTATGAATCAACTTCTCTATTTTCTCCCATGTAATATAATGTCCATATCTTTTTTTATCAATGAAAAGTTCACTTTTTTGCATGTTTTAATTCATAATCTTTGTCTCTGACACAAACGACCCTAAGAAATTTGTGATGTTTATCTGTTACGTAAATCTGATCAATCCGAGTTATCAACTCGATAATGTTTTTAGGCAAACTAAAGATTTTAATAAATCCAACTTTATATGGTCGAGCTTAGGTCACAGTCGCACACCAAGCCTTTTCGCACCTATTAAAGGGCCAAGGCTTTTTGCTAAACCAACTCCTCAATTGGGCTAAGCATCATAAAAGGCGAAGGCTTTTCGCTAAACCAACTCCTTAGTTGGGCTCAACGCCAATGAAGGGCCAAGATTTTTCGCTAATCCAACTCCTCAATCGAGCTCGGTGCCAGTGAAAGGCCAAGGTTTTTCACTAATCCAACTCCTCAATTGGGTGATCCTCTGCTCCTGGTACTCACAATATGGTTTTCCCAGCTTTCCCCAATAATCACAAGGTGGTTGCACGAAGCCGAGATTGCTCCATATGTGCCTCAATATCACAAATAGCTTCTCATTGAATGGCGTGTACACCTGTCATCTCTTCCACCTCGATTGTTCCTTTGGGTCTCGTCGCATCTTCCTGCTAACCCCAACACCTGGTTCGGTGGTGACTTTCAGAGCCGCCAAATCTGTCATACTGTTAGCGACTATTTGTGTTGTCCGCCTTCTGCTTTTCATCGACTCTTCTACCAAGATGTATTTTTCGACTTTAGCATATAGGTATTTAAGTTGTGAGGGGTCAAAATTAATCAGTGACCCATAAAACCGAGTTCTAAGGGTGATTGCAGCTACATAGGCCACGTAAGCAATTGCCTCGTCCGGAATCGAGTCATAAAGGAACGTATACTCTAGCCGACCTCTTGTCATAGGTTAAAAAACGCGTTCATTCCGACTTTCTTCTTACGTAAGTGGACGAATGTTTTCTCCAGTTCGAAAAAGTTTGCTATCAACCCAACAGGCAGCCCTTAGAACCACGACATAGCCACATGCCTCAGAGTTGACGAGAAAAGTTTGCAGAGTAATGAGTTATCGTTCTGGTACAAAACCATTTGACTCCTGTAGTGAAGGGTATGGTCCATAAGGTCCCTCGTTCCATTGTAGGTTTCGAATTTTGGCAAGTGAAATGCTCTCAGGGGGTCGGAACTCATTATTGTTGGTTAGAATGGTGTCCCCCTAAGTTTTCGAATGGCATTCGGAGCTTTCTATCCCGGGTCCCTTCCTCGAGCAAGTTCTTCATCCCTCCTTCTTAGTATCTCTTCAACTTTTCCCCTTGTCATTGGATTCCATGCTTCAGAACGTCCCTGTTGCGTTCGTACTGTTGTTGAATCCACAGTTCGGTCACCATCAGTTCATTCTGCCACACGGAGTGTGTGCCCCTAGCTACCCTCCCCCTCTAGACCTCCTTCTATCTTATTTCCCTTGCCCAGTCTTTGTCTGAGCTCCTTGTTTTCTTTCCTTATTGTTATGATCTCGTCGTTCTATTTCTCTAACCCCCTACGCATCTTTTCTCTCATCTCTGTTAACAATTGATATATCACAAGCATTAAATCTTGCGATGATGGAGGTAGATTTACTGGTAAGGGGTTTGATGGCTCTCCACATCCTTCACCTCTTGCTCTCACCATACTAGTCGTTTCTTTCCTTGTATCGATTCCCACAGATGGCGCCAAATTGTAGAGGCATTTTTTCACTCTACCTTGAGATCCTCCTTAAGATTTTATAGCTTGGTGGATGGCTTGCAATAAGACCACTCCGACGATCAAGTTAGAAATCATGTCGAGCTAGCCAAGTGTTCTCTAAGAAGATTTGTTCTAACCTTTTGTGTGAGTTACTATCTGGTATTTATAGAGTTCCTTGCTCGTGGATTTCCTAGGATCCTTTCAATGATTTCTACTGAAGTAGTTATGCCTACTCCCTAATCTGTTAGCTGCAGGAGTTGCTACACCTAACATGTCAGGTAGGAGCAGGTTCAACTAATCTGTCAAGTTGGGGTTGTCACATCTGATTTTTCAGTGATGGAGTTGTCACATCTGATCTGACAGATTCCACAGGTACCCGACCTACTCTTATAGAGTGCGTGAGAAGGTCTATTTTAATATAGCTCAGTGTATTCTCCACTCGACTCAGAGAATCGCTTACGATTTTCTAAGATTGCCACGTGTCAATGACTTTGAGAAATACCTTCCACAATTATTGTGAAGAATATTTTTCGTATGACATCAAAGGGTGACACATGCATATTGGGATCACAAAAGGGTAATTTCAAACTTCGATAACCGAGTTCCAACCATATAGAAAAGACATCAGAGATGACGAACACGAGAAGAATCCAACTTATCAAATCTCTTGATAAGGTCGAAATATGGGAAGTTGGATGATTGAGAAACTCGGAGGCACGAGGAGATCGACTCTGGAGTTCAGAGTGAGATAGGTCAGAACACGAAGGGAGATTTGATCAATCGAATCCTCGAAAATCAGGGATTCGATCACAATAATAGCAGAAACTCGCGAAGATAAGGGAAAATCCCTAATCAGAAGGGATGAATTAACAATAGATACATTCTTAACAAGAGGGAACTACTAAAAACAATTAAGAGGTTGGGATTAAAAAAAATCATAGAAGATCATTGGGTTGGAACTCTATAAATACAAGGGTAATGGGCACCAAAGAGGTATGCATTCATTTTCTCTAAAAGCTCTACATCTATTTTGTACTATGGTCCTAACTTGGGCGTCGAAGAGGTGTTGTTGCAGGCACACCCAGAAGCACAAGAAGAAGAACTAAGTAGTGCAAATTTTTACAACTATAATCATCATCAATATTACTTGATTGACAGCATTTGTACTTGGGTTCAGACTTCTTGTCTTAGAGGCTAATGTTTTAATTTCATAACCACAATTTATAACTCGTGATTGAAGAAGAAAAATACCTGTACTTTCAAGGCCAACCTTCAAACTCCATTAGTAATGAAAGTTGATATAGGCAGCCCAAATTTTACTTATCACACACAAATTACTTAAATTATTTCTCTCACACCAATTAAAGATTAAAACACATTCTTCAAACATTACAAAGGTTTGTCTCAAATTATAACCAAAACATTATAATACTCATTCAAACAATTTCAGTAGTTGATTACAACTATGATTAGGTTCATATAAAATCCTAAAAACTAAAAAATAGAAATCTAACAAAATAAAATTACGAGAGAGCTTCTATTGGCACCCCCAACTTTACTTATTCTCAACATTCATTTATTTTTTTTATTTTAATTGGGGTGTGATAAGGAAGAGTTGGGGTGCCAATAGCAGCTCTCTTACTATATCTGGTCCCATTCCTCATGTTACATAAGCCCAAACCCAAAACCATCAGCTCATCTCTAAAACCCTGCCCACAATAAAGCATAAAGCACATTCATTGTATCCAGTCCAGTCACTCAACCCAATATTAGAATCCCAAAGGGTAGTGTTAAAGCCACCCCAATTATTATCAAAGGCACCCTGCATCATAACCAATTTTTTTGTCTTATATAAGTTAAAAGTTTCAGAATAGGCTGATTTTTGGTAAGAGTGATCTCTATGGTGATGAGATCATTCTTATTAAAAAATAAGCTCCTTCCAAAACTTTTAAACCCATAAAAAATGATTTATAAATTAAAATGAATGATTTGTAGTTCTTCAACTTGTTTTAATAGGATTAGAACTTTCTGAAGTTCATTCCAAAACTTTTAACCTATTTAAGACAAAAATAATTGGCTATGGTGTGGGGCTCCTTAGTAATAATTGGGGTGCCTTTAACACTATCCAATCCCAAAGTCAAATTAGCCAAGTTTGTGTACTTAAGCCAATTTAAAAAAGTATAAAAATAAAAATGTGCTAATTAAACTCTGAATTAGGGCCAATGATTGAACTCACAAATCACAATGGAACTGCATTGAGACCACCTAAGACCCAAAAGAGGTAATGATCAATTATCGATCCAATCCAAGATTGAACATACATTGACCACATTTTAAGGTTCAAAAGCGGCCATCTGAACATGTTTCTTTTTAAGGTTGTACATTTGTATTTGAGTTTATTTGATTTGTTTCAAGCACATGATCACCGGTGATATAGGATTTGACAATTGGCAATTCTTCATTGACGATCGTGTTCTTAGATACTATTGATTTCATCAAAAATCCATGATGATCATTCATCAATTTAATCGTTAATATTTTTTAACAACGAACCACCCTTTTGGTATGAATAGTTTACTAGCCTCGATGTGGACATCACAAATTGGACATCTTGTTTGGCTAATTTGATTCGATGGATGGATGAATCTTGCGATGTTAAGATGCAAGCAAGGGAATTCCAGAAAGTAGACAGCTACTTAAAAATACAATTCCGTCCACTTAGTAGAAATCTTAATTTTCCAATACTAAATTTCTAATATACATTCCCTATTTCTACTAACCTTGGTATAACAATACAATATCTCTTCTTCTCCTCCTCAACCACCCATTGATTGCTATATAGTATTTGTTTTTCAATCATACTTTCACGAGGCTCGAGGACGTTCTTGATGGGCCAGCAATGGATCTTGCATAGGCAACAGGTAAAGCCACTATCTTCTTAGCTTTGCTAACATATGCCCTCTTGGTGAAGTTATCATAATCATTAGCTTCGATCTCATCTAGTATTTGGCGATACAATAGCAATGCCGCCCACACCTGCAACAAACCATTAAAAAAAATCATCAATTTTATCAGAGTATTCACACATGTCTAGTATTAGTCGAACCTTGAAGCTAAGTTTTCAAGGCCCTGACACACATAGTGGCTGGCCTACCCATCACCATGGTCACTCTTTGATCAAGTACTAGTGGTGATGGTAGTAGTCACTCAACGTGGTAGGACAAAAAAGACTTTAGACATCACTTTTTAAATGATGTCTATAGAGTGATGTCTTATTCTTCGGATGAAAAGGAGCGCATAAAATGGGGTTTTAGATATTGATTTTCAAAAAACTATGTATAAAGTCACACACATTTTGACGCGATCCCTCCACCAATGAAAACTGCACTTTAGATGTAAATTTTTTTCAAAAATTGATGTCTATTTTAGAAAGAAAAAAAAAAGTGGTGTTTAGAGTATTTTTTGTAGTAGTTCCTTATTTTCTTACCGGCCATCTACTAGCTGAGCTAAGCTGAGTTACTCCTTTCTCTGCTACATCGAAGAACATCCGTGCCCTCTTGATTTGGTTCTTCATGAAGTTCCTCCACTTGTCTGTCACCCTCCCTGCAAATATGTCCTCATCCGAAAGCCCTGATTGAGCTAGTTCATCCTGCGGTAGATAAACCCGTCCTCTTCTTGCACTGAATTAAAAGAAAAACCATAAAGAAGATTAAAATGTTTTATATAACAAACTTAAAGTGGGTTCTGATAATATTTGTCAAGAAGATTACCGGCCTTCCGCATATTAACAAAAAAATTATCACTAGACAACGATCAAAATGATGCCCAAATGGATCCTATAATTGGACTTTGCACTATTTAGAATACCCACTTTTCCATATTTAGGTTAGTAGTACATGAGTTGCTATAGTAGTATATACCAATGATACTATTGGGATTGCACTTATATTCTTGTGGTGTGCATGCATGAACTTCAAACCAAATGATCACTGATCCTGCCAACATAATGGTGACAGTACCCAATCCCCCTTTTGGGAGAAACCCATGAATCAAAGTTTCATGCCAAATCTGAATGTCTCAGCAGAATCTGAAATGAAACATTGATATCAAAACATTGAATGTTTAGCACTTTCTCATAATGTTTCGGTCAAGACGGTTGTGGTTTTTCTCCAGACCGAAACATTACATCAAAACAAGATTTAAACCTTAGAGAACCCTCCATAACTTGCACATAAAGTAACAAATAAAGCTTGACACAACTCTTACTAGACATGAACCTACATGAACTCCACTTCACATACAGACATGAGTTGAGGATTAATTTGTCAACTTAGATGAATAGCAAGTTCTATGGATCAACACTCACTCTTCTCCAACATCCCTGAGTATGTTGGTTAGCTGATTTGCGATTCCTAAAGCCAAGGCAGCATTGTAGACACTCTCTGTTGATGCTTGTGATTCTGGTGCGATACCCATCACAGGAACGCTCATTAATCCAACAGTCCCAGCTACATAGTAACAATAAAGATAAAGCTCATCGAAGTTCTTGTATCTTGATTTCCTAAGGTCCATCCTCATTCCTTCAATCATGTCCTTGAATGGCTGAAAAATGAGAGATTTCAATCTTGGTTGAAAAGTTCAACATATATACAAGATAAATATAAACACTTGATTAAATTAATGAACTAAATAACAAAAATGTCCATGACTTATTAACTGATTTGGACAGAGAGATGTTCCTTTCCTAGCTAAAGGCCATTGATCATTAGAAATTTATGTAAATTGGTGTCGAACGATGGTTGCATCATAAGTGGTGGTATCCATAGTGACAAAACTCTGTGATATTTTGAAAAAATCACTAAGTTCTGAAAAAAATCATGATTAATCGACGATTTTTTGAAAAAATCACAGCTTATTATTATTTTTATAGCATTTTTAAGTCTTATTTTATCATTTAATATATGAAATACATTTTTTATTACTTTAAAAAACTATTTTTATAATTTAGTTTATCCAATGTTTTCCCAACTTTATTGACTTTTGCTAACTTTTTCCGAAGCTTTCTCTTGCCAAATTATTCCCGGCCCCAACTTTGTCACTATGGTGGTATCATATAGTGGTTACTTGTTAGGATTCAGCTTTGCCATACACGCATATTTGCTTTGAAAGAGTCATAAATCCTCCATCTCTAGATGTTGAACTCATCTTGCTTGTTAGACATTATCGGAAGAGACTCCTGCAGAAAAGAGTTCATTGTACTATTGTAAATCCCATTCAACAGAAAAGAGTTCATTTCTTGGGTTGGTTGTGACATTTTTTGCTCATAGAATCGATTGTCCTTCTTCGAGCCAACTACATCAATATATAATCTTTAAAAATAAATAAATAAATGAATAAACTAATGGGAAACAATTCCCCCAAAGAAAATGTCCTAAGCAGAAAGCAAATACAAATGTAGGGCAAAGCTGAGTACTTTAATACCTGAATGTCGACGGGAAACTTTGCAACCGTATCTGATAAAGCTGCATCAAGCATATCATATGGACGACCTTCAAAGAGATCCCCCAACCTCGATTCCCACCTGTCCAAAGCTTTTGGTGTTATGTGTGAAGCATTGGGCCCATCTACAAGTTCATCTGTCCTCCTACACCACACTGCAACACAACAAGATAAGTTAGGAAATAAAACATGAAAGAAAATTCCTTTTTATCCTATCATGTGATGAAGCTCAAAGTTATGGACAAAATGACAACTCAATTACATTGTTACATTTATATACACTATAATTACAGTAATATAAAAGTTTCCTAGAAATAGTCTTCTCCTCTTCTCCTTCCTATATTTCTTTTTCTTTCATTTGATATAATATACTTTTATTTTGACAGTTTGCATCTTTTACGCATCTTTTCCCCTATAAAAGATTTGATCCATTGAGTGGTTCCTAACTTTTAGAATGACAGAGTAGGACTGATGACCGTATAGTGGCATCAGTTTATCTACAAGAGTTACCAGTATAGTGTATTATGGTCACGAGACTAAGATCCCGGATTCTTGATTATAACTTCACATACTAAATATTCAAATCCACAATGAGTCTAACACCAAAATACATGATCATTCCTACATTAATCAGTATGAATAGAAGTCTAAGCATACTGATTTTAAACAATGAATCAGATTTTACGACGCCATGAATCAGATTTTAAACAATATAAATTTGTTAAATAACAAGCTTCTTACCTAGCAATTGTGTTTGATGACTTTAAAAAAACATAAGAATGTTTCCCCTTTTGGGTTTGGGGAAACTTATATCTCCTTTCAAGGTCCACACATATGCTTTTGTATAAAATAAAAAACAGATATAGCTTCAGTTTTTCTACCTCTGAGAAGCCCCCAAGCAGTGTTACCTTGGCACTTCAAGTCTTTGCCTTGCCAATGTACTGACACGACATGACATGACATGAAACTTCTAGACATTTCGCTTACGTATGCTAGAACCAGTTTCCCCTTTTTCTTACCCAAATGTATTACCAATAAGAGTGTGGATTATGAACTTAAGTAACTTGGGTAGCTGGATACTCAATGTTTCCTTCATGTGCAACAACTTACTAGAGTACCACCAAAAAAATCTGTCATACCACAATGTAATATTTGCACGGCCATGTTGTATTGAAATTTTTGAAGGTTGTCATGCCAGCCACTTTTGGACACCATGACACTTACCACCCGTGCCACATGTCAAGGTAACATTGACTATAAGAATACTACTTTGAAACTTTTGAACCTAGTTTTTTTATCAAGTAGGGTAGTATTGTTAACTAGAACAGTTACAACTTCATTTTCTTTTAGATGAGAATCGAAGTAGGATAGATGGTGATGTGGATTGAGTCCGATGGATGGAGTTGTGTTGTGAGCAGAATGTCATGAATTACATCATACAGGGAGAACTCCCCAACTGTTCTAGGGTTTTGTAAGAATGTGACCCTACATAAGGCTTAGTCATGAGTTCCTCCCAAGAAAGTATACGAGATGACCTTCGATGCAATAATCCCAAATTTACGATCCCACACCTGTTTTCTAATCCACTAATTGTTACAGATTCAACATCTAAAATTAATTTTTTAACGCAAAATTCTAATTAAGGTCACTCACCATAGATCGCCCATATTGCTCTTCGCCTCTCAGGGGTCATAAGCAATGTACCTGGGAAAAAAAAGAATAATAGAGACCATGAAAATTGAATCTCGAATTGATTCTATAATAGATGAATATCAACTAAAAATGATGCAAATTCAATAACAAATGAAAGAGAGAATGCTAACCCAAGTAAAATGTCTTTGCATACTCGGCGCAAACTTCACCACATCGATCGTAAGCCTCACTCAACAAACCCAATGTTCCGGGAACAACTAAGTCCGGTTTCACATCCAGATCCCCAGTTTTAGACCTTAATTGCTCTTTAACCAAAGCTGCTTGTTTAAGCACCACATTGTAAACCTTCTGCTCTGATGAAACCACGATTTCTCCTGCTGTGTTTGCCACCAAACTAGACACTATTGGGAAGTTAAGCCCATTGTTATCTGACCCACCTAAACAAGAATACTTCAAATCTGAACTTAAAGAGCAAGATTTCCATTTGAGTTTCTTCCCTTTATGTTTCCCTTCAAACCTTTTTGATCTAAGATTTCTTTTAGTTAGGGAATTTGAGCTACTATGATGAAACCCATAATAAAGAAAGTTATAGGTTTCTGTATTAGGTGACACAACCCATAACAAAGAACCAGACATCTTCTAAGTTCAAACCCTTTGATGCTCTTTATCTCTCTCTCTCAAATTCGACTAGATTTTATCTCAAATTAGGAATGAAAAAGCTAAGAAATCTTAATAAAATCAAAATAACTAAACTAACGGACACGAACCCAGTTGAGGATTCTAAGAAGTAAAGATTCAAACCAAACAAGTAAATAAATTCTCCAACTAACCCTCCAAGGAGAAAGCTTTTCAGTTCTTGAAACAAGAAGCCAAATTGTATTAAATTCAACCAATAAGTCTTCTTCTCTCCACAATTCCAGAACCTAAAACAAATTGTTTTTGTTTTTTTGTTTCAATTTTTTTTTTTTTTTTGGTTTGAGTGATGCCCACTTGGGTTTGTGTTGTCCGAATGCAATCTTGATAGGTTGGTTCATGAAATCCAATAAAGGTAACACGTGGCATAAACTCACCAATGGATTGGAAGATAACGTTATCAGTTATGAGCATTGGTCTAAATAGCTGACAAGTGGAATTGGCCCACGTGTAATAGGTTCGAGAAACTTAAGGTGGTCCCCTCACAGGCCACCACCACCACCACCACCACCACAAACACACGTATATATGCACATATGGTTCAGTGTGCACAGAACCATAAATACTTCTCACTCGTATCTCGATGAAAAGTATATATATGATTCTGTACAAACATCCACCTCAGCAATGTTTAAAAATATGTCCATTTCAATGTTACTTCAGCATTTTTCCTGTAAAATATAAAACATGGGAAGTGAGCTGGGAAACCACGTACTGTCGAATGTGGGGCTGTTGAAACGTGTGGAAAGGAGACAAGAAATGTTGTCTTTCCGACACCTAGTAGTAGCGAGCACCAACCCATGACGTCTTAAACCATGGATGGACGCTCCATTTCACTTGCAAATATTAATTAAGACGATCCATTATTTAACACGTAAGACTGCACTTTATAGGGTGAAGGTTGACTTGAAAAGTGGGAGATGAGAAAAACCATTTAGTGATACAACTTGTGACCTCCTTCACATTATTAATTATTGTTTTAAAATAATTCAAACTATAAATTTTAACACTGTCAATGAAAAGGGAGGTAAGTGTAATTATCAAAATATTAAGTGACCAATATGAAATTATGTCAAACTATAGAGAGTCAAAGTATAATTTACCCAAAAATAAAAATAAAAAATAAGTAAATAGTTGAGAATAATAAAAGATGGATTGCCAATAGCAACTATTTTTTTTAATTGAAGTAGTTGTGCTAAGTAAAAAAAAATATGTGGTATCATTTTAAGAGTAGAAGATGAAAAGATATAACTGAAGAGATATTAGTGGAAAGGGTATTAGAGTAAAGAAAATAGAATTGTAAGGGCATTCTTTGAAAGAATGTAAAAGAGGAAAAATAATAAATTTGAAAGGGTATTATTGAAAATAAAATAATAGGAAAGACAATAAAATTAAAAATAATCATCGAGATTCATAATGAGATTAAATTATAACCCCTCTTTATATGAGAGATAAATGGAGTGGGATTCATCTTTATATTTTATTATAAGGATATCTATCAGACATACCTATATCTTGCATTTTTATTACAAATGCTCCATTAAAGTTCTAACAACTCGAATGGAACCTTACTTTATCAAGTTTTTTACTCAACAAACCTTGAAGTGGTGTCAAAATATTTAAAAGATTAAATATCTATAATATCATCAGTTCTTTAAATCAATACCTATTGTATCATCTCTCTTTAAATCAATACCTATTGTATCTCTCTATCTATCTATATATATATATATATATATATATTCTATATATATATATATATATATATATATATATCTATATATTATCTCTTCCAATCATGGATCAAACCCAATTTTTTTCTTTAAATATGAGTTTTACCATGAAATTTTGAGGGTTATGGTGTTGGATTTTCAATGTGGCCCTGTGGGCCCAATGATGGTTTTGAGAAAGTGAATTAATGTTAAAAGGATAGCGAGAGGATAAAATATGTATTTGATTTGAAGAATTAGGGGTATTATAGGTATTTAATTTCTTAAAAGTATGTAAATCTCATTCCAAGGTTTGTTGAGTAACAAACTTGATAAAGTAAGATTCCCTTAGAGTTGTAAAAACTCCAAGGGAGTTTTTATAATAAAAATGCAACAAATAGGTGTATCAGTTAATTCTCTCTTTATTATACTAGTTTTTATGCAAGTGCAACGCATGTAGATTTTTTATAGGAAAAATTACTTAAAGGTCTTGGCAAAGAGATTTTTCTCTAAATAGTCCCTCAATTTGAGGCGTTCTCTTAATAGTCCATTCAGTAATTTTATTTCTTAATAGTCCATGGACCTCATCTCATGTTTATAATGTCTTCGAAATACCCAAATTACCATTTTTCTCATTTTTCTATCTCCTTCACTTAGTTAGGTTTTCCAGTGGTGGTTGCGATCATTTCTGAAGATCTTTGATTATTTTCAATAATCTCTAATCATAAATGACTATTGGAGAATGATATTTTCTTAATTTTGAACATTTATATGTTTTTTTTTTATTTAATTAAATGATTTATAATTAAAAAAATGAAAAACGAAGATAAGATTTTAAATTTTTATTATTATGTTGAAATATTTTATTTGAAACTTAATTTATGCATTTTGGATATTTCGAGTAGATTTACCCAGTGTCGAACTCAAAAAACTTAATAAAAATAATTAAAAAAATCTCAATCACATTTACAATGTCAAGTTCGCCTCTTTTTATTGTTTATTTCAACATTTTTATTGTTGAACTCACCACGTAATGTCGAGTTTACCACTTTTTATTTTCTAGTTCAACATTTAATTACTGTCGAGTTTGACGATTTTTTTAATGAAAATATTATATAACTCGACAATAATTAAATGTTGAACTAAACAATAATAAGTAGTGAACTTGATACTATAATGTGAACCAGATATTTTGTTCTTTTTTCAACTATGATACTTGGTTAATCTCCTCGAAATACTCAAAATGCATATATCATAGTTGCAAATCAAAAGTTACAATGTAATCATAAAAAAATTTAGAATCTCAACTTCATTCTTTATTTTTTTAATGAAACATCGAAACAAATATAAAAAAATGCATATAAATATTCAAAATTAAGATAATATCATTCTCCATTTGTCATTCATGATCAAAGATCATCGAAAATGATCACTATCGCCATTGGAAAACTTAAATGAAGAAGATGAGAAAATGGTAGTTTGGGTATTTCAAAAACATTATTATACACATGAGATGAGGTCCGAGGACTATTAAGAAAAGAAAAACTTACTAAATTGACTATTACGAGACCGTCCAAAACTTAGGGATTATTTAGAGAAAAAAAAAAAGTCCCTCCACCAGTGTCAAATAAGTAATTTCCCTTTTTAAAATAAAATTCTTAGTTATTAAGTTTAAAATATATATGAAAAATCAATTATTTGACTTGTATTAATTTTATTTTATATTCAATACTTTCTTCTCTTTTAATTTTTTTATATTCTATTATTTTTTATGATTGTTACATATTTATTTAACTTAGATTTTGTTTTAGAGATATGAGAGTTGTCTCATTTTTTTTATTTATTGTCATGTGGTTGTGATTTATATTAGCTTCGTTCTTGCTTGTTTGCACTGTAAAACAATGCAAACAAAAACGTTCTCGTCAATTTATGGAATACGTGTGCTTGGATGCTAAAATCTTCATAGGCCCCGCCGTAAACTATTACGAAATGTAGTCAAAATCATAATAAAATCAATGTTTCTTTGAACGATAATAAATTCAAGCAACGAATGATGGAAATTATTTATTCTTTCATCCTCTGAAGCTATGATTTCTCTTAGTCAACGCAAGATTACATGAGGTTCAATTTAAACTCTCTTTCTCCACCACAATTTTAACTACCACGTATGAATTGAAATACTATTTTTTTGTTTCTAGATCTGAAATTTTATAATATATCTTATTAAAATTTCAAAAGAGGTACTCTCTTCTATATTCTCCTTTTTAGATTTAATCTTTTTTGTTTCGAGTTTCTTATTTTTCATATCTTAATTCTAGAAATTTATTGTCTTGATTTGTTTTCGTATTAACAGAGTAATCACATAATATTGACAAATAACATTTTAAAGGTTCACAATTTTTTTTTTTTTTTTTGACATAATACTTAACCGTTTTCAACCGAGATCATTTTTAAATATAGATATAAGTTAGATTTCTCAAAATATGTTTCAAATTCTGTTACTAATTTTATAAATTATTTCTTAAATGAAGACAAACCAATACGTGAATGGTTCACAATCCAAATCACAGGCCCAAGCCTGCTATTACGACCCGCTTAGGCCCAGCCCGAATCCGACCCGTCTTATTTGTAACCCTTCTCTCACAGGCGTACTTCATTTCCTCTCTCTCTCTCTCACTGAAAGTTGCTTAAGAATTTTTTAGCGCCACTGCCACACCAGAGATCTGAGGAAAAATGTAAAGTTTCTAAACCCCTGTTTTCTTCTTCAAGTATTATTCTTCTTTGAACTGTTAAAAGCTTTCATTATGATTTATACTTGAAAACATTTCATGCTTGACCTTATGATCTTTGTAATTTTGATTCTTGCATTCTATATTTCCTATTTTTGAAACTATTTATTGTTTTATAATTTAAATTTACATGTTCCCTCAATGTGTTACTTGGAAAACTGATTGAAATTCTTTTTAAAGCACAATTGGGAAATCTTTTGATGTTATTCAAACCTGTGAGCATGTTTACTGTGAATTATTTCTTATTTAATTGAGAAATAATTGATTTAACCCTGATATGCTTTTTTTTCCCTGTATAATCATTATTGATAATTTTCCTTGAGAAGGTAATTCACTCTCTTCATCAACGTTAGTTTGAATTTTCCCTTAATGTCTCGTGCCTATTTCGAATAATCCCCATTATCGGATTTGAACCTATGACTTACGAGTTACGCCTTACCTTGGCGTTACTCGGCCGCTGAGTTAAAGGGCCCAATTGATTCAATTCTTAAATGATCCAGTCCACTATGTATATATGGTGAGGATCCCATGACTCCTAATAATGACTGATGAAAAAACACATGATCCCAATCCTTTAAATGCAAAATCGAATGGTTGAGATTTATCCTCGGTTCCGAGATTTGTGTTATCAAGATACTCATAAATCTCAACCATTGGATTTTGTGTTTAAAGGGTTGGGACCATGTGTTTTTTTCATGAGTCATTCTTAGGAGTCAACAGATCCCTACTCATGTAACTAATATATGTACATATCATATATATACATATATTTGCATAATGGATCATTCAAGAAAAAGAATCGGGTTTGTTTAGGAAGTAAATGCTTATTATATGTTTCTTGTGAGCAGTCAAAATTGGTTCAGGGGAACAAGATCCTACCATATCAGCTATCAACCTTGTGTTGGTTCTCCATCCTATCTTAAAGTTCTCATCCATTTGAAAGTCTTCCATCAG
This sequence comes from Akebia trifoliata, assembly GCF_017979445.1. Taxonomy (NCBI): domain Eukaryota; kingdom Viridiplantae; phylum Streptophyta; class Magnoliopsida; order Ranunculales; family Lardizabalaceae; genus Akebia; species Akebia trifoliata. The sequence goes on from NC_141377.1 coordinate 30,735,916, forward strand.
ACACAATTAAATGATTGTTTAACATTTTAAATTTAATCTTAGGAGTAGAGAGCATCAATATTTGGTTAATGCAATACTGCACCATTACATAGTACAACAATTATTGGTTTCTTTTTCTAACGTGTTGTGCATATCTAAATTACAGTTACCCCAAGTTGGGAAATGTTGTTTAAAATAGTTTGTGAACTACATCAAGGAAGCATTTGTATAAAATAATACCAAGTGTAGGTATGCATGTTTGTTCAAATTTAAAACATCTAGACTTTATAATAGAGAAAACTACAAATGGTCTTGGTGGAATCTATGGCATGATAGTTGGTGATGGAAGCAATAGTTGGGAACCAAAGTCCAAAGTTCTTAGTAGAAGGAGACAAGATAGTTGCACACTATTTCGATATCACTTATAGAAGCAATGTGGAGAAAATATCTTTTTTTTTCTTTCATTTTTTGATAGGTTTAAGTGTGTGAAGGTGTGTTGTTTTGATCCCAACCAGGTTTGTGATATTACCACTCACAGACTTGGAACTTTGCTGTTATGTTATTCTTACCCTTTTAAACACTCAAAAACCGCAGGTTTTTGTTGTTTATCCCTTGTTTGCTCTTCTTCAGATATAGGCTTGATTAGGGTTTCGAGTGAGCAATTCTTAGGTATGTTTTTTTCTTGCATTTCAAGCATTTTCTTTGGTCTCTTTTATACCTTCTTTGGTCAATATATGCTGTTTTTGTTGGTGGTTTTTTACATAATAATCTTATTTTAACATTTAACTCGACCATGTTCCTCAATCAAGTCATAAAAATCTGAAACTTTTTGTTGTAGAACCAAACATTTTAAAAAAATCTCTCATTGTTTTCTTTGAGATAGAGTTGAATGATGAAATATGACTAGTATTGCTTCTCTGGGAGGATTGGTGACTGTCAAGGGTGGGAGAGATGATATGGTTTTAGAGGACTATGAGGACTGCAATACAAGGTTAGGTGTGTCTTAGTGGAGTTTAGGTCAGTGTTGGGGCTGCTAGGTACAGCCAAAGAATTGTTGGTAATGACTTCTTGAGAACATAGGCAATATTGCTACGGAGTTCGGTTTATTTTTATTTTGCTCAACAAGAAAGGTGGTTAGTAGTCAATGCGAAAGTGGGTTCAATAGGATTTAAACCTAGGTCGTGGGTCAACACTCCCCTCGCCTTTACCAATTTTGCTAAGTTGGCACCTTCTAGGAGTTCAGTTTATACTTTGCTAGTAAGGATAGGTTGGTGCGAGTATTCCTATCTAGATGGTCGGAGGAAATTGCGGTTCCCTTGGGTGAGTTTTGTAAGAGGGCTTAGAACCATAACTCAATTGGTTGACATGTTTCAATGCAACTCTGAGGTCATGGTTCAAGTCCAACTTATCAATAAAAAAAGTGTTTTGTAAGTTAGGAAGATGTGTGGAGTGTTGTTCCCACATCCTAAGTAACCACTAATCCTTTACCTACCAAAAAAAAGTTTTGTTGGTAAGGCATCAAAGGTTCAAAACAAAACTGCTGGAGTAAAACAATTACCTTGGCATGAAGAGGGTCATAGAAGAAGATGTCATTCCCCTAATTTGAAGTTGAGAAGGAAGTGTAGGGTCCCATTAAGAAAGGGAGAAAAACCTCCTCAGAGGAAAGAGGTGGAAAGTTTGAAAAAAAATATAAGCAGTCGCATGTTGAATGAATTAAGTGATTGGGTTAGAGGGAGACGAAATCTAATAAACCAATGAAGTTAAAACTTTTGATGGAATGTTAGAGATCTAGGAAGCAAGTAAAGACGGTGCATGGTAAAATTGTGATCCTGCTGGAGACCCCAAAAGTGTGGTGGTGCATCAGAGACAAAGTTAGATTGTTTGAATAAAAGTACCATTAGAGATGTGTATATTAGTGAGATAGGGTGACCAATTCTTTGGCTTTACGCTCAGTTGGAGTTGTTCCAATTATGTGGGACAAAAAAGTTACCTCGGTTATCGATTAATTGGTTGAAACATTTTTCAATTTCCATCCCTTATTAGGATAAAGATGTGAATTTTCCATGGGTCTTCACAGTGTGTATGGTCCTTCAGACCAGTCCTAGGGAAGGCAATATTTGGAAGAGCTTGATGTATTGCGGATTTGTGAGATATTCCTTGGTGTTAGGATGTGATTAGGTTCTCCTTCGGAAAAAAAAGGTGCCATCTAGTTATCAAGAATTATGAAGAAGGTTGAGGAGTTTGAAAGACATGATTTGATGGACTTACCGCTTGAGGTATGTTTGTTCACATTGTTGAATAATCAAGAAAATTTGGTTGTTAGCAAGTTGGATAGATTTTTTGTTTGTTGCTCGTTAGAAATCCATATTCCTTCGTTAAGGAAAAAGGCCATATCGGGACCCACCTTGGCATGTACTCCAATTTCTAGTGGTTGAGGAAGGACAATATGAGCCTATTCATTTTAGATTCTAGAATATGTAGCTCAAGCATCCAAACTCTTTGTAGAGAAACTTTGTGAGTGTTAGGAAACCTTTCCTAATATGGGGAGGACATGAATGTCTTTAGGAATAAGTTAAAAAGGTTAAAAGAAAAGTTAAAGATTGGGAACAAAGAAGAGTTTGAAAATGTGGATCGAAGTAAGAAAGAGGTTTTTGAAGTGATTAAAGAGTTGGGTAGGAAAGAGGAGACTAAGGGCTGTTTGAGGAGGAAAATATTAAAGAGTGAATGCTAAAGATGAATTTTTAAGAATTTGAAAGATAGAAGAGATCAATTGGATGCAAAAAACCAAGGTAAGATGGCTAAAAGAAGGGGATAACAATACCAATTATTTTTATAAAAAAATTTATATTGTAAGGTGGAAAATACTTACAAGAGGTCAAATTCATTTTCTTGGATAAGATTAATAGGAGAGTCTTGGAATTGCATATAGAATGGGATTGTGAATTTCCACTCTAAACTAAATGCTAAGAGTGAGGTGCATCGACGACAAGTAAAGGAGTTCACTTTGAAGAAATTAACTTATATCAAGCTAGGAAGGCTTGAGAGGCCATTTGAAGTGAAGGGAGTGCACATGGCTATTATAGCCCTAGATAGGAAGAAAGTTCAGAGGCCTGAGGTTTTCAATGGAATTTTACAAAAAAAATTGGGAGTTGATTAAGAACGACTTCATGAAGGTGATCGTTGAATTGCAAGAAGAGATCTTATCTGATTCTGGGGCAAATTGCACTTTCATGGTTATAATTCCTAAGACGTAAAAGCAGAGGATATTTAGGATATTTAGGAATTGAGGCCAATAGGTTTGGTTGGAAGTTGTTTTGAATCATAACAAAGCTCTTTACTAAGATTTTGATCAATGTTACCCCCAAATTATTGCTAAGGAGCAAGGAGCTTCCATGATAGATAAACAAATCCCAAGTGGAGAATTAATTACTAATGAATATTGATTATTGGATTTAAAGAAAGAAAGGTTGTATGTAAGGTTGATATCGAAAAGGCTTATGATCTCATATGTTGGAAATTTCTTTTGGTGGCTTATGGAGATCGGACATGATGGAAGCAATATGTAATTTTTTTTTTTGCATTGTTTTCGATATTGGTTAATGGTTCCCCAACTATTATAGGGTAATGGTGGCTTGGTTCATTTTTTTGTGTACGGAGGGTGATATGTAATTTTAAAATTTTGGAGGGAGTGTTCTATAGTTTAAAAAGTTGAGTGAGCATTTCGTAATTTTGTAAAGTTGAAGGGAATTTTCTACAATTTTTATTCGGGAGATTTATGTAATTTGTAGATTTCTTATGGTGAGATATTTAGACTTAAGAAGAATTACAATAGCTCTCTCTCTCTCTAAACTTGAAAGAGAGAATATGAAGGGAAAAATGTAATCCAGGGTATTCTTTTTTTATGTGACAAGGTGTGTCCATCCTTTTGGAAGTGGCACTGATCCCAACAGATAGGCCCTACCACCACAAACAGGCGTATTAGGTAAAGTCATTGGGTGGAGAGACTTGATCTCATAAACATGGGGAAGCACGCCATGATCGTCGAACCACCTCTCAAGTGGTAATTCATGGAATTGGAATTATGCAATAGGAATTCTCTCTCACCATAAGAGAGAACTCCGATTCATGAAGCAAAAGAAATCTGTAAATTTCTTCTTTGCTCTTCTAATTTTCTTAGTTAGATTTCATATTCTTTTAATTCCTTTTATGTTCTTCATGAATTCTTAGATAAATTTTTCATTTTTCTATAATTTATTTTCATGCTCTTCATTTTCTCCATGAATTCTCTTACCAATCCTTGATCTAACTCTACTTAAATGTGGGAGAACCTACTCCATTAGTAACAAACTCAAATGTCTCGTAATAAAATGGTGCTTTCTACAAGATCTCATTCATCTCCCTTCTCATGAAGTTAGATCTCTCATACATTATTGATTTGTCTTTCAATTCGTTTTTCATTAGATCTATGTTTTTTTTTCCGGACCTTTTTTTTTTATTAAATGAAATTCCATTGAATCTGTAATTATCAATCAAAATTTATCATGAATCTGTTTTCTTTGTAAATTTTCATTCAAATCTGAAAATTCGGCATCACTTGCTAATAGATCTGTATTTTTCTTCAAGCTTATGTTCGGATATATAGTGTAATTTCTAGATGTATATCCTTTTTCACCCTCTTTGAAACTGAAGTGGAAATTTCAGTTCATAAATTTTAGAACTATATTTTTCTACGATTCTTTCTTTCCCTGTTTCTCTCCAAAGTTTCTACCAATTCAGTTTCAGACCTGTATTTTTATTTGCTAGAGAATCAGTGGATTCATCATTAGAAATATAATTTCGGTTTGAGGTTGATTGAGTTGACTGAAGGTTTTTGCTAATGATCGGCTGGTGAAGGGTGATCATGAAAAGGTCTTGAAACTTTGAGTGCGTTCATATAGGTGGAGATCAATTTCTGCTTGAAGATCTATTTGTAACTTTTGTGTCAAGATTTTATGTAATTTTAGAGTTAATTTGCTTGGAGATTGAACATCCATCGTCGATTTTATTAGTGATGGTGATCTTATGTGCTTGTCTAGACTTGCTGTTGATACATGGGACACTGTACACTGATGTAGCAACTTTATTTACAAGTTCGAGAGGTTGGATTGTCAATGATCATATTTATCCCAGTGGTTACAGATTGCATCCTTCATCGAACTAACCAAGTTGTCCTAAACTGGAAGAACTTTGATACAAGAGGCTTGAATCTATTGGATTTCTATCCAAAATTGGTATTTGATTAGAGATACAGATTTGTTTCATTATGTTTTATGCCATTTGTAGTGGTGAACTTCTATGTTGTGAGGAAAGATGTTCGCTTCTTTGTACGGTCAATTGCTTTCCATCCAACGGAAGAAAAGGCAGGCACGCTTTTGGTGCTGTAACTAATGTTATTGGGCTGAAATTGTCATTTAGAAGTTCATAAGATGTTTCAAATCCAACATTGAATGATTATTGATTGCAAATAGGATTCCTGCTATGAGAAAGAGGAAAACATGATAATTTCTTTAGAACATGATCAAATGTTAAAATTTGACAACTATAAAATTATGAATTGTTATTATTTTTTTTCTTTTTCAAATATTAGGTATACATATTATTTATTTTTAAATGTTTATGCCTGTGAGGCTTACACCTAACCAATTGAAAACACTGATAAATCGCTGGAAGATAGTGTTAATTTTCTCTTATAAGGCAAGTGAAAAATTGAAAATCATCTCCTTCATTTTGATTTTGCTGGAAAAGTTTAGAAGCTATTTTCTATCAACTTGGGTTGTGCTATATCATGCCGAAATATTCCTTGAAAGTTATTTAGAATCGGTTTTCCAATGTTCTCTCTTATGGAGAAGTCAATTGAGACTGCTTCATTTTGTGATTTGTGGTGTTCATGGAAAGAGAAGTTTTCGACTAAAAGGAGTGCATGCAAGATGCTATTCTTCGAATTAAAAAATCTTTTGTTCAAGTGGTTCTGAATGTTCTTTGAATGTGGAGTGGTCCCCAGTGTTCCGTGACTATAGAAGCCTCTTTTTTGATGATTTTGTTTGTAGATGGGTATCTCTTGTATACAAAGGATGGTAGGTATGCTGTTTTTTAATTTTTGTTCTTTGCAGGTCTCCTTGACCTCTTTGATTTTCTTTCTCTGTTTAAGGTCTCTTGGTGTCAACCCCACTCAGTCACATCCCTTTTGTTTGGCTGGAAGTTCACCACCTTTTCTGGCAGATTGAAGATGTTGTGGAGATTCAGGCCCTTCACCATTTGTTAGGGCTTGTGGAAAGAGAGGAACGGGCACACGTTTGATGGGAAGGAGAGCTCATTGCAGGAGTTAATCTTTAGTATTCTTGTTTTTGTGGTGTAGTGTAAGGATTTAGAGGGTTGGTTTTTTAAGATTTCCTTTTTAGGTGGGATATTGTAGGTTGCATCTTTTGCCTTGAGGACTCATGGAGTCATCTTATTGATAGGCGAACAACAGGAATTGAACCCGTGGTTATAGCATTCCTTCCCTCATTCGTGGCTACATCACATATAATTATATACTTGTGTCAGTGAATAGACTTTTGTTAATTATCAAAAAATAAACTATAGCTCCTCATTTTTAAATCTAAAATCATTATGAATTATACCACTGTTTTCTTCTCCTTTTGTTGAATGTGACAGGAACCACCTAGGATTTGATCCAATGGTTTCTCAGTTAATTGGTCTTGACATATGTCTGGTATTGGCTTTTCAGAATTAAAGATGGGAACAAGAGGTGTTGTAGGGGATAAATGGTCAATGAGGGTTCTATGGCTCTGTGCCCTTGGAAGTGCAGTAGGTAAGATGTCCTACCCTCTCTTTTTTTCTTTTGCTTTTTTAATTACTTTGAGGTGATATCGGTATTTATACCTACATTGTGGCAATCTAGATTGTCGATCATATTATAACACTGCTTTCAGTGTTTTATTTTATTCTAATGCTTGTCAAGTACCAACTTTATAGGATTGTGGATGGTCGGTGTAGAAAGACAAGCACAAAACAGGGAACGGATGATAGCTGAAAGTTTGAGGGCTATGGAAGATGAGCAATCCCGTGGCGAAGAAGTTTAAAGGCAGAGAGACATCTAAATGCTCTCAAACCTTTTAGTACCTTTTTCTGTGCTTCATCATTTCTTTTAAATCATAGCCTTTATTTTAGGTATCAAGTGTCAGTTTGTCTGTTCAACCTTAGAAAACAGCGACAATTGCTACTTGAAAAGCATCTAGTGGTTTTGTTCTCCTCTATAAAACATGACCATGCTATGCTGACTGATTGCGAATAAGCAAATAGACCAATGCAATAGATTACTTTATTTCATTGCGACAAGTAATTTGCACTTCTTTTTTTTTTTCAAAGGGGGTTGCGACTGACTGAGATCTTCATAGCTTACATGCATTTGGAATGAATTGTTTTTCATCGGGATTGCTAAGACAACAACAATTGTAGAAACCATCACCAAGCGGGTCCACACTCTAGTAATTACTTGTCACTTTTATTTCATATTCACCTTTGTAATTTTGAGTTGTAATGTATCAAGATATTTTGTTTATGCGAAACTGATTTTCAAGGTTTTTATGGAGTTTACATTAGACATGTTTCTATGAATTTCCATGATTACGGCTTAGTCCAGGCATCACTCTTTGGTTATAGTGAGGATTGCGCTAAAAGGTTTTACCCTTGAAAATGCCTTGTTGCATACTTGATTCGAATCTTTTGTTGGAGCTAAAAATGCCTTTTTTTTGCTTCATGGGCTGAGATCAAACTTTGAGTGTTCAGGAAATACAGCAAATACATGCCTGTAAGGGCATGCACTTTGCATGTTCAAGCTCGCATCAAATTTGTCTTTGAGCTTCCATCGAGATCTATTTTCTCTACCGATGCAATAAATTGGAGAAGTTGAAGATGAAGATCCAGTTTTAATGATACCCTACCACACAAAGATGGTGAGCTGGGAAGGATAATGGATTTGATTCAGGCAACACATAAATCAATTATGCGTATAGAGTGAAATCGATGTTTTCCATGCATAGAAAGCTTGTTATATTATGCTACAATGTCATGGGGAACATTTATTGAGTCCACCAACCTTATTGACTCTTTTCTAGAAACAAATAATCAACTTGATCGATGACATCTAGTAATCGTATTTGAGTATGTTTTTTAATGGTTAATTTCAAGCCATTGGTTTGATCATTTCCTGTACTCAAATATAATGTAAGTTGTCGAACTACAATTTGGAATTTGTGGCCGAGAAAACCCTCGACAATCTACTCTCCAAGCCATGTCTTGCTTACTAATGGGGCACAAACCAAATGGTTTTAAAGATTCATGGATGAAAATTGAGATAAATTGAAGAAAGTTACGTAAGAAGAGATCAATCTCTCTAAGTATAATAACAATATCTTATAATCAATTGCCTAAAGGTTGAAAAAACATCGAAACAAATAAATCTTTAGGTTAAAGATTGATGGGGTGATAACATAACCATCTAGCTGTTACAGTTTTGTGGAATACTCTCTACTTGCTTTATTGTATTTTTGTTTATCCCTTAAACTTTATTTTCTTTCAAGTCCTTCCTCCTTTTTTTTCAATAATATCCCTCTAGTTTTATTATCTTTTCTCTTTTACCCCCCTTTCAATAATAATACTCTAACTTTATTATATTTACCTATTTAATCCACTTTATTGTCTTTCCTCATCTCACCCTTTCGTGATAATACACTTCAACTTTATTATTCTTCATCTTTACCCTCTTAATCTTGAAGTTTTTCAATAATAGCCCTCTAACTTTATTATTTTTTCGTTTTTACCTCTCTTAACCTTAAAGAGAATAAATTCTAGTAAATTAATAAATATTATACTGATCTTTTTCCAAGTAGACTCTCAAGACCTTGAACAACAACTTCGATGGTGTAATCCTCTTCTCCCGTAGTGCTAGGGTACTGGTGTGGTACTTGTCAAAAATCCTCTTGATGCCCCAATTAGTATTGGAATGGATCAAAACAACTTTCTATGAATCTTCTCTCTCTATCAAAAAGTCTTTTCCCTAGTGTCCTCCCTATTTATAGATGGAGCCACTCCTTCTATCCACGTTCATTGCCACACAATCTCCTCCTTAATTCAAGGGATATGGGAATATCCTCCCCTCATAATCTCGGTAGTCTATTATAGGGAAGAATCTTTAATAGAAAGACTACTCAATTGAGGAGGGACATAATTAACGAATCACTACTTCGAAAAAGATGAAGTCTTTCTTAGAGACAAACTTTACTCAAATTCTAAGCCCGAGTAAAATTTTGTTTGGGCTCTCCTTAAACTTACAAACGAACAAAGTTGCTCAGATCACAAGGTACCACAGGATTCATTGATCGAAAACCTATCTTGCTTGATCTCTGAGTTCTCATAAGATTGGGCCATTTGTAAGGTCAAGATTTAACATGATTTCTACCTTGTACAATAGTTATAAGCCAAGTTTCATCAACTATTACTCTTGTAACTTTTTTTTTATTACTTATTTTTAAGCAAAAGAGATTCTCAAACTGCCCTTCTCAAGACTTTCCAATTGTACCCGTATATGAGATGCGGGAACAACAGCAATATTGAGAACATAAGAAGGGTATCATTGGATTAATTGTAGACATATGTAGTGTGTCGTATCGTCGTTAACCAATAACTATCATCAACATACAACGATGCGGCATCAAAAACCTCACACTCTCAGTTTCTCTTAAACTGATTCTACCAACAAAAACCTACAAAGGCAATGTCCCAAAATCTATCTTTCTAGCCATTTCAATTCTGGATCCTATTATGTTCTTCGACTTGTTTCTGTTCTAATCTTTCGAGATGTTAAAGTTTCCAAATTTGGTTCTATAAGTTATAGTTTAATCTGCAACAAAAGCTCAAAAGTTTCAATAATTCAGTAGATTAAAGAATTTAAACTTAGGGTAGGGTTTTGAATTTTTATGATTTTCAATTGCCTTTAATAGTCTCCTTCCACTAAAATGCACAAAAATCAGTAAAATTTTAAAACCCTAGTTCATTCTAGTTTAGTTGGTCATGGACAAGTTGAAGTTTTTAGCTTATAAGCTTCATGCAATAAAGTCGCAGTTAAGCAATTCAGGGTTTAATTAGTTTTAATAGTGCACCATTTCTTAGAGATGGTCAATTTAGGGTAATATTCGGATTCGGATCATGTTATTGATGTTCTATGCTCAGAGATCTTCCTTACACTATTATCTACAACTCTGAAGAAAATTCTCATAGGCAATGAACCAAACACTGAAGTTATAACTAATTCTCATAGAATTCTAAAGAGTTTAACTTCTCATAATACCACATTGCCAACGAAACAGACTCCAAAATAACTATAAATGAGAAGGGAAACATCAACATCACACCCTCTTGTCGATCAATAACCGTAGCCATGTTTAAAAGAAGGTACTCTTTCTATACAAACCCAATGCATACTTTTCCTCCATTTCACACTCGACCCAAATCACATCACCCCATACCCACCAACTCCTCAATAAAAGAATTAGTTCAAAGAGGTCGGTTTGTTGAAGCCTTGGAACAATATGTCAAGCATTGGAACAATGGTTTCAAGCCTGATAATTTTACCTTCCCTTACATCCTCAAAGCCTCAGCCCAATTCAATGATCCAACCATGGGACTTATAATTCACAACCATGCCATTATAACTGGATTTGATTCTAATCTCTTTGTGGCTAACAGCCTAATCCTCTTCTATGGAAGATTCTTCACCCATTTTGAAACAATTCATTACCTATTTGATAAAATTCCTCAAAGAAATATTGTTACATGGACTGCTGCCATATCTGCCTTTGCCCAAAACCATCAATTCCACAATGCGATTCAACTTTTTCGTGATATGCTGATCACTGGAACTAAACCCAATTCCTTTACCATGGCTACGCTCCTTCCATGCTTCTCCTTTAGTGAAGGATCGACCCAAATTCATTGTTTCTTGATCAAGCAGGGATTCGAGTCAGATATTTTTGTCTCGACTGCTCTAATCGATGTGTACGCCAAATGTAAGAACATCATCTCAGCAAGGAGAGTCTTCGATGAAATGCCTTTGAGAAATCTAGTTTCGTGGAATGTAATCATCTCAGGGTATAACCAGAATGGAAATGAACAAGAATCACTCAAACTCTTTGCTGATATGCAGAAATCTAGAAATATCCAGCCCGATTCATTTTCAGTTGTAATGGCACTCTGTTCTTGCTCGAGCTTAGCATTACCGATGCATGGGAAGCAAATACATGGTCATGTGTATAGGGCTGGTCTAGAGGGAACTACTCTTGTTGGAAATGGACTTGTAGACATGTATGGTAAATGTGGGTTGCTAGAGCTTTCGGAGCGGGTTTTCGATAAGATGATGGAAAGGGATGTGAGTTCATGGACTGCACTCATTACTTGCTATGGGTTACATGGGAAGGGAACAAAAGCCATTTCTATCTTTGAGAAAATGAAGCAAACCAGAAATATCACCCCCAATTCTGTAACCTTAATTGCAGTCTTGACAGCTTGCAGCCATTCTTGTCTAGTAGAAGATGGCTTTAAATATTTCGAGTCCATGACGGTTGAATTTGGTGTTGAGCCCACAATGAAGCACTATGGTTGCATGGTGGATTTGCTAGGAAGGGCAGGACTTGTTGGGGAAGCTTTGAAATTCATCGATAATATGCCCATTCCAGCCGATGTAAGAATATGGGAAGCATTACTTGGTGTTGCAACCATTCAAGTAGATAGGGAAGCAGTTGAGATCGCAGCCAAACACCTCATCGAGTTAGAATCTAACAATCCTGAAGTTTATGTACAATTAGCGAACGTGTATGCAAATGCTGGTAAGTGGGATGATGCAGCAAAAACAAGAGCAATAGTGGAGTCTAAGAAGCTCTGGAAGAGGCCTGGGTTAAGCTCAATTCAGGTTGTGCAGTAACCATTGTGATCCCACACAACTGTTATCAATGCATTTACGTAAGTCATAGTCAAGAGAAGACCCAATATACTACTAAGTTTCAAACATGGATTTATGAAGTGGAGTTTGTTCTAGAGATTTGATCCTTGCAATCATCCTAAGATGTTGATCTTGGCGAGAGAGATCAACTAGTCGGGATCCATTAAATGGATGGAACGAGAAGTTGAACAGATAGCATATGAGTACTTCGCCAAAGGGGAATCATTATTTATAGGTTCACATCAGATTAATGGCAATGGCTTCAATTCCAGGGAGGTAATGATACAACCTAAATTTTAATTTTATAAGTTTTATTAGTGCTAATCAATCTTAGAATAGATCTTATATTTCATTCTTGAATGGTTAGCGATTTAAATTCCATATAGTAGTTGTGTTAATTGTTGTTAAAATTATATGAGCAAAGAATGATAAACTGAAATAATGCTTACATATGATGGTCCCTTACCTGGAAAAAAACAAATTACTTTAGAGAATCCCCAGTCCACTGTCTACAAGGATACTCAATTATAAAAAATGAAAAAATAGACCCATCAATATTTATTTTTTTAATATTTCATCCTTGCATTGACCTTGGATATACTACCCCTGTGAAGCCCCAACAATTCAGCATCCCTATCGCAAGAATAGCACTCTCACCTATTCTCGATCCCATAAAAAACTCATTGACAATCCCCTATAACTATCTCCAATAATTGAATTTCATTCACTTATTTGCCCTCATGAAGCCTTTTATTCCTTTCCCTCCACAAATGCTCCACAAATGATAAATTGTGGAGCAAAAGGCAACGTGAATAACATCTCGAGAAGTCGGGCTATAAGTGAAAATTGAACTTAACAACTCAACCTCATTTGGCGCTGATTCCACTACATTCCTTCTAATTCCACATCGTCCTAAGACTTTCCTCCCATACCCCAAAGCTATAAAAGCATCTCCATCAATGCTCTTTACAATAAAGAGCATATTTTGTCAAAATCTGACAAATGTTAGTTTAACTAGTCCAAAATTTGTTGGGTGCCCCAACAGACTCAACAAATGTTTTATTTGTTGAAAATTGACTTAAAACTTAATAAGAGTTGTGACCTCACATTTTGGAATAAAAAAACATGATCCGATGCCATAAGCTTCTAGAGAACGAAATTCTAAGAACTTTGAAAAAAAAAAAAAAAACCATTATTTTTCACTGTTGATTTATAATTTTAAGTTTTGGGAGTTTGGTAGCCGTCCATTTCAACATCTTGGATCAAGTTTAAAAATTAAAAAGACTTTAAATATTTTGTTTGTGAATTTGAATTTTTTCCATAAAATATAGAAGGACGATGTGGTCGATTGTCAATGTGATAATCCATGTGGGCCCAACTACGCTTAGTAAGATTTGAAATCTTACTAAATTAGTAAGGAAAGTGTTTTTTCAAGTTTTTATATTATATTTTTAATAATAACGAGTTAAAACCTCTCGCTACAATTATTGAGCAATTGTCTCGATTTCCGTATTCTTTACTTTAACATTTGTCAGTAAAGACTCTGTTGGACCCAAATTTTGTGACTTGACTCTTTAAAATAAAGAGGATGTTAGGTTTAAAGAGTCTGTTGGAGTTGCTCTAAGGGTTGTTAAAAAACATATGGTCATTGTCTTCATTTTCCTTCCAACATAGCAGGCATCTAGAAATAAAACAGAAGCCTCTATTTTACAGATTTTCAACTATCATAAGTATCTTCCTCATTGTCATCCAAGCTATAAAAGAATGTCTCGAAACTCTTCTTTAGTACTCAAATTTACCTTACGCCAACACATTGCATGCTCCTCTCTTCTAATAGATTCCCAAGAAATCTTGAAAGAAAATAGCCCCAAAGATGCCTACTCTTCTCATTTGGGAAAGGAATAAGATGGTTCCTTACTCTCTTACAAATTTCTTGCAGCCTCTCATCATCATCCCCTTGAACTGTCCAACCATCACCATTTACATAATCTGATACCCATTGATTGATCTCCTTCTGAATTGCTCAATAATGGATCCCCCTTCTACCCAAGGATCCTTCCAAAAAGAATTATTTGATCAATTTCCTATAAAATATCTGATATTTTTTTGCAGCAAGGCCCCTAACATTCAAAATTCCTCTCCAAGCCCAAGAAGCATCATGAGGGCATTGGCAAGAGCAAACATCCCCATTTGCAATATATATTGCCCAACCCCAATTACTTCATATGGATTCATTTTTTAACAACCTTCCATACTAGTTTCATCGAGCCGATCAAGTTCATATCTATAATCTTCATGACCTAAACCCCCCCTTCTTTATGAGGCTTACTCATTAAGTTCCATCTTATGGGATGACACAAATGATACATAGAAGGCCCACTCCAAAGAAAATGACTAGGGATGGATTCAATTCTCTTTGCCATGCTTTTAGATAATATGAAATAAGAAGACCAAAAAAATTTAAAAACTACAAATAACACATATAATTAACTCAATACGACCCGTAAATGATAACAAATGAGCTTACTAGTCCTCCATCCTTTTATATATTTTATCAATAAGAGGTTGACACAAAGAAACTGACATTCTAGAGGAAAACAATGGAAAGCTTAGATATCAAATGAGAAGAGAACCTTTTTGTAGCCCAGAAAATTGATGGAAGTCATCTAGAATCTTTCTAATATTCATGGTAGATGAAACAAAATCAGTTGAGATTACACGAATGTCATCTGCAAAAATCAAATGGGACACACAAGGAAGACCCCTTCTTGAAGGAACAAAAATTAAAATTCCTCTCAACACCCTCTTCTAAACAATGAGAAAAAACTAACATGATTAGGGTGAAAAAATACGGTGATAAAGGATCCCCCTGATGAAGCCCACACCGACTTGGAAAACATCATGACTTGCACCATTTATAACAACTGAAAAATTGGGGAGTCGAAAATACATTCCACTATCCTATTAATCCAAGTTCAATCACACCCAATCTAATCAAGAAATTTATCAACAAAGTCCCATCTTACCTTATCATAGGCTTTCCTAAGATCAATTTTAATGCAAAGTAACATGATACTAGACTTCAGATGAGGATTACACACCAGTTCACAGGCCAACCAAATGTTATCTGTAATATTACAGCCTCTAATCAAGTGACAAAGTTGGGGTTCAGGAATAATTCAATAAGAGAAAGCTTCAGAAAAAATTGGCAAAAGTCGATAAAGTTGAGAAAACATTGGATAAATTGATAAGGTAAAAATATTTTTTTTTAAGTATAAAAAATATCTATTTTATATGTTAAATGAAAAATAATACTTAAAAATACTAAAAACAAAAATAATCCATAATTTTTGAAAAAAAAATCGGGATTGAATCACGATTAATAGTGATTTTTTTAGAAAATTATGATTTAATCAACAACCATTAAAATTATGAACACATTAACTATTTAAGCATTTTTACATGACTGAAAAACATCAAGAGCCACTTTAGTCACATCTAACTCGACTAGATTCCAATGAGAAACAAAAAAATTGGCATAGAAATTGTCAGAACCAAGAGCCTTATTTAAAGGAGACTTGAAGATCATATATTTTATCTCTTAGTTACTTATAAGAATCGTTAAAAATCTTGATCACTCAGAAGATAACTTAGATATGAAAGGAACTAACTGAAATGAGCATTAGTTGTGCAGGAAAATACCTTTTTGAATTATTCTACTACCTTTTCTCCATTCTCCTCTTCATGTTCGATTCTTGTTCCATCTTCATCCATGATCTTTTTTATTGCATTAGAAGCCATATTTGAGGCAACGGTAGCATAGAAAAACTTTATTATGGTCCCCTTCCTTCAACCAACTTACTCTGGATTTCTGACGGAACATAGCTTTCTTAGTAAAAATCTCTTTATTCAAATCAATAGTGACTAACCTCTCCTATGCTGCAAGAGATCTATTTAGGGGGTTATTCTGAATCCGCCTTTGGATCTCAACCAGTTTATTCTTAAAATTTTGCTTTCTTTTAGCAATTAACCCAAATCGTGTTGTGGTTTGTGGAGCCTGATAGTACTAGTCAACAAGGAGGTACTGTAAATCAAACCACATTTTCACGCTGGTCAAACTATTATTATGCAAAACCCTAGTTAGGTATCCTAGGGTATTTATATTTCTCATTTTTGGTGAAAATGTGTAATCTGTAACTGCGAGTCTTCTTTTCAAAGTGGAATCGGTGTGATCCGTGGACCTACCTCAATTTTGAGGGAACCACGTAAAATTATGTGTTTCTATGTGTGATTTGTGTTTTGTTTATATTTGTTTCTTGGTTCGATTGTTCCTCTTTTTCTCAACAAATCTTTCTTTTTTCCGTACTCTTACAATCGATTTCACATTGCGAGGCTTACAAGCTAATCCGTGTAGAGAATCTCACCACTTCAAGTCATGATGACCATGTGTCAAAATTAGATAAAAAGATATTGAATCCTCAATTGTATTCTTGGAAGGATTCTTGATAGGGAAAATAAAGTTAGCATTCCATCTTTATTTTGATTTGCAAATGTCTTATATCCATTCATCTTCCTTGGAGGGATGTTTCCATATATAATTAGGAAATTCAATCCCAAGAATATTCTTTTACCATTGTAATCAAAACATTAGTAATAGGGAACACAGTTCTGGAGATACAGAGAATTCAATTCTTAAAAGTCTCTCAACTGTCTTCATGGTATCAGAGCCTCACTACTGTGAGAGAATTTATTGCACAGCTCACTTCTCACAAAACTACTCAAAATCTCATCAATGACTATTACAACCTCCCACCTTACTGAAGTATTCATACGCCTCTACTTTGAATATAGGGAACTTTGTCACTAGAAAGTTGACGCAATCAAACTTTCTTCTATGGAAAACACAGATATTGGGACTCATTGAAAGTCAGGATACCAGATCACTGCCTTAGACGCTGAAGTTGTGGATGGGAAGAACATGACTGTCAACCCATAATTCATTGCATGGAGAAGATCAGATCGACTTCTATGTGGGTGGATCACAGGGTCATTATCTGAAGGAGTATTCGGTATGGTTGTCAGATTTGAAACCGCATCAGAGGTATGGGATACTCTAATAAATTCATTTTCTCAAGAATTTCTACCATGTGTATTTTTGGGCTAGGCTACCATTGCTTGTACCGACCTGCAAGACTAGTATTTATATCAAGACATGTAGGGCCCGTGTGGATACAGGAGCCAGAAGTACTTAAAATATAAGTACTTCCAGAAGTACTTTCTAAAGTACTGTCTCAAGTAGCTGAATACGTGTTGTACGTTTGGATGCAGGATCTGAGAAGTACTGTCAGAAGTACTTCTCATAGAATTTTGTGTTAAGAAACTATTCTGTATTCTGTTAAAATGACCAGAATACCCTTATATGTAATAATTACTGTTTTTAACATTATAACTCAACAACATATGCTAAAAAAAAAAGTAACAGTTACTGTTTTTATTAAATAAAAACATTATAACATCATTTTATATTCAAAACATACTTATTCTTAATTTTTTTTAAATTCGACAGAACCTTCCCTAAATATTGGACATGTGAAAAATAAAACCTGTATAAGAACATAACAACTATCATATAATAAAACTTGTATCATCATACATAAAATCATATGTAATAATCACACCAATATATGTAAAATGAAAAGAAAACATTCATAAATAAAATTTATATGTGATCGTCATACCAATAAACAAAGATGTTCATGTAGTAAAAACATACTAAATTTACCCAAAAATATAATTTATTCAGTTAATAGTAACTTTTAAATAATAAAATTATATAATTATATCACGTCGATTATAAGCTTTTTTTATAGCTTCAGCTATGACTTCTCTCCTACGTTCCATTTCTCTATGTCTTTCTCGTTGTGAGCGTCTCGAGGGTCTAGGCTCATCTACACTCCTAGGGACAGCTTCATCTATATAATCTAATTCTTCATATATAGCAAATTCAACATCTGCCAAAGCTTCATTTCGAATGAAATTGTGCAGTCCTATGCAAGCAATGACGATATCCCTTTGAGTATCAATGGAGTATGTGTGCATGTCCCTAAGAATTGCTCATCTTGCCTTTAATACCCCAAAACACCTCTCTATAACATTACGCAATGAGGAATGAAGATGGTTAAATAACTCCTTCTCCTTCTGCCATGCACCCCGTCAAAAGTCTTGTAAATGGTAACAGACACCCCTATATGGTGTCATATACCCATCCATCAATGGATAACCAGAGTCAACCAAGTAATATTTGCCTACAAATGAATAATAATTTCATTATTTTATATATATAACGTATAATTGAATGTATTTCTAAGTAAAATTTTGACTACCAACCTGACGGAGGGTGAGGAAATCCTGAATTAGGATTATTTATGGTTTTTAAGAATACGTTTGCGTCATTTGCTTGTCCTTCCCAACCAACAACTACATATGTGAAGAACATATCGAAAGAGCATACAGCCATTACATTTTGCGTTATACCTTTTCGACCTAAATATCGAAGTTGATCCGCTATTGGAACTCGTGCCCCAATATGAGTATCATCAATCGCTCCCACACAATCCTTCATATAAAAAGAAATTTTATATTAAAGATTAAACATTATAATTTTTTTTAATATAACTTTAAAATTACCTTAAAGAAAGGCCAGAATCTTTGATTTGTGCGAATTTGATGAGGGATCACATCCAAAGAACAAGGCACAATGAGAGTTTTGCACAATTCAAGGACAGCTTTCAAGATTTTATGAAAGTGTCTACTCACGGTTTCTTCAGAACGTTGAAATCGATTACCAACACTTCGCATGCCCTCGTTTTGTCCTAATATTTTTAAGAACATTCCTAAGGATACTTTCAAAGAAACGTTTCTTGTTCTTTCGAGACTCACCTCTTCATGTAAAGTATTGCATAATTTCTCGAATACATGTTTCTCCATTCGAAATTGTTCATGACATATTGCATTATTCCCAGACAAAACATAATTCATATAATTTTGTCCAGTAAAATTACAATTAGTCTTGGGTTGTCGAACTAATTTATTTTTACGAGCCATGCGATAATGATTTGCTGCAGCAAGTGCAGCCATACATATAATCTCATCGTCTGAATCTGAATAATCCATCTTGTTTCTGTTTACATTATTAATAAAAAAAAAAAATCATTTAATATTCCATATTAACAATCATATAAATATATTCAATTTATAAACAATCATATAAAATATTAAAACAAACATTTTTAACAACCAAAGCATAATCCATAAGACATAATCAACAATCCATAAACCAGAAATAAATAGAAACTTAATCCATACAAAATAAATCCAAATCATAATCCATGAAACAAACTTTCTTTTATTAATCACATAGTCCACAAAAATAAAGGATTCATAAAAGACCGACTTATAAAAAAAAAAATACTATACTACTCTCTAGTGATCACCACAATAACGACGGTATTCAAAATCAAGGTACGATAAACGAGCATCATTTGTCGACAAGTTATAAAAAGCATTCCTAAAATCTACACTCTCCACGAACTTGGATACTACATAACAATATCGATCGCTACCTATAGGAATCTCATCCACTAATTCATTAAGAAGTGGCAAGCATTCACCGGGAGTAAGCTTTTTTTGCTCGTTTGGAAGTTGATCCTTCTGAATTTTTGATTGGAAAAGATCCACCAAACGACTGAATGCAACCTCGAATAAATCAGATTTTCTTCCCTTACTGCGTTTTGATCTAGAATCCCTACTTATTGACGACCTTCTCTGTGATGGTCTTGAACTTGGTGACTCATCAATATCATCATCAGGGTGAGTTGGGAGTATATTTTCTTGTGTCCCTGGAATGTATTCAGGAGTATCATCATCAGCATCATCATCAGCAATTGACTCATTCGTCATGTTTGTCGTTGTAAAATATCGAACACGAGATTCGGTAGCTGTGGTACCACCAAATAATTTGTCCAACTCATCTCTATGCTCCAATGCCTTATAACGAAACTTATTATCTCCAGAATGTTGCTGTAAAAAAATAATGAATATTATTAATAAATATTTATTAACATCTTCATAAATAAGTGAAATTAAATATATTAAAAAAATATGTATTACCATTTCTCGTTCAATCCACCATTCATCGCTTATGATGATAGAATGGCCGTTCCAACCGATTCCAGTTACACTCATTAGATTAGACCAAGCCTTCCAATCTAATTTTGTTTTGTTCCAATGATTTTTGAATTGTTTTTGTTCAAATTTAAATCCCGTTTTCTTGAAAAATTCATTTCGAACAAACTTCCATCCTAACCTGTCTAGAGTTGGCCCATTCCTATGACCTTGCGCGACTGCTTCAACACATAGTTCAACAAAGGTCTTGTGTAAATACGGACTCCAATTTACTTTACCCTTGTCATTTTGTGTTGCAACTTGTTTGTCCTTGTTCATATTTGTTGTTTCAGAAGACATCTTAAAATGAAAACAAACAAATATGTGAAAAAAATCATGTGTTAGAGAAAAACATAAATAAATCAATAAAAAACATTCTCTTATAATAATAACCTAAAAAAAATATTTCTCGACAAACTAATTCTCATGGATTAGCACTTGAAATTCAAAGCATACAAATACATGCATTGCATACTTTTTAACTAAAAAATCATTTAAAAAATAGTTTAACTCTTCGCTTTTGGCCAAGTCATGTCTTAAACAAATATATTTTTAAAACTCGTCTTATGGTGTCAATTCACACCTTAAACACTTTAAATGATGGTGACTCCGAAACTTAAGTAGACAAGGTTTAAATACCCTTAATGTTGATAATGCACCAAAAGTGATCAAAATACCTTAATAAATATATAATTACATTATATATCTATATATATATATATATAATTTATATATATATTAAAAAATTAGAAAAATAATTATTATCAATTAAAATTTTTTTTTTTAATTTTATAATTCTATCAAAATTTCGGCAGCATTACCTCTTAAAAATGAACATATGAAATTTTCCTGATAAAAAAAATACCTGCATAATACACTACATAATACACAATCTAACATCCACGCAACATCCCATACACATTAACATTTAAAAAAACACATAATACGTGTATCAACATATTTTAAACCATTAGGACTCCAAGAGAATTATTAAAGTTTCAACTTCTCTAACAAAGCAATTCTAACTAATGAAATAATACTTTTAGTTTGATGTAGATCTTATGTGTTATTTGCTGGATGCGTTTTTTTTTTTTTTCTTTTTCATTTCGATTTGTTAAAATTTCTTTGGTTCGTGTCAATTTCTCTTCGTGTATTAGACATTTTTGCAATGCTCGAACATTTGTGGATGTATTTGGGGGATTTAATTGAAGGAAAAGAAAATTGAGGATATTAATCATTAATGCTCAAGTTTATCCAAAATCTTCTGTGTGTGTGTGTGTGTGTGTGTCATCTTTTACATTAAGGGATAAAGGATGCGAAAGAGAAAAAGAATTAATCATTTTGGTTTTGTGTGTATTTTTCTCAACTTTGAAAGAGGATTTACTTGTCAAGGATTACTGTTTATTGTCAACACTACTTGTTTAATTAGAATTGTCTTCTTATTGACCACACACGCCATACTAAATCATAAAAGTAGCTACTTGATAATCTTTTCAGTTGAAATTTGGGGAAGTTCACATGTAGTTTGTATTTTCTTACTTTTCAGTTCATATTCTATCTCTCATATATGTGCAATTTTTTCTTTTCGATGCCCACACAAAATATATGAATTGGTGATCGAAAATTGTCATGATCCTTGACAATTTTTAATTGAATGGTGATAATATCATAGTGAGGTGAGTCGAGGATTAAAGTCCAACATTTGTATAGGTTGAATCTCTTAATCATGGCTTCTGATCCAGGTTTCTCCCTCATCTCGAACAATTTAAACCCTTCAGAATCGATTTAAATATATTTTATATAAATTTATATTTTTATTTTTGAATAATTATTATTTTAGTTGTAAGTTGGATCAATAGGTTCTCAATTGCGGCATCTTTTTTATTTTTTATTTTTTTTTACATGGATGACAAATTCTTAAAAAATGATTATTTTATATGAAGAAAATAAAATCAAAGCCAGTTGACTTGGCCGGAATGACTTGTATCTTGGACTAGTTATTGAGACGGGCAATTCACAATTGATATCTCACTTAGATGGCTTTGAGATGGAGATGACTTGCCCAATTCCTCTTGGTCTCACGCTAGTTTTAAAACCATGCTCTCAAAACCACCTTGGGAAGTGTGGACCAAGGAAAACTTTTGAAATGTGAATATTACAAACATTGTAGGTTTTTCATGGAAGTTTTTTTTGCAATATGCACAAATATGCACGCACATTGTTTTTTTATTTGTTGTTTTCATGCAGGTTGATGCATAGTGTGATTTGTTTACTCATTTTGTTTATGTTACATCTTTCTCATGTAAGTTAATTGTGTAACTATTACTTCCTATTTTAGGACTACTTAACAGAGGAAAAGCTATATTTGGAGGTCTGTAGGGACAATATTTTACAAACATAAATATAATGATATTTATCATTTTACCATTAAAGTTTTCGCATACCTTCTCATGGTCTTCTTTCATGGAAACATTGTTTTGTGCTTGTTCAGTAAAGCTTTTTCTTCTTTGTGAAGTTTTATTATGAGGCATAAGATTGTGTTTGTTTTGTATGCCTTTTGGTTGGAAACAACTTGATTGAAATCTAAAGATTCCTTGTGTCATCAACATAAGACTAAATTCACCACCTCATCTACACAGAAATTCCCCAAATTATCAAACACAGAAATTCCCCTTTGCCTTAAAAGATATGAGAAGAGAAGAGACCATCGAATGAGTGTGAGCCGATCGACTTACCTATGAGGAGAGGACGAACTCGCCGCTGCAATCGTCGGAGACATCGTCGCCGTACTCGCCTGAGGGAAGATATGTTTTCGTTGTAGGTAGGAGAGGGTTTCGGCAAAACTTCTGTCAAGGATTTAAGGTGAACGACGAAGGTTTACTAAACGAAAAAAACAAGGATTGTTTGCCGAACTGACTCGGAGAGGTCGGAGAGACTGTCGTCGTAGTCGCCTGAGGGAGGAGAGGCTTTTGGCGTAGAGAGGAGAGAGTTTCGGCAGAACTTCCGTCGAGGGTTTCGCGTGGAAGACGAGGGTTTACAGTATAAGAGGGATTTGTTCTGACGAACTGAATCGGGATATACGGTGTAATTTCTAATTTTCATGAGGGTAGTTTTGGAACCGCACCCTATTAATTGACGGACAAATTGGCTCCCCGCAAAAACAGATTTGAGAAGCACTGTTCTTGGTATTTCTCATAGAAGTACTAATTTTACTTTTTTGAAAAATTATTTTTCAAAGTACTTATTCGTCCAAATGATCCATATAGTGCTTCTGGCTCCCTGTTGAAGCCAGAAGCACTTTAAGAAGTCAATCCAAACAGGCCCGTAGTTTTTGATGAAATCACTTTTCCTTTTAAGGATTCAGGTGAGTTATTTTCTACTATTCATTCTAATGAAGAAATAACAGCTTTTGTTGAGTACTTTTCAGGACCAACAGAAGATACACAATTGGTTCATTCTTCGCCATACGTGGGTTCATCTGATTCACCCGATCCATCAAAATTTCAAGTGCAACCAAATCTGTTGGCATCTCATCATATTGTGTCCACCAATGATGAAGAAGTCAGCCCAAATAATCCCACTGAGAATGAAGAAAGCACCACTTCTAATTAAACCACTGATGTAAATCACAATGTTGTCTAAGTAATTCATGAACATCAATGCCTTGAAAACTCATCCAATCATCTTACAGTCCATGAGCCATATAATGCATCAACTAGGGTGAATGATGATCGACATATATATCCTGAAGCGATTGCATCTCCAAGACATCCTATGCTTACTCGACTAAGGGATGGAATCATTAAACCAAACCCCAAATCTACCTTGGTTACCATAGCAATTCCATTTGAACCCAAGACTGTGAAATCAGTTTTAAAACATCCCCGGTGATTCTCTGCGATTAAAGAAGAAATCCAAGCTCTTCATCAAAACAATACTTGGGAACTAGTTCCTCTCACACCTACAATGAATGTGGTAGGGTGCAAGTGGGTTTCAAAACTAAACTTCATTTTGATGGATCATTAGAAAGACTCAAGGCTCGTTTAGTTGCCAAAGGCTTCACCCAAATTCCAGGAGTTGATTTCTATGAGACATTCTCTCATTTACAATCTACTATTCGGGTTGTTCTCACTATAGCTTTTACACACAATTGGGATATTCGTCAACTAGTTGCTTTCCTTCATAGGCATCTTAATGAACAAATGTACATGGATCAACCACCAGGGTCCAAGGATCCTCATCAGCCTGAATGTGTTTGTAAGCGTAAACCTGCTTTGTACGTTTGTAAGCTTAAGCCCACAGTGATCTATAAACTCATTGAATTCCTCTATATTTCTCCTAGGAACGTGATGCCCTCCCACCTATTCTTCTTTAAATCTTATTGTTTTAAAATCTTCGAAAACCACCCATGGAGATACTACATTTGTAAAGACATCGTTCAAGTCATTCAATAGACTCATTCTCTCCATTTCAAAGTTTGCCGCATAATTATCTTCAATTCAAAGTAAATTCAAATTGGATGCAAGAACAATGGATAAATTAGGACAATTCTTCTAGCTTAATGATTTTGAATTTTAAGGGATTCCAACCCACCCAAATACGACTTGAAGCATCAAATTCATAATTGTCTACAAACTGCCAATGTCTTTAAGTTCTCCTACGAAAATTGTTTGTTCTTCTACCATCTAACTAGTTTCACATAAACGACTCCTCTTATTGAAGTTGAGACCTCTTATGTTCCAAATGGGTACAAATGCAAGAAGCTTTGCCTTGGCAACAGCGGCTTCAGCTTCTAATTTCCATGCGCTCTGCCCTGCCACAGTATTAATTGGAGAATTTTGGATGCCTCCCTTGGCTACTGCTCCCTTTGATCTCATTAGAATTTCTGAAATCACCATCATTTTTTTTTTTTTTTTTTTGCCTTCCCATTAGAATTGTATTGTGGAGATTTGTTTTTCGAAGTAACTTCCAAAAACATTGAGAGGCGAACTCACTCCACTATCCTTAGATTTTAGCATATTCTCCATTCCAAATCCATCTCCTCCCTCTATGGAAAATAGAGCATTAAAAGGGTTATCCACTTCAAATGGCGCAAATTGGATGAGAATCTCTAAGAGAGGAGAAAGATCTGCACTATTAATTCCCCGTTATATCCAAGGGGAAACTCCATTTTTATATTCCATGATGGAGGATGTGATCACTATGGATCACCATTTTGGATGTTTAAGGTGTTTGCACTCCAACAATCAAGAGAAATGGAAGAGATTTTGGAAGATGCAGTGGAATTGCTCTTTGCACCCAAATCTCTTACAACCTCCTTTCTTTTTTGAATATTGTTGTTACAACGTAACTATCCCTAGGATGGACAATTTTGAGATGCACTTGCCTTGTAGGCAAAACTTTCCAAATTCAAATCTTCTTCTCCATGAGCCTCTACTGAACCTTTGTTCCCATGCACCTCAACCTCATGGTTTACTATGTTTCGATCTTATCGCACATCATCACTATTTTTGTGAACAATTTTCATCCAAACCTGAGTCGTTTTTCTTCTTCAACAAGTTTTGATGGCACTTATCTTGAATATAATCGAACACAATTACACTTCTTATAGATTGTGGTCTCCATTCGCATTAAATTTTTTAGATCCATCATCTCTTAATAGAGTCAAGGAATTCACAATCCACCTCAAAACACATCTGAGCATATGACAACCTTGATATCTTTGCAGATGATTCGTCCATATGCAATTGAATCCCAAATGCACTCCATATAAGATTGAAACATTCAGGAGCTCAAAAGTGTTAAGGCAGCTTAGGAATATAAAATCAATTTGATTAACTCCCTTTATTGCTTCAACTTCCATATCCATTTTCATATAATCAACAAATGTCTGCCAATAGACAAAAAAGGCAAACATAAGATTCTTTCACAATCCTCAAGGAATTGAACTTGCACAAAAGAATCCCTTATCTAAAGAGAGTATACATCAAGCTGACTCTTTAATTTCCATATTCTCTGTACGTCATCTTTTAAGCCTAAAAAAATAGGATCTCTTCACCAACACATATAATAGAAGTGTTTCCCTATCTTTCCCATCCACTAGTCTCTCATGAATCTCTAGACTATGTATACTTGTAATATCTTCCTCCTAGAAAAACCTCCGGAAGAATTTTTGCCATTACTCTTCAAAACCATTTTTTTTTTTTACACTTTCCCTACTAAGTTTCCTAACCCCAACCCTAGTTAGAGCACAAAATTTTAAGAACTTTTACACACAAAAAAAAAAATTTATTTTTCTCCACTAAATCTTTTAATTTTACATTTGAGAGTTTTCTAACCATTTATTTTCAACATCCAGGATCATACCCAAAAATTACTTTTACCCTTTATATATATGTAGGGAAATGTTCAGCACCAAACATTTTGGCAAAACATTTTTCAAAACATAAGTTAGAAATTTTGGAACTGGCTGATTTTTTATGAGGATGATCTTTACGGTGAGGAGATCATCATCATCAAAAATCAACTCATTCCAAAACTTCTAACCCCATCAAAAATGATTTACAAAAAATGGATAGATCACAATTTTTCGACTTGTAAACATGGGGCTACAAGTTTTGGAATGGGCTGATTTTTTGTGAGGATGATCTCCTTACCGTAGAGATCATCATCACCAAAAATCAATCCATTCAAAAGCTTTTAACCCATGTAGGACAAAAATGATTGACTAAAATGTTGGCCAAAATGTTTGGTGGTGAACAGGACATATATATATATATATGGGAGGCGTTCGGAGGCATCGGTTTTATCAGTCGTTTTAACAAAAGAAGCTCGACCGTTGGATATACAGCGATTGGATGGTCGAGATTGCATTTGCGTTTAAGTTATAATTTATGAGTTTTTTACAACACCATCCCTAGATTTTACAGTATTTAGTGCCACCTCCCTGGCACAATTAAAAAACAGCGCGCTGTTATTTGCTTTTAAGTTATAGATTTATAAGATTTTTACAACTCCATCCCTTTATTTTATAATATTTAGTGCCACCTCCCTGGCACAATTAAATAACAGAAGAACAGAGAGTTCTCCTTCACCTGTCTGTTTGTTGTGTTCTCGATTCTCTTAAGCTCTACTTTCCCTCTACCCATGATATGATGTTATTTCCTCTTTCAAACACACAGAAAGAGAGAGAGAGAGAAAGTGCTAAAACAGTGGGTATCTGAAGACGATGCAAGAGATATAAATAGGGGAAAAAATTAGCCTCAAACGTGGCTTGAATCAATTCATCAAACGAACGGTTGAAACAGATGATACCTATATCGTGCTTCATCGATGGAGTTGCAGCGAGAGCGAGAGAGAGAGCGACAGCAGCCGTTCGTGCTCGAGGGTTTCAACGAGAGAGAGAGAGAGTGAGTGAGTGAGTGAGATTCGAGGGTTTCAGCGGAACGAGAGAAAGAGAGAGAGATAGAGAGATAGAGGGTTTCAGCGGAGCGAGCGAGAGAGAGAGGCGTTCGAGGGTTTAGAGAGAGCAGACGAGAGAGAACAGAGAGAACAGACGAGAGAGACTGTCGTTGTAATTCACTCGGGGAGGTGGCACTAATAATCAGAAACAATAGGGATGGTGCTGTAAAAAATCATAAATTATAACTTAAACGCACCATGCAATCTCGTCCGTCCGATTCAAAAATATCCAACGCTCGGGTTTCTTTTGTTAAAACGACTGATAAAACGAAGGCATCCGAACGCCTCCCTATATATATATATATATATATGGGAAATGTTCAGCAACAAACATTTTGACAAACATTTTGGCAAAACATGGGTTAGAGGTTTTGGAATGGGCTGATTTTTGGTGAGGATGATCTCTACGGTGAGGAGATTGTCATCACCAAAAATCAGCCCATTCCAAAACTTCTAACCTCGTCAAAAATGATTTACAAAAAATGGACGGTCCACGATTTTTCAACTTGTAAACTGGGGCTAGAAGTTTTGGAATGGGCTGATTTTTGGTGAGGATGCTCTCCTCATCGTGGAGATCATCCTCACCAAAAATCAATCCATTCCAAAACCTCTATCCCATGTTTTGAAAAATGTTTTGCCAAAATGTTTGTTGTTGAACGGGACCCTATATATATATATATATATATAGGGTCCCGTTCGGCACCCTAAGTTTTACCACACACTTTAACAAATGCGTTTTGTCTTACATGGGTTAGAAGTTTTGAAATGAGCTGATTTTTGGTGAGGATGATCTCTATGGTGAGGAGATCATCCTCACCAAAAATCAGCTCATTCCAAAACTTCTAACCCCATCAAAATTGATTTACAAAAAATGGACAGTCCACGATTTTTCAACGTGTAAACATGGGGCTAAACATTTCGGAATGGGCTGATTTTTGGAGAGGATGATCTTCTAATCATAGAGATCATCCTCACCAAAAATCAGCTCATTCCAAAACTTCTAACCCATGTAGGACAAAAAACGTTTGTTAAAGTGTGTGGTAAAACTTAGGGTGCTGAACATTTCCCATATATATATATATGAGATTTTCCATGAAAATTACATTTTCTCATTAATCTTTTTATCTTCTCCAATTATAAGTTCTACTTCTCCAACCATACTAAATTGTTTCAAGTTCAATATTAAACCAAACCTAAACTTTAAGCAGGACATAACTATTGATTACCACTGTGTTTGGATTGAGAGAAATGGAAAGAGGAGAAAATAAATAAGTCTCTCCATCTCTCTTTTTTGTATAGTTGAGAAGAGAAGAGAAAAAATGTGAGTTTTCTCTCTCCAAAGGCGGAGAGAGAGAGAAATGGGGAGAAACCCTTTCAACATATTTTATAATTCGAACTCTTCTCTTAGACCAACTCCAACACAAATAGGCATTGATGCTGAACATTTTTTTTCGCACTAGAGTGTGGTGCTTTGATAGGACTCGAAATGCGTGCGTGTGGAATTGAAGCAAAACCATTATTCAAAAACAAAAAGTAAAATTTTTAATATCCAATCAAATAATGAACTAGACCTAAGTGTGTAAAAAACCCTTAAATCAAAATCAAAATAGAGATGGATCAGATTCCTGGCTTGGTATAAATTCTCAGATTTAAGAGAAAATAGAACAAAAGCTCTTTAATATCAGAGTCGATCATCTGGGGAAAGGATCATCACTTCCATCTAACAACAAATAATCATCCCAAAACAAATCTAAAGAGAAAAAAAAAAGTTAAAACAAATTTCACCGCTTCTGCATAAATTGGCCTTCTCGGCCATTGAATTTAGGATTTTGCAGAAACAGTTGTAAATCTGGCGTCGCCTCATACCAAGCACTCATGGTGAGTATTGAGAGCTGGTAATCAGTATTACGACGCAGACACAGAATGAAATAGAAATCTCGAATTTTAACTTTTAAAAGAAAAGAAAAACTAAGTCTTAAGAAAACAGATTTGGGCTTTGTTGCGTTCTTGCGTTATTTATAGAATTAGGGTTGGAGTTTACTAACCCTAAGTTTTGTAATCGACGTTTCACACTCGAGCTTCAGTGTTGTTTTGCCACGTGTACGGTATCAGATTTGAACTCGGTTTTTGTCCTGAGAACTACTATTGCCACCCCAACGTTTACTTATTGCAGTCTAATTAAAATAAAATAAAAAAAAGAGTAAATTATACATTCACCCCTTTTTGGTTTGGCATATAATTGTATGTCGACCACTTAGCATTTTGCTAATTGCACGTAACTCCCTTGTAGTTATCTAAGGGGTTCACTTACCCCCCCTTCCTATTTCCATCTTACTTGCCACCAATGCAAACACTTAGCCCTGTTCGTTTGGGCTTTGGAGCTAGGCTTTTTTAGCTTTTACTACTTTTAAGCTAAAAAAGCCGTTGGATTCCGTTCGTTTGGGCTTTTGGAGCTGATGGGACTTCAAATTAAAGTTCGAAATTGAAACCGCCTTAGAGGTGCTCCGCATGTGTGCTTTTGCGCAGAGCAAAGACCGAAAATGGCTCTACTTAAAATGACCTAACTACCCTTCTTCTTTAAATAATATTCCACCAAATGCCCTTCTTCTTTAAGAATAAAAAAATAAAAAATTGTGCTAATGGGTCCGTCACATATAATGGAAAGAAAGAGAGAGTGATGAAGATCTAAGGAAAAAAAAAATTTGTGGCAGATGGGCCCGCCACATGTATTGGAAAGAGAGAGAGAGAGAGTGATAAAGATGTGAAAATAAATAAAAGATGTGTTGTTAACACACCATTAATTATGACTTCACCCCAAGCAATTTGATTTTCTTTGTTAAAATTATGGAGAAATTCTATTGGCATCTCAACTTTTACTTATTACAATCCAATTACTTTAAATTATTTATCACCACTTTTCAACAAAAAAAATTAACACAAGGCATTTAAAATAGGAATTAATATTTTCACATTGCCACCATCGACTATAAAATTTAGGTGGGGTGTTGGGGTGCCAATAAAAGTTCTCATTATAGATAATCCTGTGTGTTTTGAAATTCAAAGTTCAAACTAATGACACAATCTTTCTTTGGTCTTCCATGAAATATTGACATAAAATGATGGAAATACCCTTGTCTTTAATCTTAGCTAAAAAAGTCTTGATTTTTTCTTAAAAACATATTATCTCAAATTCTAAGATAAAATAAAATAAAATTAGGTTTATTGTTTTTAGCCTAAGGATGCAAAGACAAGCATAAAAGGTTACTGTTCATCAAATGACGGTTGAGATAAAAGGAAAATAATTAAAATTTACCATAGATGACTATATATTATCTGTTTAGAGACTAGTATAATTTGTTTTCACTTATTAATGAAAAATCACCAAATGAAATCCTAGATTTTTTTTTATAAAAAATTTGAATTTTCTTTCGAAAATTAGTCATCTTCAACTTTTTATATAAAATAATACAGATAATGATAATGAGACAATAATAACGATGACAATGATAATGATGGCAATGCATTAATGTCATTTTTCATATGTCTATTTTTAAGAAGAGATGCTGTCGAAATTTCAATAAAATTATAAAATTTATATATTTATTTAAATTAAAAATAATTATTTTTATAATATATATATATATATATATATATATATATATATATATTCTAGTTATTTTTTGTGTATTCTAGGTGCATTATCAACATTAAGGGTATTTTGGTCATTTTACTAGAATCCAGCAATAAAAAACTGTCAAACGAACATCAATTTCTATCTTAAATGCTTCTGTAACGAACAAACTTCTGCTGAATGTAGTTTTTCAAGCTCTAGGCTTCTACTTCTTCTAGAAACTGGCTTCTGGAACTGGAACTGGCTTCTGTAAAGAACAGACATTTTTATTTTTATAAAGATTATTTTGACCTTTTTAAAATGTTTACTTTCGGATAAACAAAAATATCCATGTTAAAAAAATGGGTTCATCATGTCCAAGGGTGTGAATATTTAAATGGGTGCATTATTTATTATTATTTTAAAATTTATCTTTTAAGAAAAAAAATTGAGATGGTAAAATAATAAACTAACCTCTAAATTTTAATATCGTCAATGAAAAGGGAGGTAAGTGCAATTATCAAAATATTAGGTGGTCAACATGGAATTATGTCAAACTATAGGGAGTCAAAGTGTAATTTACCAAAAAATAAAAAATAAATTAATGGTTGAGAATAAGTAAAAGATGGGTTGCCAACAATAACTATCTTTATTAATTGGAGTGGTTGTGCTAAATAAAAAAATTATGTGGTAAAAGATGAAAAGCTACATAGCTGGAGGGATATTAGTGGAAAGGGTAGTAGAGGAAAGATAATAGAGCTGTAGGGGCATTCTTGGAAAGAATGTAAAGAGGAAAGGTAATAAATTTAAAAGGGTATTATTGAAAATAAGAGCATAGGAAAGACAATAAACTTAAAAATAATTATTAAGATTCATAATGAGATTAAATTCTAACCCCTCTTTATATGGTGGATAAATGGAGTAGGATCCATCGTTATATTTTTAATATAGAGGTATCTATCTGTAGACACCTCAATTTGAACGGGCCACTTCTCGAAAGGACCCAAAAATATCAATTTTCCAAATAAATGGGCCAACGGGCCTTAAGGGCCCAACTCATTGAAAATGGACATTTTTACCAACCCGAGGCCCCTAAGACCTCTCAATGGTTTAGGAGGCCACCAAAAGGACTCGGCCAACCTTACGCTTTCCCAACATTCACCGCTCCGCTTCCAAAATAAAAAACGTCAAATTTTCGATAAATTTCACCAACGGGCCTAAAAAGCCCGATTCGCCAACACGTGGCATTTTTGATCAAATTAATGATTGTAAAAAATCTAAAAAATTAATTAAAAATTAAAAAGGTGAGACTAGAGATGCCTACCCCTCTTCTACTATCACCGCTCCGCCTCCGTATTCGTAAAAACCATTTCTAAAACCCAAGCCCAACACTACAAAGCCCACAAATCATTAACCATATCCAATTCATTATCCAACCCACAACCCTAACCCATAAACCACAACCCACATCAACCAATCACTCTTTTATCATCAAAAGATGACACATGTCATCACCCCATCTCACCTCCCTCACCCAACTACCTACCCCATTAATTTGCTTTAAATCCCATCTACCCACACATCAACCCATCACCTTTTCTCTCAAATCAAACACATCTACCCACACCCCTAACCTATACCTCCCCTAATCTACCCTCATCATTCCCTACAAAACCTACATCTACAACCTAAACCTACACCATCCTCTCAAGTCAAACACTCAACCTTTCCCATCAACCTATCCCAACCCTTCATTTTCACCCACTTTAACACATGGCATCATCTCCTTCATCCTCCCAAAATATCATCAACCACCTCTTTAAATCCTCCATTCTCTTAAACCAAACACCATTTAATCTCAACCACCATCTTAAACTTACCTCACCAAACACTCCACCCAAATGGGTTGGGTAGGATCCAAACCATTTGGGTCAAAACTCACCCATTTAACCCCCCTTCCCTAAATACCCTCCAATCTCCTCTAAATTACACCCACTTCTCTCTCAAACTCATAACCATTCTACCCATTTTCTTCACTTCACCCCATTATATCCCTAAAATAACTCCTAAACATCTATAAATACCCTCATCCTCTTCCCAAAAAGGGCCCCCAACTTCTCATTACAAAACTTCTCCCCAACACTCTCTCTACTAACAACATCATCAATTCTCACCAAGTTTACCAACTCTTTCACACAAATCATCTACAAGTCTCACTAAAACAAAAGAAATCCCTTCTCTCTCTAATCACTTCTTCCCATTCTCATACTCTCATATTATACTAAGGACTCAAGAAGACTCAAGCAAGAAGAAGAAAAGAAGAAACAAGATACAAGGTGGGTTTGAAGCACACCCCCTCTCTTTCTCTAACCTTCTACTCTTTCCCTCTTCTAACACCCCCTTCTTCTATTTTATTTTACCCCTTTTGATGATTGGGCCCCAAGGCTAAGGTTCATAAGGGTCATTTCCATTAATGAAATGACCCTATGATCAAGCCGAAAATGAATCCCTACTTAGGGAACATATGCACCCACGTGGCACATTTTTTCACCTTCTTTTAAAAATAAAAATGATCGAGTTATTTGAGGTTACCGCCACGTGGCGGGGAGGAAAGGGTGCCTAACACCTTCCCTTTTCTTCAACCGAGCCGCTTACCCAAATCTCGAGGTTTGACTACCCCTTATCCATTGTGAGTCACTAAAATGCCAAAAATCTCATCTTTTGGAAAATGTACCCCGGGTGACCATTCACACCCACTTCCAACTTGAATGGTGGCGACTCCAAATCATTGTAGATGTAGTCATCATAATGACGAAATCACGCGTCTACAGCTTGGCGACTCCACTGGGGAGTAAAGACTCCACCCTCGTGTCAACTCGGTTATTTTGGTAAAAAAGGAAATGTTTCAATTTTTATTTTTATTTTTTATTTTTGCAAGCTAACAATACTTGTTGTGTTTGTTGTAATTATTTTTTAGGTAGGTTTCCTTTATTTACTTACTCACTTGAAAAAAAAAAAAAAAAAAACCGATTTTCACTTTATTTCCCCGATTATGTCTTTTTAAGCATGTATATCACCAAACAAATGAAAAAAAAATTTTCTTTTTTGGCCCAAGCCAAAAACCAGAGGCAATGTGCCTCAAAATGAGTATAAAAAAATAAAAAAAATAAAAAAAAATAAAAAAAAATCGTTTTTCTTCTTTTTTGGCCGAATGGACAGTCGAACTTAAAATGATCATAACTTTCTCGTCCGATCTCCGATTAGCTATTAGTGCATATCGATTTGGGGTAGAACAAAATTTTCTACCAAATGTGACAAAGTCAGCAACATTTTGACAACTCAGAATCGGTTTTTGAGCTCATTTACTATCGTTTACGCTACCATTTCCGTTTGACGTCTCGTCGCGATACAAAATGAGTAGGAAAGAAAAGCATAAAAAAGGAAAAAAATTTGGCCCAAGCCAAAAACCAGAGGCAATGTGCCTCAAAATGAGCACATAAAAATTTTTATTAAAAAAAAAAAAAATTAAAAAAAAAAAATTAATTAAATTAAAAAAAAAATTTTTTTTTTTTGCTCAACTTGTTCCTTACATCAGTCTTGGAAACTTTTCTCTTGGAACTTATTTTTATTTTAAGTTTTAAAGCTTTAAAAGATCAAACGGATCATCTTTCTCAAACTCAGGGCGTACCGCTCGCCACTTTTTGATTGATCAAAATGAAAATTCAAAGTGATCATCGGTTGGACTATAATGAAAAAAGAGAAGTCCTTTTATGATTAGTTCATTCGTAAAATTGAAAAAAAATAATGAAAAAAAAAAAAAAATTGATTGGTTGATGATGAATGTGCGACTCTTACGGACAAATTATCTAATAGGCTATGATCTGGCCAACGGGCCCACTCATCTGAAAAATGCCCCGAGCGCACCCTATCCTATTTGCACACACCACTAGCACGTTTACTTTACTGTATTGCACGCTTGCATGTCCCTAATAGCCAACGTGGCACTAGTGCGTGGCCCGGTCTCCTCGGAGATGCGACGTCATTCATGAAAACCACAACTCCAATCACGTACCGTAAGGTATATAAAACTGGGGAATCAATACCGTTTGATCAGGTGATTCTGAAAGGTATTTGATACACCCATGTTGGAGCGACCTGAGCCTTTGTCCTATTGTAAGCCGCACGGTCACATGCCCCGATTGTCAACGTAGTACTAGTACGTGGTCGGTCCCCTCGCGGGATGCGAAAACCATTTATGAAAGCTACAACTCTTGACTCGTACCCATAGGTATATAAAAGATAATCCAAGTACATCAATTGCACTTCTTGGTCAAAACCAGTGCCTAAGCAAGATCTTGCCCCGCTGTACCCTACTGTACGAGGGGGATAGATTACGTCTATTCTAGACGAGAGGTACTTAAGCGGGCCTTTGCTCAGCATCGTACGCCACCTCTCAACTGGGGATCAAACTGGCTATTTTTGGCTTCAGAGAAGTGAATTGAAGTTTTAGATTATCACCTATACGGTATATCAAACCAAGTCACCACGTACCGTCTGATTGAGTACACTTGAGAGGTATATAGGTGTGCTTGGGCAAGAGTGGCCAGATAAAAATGCATTGCAGTAGTAAGCTTAGAGTCTAGAAGCCTTCCCTGTAAGTCACAACTCGAACTTATCGCGGGTGTTCCCGGGTTGTTGAAAGAAACTTGATGATTGATGTATGCGAATGATCAAAGTGTATGATTGTCCTCAAGGGTCAAAATTTTGTTTTCAGAAATTAAAATGGGTACACCGACCCAATAAAGAATCCATTTCTTGCAAAAATTCAATAATGACCCAGTCCATCTCGATCCAATGATCATGATAGGCCGGGCCATTTAAATCAAAATAAAAATCAAAATTTCAAAAAAGAAAAGCGTTTTCAAGAAAGTGTTTCAAAAGAAAAGTAGTTTTACATAGACCTTGGAAATGTACTGAACTATTTTCTTGTGCCAACTCAGGATGCTGGCTGCAGGCAATAACCCAATTGAAAGTTGTAATTCAATGAAAATCTTATCTGTCAAACAATTTTCAATAGTTCAATGAAATTTCTTTCAGTATATTTGTGGATAATCATGGCATAAATGAATTGTTTAATGGGTTGGTGTACAAAATTCAAAATGTATCTTCTTTTTCAAAATGTCTTACCGACTCCGTGTCGATGCCAGCTCCATGCTGATGTAATCATTTAAATTTTACCGACTCCGTGTCGATGCCAGCTCCATGCTGATGTAATCATTTTAAATTTTACCGACTCCGTGTCGATGCCAGCTCCATGCTGATGAAATCATTTTAAATTTTACCGACTCCGTGTCGATGCCAGCCCCGTGCTGATGAAATCATTTTTGAATTTTACCGACTCCGTGTCGATGCCAACTCCGTGTTGATGAAATCGTTTTTAAAATTTGTACCGACTCCGTGTCGATGCCAACTCCGTGTTGATGAAATCGTTTTTAAAATTTGTACCGACTCCGTGTCGATGCCAGCTCCGTGCTGATGTAATCCTTTTTAAATTTTACCGACTCTGTGTCGATGCCAACTCCGTGTTGATGAAATCGTTTTTAAAAATTTGTACCGACTCCGTGTCGATGCCAACTCCGTGTTGATGAAATCGTTTTTAAAATTTGTACCGACTCCGTGTCGATGCCAGCTCCGTGCTGATGTAATCGCTTTTAAATTTTACCGACTCCGTGTCGATGCCAACTCCGTGTTGATAAAATCGTTTTTAAAATTTGTACCGACTCCGTGTCGATGCCAGCCCCGTGCTGATGTAATCATTTTTAAATTTTACCGATTCCGTGTCGATGCCAGCTCCATGCTGATGTAATCATAAAAAAAAAAAAAAAATCTTTACCGACTCTGTGTCGATGCCAGCTCCGCTGATGAAATCGTTTTTAATTTTACCGACTCCGTGTCGATGCCAGCTCCGTGCTGATGTAATTCTTTTTTACCAGTCCCGTGTTGATGCCAACATCACGTTAAGGTCGGCTCCAAGCCAAAGAACTCTTTCTTTAAAACTCGTTTGCTTTAAAATAAATAACTTTACCCGACCTAATGAAATGTCAAGCATTTTTTTTGTAAATAAGATAGTAATGCTTGGTCTTCTGTACCCAAGGTGGCCAAACGAAAGAAGTACAAACACCCTGAGAAGCCTCCGTATTTCCTTCGATCTACATCAACTATGAGCAACTCAGAGGATCCACAACCTGCGACAAGTGAACTTGCCGAAGCTAATGCAATGATAGCGAAGCTCATAGAAACAACGAAAAGACAAGAACAAATGTTGATGGCTGTTTTTAGTAATACTAACTTCTTACAAGCGCAAGCCGCTCAGCACCAAGCATCTGGATCAAACCTGGAACCCCTTGAACAGACACGACCAGATCAACAGACCACCCCACCTCCTACGGTGCCAATGTATCAGGGCCCTCCACTTTACATCCCACAGAATCAACCACCCCCGGTGGTAATCCCAGATGATGAGTGTGACTTCAGGGTGCCTGAGGCCAAAAATGTCACTGATAACAAAATGGCCCAGCAGATAGAGTCTCTCCAAGAAGAGATGAGACGAATGAAAGGTGCAAATACTCTAGGAGGGACAAGATTCAGGGACCTTTGCTTTTATCCTAATGCACAGCTGCCGGCCAAATTCAAATGTCCGGAATTTGAGAAGTACAATGGGGTGGGGTGTCCTCTGTCACATCTAAAACTATACTGCGGATCCATGTGCCAATACGGCGAAGATGACAGGCTACTGGTGCAGTTGTTTCAAAGAAGCTTGACAGGGCCTGCACTCAAATGGTTTTCCGGATTGGACCATACGCTTATCAAAAGTTGGCAAGACTTGGCTGAAATGTTCTGGCATAATTATCGGTTCAACACAGATGTAGGTCTGGATCGAAATGATATGGCCAAGATGACTAGAAAGCAAAGGGAAACAGTAAAAGAGTACGCCCAGAGATGGCGGGAGTCTGCTTCACAAGTGAGGCCCGCAATGACTGAACAAGAGATGAACACCACGTTCATCTCAACACTAGGGCATGCCTTTTATACTCATCTAGTTGGACACACCACAGGCACCTTCTCAAATTTAGTTCAAGTGGCAGACCGGGTCGAGGACGGGATCCGGACTGGTTTAATATTTGACTTCACAGCCTTAAGCGCAGCGGCAGGGACATCGGCACAAAAGAAGTTCGTGCCTTTTGTCAAAAAGAAAGAGGAAGCTCAAGTCAACAATATACAACCCAGCCAACCTCTTTTCATTCAGGCACCAGTTCAGAGGCCGCAGGCACCACAAGTCCCTTGGGCGCCAGTACCTCGAGCTGCTTGGGCTCCAGCACCACAGAACCCCTTTCAGACAGTTCCTCTGCAAGCACAACCAGCACCACAGTATGGGCAAAACCAGCAGGCACGACCTAACAGGGTAAACAGAGTATTTACCAGATTGCCCATGACACTATCAGAATTACTGCCACTCTTACTCAGAGGAGAATATCTGGTAAAACGTCCACCAAATCCTGAGGCTGTGAAAGGGCCAGGGTACAACCCTAACCTGCTCTGTGAATTCCACATGGGTGCACCAGGTCACTCCACAGATCAATGCTGGCAGCTCAAGCATCAAGTACAGAACCTGATCGATAAAAAGGCTCTCATCCTAGATGGGCCTGCCAACCCACCCCAACAACAAAACATCAACCAAAACCCCCTACCTACTCACAATGGAGAGGGGAGTGGGCATAGGGTAAATGTTGTATGTGGAGAACTCGACTTCAATCCCTCGGATTTGATAGCACCTATCGGTGCAAAAGTCAGGGTACGCTTCACGAAGGAATCAAGGACGTCAACGGTTAACACAGTCAACCGTTATACAGATTCATCGCAGAATTCACAGCTACCTCTCAGAATGGCCAACCTCACTATCCATCCCCCTCATCAAAATACCGCTACCCGACCACCTTTAGTTATACCTTACGGATCACCCCATCATCAAAATTCAACCCGACCTCCCCTTGTTATACCCTACACACCACCATATTCCCAAGGATCAACTCGACCCCCTCTCCATATACCATACACCTCGTCTTCACGACCACCGCTCATCATCCCATACACTCCATCAAAACCATCGCCACCACCTCTCATCCTCAATGTAAAACCCGATCCACCTCCCATGACCATACACTCACCCAAACCATTCCCTTATAACTCTATCCAGGCAGTTCCCTGGAGTTACGAGACAACCATCACCACAACCTCCGGGGTTGAAGCCATGAAGAAAGCAATGGTGGCCGACATTGAGCATATGACAAGGGCAGGGCGGTACAAAAAAATATCGAAAAATGGGGTGAAAATCAAGGAAGAAGGCAAAGGGGTGACCGACGAAGAGAAAAGAGAAGCAAAGGGAAAGGGTAAGCTGTATAAGGAGGAGAAGACGGAAGAAAAAGTGAAAGTGACAGACGAAGAAGCCACAGACTTTATTAAGCTCATCCTCAAGAGAGAGCATAATATAGTGGACAGATTGAACAAACAGCCAGCTCAAATCAGTATCCTAGGTCTAATACAAAAGTCAGAAGAATACCAAGAAGCATTACTGAGAGTTTTAGAAAAATCGCATGTACCTGCAACCACCTCACCTACGCAACTAGAACAAACGATTGGCCAGATAATGGCCCCCAATCCCATTATTTTCACTGAAGATGAATTTGTGCCTGGAGGAACGGGGCACGTCGAGCCACTAAACATCATGGTCATATGCAAGGGCATGATGGTTGCCAGGGTGCTGATTGATAATGGCTCAGCGCTTAATGTTTGTCCACTTGAAACCTTCCGGAAGCTCAACGCTGATTGGTCTCATGTGAAGCCCAACAACAAGGTCGTCCGAGGCTTTGACAGCTCAAGAAGAGACTCCTTGGGAGAGGTAGATTACCCATCACAATAGGCCCGTGCACCTTCGAAGTAACATTTGAAGTCATGGAAATACCGACAACCTTCAATTTATTACTGGGCAGGCCATGGATCCACATAGCAGGGGCAGTACCTACCTTCTTCTCTACACCAGAGAGTCAAATTCATCATGGGACAGAGAATGATATCCGTTTTGGCAGAAAACTTGATCCCGCCCGGCAGAGCTCCGGACGTGCCATTTATTGACATAGAAATGACGAAGGACAAGGCACTCTACCATTCGTACCAATTCGCGGCTGTCAATCACATCGAAAAGGGGAAGGAGAAGGTAAGAGCAAAGCTATCACGAGCAAACCTTATGATTGGTCGGATCATGAAGAGGGCAGGTTATCGACCCAAGCATGGGTTGGGACCAGGAGGAAGAGGAAGAGCTACACCGGTCGAAGCAAGAAAGGATACTCATTATTTTGGTCTGGGGTTTAGGCCCACAAAGAAGGATATAGCAGAAATGAAAGAAAAGAAGAAAGAACTTCGACTAGCAAGAAAGCAAAATCGGGAATCGAATGTCTGGAACCTCGGCCGAGTCCCTCACATTAGCGTTAGCTTCTCAAAGTCTCATATCAGACCCGACAACCTATCGGAACCACCATTGGCAAAAAGGGCAAAAACGGTAAAAATCGCACCACTGCACTTTCAAGAAGACTCAGTTGTTGAGTCCCAACCATCCTTCGTAGAAGGCATTGATGTTTTATTCAATGGGGATTCCAACGAAAGTCTATCCGAGACCGTTTTAAAATCCACCAAAGTGGAACTACCACGAACCAAGAGAAAAAATCACCATTTTCAACTGGCATTGACTGGGCATCAGTCGTCATCCCACCAGCTTGGGAGGGACCATGCCCCAATCTGACAAAAATCAATCGGAGATCATGGTTATCTCCGAACCACCGACCAAATCACCCAACACATCACTTTCACATCTCATCCGCCCCCTCAGAGAAGGTGAAGTTCTGAACAATTGGGAGGAATTCCCATTGACCCTTGAGGCTGTTGAGGCCTCCAAAAAAAACTCCGTTAAACGAATCTAGTTTGCCCGAGGATCATAACGAGCCCTCGTCCTTGGGTAAAGACTGTTTTGAGGGCTCCCTATCTTTATTAACGAATTCGCATGATTGTTCTTCTTATTTCAGGTATTCGAAAAGCAACAAAAAAACAAATATTCCTCAAAAAGCAAAAAAATCAAAAATTTATCAAAAGTCAAAAAAATCAAAAAGCTTTCAAAATTGTAAAAAAATAGATATTTTCCAAAAACAAAGAGTTCAAGGGATATGTCTCAATCAAATGAGCACCTAGATAAAACAGAATTTGAAAGGGACGAGTATGATTTCGATCTTGAACTCGACTTTGACCTCATGGGGATCGAAGAAGAGTCTGAGGACGAAATGGAGTACCCGCCTAAAGAAATCAAAGACTTGGTAGAACGTCACGAGAAAGGTGTTCAGCCAAACATTGAGGATACAGATTCAATCAATCTTGGTACCGAAGAGGACCCACGAATTGTCAAGATCGGAGCCTTATTAACGTCACACAAAAGGAAGAAATGATCAAACTCTTACAAGATTATCAAGATGTCTTCGCATGGTCGTACAGGGATATGCCGGGATTGGACACAGATCTTGTCGTGCACAAGCTACCAATTGCCTCCGGAAGCAAGCCGATCAAGCAGAAATTGAGAAGATTAAAGCCAGAATGGACCCTCAAGGTCAAGGACGAAGTCATGAAACAGTTCGAAGCCGGATTTCTTGCAGTCTCTACGTACCCTGAGTGGTTGGCTAATGTTGTCCCAGTACCCAAGAAAGATGGGAAGGTACGCATGTGTGTTGACTATCGGGACCTAAACAAGGCCAGTCCTAAGGATGATTTCCCACTTCCACACATCGACACTCTAGTCGATAGTACAGCAGGGCATGGCATGTTCTCGTTCATGGACGGCTTTTCAGGCTATAACCAAATAAAAATGGCGGAAGAAGACCAGAAAAGACTGCATTTATCACGCCATGGGGTACTTTTCACTACAAAGTCATGCCATTCGGGCTGAAGAACGCAGGGGCGACTTACCAACGGGCAATGACCGCACTATTCCACGATATGATCCACAAGGAAATGGAAGTCTACGTAGACGACATGATTGCTAAATCCGGCATTGAAGAAGATCATCTGGTAAATCTAAAGAAGTTGTTCGACAGGCTGAGGAAATACAGTTTAAGGCTAATCCTGCAAAATGTGTATTCGGGGCAACATCGGGCAAACTACTGGGTTTCATCGTCAGCAGAAGAGGCATCGAGATAGATCCGGCAAAAACCAAGTATATCCTCGAGATGAAAGCACCCGTTTCAGAGAGAGATGTTCGGGCATTCTTGGGAAGAATACAGTATATTAGCCGTTTCATTGCACAGCTTACGCCTATCTGTGAGCCAGTCTTCAAACTACTCAGGAAAGACACACCGAAGAAATGGAACAAGGACTGTCAGGAAGCGTTCGACAAGATTAAGCAATATCTGCTCAATCCACCAGTCCTAGTCCCTCCTACTCTAGGGCGACCTTTGCTGATGTACATCTCGGTACAAGAAACGTCAATGGGGTGTGTGCTAGGGCAACACGATGAATCAGGACGGAAAGAACAAGCCATTTACTATCTCAGCAAGAAATTTACCGAGTATGAAGCAAAATATTCAACACTTGAGAAGACTTGCTGCGCATTAGTCTGGGCATCTCAACGACTACGCCACTATCTGCTTAGTTACTCAACTATGCTTATTGCTAGAATGGACCCCCTGAAGTATCTTTTCGAGAAACCAGCATTAACAGGTCGCACTGCAAAATGGCAACTATTGTTATCTGAGTTTGACATCACCTATGTCACTCAAAAAGCCATCAAAGGGCAAGCAATCGCCGACCACCTAGCCGAGCACCCGTTGCCTGATTACGAGCCATTAAAGACGAACTTTCCTGACGAAGCCATACTGATCACTGAGGTTGAAGACGATAATGATGAACCAGGATGGAAAATGTACTTCGACGGAGCGGCAATCAGAAAGGAAACGGAATAGGGGCAGTTCTGATCAAGCCAGGTGGATCCCACGTGCCAATCGCAATCAGACTAAAATTTCAATGTTCCAACAATGAGGCTGAATACGAAGCATGCATAGCAGGGTTGAAGGCAGCACTGGATCTCGAGGTAGATGAAATCGATGTTTTCGGAGATTCAAGCTTAGTAGTCTATCAGACGACTGGAGAATGGAAGACCCGAGAGCAAAGACTGGTTCCTTACCACGAGTATCTGGAAGAACTAAGCTCACGCTTCGATAGGATTTCATTCACGTACATGCCGAGAGCTAAGAATCAGTTTGCAGATGCACTAGCTACACTTGCCTCTATGATCAACATCTCAGAAGACCTAATCATCGACCCTATTGAGATTGGAATTCAAGATGAGCCAGCCTATTGCTTACCCGTCGAAGTAGAAGAATCTGAAGAAAAGCCATGGTATTTTGACATCAAGGCATATCTTGAAGATCGAACACTTCCCTCAGACGCAACGCCAAATGATAGAAGGACCATTCAGAGGCTAGCAGGACAATTTTTCTTGAGCAACGGTATTCTGTACAAGAAGTCGCACCATGAGATCTTACTTAGGTGTGTGGCAGAAACAGAAGCGAAACGACTAATTGAGACTGTACATGGAGGAGTCTGCGGACCTCACATGAATGGTCATATGCTTGCTAAGAAGATCATGAGGATGGGATATTATTGGTCGACAATGGAAAGTGACTGCTATCAGCATGTCCGCAAATGCCATCTATGCCAAATATGCCAACAAGATCAATGCCCCACCTTCAGAACTACATAATATGACTACTCCTTGGCCCTTCTCACTCTGGGGCATGGACGTCATTGGGCAGATCTCGCCAAAAGCTGCAAATGGGCATCGTTTCATCCTTTGTTGCTATCGATTACTTCACAAATGGGTAGAAGCTGCATCCT
This sequence comes from Akebia trifoliata, assembly GCF_017979445.1. Taxonomy (NCBI): domain Eukaryota; kingdom Viridiplantae; phylum Streptophyta; class Magnoliopsida; order Ranunculales; family Lardizabalaceae; genus Akebia; species Akebia trifoliata. The sequence continues at coordinate 30,780,210 of NC_141377.1, forward strand.
ACGCCAATGTTACCAAGAGCAACGTCATGAAGTTTGTCAAGAACAACATCATTTGTCGGTATGGACTTCCAAGCGGATTGGTAACTGATAATGCTAAGAACTTCAAGAACAAAGATATGATCAAAATGTGCGAAGACTTCCAGATCACTCATCACAACTCTGTACCCTACAGACCTAAGATGAATGGAGCAGTCGAGGCAGCCAACAAGAACATCAAGAAAATAATCGAGAAGATGGCAGTTACGTACAAAGACTGGCACGACATGTTGCCTTTCGCGCCATTCACGCTTATCGGACTTCATTTCGAACTTCAACTGGGGCAACTCCGTACTCATTGGTGTATGGCATGGAAGCAGTCTTACCCGTAGAGGTTGAGATTCCTTCCCTCCGAATCTTAAAAGAAGCAGAGTTAGATGAAACTGAATGGATTCAAGCTCGGTTCGATCAGCTGAATCTGATTGAAGAGAAACGCCTTGCAGCCATTTGCCATGGACAGATCTATCAACGACGAATAGCTCGCGCCTATAACAAGAAAGTTAAGCCTAGGGATTTCTCGCCAGGAGACCTGGTCTTAAAGAAGATTCTGCCAATCCAAGAAGATGTCAGAGGAAAGTTCAGACCGAACTATGAGGGACCATTCATCGTACAGAAGGTAATGACAGGAGGAGCTCTGGTTCTCACAGAAATGGACGGACAAGTCTTCCCGCAACCGATCAATGCTGACACTGTTAAGAAATATTACGCCTAAGACCTGACCCTGAGATGACGAAAGGCCATTTTTGTTATCCCAAACAAACCATCACACCCTAGTCAACCCTTTTGAGCCATCACGTTCATTTCTTAACCTAAGACTGGGGTAAGTCAACAACTAAAAAAAAAAAAAAAAAAGAAAGAAATAGAAAATCAAAAGCATCAAAAGTACTCCTGGCCCGCACGAGGATAAACTGTGAACGGCTAAAATACAAAAAAAATCAAGAAAGTCAAAAACTCGAACACTTGATCTTGGCTCGACCCAAATCTCCAGCCTAAACAAGTTCGAGAGACGTTGGGAGGAGACATAGATCACTTTTCCGAAACAAAAATAGACGAACCCCATGTTTTTTTTCCACTTTAGATCCAGACCTTAACCTTTTTGTAACCTTCCACTACCATAAGCCTAAGCCAACGTTTCGTCCTACTTAAAGTCCTTTTTGATCAGGAATGTTCTAGGGCAACATAACGACAGTGGCAACACCAATGATCTTGCAACTTGGTCCGGACCTCAAAGTCTTGTCAGTCGTTGGAAGACTCGAGAGGGGAATCCAAATCGGATATTCGAAAAAAAAAAGAGTACCCCTACAAGAGTAGAGTCGTCGATCTTGCAGCTCAACTTAAGTCACCAAGCCACAAAGACACAAAGACTCCGAGCAGAGTTGTAATGAAAAATCTAGAAAAATACAAGCATGGTCTGAAAGGGCATAGTGAAAACCTGAAAGGGCGCTATGAGTAAAAGAATCAGACTATGGCAAGATCAAAGCCACCAGCACGATGAAAATCCCAAAAAGGACGTCGATGCGTAAAAATGTGGAAACCGGGTCTGATGAAAACCGTAATTGGCATCAGGGGCAATAAAGGTTAAAAAAAAAAAAAAAAAAAAAAAAAAAAAAAAAAAAAAAACAACTCCTGGCCCGCAAGAGTATAAACTGTGAACGGCAAAATCTTTCCAAAATCCCGAGACCCAAAATAGTCTTCCAACACCATGGCACTGGGAATGACTCTAAAGGAATCAAAAGAGTAATTGACGTTTATATCCTCTGTGATTGGCAAAAATACCAAGATCGTCGCAACCAAAGGTTTTACAAACTTTGAATTTATCGTACTCATTTGATAAAGATATTTCATAAAATTTTTAAAAAAAAAAAAAAAAAAAACTACTATTTTGGCCGATGATGAAGATTCTAGGACTTATTCAAACTTCAAGTTTTCAAAGCATTAGATACACCTGAGGCCAAGTAAGTACAAAACCTATTTTCTTTACATTATTCTTTCAACATTTTGTAATAAAAAGAAATCAATCAAACATCATAAAAAAATGAGTCAAGGCGTTCCTACAAAACACGGATCCGGGCAGCCCGACTCATCATCAAATTTTCAACCTGACTCATCATCACGACTCACTAGACAAGACGCGAAGGCATCGAAGAAGGGACCGCAAGCAAGCCCCTCCTAAGATCACTCTCCGGGCCTACTGAGGGATGCGTGACCTTAACGATGCTTATGAGATTCTAAGTGAAGATGAGTACATACAAACATTCCCGAGGGGAATTGGACCAAAACTATTTGGATTGAAATCAGAAGCTTCTCGAGAAACTGTCGTTGTTATCATGAATCACATTAACCTTGTTGAGATCCTTATGGATGTGAATCAGTGGTCCACCGTGTTTTCTAACATTGTTTCAAAAGCAACAACTCTTGAAGTCGTATCAATAGGCGTAGCAGAAAACTACAAATGGAGCCCTCCAAGTGATGACAACAGAATTTCAAGTCCCTTCACCTATTGTTCTGACTCGAGAGAGTTTCTTTGTAAGGTATTGTAAACAACATGCTGAGGGAATTTGGACGGTGGTCGATGTTTCCTTGGATCATTTGCGTCCTAGCCCGATATCGAGATGTCGAAGAAGGCCATCAGGTTGTTTAAATCCAAGAAATGTCAAATGGTTACTCCAAGGTTATATAGGTCGAACACGTAGAAGTGGATGATAAAGCAGTTCATAGTATATATAAAACACTGGTTAACTCCAGCCTTGGGTTTGGCGCAAAGCGTTGGGTTGCTACCCTAGATCAACAATGTGAACGCCTTGCAAGTGTTATGGCTAGTAACATACCCGCTGGAGATGTTGGTGTGATCACAAGTCAAGAAGGGCGAAAGAATATGTTGAAGTTAGCTGAAAGAATGGTGATGAGTTTTTGTTCTGGTGTAAGTGCTTCTACTGTTCACACATGGACAACATTATCGGGAAGTGGCGCTGAAGATGTAAGGGCCATGATTGGGAAAACGCATAGATGATCCCGGCAGGCCTCCTGGTATTGTGCTAAGTGCAGCTACTTCTTTCTGGCTTCCAGTCCCACCAAAGGGAGTTTTCAATTCCCTTCGCGATGAGAACTTTAAAAGTGAGTGGGACATTCTTTCTAATGGCGGTGCTGTTCAAGAAATGGCACATATTGCTAATGGTAGAGATCCTGGTAACTGTGTTTCTCTACTGCGAGTTAATACTCCAAAATTCCAGTCAAAACAACATGTTGATATTACAAGAGAGTAGCACCAATGCAACAGGTCTTGGTCGATTCGGTTCCAACTGCAAAACTCTCTCTTAGATCTGTGACAGCGGTTAACAACCATATTGCGAGTACTTTAAACAGTCTCTCTTGGATCAGTGACAGCTGTTAACAACCATATTGCTTGTGCTCCAACTGCAAAACTCTCTTGGATTTGTGGCGACTACTAACAACCTCAGTGCTTGCACCGTTGAAAGGATCAAAGGTATCAAAGGACAATGCATGAATTGAGAGGGTTAGCGTATGATAGAAACAGAGCAAAATCAACAAAAGAAGGTAACCAAAAAAAAAAAAAAAAAAAATTCAAAGAACCTCTCGAGTTGCACTCAACTCCGATTTGTCAAAACACGATCGAAGAAATAGTCGGATTTCAAAACTCATCAAATTTTCATCAAATCAAAGATCTCACACGAGCTCCGCGCCATCGAGATCAATGAATTAATAAGGCAAAACTCTATCAGACCCCGTGCTTGAGTAACCATTTTCCACAAAAATCTTCAATACAATCGATAATTCAAGATCGTGTTTTTACAGAATTTTTCTGGCCCGTACAAATAGGGGTTTAGTCTATTCTTTGCAGTTCTTTGCACGCAATTCCTGCAAAGAAGGGCAGCTGTAGACACCTCAATTTGAACGGGCCACTTCTCGAAAGGGCCCAAAAATATCGATTTTCCAAATAAATGGGCCAACGGGCCTTAAGGGCCCAACTCATTGAAAATGGACATTTTTACCAACCCGAGGCCCCTAAGACCTCTCAATGGTTTAGGAGGCCACCAAAAGGACTCGGCCACCTTACGCTTTCCCCATTCACCGCTCCGCTTCCAAAATAAAAAACGTCAAATTTTCGATAAATTTCACCAACGGGCCTAAAAAGCCCGATTCGCCAACACGTGGCATTTTTGATCAAATTAATGATTGTAAAAAATCTAAAAAAAATTAAAAATTAAAAAGGTGAGACTTGAGATGCCTACCCCTCTTCTACTATCACCGCTCCGCCTCCGTATTCGTAAAAACCATTTCTAAAACCCATGCCCAACACTACAAAGCCCACAAATCATTAACCATATCCAATTCATTATCTAACCCACAACCCTAACCCATAAACCACAACCCACATCAACCAATCACTCTTTTATCATCAAAAGATGACACATGTCATCACCCCATCTCACCTCCCTCACCCAACTACCTACCCCATTAATTTGCTTTAAATCCCATCTACCCACACATCAACCCATCACCTTTTCTCTCAAATCAAACACATCTACCCACACCCCTAACCTATACCTCCCCTAATCTACCCTCATCATTCCCTACAAAACCTACATCTACAACCTAAACCTACACCATCCTCTCAAGTCAAACACTCAACCTCTCCCATCAACCTATCCCAACCCTTCATTTCCACCCCTTTAACACATGGCATCATCTCCTTCATCCTCCCAAAATATCATCAACCACCTCTTTAAATCCTCCATTCTCTTAAACCAAACACCATTTAATCTCAACCACCATCTTAAACTTACCTCACCAAACACTCCACCCAAATGGGTTGGGTAGGATCCAAACCATTTGGGTCAAAACTCACCCATTTAACCCCCCTTCCCTAAATACCCTCCAATCTCCTCTAAATTACACCCACTTCTCTCTCAAACTCATAATCATTCTACCCATTTTCTTCACTTCACCCCATTATATCCCTAAAATAACTCCTAAACATCTATAAATACCCTCATCCTCTTCCCAAAAAGGGCCCCCAACTTCTCATTACAAAACTTCTCCCCAACACTCTCTCTACTAACAACTATCATCAATTCTCACCAAGTTTACCAACTCTTTCACACAAATCCTCTACAAGTCTCACTAAAACAAAAGAAATCCCTACTCTCTCTAATCACTTCTTCCCATTCTCATACTCTCATATTATACTAAGGACTCAAGAAGACTCAAGCAAGAAGAAGAAAAGAAGAAACAAGATACAAGGTGAGGTTTGAAGCACACCCCCTCTCTTTCTCTAACCTTCTACTCTTTCCCTCTTCTAACACCCCCTTCTTCTATTTTATTTTACCCCTTTTGATGATTGGGCCCCAAGGCTAAGGTTCATAAGGGTCATTTCCATTAATGAAATGACCCTATGATCAAGCCGAAAATGAATCCCTACTTAGGGAACATATGCACCCACGTGGCACATTTTTTTCACCTTCTTTTAAAAATAAAAAATGATCGAGTTATTTGAGGTTACCGCCACGTGGCGGGGAGGAAAGGGTGCCTAACACCTTCCCTTTTCTTCAACCGAGCCGCTTACCCAAATCTCGAGGTTTGACTACCCCTTATCCATTGTGAGTCACTAAAATGCCAAAAATCTCATCTTTTGGAAAATGTACCCCGGGTGACCATTCACACCCACTTCCAACTTGAATGGTGGCGACTCCAAATCATTGTAGATGTAGTCATCATAATGACGAAATCACGCGTCTACACTATCGAACATACCTATATCTTGCATTTTATTACAAATGCTCAATTGAAGCCCTGACAACTTGAATGGAACCTTACTTTATCAAGTTTTTTACTCAACAAACCTTAGAGTGTAGCCAAAATTATTTTAAAAGATAAAATATATATAATATCTTCAGTTCTTAAATCAATACCTCTCTCTCTCTCTCTCTATATATATATATATATATGGGAAATGTTCAGCACCCTAAGTTTTACCACACACTTTAACAAACGTTTTTTGTCCTACATGGGTTAGAAGTTTTGGAATGGGCTGATTTTTGGTGAGGATGATCTCTATGATTAGAAGATCATCCTCCCCAAAAATCAGCCCATTCTGAAATGTTTAGCCCCATGTTTACAAGTTGAAAAATTGTGGACCGTCCATTTTTTGTAAATCATTTTTGATGGGGTTAGAAGTTTTGGAATGAGCTGATTTTTGGTGAGGATGATCTCCTCACCATAGAGATCATCCTCACCAAAAATCAGCTCATTCCGAAACTTCTAACCCATGTAGGACAAAACGCGTTTGTTAAAGTGTGTGGTAAAACTTAGGGTGCCGAACGGGACCCTATATATATATAGAAATGTTTAGCACCCAACCATTTACCCAACAATTTGCCCAACATGTTTTGTCCTACATGGGTTAGAAGTTTTGGAATGGGCTGATTTTTGGTGAGATTGATCTCTACGATTAGAAGATCATCCTCACCAAAAATCAGCCCATTCCAAAACTTCTAACCCCATGTTTACAAGTTGAAAAATCATGAACCGTCCACTTTTTGTAAACCATTTGTGATGGGGTTAGAAGTTTTGGAATGGGCTGATTTTTGGTGAGGATGATCTTCTTACCATAGAGATCATCCTCACCAAAAATCAGCCTATTCCAAAACTTTTAACCCATGTAGGAAAAAACATGTTAGGCAAATATTGGGTAAATGGTTCGGTGCCGAATGGGACCCATATATATATATATATACCCTTAATATCTATTATCTCTCCCAATCATGTATCAAACCATTTATCAAAAATAATAATAATAATAATAATCATGTATCAAATTCAAATTTTTTTCTTTAAATGAGTTTTACCATGAAATTTGGAAGGTTATGGTGTTGGATTGTCAATGTGACCATGTGGGCCTAAAGATGGTTTTTAAGAGAGTGAATTGATGTTAAAATGATAGAGAGAGGATATAATATGTATTTGATTTGAAGAACTGAGGATATTATAGATATTTAATTTCTTAAAAGTATGTAAATCTCATTCCAAAGTTTGTTGAGTAACAAACTTGATAAAGGAAGATTCCCTTAGAGTTGTCAAAACTCGAAGGGAGTTTTTGTAATAAAAATGCAACAAATAGGTCTATCAATTAATTCTCTCTTTATTATACTAGTTTTTATGCAAGTGCAACGCATGTAGATTTTTTTATAGGAAAATTTACTTAAAGGTCCTTGGCAAAAAGATTTTTCTCTAAATAGTCCCTCAATTTGAGGCGTTCTCCTAATAGTCCATTTAGTAGTTTTCTTTCTTAATAGTCTATGGACCTCTTCTCATGTATAGAATATCTTTGAAATACCCAAATTACCATTTTCCTCATCTTCTTCACTTAAGTTAGGTTTTCCAGTAGTGGTTGCAATCATTTTCGAAGATCTTTGATTGTTTCCAATGATCTCTAATCATATATGACGAATGGAGAATGATATTCTCTTAATTTTGAACATTTAGATATATATTTTTATTTAATTCGATGATTTATAAAAAAAACGAAGAACGAAGATAAGATTTTAAATTTTTTTTTATTATGTTGTAATGTTTTTATTTGCAACTATGATTTATGCATTTTGGTTATTTTGAGTAGATTTACCCAGTATCAAACTCAAAAAACTTAATAAAAATAAATAAAAAAATCTCGATCACATTTACAATATCGAGTTCACCACTTTTTATTGTCTATTTCAACATTTTTATAGTCAAACTCACAGCTTAGTGTCGAGTTTACCACTTTTTATTGTCTAGTTCAACATTTAATTATTGTTGAGTTCAATGATTTTTTTAATGAAAATATTGTCTAACTCGACAGTAATAAAATGTTGAACTTAACAATAATAAGTAGTGAACTTGACACTATAATGTGAACCAAATATTTTGTTCTTTTTTCAACTATGATACTTTGTAAATCTTCTCGAAATATCCAAAATGCATATATCATAGTTGCAAATCAAATGTTACGATGTAATCATCAAAAGATTTAGAAGCTCAACTTCATTCTTTGTTTTTTTAATAAAACATTGAACCAAATAAAAAATACATTTAAATATTCAAAAATTAAGAGAATATCATTCTCCATTTGTCATTCATGATCGAAGATCGTCAAAAATGATCACAATCGCCATTGGAAAACCTAAGTGAAGAAGATGAAAAAAGGGTAGTTTGGGTATTTCAAAAATATTATAAACGTGAGATGAGGTCCAAGGACTATCAAGAAAAGAAAAACTTATTAAATGGATTATTACAAAACCGTCCAAAACTTAGGGATTATTTAGAAAAAAAAAAAGTCCCTCCACCAGTGTCATTTAAGTAATTTCCCTTTTTAAAATAAAATTCTTAATTATTAAGTTTAAAATATATATATATGAAAAATCAATTATTTTACTTGTATTAGTTTTATTTTATATTCAATACTTTCTTTTCTTTTAATTTTTTATTTTATATTCTATTGTTTTTTTATGATTGTTACATATTTATTTAAGTTTGATTTTGTTTTAGAGATATGAGAGTAGTCTCATGTTTTTTATTGTCATGTGGTTGTAATTTATTTTAGTTTCATTCTTGCTTGTTTGCATTGTAAAACAATGCAAACAAAAACGTTCCCGTCAATTTGTGGTATACACGTGCTTAGATGCTAAAACCTTCGTAGGCCCCACTGTAAACTATTACGAAACGTAGTCAAAATCGTAATGAAATCTCTATAGAATTTTTTGGAACAGATAGCTCCACAAAACTTTCAAATCTGTCGAGTTACCTCTTTAAACATGACTTCGAGAGCAGTAGAACATAACTTGAAGCAATACCTACAGTGATCTCTCTCTCCTTTTTTCTATGTGTCTGTGTGTGTTTGCTTTTGTATCTCTCTCTCTCTCTCTCACCTTTTTTTCATATGTGTGTTTGTCACTATACTGGTTGATTGTAGATAGAAGACTATGTTGCAACTTGTGATCAACCTCTAATAGATAAAATTTACTCCGTCTTATAAAACTTTGAAATCTAAAATTATCACCAAATCCAAACTCAACCAACCCCAAGTTCCAACCACCATTGTTGTTTAAACTTTTCTTTAATTGTATGTTTATATGTTTCATATGACATCAGTTTTGATTTAATTCGGTCGATTATTATTGAAATGGATTTAGATCTTAATATAGAGATTGGATAAAAACTTAATAATAAAAAACGATTCAAAAGTAATTGTTTCCATGAAAGAAGTTCAAGAGATAGTATGGTATCCAAACTTTAGTGACCTAAAATCATATTTACTCAATAGGGGGGAGTTGGTTAGATGAAATATCTCAACAAAAGTTGAGACAATTCCAATAGTATGAATTATCAATTAAACTTGTCCCAATAGCACCAACCTCAATGCAAATATAATGATTGATGCTACTGCTTATATCAAGTTTCCTCCCTAAGTTCTTGGCATGCCAAGAGTTGAAATTTTGGGGTTCATCTCATTGTCGAGTAGATCAAATATTTTCAACAGACACTAACGATCTTTGCAACATTCACCTTTATAATAAAGGTTTTATATTTCAAATCATAAGGAAAACTCTTTTGTCTCACTCGAAGGCATTTGTGTTAGAGCAGCAGGGGTGTTGGAAAGATGTTTGAGCTCTACAGCTTTAAAGAATTTAGGGGTCATGTGTAACACAAGTTTAAACAGCACAATTCCAAGTCCAAACCAATAGTTGGAATGATGAGAGGAGTTGAGCTTAATCGTTCGACCAAGATCATTTTTAAATATATTTATAAGTTACATTTCTCAAAATATGTTTCAAATTTTGTTACTAATTTTATAAATTATTTCTTAAATGAAGACAAATCAATATGTATCCCAATAAAATGAATGGTTCACAATCCAAATCACAGTCCCAAACCCGCTATGAGGTTTAGATTGGGCTTGATAAAAATCCAACAACCCGATACTATTACGACCCGCTTAGGCCCAACCTGAACCAAACCCCTCTTATTTGTAATTCTTTTCTCATAGTCTCACTTAGGGGTGCAACTTAGTTTGGTTTAGAGCCAAATCAGAATCGAACCGACTTAGGTCGATTCCATTATATGGGAACCAGAATCGAACCAAATTGCTCTAGAACCAAACCAAACCAAATCGACCCTAACTTGATTTGGTTCGGTTCAATTCCATGGGTTGCTAAAAAACTTCATATGCAAGCTGAACTCCCTTTTGAAAACAAAAAGGTTAAAGGTTAACTTGTTTTCTAGTACACATGGCATAAGTTTATTTGTTATTGAATGTTTTTCTTTATCAAAATTTGATCACAAAGAGACGGATCAAACTCAAATTCTTCACACTTAAAAACCTGTTTGAATTTAGATGCTTTGGACCTCTGAAATAATGATAAGGGAAAACTGTACCATACCATTCCCTAATTGAACAACTTTTGATTTCCTCAAGATTTGCACAATGAAAATTCTGATTAACACATTGTAGATACGTGATTTCGTCATTACGACGATCACATCTACTAAGGTTAGGAGTCGCCACCATTCATATTGTAAGTGGGTGTGAATGGTCACCCGATGTGCATTTTTGAAAAATTACCGTTTTGACGTTTAGTGACTCTCGATGGATAAGGTACGGATCAAATCTTGAGATTCGGGGTAAGTGGCTCGATTAGAGAAAAAGGAAGGTGTTAGGCACCCTTTTCTTCCCGCCAAGTAGTGGTAACCTCAACTCAACTCAGTCATTTTGATTGAAAATACAAAAATAAAAACAAAGTGCTACGTGTGTATATTTGTACCATAAATAGGGATTTACTTTCGGCTCGATCATAGGATCATCTCATTGAAGGAGATAATCCTAATGAATCATTTGCCTTGAGGTCCATTCATCCTAAATCCATTTGAACAAAGTGAAGAGGAAAGAGGATGATAGAAGAGGGAGGAGGAGAGGGTGTAGAAGAAAAGGCGATTATTTTTGTTGCACTCACCTTGTATCTTCAATCTTCTTTTCTTATTTTTCTTTGAGTCTTATTGAGTCCTTAGTGATTTAAGAAAATACAACTCTTGTGTGATTGAAGGAGTAGAGAAGAGATGATGAGAGAGATGAGTGTAGTATGTGATTTTTTTTTTGTGTGAGACTTGGGGAGGATTAATGTGAGAGAATTGGTAAGATTTTTCTTAGTGAGAGTGGGGGCCCTTTTTTGAAAAAAGGAGGAGGGTATTTATAGATGTTGAGGGGTTATTTTAGGGATATAATGTGGTGAAATGAAGAGAAATGGTAGAATGGTATGGGGTTTAAGAGAAAGGTGGAAGTAATTAGAGATGACTGAAAGGCATTTGTGTAAGAAGGGTAAATGGGTTGTTTTACAACCCAAATGGGTTGTTTTACAACCCAAATGGGTTGGATCTTTCAACCCATTTGGGTTGAGTATTAGATGAAATAAAATAAATGAAAGTGGTTGAGAGGATGAGATTGTGTAAGAGAGTAATTAATTGATGAAGCGTGTTGATGGGATGTGATTTTAATAAAAAGAAGGATTGTGTAAGAAGGTGGTTGATGATATTTTAGGAGGGTGTAGGAGATGATGCCATGTGTCAAAATGGGTGGAGATGAAGAGTTGAGATGGGTTGATGGGAGAGGATGAGTGTTTGATTTGAGAAGATGGGTGTGGGTTTAGATTGTAAATGTGGGTTTTGTAGGGATGATGATGGTCGATTAGGGGGAGGTATAGGTTAGGGGTGTGGGTAGATTTACAGAAAAGGTGATGGGGGTTGATGCGAGTAGATTAGGGGAGGTATAGGTTAGGGGTGTGGGTAGATGTGATTTTTTAGAAAAAAAGTGATAGGTTGATGTGTGGGTAGATGATGTTTAAAGAAAATTAATGGGGTAGGTAGTTGGATGAGGGAGGTGAGATGGGGTGATGACATATGTCATATTTGATTATCAAGATGGTGATTGGTTGATGTGGGTAGTGGTTTGTGAGTTATGATTAAGGTTAGATGTGAATTGGATATGTTGGTTTGATTTAAAAATGCCACGTGTTGGCAAATCGGGCTTTTTAGGCCCGTTGGTGAACTTTATCGAAAATTTGACGTTTTTTATTTTGGAAGTGGAGCGGTGAATATTGGGAAAATGGAGGGTTGGCCAAGTCCTCTTGGCGGGCCTCCCAAACCATTAGGAGGTCTTAGGGGCCTTGGTTCGATCAAAATGCCACTTTTCAATGACTTGGGCCCTTGAGGCCCGTTGACCTATTTATTTGTAAAATCTGTATTTTTGGGCCCTTTCGAGTAGTGGCCCGTTCAAATTGAGGTGTCTACACACATAATAATCTTTTTTTTTTTTTTTGGAAAGATAAAAATGGATGGTTAATTGACCAACCCACCACTACAATAACACCACCACACAGATAAGTTACACATCCCACATAACACACTATCAACTGATATTCTACAAAACCCAATCCCAGTAGATGTCCTCAAAGAAAATATCTAAAAATTCCTTCAAATACCTATGCCAAAAGAACAAAGAAAATTATAAAATCGAAATAATGATCTCCTGAAGAGAAGCACATGCCCTTCAAAGACATTGAAAATCAACCACACGCTCAAATTTTACGGTTTGATTCGATTCTCGATTTGAACCGGATTAAGTTGCACCCCTGGTCTCACTTCATTTCCTTTTTCCTCTCTCTCTCTCTCCTCACTGGAAGTTGCTTAAGAATTTTTTAGCGCCACTGCCGCACCCAAGATCTGAGGAAAAATGTAAAGTTTCTAAAACCCTATTTTCTCTTTTAAGTATTCTTCTTCTTTGAAGTGTTAAAAGATTTCATTATGATCTATACTTGAAAACGTTTCATGCTTGACCTTATGATCTTTGTAATTTTGATTCTTGCATTCTATATTTTCTATTTTTGAAACTATTTATTGTTTTATAATTTAAATTTACATGTTCCCTCAATGTGTTACTTGGAAAACTGATTGAAATTCTTTTTAAAGCACAATTGGAAATCTTTTGATGTTATTCCAAACCTGTGAGCATGTTTACTGTGAATTATTTCTTATTTAATTGAGAAATAATCGATTTAACCCTGATATGCTTTTTTTCCCCTGTATATATGTATTCAAAACTTCAAATAATCTATAATCATTATTGATAATTTGTCTTGAGAAGGTGATTCACTCTCTTCATCAACATTGGTTTGAATTTCCCTTAATGTCGCATACCTATTTCGAATAATCCCCATTATCGGATTTGAACCAATGACTTACGAGTTACGCCTTACCTTGGCGTTACTCGACCGCTGAGTTAAAGGGCCTATTTGATTCAATTCTTAAATGATCCAGTCCACTATGTATATATGTTGAGGATCCCTTGACTCCTAATAATGACTCATGAAAAAAACACATGATCCCAATCCTTTAAATGCAAAATCCAATGATTAAGATTTATCCTAGGGATAAGTATCTCCGAGATTTGTGTTATCAAGATACTCATAAATCATGTGTTTTTTTCATGATTCATTCTTAGGAGTCAACAGATCCCTACCCATATATAATTGTATAATGGATCATTCAAGAAAAAGAATTGGGTTTGTTTAGGAAGTAAATGCTTATTATATGTTTCTTGTGAGCAGTCAAAATTGGTTCAGGGGAACAAGATCCTACCATATCAGTTATCAACTTTGTGCTGGTGCTCCATCCTATCTTAAAGGTTCTCATCATATGCTTCTTACATATATTCAGGTGTGCTATCTTATTTACCCTTAATTTTCTAGTTCTATTTTAGAAGCCTAGCCTCCATATTTCTAGGGTGAGGGTTTTATGGCCTCTTTAATTGTCGGGTGCATGGAAAATTAAACTCATAGGCCATCTTTACGAAATATGATTGACATTCTCTTTACGGAACCCACCTTTTCTACTTACTTCTTTGGGTAAATTATCCATTTGAGAGTCTTCCATTAGACACAATTAGATGATTGTTTAACATGTTCAATTTAGTCTTATGAGTAGAGAGCATCAATATTTGGTTAATGCAATACTTCACCATTACGTAGTACAACAATTATTGGTTTCCTTTTCTAACCTGTTGTGTATATCTAAATTGTAGTTACCCTGAGTTAGGAAATGTTGTTTAAAATAATTTGTGAGCTACATCAAGGAAGCATTTGTATAAAACAGTACTAAGTGTAGGTATGCATGTTTATTGAAATTTAAAACATCTACACTTTATAATAGAGAAACCTACAAATGGTCTTGGTGGACTCTATGGCATGACAGTTGTTGATGGACGCAATAGTTGGGAACCAAGGTCCAAAAGTTCTTAGGAGAAGGAGACAAGATAGCTGCATTGTTTCGATTATCACTTATAAAGGCAATTGGTGGAGAAAAATCTCCTTGTTTTTCCTTTTTGTTTCTTCTTTCCATTGTTTTGATATGTTTAAATGTGTTAAGGTGTGTGGTTTTGATCCCACCCAGGTTTGTGATATTACCACTCACAGACTTGGAACTTTATTGTTATGTCATTCTTACCTTTTTAAACACTCTAAAACCCCAGGTTTTTGTTGTTTAGTCCTTGTTTGCTCTTTTTCAGATATAAGCTTGATTAGGGTTTCTGAGTAAGCAATTCTTAGGTATGTTTTTTCTTGGATTTCAAGCATTTTCTTTGATCTCTTTTATACCTTGTTTGATCAATATATGCAGTTTTTGTTGGTGGTTTTTTACATAATAATCTTGTTTTAACATTTAATTCGACCATGTTCCTCAATCAAGTCGTAAAAATTTGGAATTTTTTGCTGTAGAACCAAACATTTTGGAAAATTCTCTCATTGTTTTCTTTAAGATAAAGTTGAATGATGAAATATGACTAGTATTGCTTCTCTGGGAGGATTGGTGGTGGGAGAGATGATATGGTTTTAGAGGACTATGAGGACTGCAATAAAGGGTTAGGTGTGTCTTAGTGGAGTTTAGGTCAGTGTTGGGGCTGAAGGTACGGCAAAAGAATGGTTGGTAATGGCTTCTTGAGAACATAGGCAATATTGCTACGGAGTTAGGTTTATTTTTATTTTTATTTTTATTTTACTAAGCAAGCAAGGTGGTTAGTAGTCAACGCGAAAGTGGGTTCAATAGGATTTGAACTTAGGTCGTGGGATCAACACTCCACTCACCTTTACCAACTTAGCTAAGTTGGCACCTTTTAGGAGTTTGGTTTATACTTTTCTAGTAAGGATAGATTGGTGCAAGCATTCCTAATAAATCTAGAAGGTCGAAGGAAATTACGGTTCCCTTGGGTGAGTTTTGTGAGAGGGCTTACAACCATAACTCAATTGGTTGACATGTTTCAATGCAATTCTGAGGCATGGTTCAAGTCCAGCTTATCAATATAAAAAAAGGGTTTTGTAAGTTAGTAAGATGTGTGGAGTGTTGTTCCCACGCCCTAGGTTCAAACCCCCTTGAACTCAACTTTACTTTTCTAACCAATAATCCTTTACCTACAAAAAAAAAAAAGTTTTGTAGGGAAAAATGATGCATGGTAAAATCGTGATCATTCTAGGGACCTCAAAAGTGTGGTGGTGAATCAAAGACAAAGATTGTTTGAATAAAAGTACCATTAGAGATTTATATATTAGTGAGATAGGGTGACCAGTTCTTTGGCTTTAGGCTCAGTTGGAGGTGTTCCAATTATGTGGGACCAAAAAGTTACGTCGGTTATTGATTAATTGATTGGAACATTTTCAATTTCCACCCTTTTATTGGTATAAAGATGTGAATTTTCCATGGGTTTTCACAGTGTGTATGGTCCTTTGAACTAGTCCTGTGGAAGGCAATATTTGGAAGAGCTTGATGTATTATGGATCTGTGGAGTACTCCTTGGTTTTTGGACATGATTTTAATGTGATAAGGTTCTCCTTCGAAAAAAAATGTGCCAACTAGTTATCAAGAATTATGAGGAAGCTTGAGGGTTTAAAAGGCATGATTTGATGGACTTACCGCTTGAGGTATGTTTTTTTACCTTGTTGAATAATCAAGAAAACTTGGTTGTAAGCCAGTTGGATAGATTTTTTGTTAGGAGCTCGTGAGAAATTCATATTCCTTTGCATGTACTCCAATTTGGAATGGAGCTATTGCATATGGAGTGGGATTGTGAATTTCTGCTCTAAACTATATGCTAAGAGTGAAGTGCATCGAAGACAAGTAGAGGAGTTCACTTTGAAGGAATTAACTTATATCAAGCTAGGAAGGCTTGAGGGGTCATTTGAAGTGAAAGAAGTGCACTGGGCTATTGTAGCCCTAGATGGGAAGAAAGTTTTGAGGCCAAGGTTTTCTATGGAATTCTACAAAAAAAATTTCGGAATTGATTAAGATCGACTTTATGAAGGTGATTGTTGAATTCCAAGAAGAGATCTTATATGATTTTGGGGCAAATTGCACTTTCATGGTTATAATTCCTAAGGAGTGCAATGTCTTTCCCTCATTCTTTTGTCTGGGGTGGTAAGATCCATCTTAAGATATCGGTTTTTCTTTGGATGGCGGCCCTGGGAAGACTACCAACCATGGACCAGTTAATCAGAAGAGGCTTCATTTCTCCGAATCAGTGTTGTCTGTGTAGATCTCAAACGGAAACGACGTATCACTTATTCATTGCCGGGTGGCTCATCACATTTGGTCGCATTTCTTATCTTTATTCGGTTTAGTCGGTTGTTTTCCTAACTCGGTTAAGTCGGCTTTGGAGTCCTGGTTGGCCTGGGGAGGATCTTTTATGTCATCAAAATGGATTCTTTGATTCTTTGCCCCATTTGCGATTTGTTGGGGTATTTGGAAAGTTCGAAATTGTTGCATTTTTTAGGGGAAAGTTTCTACGTTGGAACGATTAGTTTGATCTATTTTGGAACTCTTGTTCACTTGAAGCAAACTTTATAAGGAATTTAAAGGGGTCTTCTTTGAAGATTTTGTTGTGAGATGGGATAGGATTTGTTTTTTGTCGTGAGAGTAACTTGTTGCTCGCGTTGCGTTGTTGTTTTCTTTTCTTTTCTTTTTAGTTGTGCCGCTTTCTTTGTTTTGGGTGGGTCCCCTCGACCCCCCTCATCTTCTTTGTTTATCAATAAAATTATCTTTATCTATAAAAAAAAAAAAAAAAAAAATCCTAAAACATAAAAGTGGGGGACATTTAGGACTTGAGGCTAATAAGTTTGGTTGGAAGTTGTTTTGAATCATAACAAAGCTCATTGCTAAGATTTTGATTAGTGTTACCCTCAAATTATTGCTAAGGAGCAGAGAGGCTTCCATGACCGATAAACAAATACCAAATAGAGAATTAATTGCTAATGAATACATTGATTATTGGATTTAAAGAAAGAAATAGTTGTATGTAAGGTTGATTTCGAAAAGGCTTATGATCTTATATGTTGGAAATTTCTAGATTACATGATGAGAAATTAGATAGGGTTTAATGGCTTATGGAAATAGGACATAATGGAAGAAATATGTAATTTTTTTTTTGTGCATTGTTCTCGATGCTGGTTAATGGTTCCCCAATTTTCATATGGTAATTGTGACTTGGTTCATTTTTTGTGTATACGGAGGGTGATATGTAATTTTAAGGGAAAATTATTAAAAAAAATCAAAAAAATAAAATATTGTCTAAAAAAAATCCAAATTTGTTGAATTTATATGTGAGAATCTCGTTCGACCCTTAACGGGTCGAACTTTTCTCTTTCCTCCATTTTATCTCTCCTCGAATATTTTTATTTTAAAAAATGAAAGTTTCGGCCCTTAAAGGGCTGAAACTTTTTCTCTCCTTTATTTTCTCTTTCCTCGCATTGGTTTTCTTCCACCAACAGAATCATCTTCATCTTCTTCGGTTTGATATTCATCTAAGGTAACCATAATTTTTAAACTCGGTATTTCGTCTCGTCTCGTCCAGGCCCGATACCGAGTCATCTCGGATGAGTTTTCCGATACGTTTGAGATGTCTTGTGAGTCAAAGCAAAAAAATGAACGTGAGTCATAAATCTCAGTCAAAAAATGACTTTGTGAGTTGGTCTCATTCAACTCTGATACTGAGTTAACTCAGGCGATACGTCTTGGTCTCAGACGAGTTTAAAAACCATGAAGGTAACCCATACTTCTAGTTAGTTACTTAAATCTTGATCTTAAGATATTGATCTTGAACAAGATCTCAAGATCTTAAGATTAAGATCTTATCAAGATCAAGATTAAAATCAAGATCTTAAAACATCAAGATCAAGATTTAAGTAACTGACTAGAAGCATGGGTTATCTTAAATGAATATCAAACTAAAAAAGAAGAAGAAGATGAAGATGATTCTGTCAATGGAAGAAAATCGAGGAGAGAGAAAATTTTGGCCCTTTAAGGGTCGAAACGTTCATTTTTTTAAAATAAAAATATTCGAAGAAAGATAAAATGGAGGAAAGAGAAAAGTTTGGCCCTTTAAGAGCAGAACGAGGTTCCCATATATAAATTCGACAAATTTGGGTTTTTTTAGAAAATATTTTATTTTTTTGGTTTTTTTCAATAATTTCCCCTAATTTTAAAATTTTGGAGGGAGTGTTCTATAATTTAAAAGGTTGAGGGAGCGTTTTGTAATTTTGTAGAGTTGAGGGGGATTTTCTATGATTTTTATTCGGGAGATTTATGTAATTTGTAGATTTCTTAGGGTGAGATATTTAGACGTAAGAAGAATTACATTAGTTCTCTCTCTAAACTTGAAAGAGAGAATATGAAGGGAAAAATGTAATTCAAGGTATTTTTTTATGCGACAGGGTGTGCCCATCCTTATGGAAGTGGCACTGATCCTTGCAGATAGGCCCTACCACCACAAACAAGTGTATTAGGTAAAGTTGTGGGTGGAGAGACTCGATCTCATAAATCTGAGGAAGCACTCCCTGGTCGTTGAGCTTGATAAATTTGGAGGTCCAGCTCAACCAATTGGCAATAAGTGGAGAGGCCCAAGAACTTATAAGGAGAGAGACAAGGGAATGAGTGTCCGATGTGGGACTAAACTCAACATGCCCCTGTACATGTGGGTCAAACTGGGCCAAAGCACGTGAAGATATGAACTAGGTGACGTGGAGGAGAGAAAGGCCCACTCTGATACCATGATAAATTTGGGGGTCCAACTCAAAATCAATTGGCAATGATAGGATAGGCCCATGAACTTATAAGGAAAGAGACAAGGCAATGAGTGTCCGATGTGGGACCAAACTCAACAGAACTACCTCTCTAGTAGGGGTGTCAATGGATAGTCGAAAATTCGAATTCGAAAAATCGGATATCATCCGAAAATTTCAGATATCGGATTCGAATTCGGATAGTTTTATATATTCAAATCCTTATAAGATATTAACATTTTGAATCCGATAATATCCGATTCGAAATAATATATATTATTTTATTTGATTTATTTATTATATATTTAGTACAATATATAATAGGTTTTTTTAATAATGAAAAATCAGTTGGATAAGGAAAAATTGTGTTTTTTTTAATAGAAAAATAATTTGAATTCTAATCGGATATTATCCGATGTCTGATAGGATAATCGGATTCGAATTTGGATAGAGTTTTAGAAGATCCGTCGGATTCAAATTCGAATTCAGATATCAGATAAATATTTCGGATTCAGATTCGGATATTGTTGTATTCAAACCGATAAGCATCTGTTGACAGCCCTACTCTCAAGTGGTAATTCATGGAATTGGAATTATGCAATAAGAATTCTCTCACCATAAGAGAGAACTCTGATTCATGAAACCAAAGAAATCTGTAAATTTCTTCTTTGTTCTTCTAATTTTCTTAGTTAGATTTCATATTTTATATTTTCTTTTCATATTCTTTTAATTCCTTTTATGCTCTTCATGAATTCTTTGGTAAATTTTACATTTTTCTATAATTTATTCTCGTGTTCTTCATTTTCTCCATGAATTCTCTTATCAATCCTTGATCTAAATCTACTTAAATCTGGGAGAACCTATTCCATTTGTAAATGAACTCAAATCTCTCATAATAAAATGGTGCTTTCTACTAGATCTCATTCATCTCCCTTCTCATGAAGTTAGATCTCTCATACATTATTGATTTGTCTTTCAATTTGTTTTTCATTAGATCTATGTTTTTTTTACCGGGCCTATTTTTTATTAAATGAAATTCCATTGAATCTGTAGTTATCAATCAAAATTTATCATGAATCTGTTTTCTTTGTAAATTTTCATTCAAATCTGAAAATTCTGCATCACTTGCTAATAGATCTGTATTTTTCTTCAAGCTTATGTTCAGATATATAGTCTAATTTCTAGATATATATATATCCTTTTTCATCCTCCTTGAAACTGAAGAGGAAATTTCAGTTCATAAATTTTAGAACTATTTTTTCTACGATTCTTTCTTTCCCTGTTTCTCTTTTCAGACCTGTATTTTTATTTGCTAGAGAATCAGTGGATTCATCATTAGAAATATAATTTCGGCTTGAGATCGATTGAGTTGACTGAAGGATTTTGCTAATGATGGGCTGGTGAAGGGTGATCATGAAAAGGTCTTGAAACTTTGAGTGTGTTCATATAGGTGGAGATCAATTTCTGTTTGAAGATCTATTTGTAAGTTTTGTGTCAAGATTTATGAGATTTTAGAGTTAATTTGCTTGGAGATTGAATATCCATCGTCGATTTTATTAGTGATGGTGTTCTTATTTGCTTGTCTAGAGTTGCTGTTGATACATGGGACACTGTACACTGATGTAGCAACTTTATTTAAAAGTTTGAGAGGTTGGATTGTCAATGATCATATTTATCACGGTGGTAACAGATTGCATCCTTCATCGAACTAATCAAGTTGTCCTAAACTGGAAGAACCTTGATACAAGAGGCTTGAATCTATTGGATTTCTATCCAAATTTGGTATTTGATTAGAGATACAGATTTGTTTCATTATGTTTTATGCCATTTGTAGTGGTGAACTTCTATGTTGTGAGGAAAGATGTTTGCTTCTTTGTACAGTCAATTGCTTTCCATCCAATGGAAGAAAAGGCAGGCACGCTGTTGGTGCTGTAACTAGTTTGTCTTGAGAAGGTAATTCACTCTCTTCATAAACATTGGTTTGAATTTTCCCTTAATGTCTAGTGCCTATTTTGAATAATCCCCATTATCGGATTTGAACCGATGACTTACACATTACCTTGGCGTTACTCGGCCGCTGAGTTAAAGGGCCCATTTGATTCAATTCTTAAATGATCCAGTCCACCATGTATATATGGTGAGGACCCCTTGACTCCTAATAATGACTCATGAAAAAAACACATGATCCCAATCCTTTAAATGCAAAATCCAATGGTTGAGATTTTTCATTGGGTTAAGTATCTCCGAGATTTGTGTTATCAAGATACTCATAGATCTCAACCATTGGATTTTGTGTTTAAAGGGTTGGGATCATGTGCTTTTTTTCATGAGTCATTCGTAGGAGTCAACGGATCCCTACCCATGTTTCTTGTGAGCAGTAAAAATTGGTTCTCAGGGGAACAAAATCCTACCATATCAGCTATCAACCTTGTGTTGGTGCTCCATCCTATTTAAAGGTTCTCATCACATGCTTCTTACATATATTCAAGTGTGCTATCTTATTTATCCTTAATTTTCTAGTTCTATTTTGGAATCCGAGCCTCCATATTTCTAGGGTGATGGTTTTATGGCATCTTTAATTGTGGGGTGCATGGAAACTTAAACTTACAGGCCATCTTTAGAAACTATGATTGACATTCTCTTTACGGAGCCCATCTTTTCAACTTACTTCTTTGGGTAAATTATCCATTTGAAAGTCTTCCATCAAACACAATTAGATGATTGTTTAACATGTTCAATTTAATCTTAGGAGTAGAGAGCATCAATATTTGGTTAATGCAATACTGCACCATTACATAGTACAACAATTATTGGTTTCCTTTTCTAACCTGTTGTGCATATCTAAATTACAGCTACCCCGAGTTGGGAAATGTTGTTTAAAATAGTTTGTGAACTACATCAAGGAAGCATTTGTATAAAATAATACCAAGTGTAGGTATGCATGTTTATTGAAATGTAAAACATCTAGACTTTATAATAGAGAAAACTACAAATGGTCTTGGTGGAATCTATGGCATGATAGTTGGTGATGGGAGGCAATAGTTGGGAACCAAGGTCCAGAAGTTCTTAGTAGAAGGAGACAAGATAGTTGCACACTATTTCAAATATCACTTATAGAAGCAATGTGGAGAAAATATCTTCTTTTTTTTCTTTCATTTTTTAATAGGTTTAAGTGTGTGAAGGTGTGTGGTTTTGATCCCAACCAGGTTTGTGATATTACCACTCACAGACTTGGAACTTTGCTGTTATGTTATTCTTACCCTTTTAAACACTCAAAAACCCCTGATTTTGTTGTTTATCCCTTGTTTGCTCTTTTTCAGATATAGGCTTGATTAGGGTTTCGAGTGAGCAATTCTTAGGTATGTTTTTTCTTGCATTTCAAGCATTTTCTTTGGTCTCTTTTATAACTTCTTTGGTCAATATATGCTGTTTTTGTTGGTGGTTTTTTACATAATAATCTTGTTTTAACATTTAATTCAACCATGTTCCTCAATCAAGTCATAAAAATCTGGAACTTTTTGTTGTAGAACCAAACATTTTAGAAAATGCTCTCATTGTTTTCTTTGAGATAGAGTTGAATGATGAAATATGACTAATATTGCTTCTCTGGGAGGATTGGTGACTGTCAAGGGTGGGAGAGATGATATGGTTTTAGAGGACTATGAGGACTGCAATAAAGGGTTAGGTGTGTCTTAGTGGAGTTTAGGTCAGTGTTGGGGCTGCAAGGTGTGTCTTGGTAATGGCTTCTTGAGAACATAGGCAATATTGCTACGGAGTTCGGTTTACTTTTATTTTGCTCAACAAGCAAGGTGGTTAGTAGTCAATGCGAAAGTGGGTTCAATAGGATTTGAACCTAGGTCGTGGGATCAACACTCCCCTCACCTTTACCAATTTAGCTAAGTTGGCACCTTCTAGGAGTTCAGTTTATACCTTGCTAGTAAGGATAGATTGGTGCAAGCATTCCTAATAAATCTAGATGGTCGGAGGAAATTGCAGTTCCCTTGGGTGAGTTTTGTACGAGGGCTTAGAGCCATAATTCAATTGGTTGACATGTTTCAATGCAACTTTGAGATCATGGTTCATGTCCAGCTTATCAATAAAGAAAGGGTTTTGAAGTTAGGAAGATGCGGGGAGTGTTGTTCCCACGTCCTAGGTTCAAACCCCTTGAACTCTTGCTAGCCACTAATCCTTTACCTACCAAAAAAAAAAGTTTTGCAGGGAAAGTATCAAAGGTTCAAAACAAAACTGATGGAGTGACACAATTACCTTGGCATGAAGAGGGTTGTAGAGGAGGATGCCATTCCCCTGATTCGAAGTTGAGAAAGAAGTGTTGGGTCACATTAAGATAGGGAGAAAACCTCCTCAAAGAAAAGAGGTGGAAAGTTTGAAAAAGAAATATATGTAGTTGCATGTTGAATGAATTAAGTGATTGGGTTAGAGGGAGAC
This sequence comes from Akebia trifoliata, assembly GCF_017979445.1. Classification (NCBI taxonomy): domain Eukaryota; kingdom Viridiplantae; phylum Streptophyta; class Magnoliopsida; order Ranunculales; family Lardizabalaceae; genus Akebia; species Akebia trifoliata. Next base: position 30,803,837 of record NC_141377.1, read on the forward strand.
GAAATCTAATAAACCAATGAAGTTAAAACTTTTGATGGAATGTTAGAGGTCTAGGAAGCAAGTAAAGACGATGCATGGTAAAATTCTGATCCTGCTGGAGACCCCAAAAGTGTGGTGGTGCATCAGAGACAAAGTTAGATTGTTTGAATAAAAGTACCATTAGAGATTTGTATATTAGTGAGATAGGGTGACCAGTTCTTTGGCTTTAGGTTCAGTTGGAGGTGTTCCAATTATGTGGGACAAAAAAGTTACCTCGGTTATCAATTAATTGGTTGGAACATTTTCAACTTCCATCCTTTGTTAGGATAAAGAATCATTAAGAATTAGACCACTGTTTTCTTCTCCTTATGGTGAATGTGACAGGAACCACCTAGGATTTGATCCAATGGTTTCTCGGTTAATAGGTCTTGACATATGTCTGGTATAGGCTTTCAGAATTAAAGATGGGAACAAGAGGTGTTGTAGGGGATAAATGGTCAATGAGGGTGCTATGCTGACTGATTGCGAATAAGCAAATAGACCAATGCAATAGATTACTTTATTTCATTGCGACAAGTAATTTGCACATTTAAAATATATATATATAATATATATATATATATATATATTATATATATATATATATATAGATATATAGAAATAAAAAAAGAGAAAAGGAAAAAAAGAAAGGGTTGCGACTGACAGAGATCTTCATAGCTTACATGCATTTGGAATGAATTGTTTTTCATCGGGTTTGCTAGGACAACAACAATTGAAGAAACCATCGCCAAGACCTCTAGAATATGAAATCTCTTAAGCGGGTCCACACCCACGTAATTACTTGTCACTTTTATTTCATATTCACCTTTGTAAATTTGAGCTGTAATATATTGATATTTTGTTTATGCGAAACTGATGGCGAGGTTTGTATGGAGTTTACATCAAACGTGTTTCTATGAATTTCCATGATTACGGCTTATTCCAGGCATCACTCTTTGGTTATAGTGAGAGTTGAACTAAAAGGGTTTACCCTTGTCTATTGTTTTTAAGGCTGATCCTTTCTGTTGGCTGTCTAAGAATGAAGCCAGATTCACATGCAGGCTATTAAATTAGACTGGACTTCAACAACTATACTCAAACAACAATGGTGGACATGTAGAATGAAAGCATTTTGGTAAATTTCGTAGAAGTCTGTTGGAATGTATATGTTTCTCAAGATTTTGTCTACAAGTTCTGGTATTCCAAGGACAAAAAGATTCACAGAAGCAGTGATGTGGAATTTTTTGAAGGCTGGAATCAGAAAATAAAGTTGTGAAGCTGTAGACATTTGTTATCGAGCTTCCATGAGAGCAAGTTTGATATGAACTACTCATATGTGCAAAGCATGAGGTTGACAAGTCAAGGTAGGCGCAACATTGCTGTGTTCATAAACACAATTTTGGATCTTCTCCTGAAAATGCCTTGTTGCATACTTGATTCGAATCTTTTGTTGGAGCTAAAAATGCCCTTTTTTTGCTTCATGGGCTGGGATCAAACTTTTTGTGTTCAGGAAATACAACAAATACACACCTGTAAGGGCATGTATGTCTCTGTGCACTTTGCATATATAAGCTTGCATCAAATTTGACTTTGAGCTGCCATCGTACTCTATTTTCTCTACAGATGCAATAAATTGGAGAAGTTGAAGACAAATGGCCAGTTTTAATGATACCCTACCACACAAAGATGGTGGGCTGCTAAGGACAATGGATTTGATTAGGGCAACACATGAATCAATTATGCTTATAGAGTGAAATCGATGTTTCCCACGCACAGAAAGCTTGTTATATTATGCTACAATGTCATGAGGAACATTTTTTTGGGTCAACCACCCTTATTGACTCTTTTCTAGAAACAAATAATCAACTTGATCGATGACTTCTAGTAATTGTATTTGAGTTTTTTTTTTATGGCTAATTTCTAACCATTAGTTTGATCATTTCCTGTACTCAAATATAATGTAAGATGTGAACTACAATTTGGAATTTGTGGACAAGAAAACCCTCAACAATCTACTCTCCAAGCCATGTCTTGCTTACTAATGGGGCACAAACCCAATGGTTTTCAAGATTCATGGATGAAAATTGAGATAAATTGAAGTACACTACGCAAGAAGAGATCAATCTAAGTATAATAACAATATCTTATAATCAATTGCCTAAAGGTTGAAAAAACATCGAAACAAATAAATCTTTAGGTTAAAGATTGATGGGGCGATAACAGTCCCATCCAGCTGCTACATTTTTGTGGGGTCCATTCTACTCACTTTATTGCCTTTTCTTTTCATCCCTTCAAGTTTATTCTCTTTCATGTCCTTCCTCCTCCATTTTTTCAATAATATCCCTACAGTTTTACTATCTTTCCTCTTTTACCCCCCTTTCAAAAATACCACTCTTAACTTTACTATCTTTACCCCTTTAATCCACTTTATTGTCTTTCCTCATCTCCCCCTTTCATAATAACACCTCTCCAGCTTTATTATTCTTCATCTTTACCCTCTTAACCTCAAAGTTTTTTAATAATAGCCCTCTAACTTTATTATTTTTTCGTTTTTACCTCCCTTAACCTTAAAGAAAATGAACTCTAGTAAATTAATAAATATTATAGTGATCTTTTTCCAAGTAGACTCCCAAGACCTCCAACAACAACTTCAATGGTGAAATCCTCTTCTCCCGTAGTGCTAGGGTACTGGCGTGGTACTTGTCAAAATTCCTCTGATGCCCCAATTAGTATTGGAATGGATCAAAACAATTTTCTATGAATCTTCTCCCTCCATCAAAAAGTCTTTTCCCTAGTGTCCTCCCTATTTATAGATGGAGACGCTCTTTCTATCCACGTTCGCTGCAACACAATCTCCTCCTTAATTCAAGGTATATGGGAATATCCATAATTAACGGGGTCAATCACTGCTCCAAAAAGGATGAAGTCTTCTATGAGTCAAATTTTACTCGAACTCTAAGCCCAAGTAAAACTTTGTTTGGGCTCTGCTCGAACTTACAACCAAACAAAGTTGCTCAGATCACGAGGTACCACAGGATTCACTGATTGAAAACCTATCTTGCTCGATCTCTGAGTTCTCATAAGATTGAGTCACATGTAATGTCAACATTTAACCTGATTTCTACCTTGTACAATAGTTATAACCCAAGTTTCATCGACTATTACTCTTGTAACTTCATTTTTTTTTTTTGTACTTATTTTTAAGACCACTCTTAACTTTACTATCTTTACCCCTTTAATCCACTTTATTGTCTTTCCTCATCTCCCCCTTTCATAAATAACACCTATTCTTCATCTTTACCCTCTTAACCTCAACGTTTTTTAATAATAGCCTCTACTTTATTATTTTTCGTTTTTACCTCCCTTAACCTTAAAGAAAATGAACTCTAGTAAATTAATAAATATTATAGTGATCTTTTTCCAAGTAGACTCCCAAGACCTCCAACAACAACTTCAATGGTGAAATGCTCTTCTCCCGTAGTGCTAGGGTACTGGTGTGGTACTTGTCAAAATTCCTCTGATGCCCCAATTAGTATTGGAATGGATCAAAACAATTTTCTATGAATCTTCTCCCTCCATCAAAAGTCTTTTCCCTAGTGTCCTCCCTATTTATAGATGGAGACGCTCTTTCTATCCACGTTCGCTGCAACACAATCTCCTCCGTAATTCAAGGTATATGGGAATATCCATATTAACGGGGTCAATCACTGCTCCAAAAAGGATGAAGTCTTCTATGAGTCAAATTTTACTCGAACTCTAAGCCCAAGTAAAACTTTGTTTGGGCTCTGCTCGAACTTACAACCAAACAAAGTTGCTCAGATCACGAGGTACCACAGGATTCACTGATCGAAAACCTATCTTGCTCGATCTCTGAGTTCTCATAAGATTGAGTCACATGTAATGTCAACATTTAACCTGATTTCTACCTTGTACAATAGTTATAACCCAAGTTTCATCGACTATTACTCTTGTAACTTCATTTTTTTTTTTTTGTACTTATTTTTAAGCAAAAGAGATTCTCAAACTGCCCTTCTCAAGACTTTCCAATTGTACCCCTATTTGAGTTGCAGGAACAACATCAATATTGAGAACATAAGAAGGGTATCATTGGATTAATTGTAGACATATTTAGTGTGTCGTATCATCGTTAACCAATAACTATCATCAACATACAACGATGCGGCATCAAAAACCTCACACTCTCAGTTTCTCTTAAACTGATTCTACCAACAAAAACCTACAAAGGTAATCTCCCAAAATCTCTCTTTCTAGCCATTTCTATTCTGGATCCTATTATGTTCTTCGACTTGTTCCTGTTCTAATCTTTCGAGATGTTAAAGTTTCCAAATTTTGTTCTATAAGTTATAGTTTAATCTGCAACAAAAGCTCAAAAGTTTCAATAATTCACGAGATTAAAGAATTTAAACTTAGGGTAGGGTTTTGAATTTTTATGATTTTCAATTGCCTTTAATAGTCTCCTTCCACTAAAATGCACAAAAATCAGTAAAATTTTAAAACCCTAATTCATTTTAGTTTAGTTGGTCATGGACATGTTGAAGTTTTTAGCTTATAAGCTTCATGCAATAAAGTCACAGATAAGCAATTCAGGGTTCAATTTTAATTAGTTTTAATAGTGCACCATTTCTTAGAGATGTTCAATTTAGGGTAATATTCGGATTCGGATCATATTATTGATGTTCTATGCTTAGAGATCTTCCTTACACTATTATCTACAACTCTAAAGAAAATTCTCATAGGCAATGAACCAAACACTGAAGTTATAACTAATTCTCATAGAATTCTAAAGAGTTTAACTTCTCATAATACCACATTGCCAACCAAACAGACTCCTAAATAACTATAGATGAGAAGGGAAACATCAACATCACACCCTATTGTCGATCAATAACCATAGCCATGCTTAAAAGAAGGTACTCTTTCTATACAAACCCAATGCATACTTTTCCTCCATTTCACACTCGACCCAAATCACATCACCCCATACCCACCAACTCCTCAATAAAAGAATTAGTTCAAAGAGGTCGGTTCATTGAAGCCTTGGAACAATATGTCAAGCATTGGAACAATGGTTTCAAGCCTGATAATTTTACCTTCCCTTACATCCTCGAAGCCTCAGCCCAACTCAATGATCCAACCATGGGACTTATAATTCACAACCATGCCATTATAACTGGATTTGATTCTAATCTCTTTGTGGCTAACAGCCTAATCCTCTTCTATGGAAGATTCTTCACCCATTTTGAAACAATTGATTACCTATTCGATAAATTTCCTCAAAGAAATATTGTTACATGGACCGCTGCCATATCTGCTTTCGCCCAAAACCATCAATTCCACAATGCGATTCAACTTTTTCGTGATATGCTGATCACTGGAACTAAACCCAATTCGTTTACCATGGCTGCAATCCTTCCATGCTTCTCCTTTAGTTTAGGATCGACCCAAATTCATTGTTTCTTGGTCAAGCATGGATTCAAGTCAGATATTTTCGTCTTGACTGCCCTAATCAATGTGTATGCCAAATGTAGGAACCTCATCTCAGCCAGGAGAGTCTTCGATGAAATGCCTGAGGGAAATCTAGTTTTGTGGAATGTAATCATCTTAGGGTATAACCAGAATGGAAATGAACAAGAATCACTCAAACTCTTTGCTGATATGCAGAAATCTAGCAATATCCAGCCCGATTCATTCTCAGTTGTAATGACTCTCTGTTCTTGCTTGAGCTTAGCATTACCGCTGCATGGGAAGCAAATACATGGTCACGTGTATAGGGCTGGTCTAGAGTGAACTACTCTTGTTGGAAATTGACTTGTAGACATGTATGGTAAATGTGGGTTACTAGAGCTTTCGAAGCGGGTTTTCGATAAGATGATGGAAAGGGATGTGAGCTTATGGACTGCACTCATTACTTGCTCTGGGTTACATGGGCAGGGGATGAAAGCTGTTTCTATCTTTGAGAAAATGAAGCAAACCAGAAATATCAGCCCCAATTCTGTAACCTTAACTGCAGTTGACAGCTTGCAGCCATTCTTGTCTAGTAGAAGATGGCTTTAAATATTTTGAGTTTGGTATTGAGCCCACGATGATGCACTACGGTTGCTTGGTGGATTTGCTAGGAAGGGCAGGACTTGTTGGGAAAGCTTTGAAATTCATTGATAATATCCCCATTCAAGCCGATGTAAGAATATGGGAAGCATTACTTGGTGTGGCAACCATTCAAGTAGATAGGGAGCCAGTTGAGATTGCAGCCAAACACCTCATCGAGTTAGAATCTAACAATCCTGAAGTTTTATGTACAATTAGCGAACATGTATGCAAATGCTGGTAAGTGGGATGATGCAGCAAAAACAAGAGCAATAGTGCAGTCCAAGAAGCTCTGGACGAGGCCTGGGTTAAGCTCAATTCAGGTTATGCAGTAACCATTGTGATCCCACACAACTGTTATCAATGCATTTCCGTTGACTACCCAAGTCATAGTCAAGAGAAGACCCAATATACTACTAAGTTTCAAACATGGATTTATGAAGTTGAGTTTGTTCTAGAGATCTGATCCTTGCAATCATCCTAAGATATTGATCTTGGCGAGAGAGATCAACTAGTCGGGATCCATTAAATGGATGGAACGAGAAGTTGAACAGATGGCATATGAGTAAGGACATCAACATTTTATTGGGATCAGATAACAATGTCACTTTACATATTTGGTTCGGCAAGTAAGTTGAGTTCTGCATGACGTGAAATCATCATCTAAACTTTATCCCAATCAGGCAATCACCAGGGTTGGGGCATGAATCTTTTCATTATTTAACTTTATGATGTACCATATCTTCAGCAGATATATTCCTTTTGAGGGAAACTGCATAAGTGTTTCTTTTATCCGTAAAATGTTTTAAATAATATAATTATAGAATGTCACTTGTAATTCTGGTTTGGCTTTATCTTTTATTATTTCTGAGTTAAAGAGGCCTCATAATAAGTTATACATAGAAAATTAGAAAAGTCTTCCGGATAATAGTGGATCTCCAAACTTACAGGGATGGGATATGTGATTTTTTTACTTTTATATTTTCTATGGAGATGTCCAATCCTCTGTGAATCTATATTTACTCCCTACTTGGTACACCGGTTAAACATTGTATAATTGCAAAATTTTATGCGAAAAAGTTTTACATCGCAATGATGTGTTCTTTTGTTGTGATTATTGGGATGGTCAAATTTTGCATCATATAGTGGGGGTGCACAAAACTCAGTGATAATTTGTGAGGTTTAGAATCCTGTTTAGGGGCAATGTTTCAATCAGGAGAAAAACTGAAACAATCTTTCACCGAAATATTCCAAGAAAACCCAAAGCATCCCAAAACAGGATCAACGTTTCATTCCTGTCTCGGCTGAAACTGGAATGTTTCATCGTAACATTAGGAAACATAACGAAGCTTTAAACCATGGTAATTGCGGTCGACATAGGATGACCAAGCAGGCAATAATTTATGGAGGGACAAGCAAACGTCCAAACACCACCAATTTGGAGAGATTTTCATTCTTTAATACGCATACAGAATTGCAGATGTGGGGCCCCACAAATAAGATACGAGAAATAACTCTCATCTCAAGATCAACATACTTTAAATTAGGACGTAGATTGAATCAGGTTTTATATGATTACTTACTAGGATTCCATTGAAAGTTAGTCTTTAGTTTGTATCAGATGTAAGATCTAAAGTGATTAAGTTACAGCTGGCGTTGTTTGTGAAATCTATATATTATGTTCCATTCTTTTTTAGCATGGAGAGGAATCAAGAGAATAATTTTGAGTTTTTGCCATCTTTGTGTTTCAATACATTAAATATGTAACTCTTAATCTTAAGGTTATAATATAATAAATATCACATGGAATTATTCACTTTGAAACATTATTTTGTCCCATGCAGATGAATCGGGACAAGCTCATGAAGATGGTTGGTGTAGTTTGCAGTGGGCGAAAAGGAAGTTTGCGAAGGTGTGTAAATTTTTCTTATTACTTCTCAATTTTCCACAAAAATATTTTTGGTGCACTCTATCAAGTTACCTTACAAGCATAAAGATGTAGTCTGACTACCTTCATATATTTTCTCAGAACCAAGATACTGTTATTTCTTTTGAAAATATTTGTATTTATGAAACTTTGTCGCCCAATTGGCTTATCCTAGATCTCTGTTGGATTGCCTTTTTCAGTCGAATTCACCACACGTTCTCTACCATCCAAACAAGATCTCTTTGTCGTTTGTTGAGTGTTACCATCGCTGGTTTAATGTTTGAGATCACTTGGTTGGTGATGTTTTCTCACACCATAAACTTTGTTTCAAAGGTACAAGATTGTCATTCTCAGAGGATAAATTTATAGGAGTTTGAGAATTTGTGGGACGATGAAGATGATAGTTCTTCTTGCAACACCAAATAAGAAGAATTTATGTTCATGAAATTATTTTATTTTCAATTTTTAAGCTTCTTCGTTAAAGGTTTTTTAGGTTTTCTGTAGTATAGTACAAATGTAATCATCTAGATATATTACATTACATCACTTTAAATCAATGTCTATTAAGTTTTATCTGTTGTGCTTGGGTTCCCCTATTTTTTTTCTTTCTTTGTTGTTTTAAGTCAATTGAGGCAAAGTTATATTCATACAAGCCTTTCTGGGAATTGTAATCGAGTTATGGATGATGAATTAGAAGTGGTACTTAAATTTTCCTCTCATCAAAATTCCTTTTTACTCAGGATTGTGAGCGTGAGCATTGGGTGGAGTTATCAGGTATGTTATATACATCAGAAAACTTCAAATCACACAACTTTGATCGATCTATATGGTCATTTGTTGAAGAGATCCACGAGTTCAGACCAACTTAACCAAATCCATGCTCAAATGCTTGTGAGTGGATTCTACGGGGATGATGTTATTGTAGTAAAGCTTATAAACTATCTTATTGCGAATGGGAAATCAGACCTTGCTTCCTTGGTATTCAACTGGGTGGAGAACCCAAATGGGATTTTATGGACTTCAATGATAAAAGGCTACTCATTCAATGGGCCCTTTAAAGAGGCTATCATGTTGTATGCACAAATGAGATGCTATTGCTTTCGGTCCAATAATTTAAACCTTCCCTTTGCGCTTAGATCTTGTGCACTTCTTAAAGCTCTTTGTGAAGGCGAGCAGATCCACTCTGATGTCTTGAAACTAGGATTTCTATATGATGTTTTCATCCAGAATGCACTTCTTGACATGTATGTAAAATGCAGTAAAATGGAATTCGCATTGCGAATCTTTGATACCATGAGAGTGAAAAATGTGGTTTCTTGGACTGCCATGGTCGCTGGTTATTGCAGGAATGGATTATTGGTGCAAGCCCTTAAGTTATTCCATGAAATGCCCGTTAGAAATGTTGTCACATGGAATGTTACAATTGATTGGCTGGCACGATTTGGACATCTGGAGACAGCACACTCGTATTTCAGCTCTATGCCAGAGAGAAACTCGGTGTCTTGGACGATCATGATTAGTGGTTATTCAAGGGTTGGAGATTTGGTGAAGGCAAGATTTCTGTTTGATCGGATGGTTGATAGAGAGGTTGTAGCATGGACGGCCATGATATCATGTTATGTTCGGAATGGTGAACCATGGGAGGCCATTAAACTTTTCTGTGAAATGTTGGTGGCTGGTGTAAAGGTGGATGAGATCACTATGTTGGCTGTAATATCTGCTTCTTCTCAATTGGGAAGCTTGCATTTATGTGTGTGGATTGAAAATTTGATAAGCGAAGGTGGGTTTGGGTTAGATATTCGTATTCTAAATGCCATTATTAACATGTATGTGCAATGTGGAAGCTTAGAGAAAGCTTTCAATATATTTGAAAAGATACCCAAGAAAGATGTGATATCCTATAACTCTATGGTCACCGGATATGCCACTTATGGGGATGCCAATCGTGCTCTTTCCTTGTTTTTTAATATGACTCGAGCCAATGTTTTGCCAAACAGCATCACCTTCACTGGGATATTGACTGCATGTGCACATAGAGGGTTGGTGGAGGAGGGTCGAAGGTGCTTTCGTTTGATGCTCGATCTAGGTTACATCAAACCTAAGTCGGAGCATTATGCGTGCATGGTAGACCTTTTGGGCCGTGCTGGACACCTAGATGAGGCTCACAACTTCATTTTGGACATGCCCATTAGACCTACAGCCAGCACATGGGGGGCTTTGCTTGGCGCATGTAGAATCCATGGGAACCTTGGGTTGGCGGAGGTTGTTGCCCAAAGGCTTTTTGAGATGGAGCCAGAGAACCCGGGAAATTACACTATTCTTGCAAACATGTATGTGGAGAAGAGAATGTTTGATGCAGCAGCAAATGTGAGAGAATTGATGAAGGAGAGGAAGGTGTTCAAGACACCGGGTAGTAGTTGGGCAGTGGTTGGCCATGCTTTGGTTTAAGGCATATTGGATTTTGCGGTGTTCAATGTGCTTAATTGGAATCTGACATCTCATGTACCGTACTTGCATTCATGTACGTGGATTAACATTTGAGTCTTGATTCGAGTGTAAAGTTGCACTCTGAGGGTGAGTAGGGAAGGAGAGAGAAACAACGGAACTTGCGGTGATGAAAAGGGTCTGACTGTAATGGCCAGCCAAGCAACATTTCAAATTCCAAATGTTTTGTTGACTATGGGATGAACTAGGTGACAATCTTCTAAACTTTTCGAGAATCATCCGTTTCATTTTGATATGCATAGTGGCACCAACAAACATGAGTGCAAAAAAAATTCTTATATGTTCGGGACTTTTGGGTGTTGTGAATCCAGAAAATTGCAATAGGGAAGCTCATACCTATACACTTTTTTTTCGTACAAATGTCGATTCATCACCACTCCTCTCCTACATCGTCCGTCCGCAATCTAATTATCTCATCAATTGATGTTTGTGTCCAGAATGACATTCGAAGCTTCTTGGTTTCATAGTTCTCTATATGATTTGTCTCATTTGTTGTGGCACAGTAGGGAAAAAAGTTGATTAGCCAACCGAAGATTTATCTAGGGCAGCAACTAAGATCTCTAATGTTTGACTTTGGAATTGTCGGGCTGGTGATGCTGGTTGTGCAAGCAAAGAAATGGGGGTCACAAGACATTACCCAATTCAACAGCTATCATGAACACAAAGAGGAGTTAGGGTGGAGAACCGTCTGAGATTCTTGTTCATAAGTAGCAATTATTGTGTATTTTTCTATCCGTAGAGAAGTAAGAATGAATTCCTCCCACTTTATTTTGGTAGATATTTAGTGAGTTCTGATCATTAAATAATTTTGCTGCTAAGGGGTGTATTTATTTGCTATGTTTAAGAAGAAAATGATAACACGAGTACGCCGTGTTAAGAAAGTGAGTGATTATCCCCATCTAAACCAAATTTTTTTTCTTCTTTTGGTTGAAAGATACTTGATTTTGTTTATGTGTGAAATTGTAATCCCTTAAATAAGTTCCCAGGGACGGTTAGAAAGAAGCCCTATGAGAAGCTAACAGATGTGCTTTGTTATTGAACTTTCTCTTCATAATACAGTATGTAATTATTAATAATTCAAATAATAACAATAGAAAATTGAAAATAATGAGAAAATGAGGTGATAAAAGGAAAAAAAAAAAAAAAAAGTAGGAAAATAAGACATTTTTATCGTACTAACTACCATTTCCAAACACACCCTAATAGAATTCCAACTTTGTTACCATGCCTTTGAGGAATGTCCCCAATTTTGACAGCCCCCATGCCTTTATTGAAATGAAGCTCGCATCGATTGTCTAATATGGATCCTAAAGAGGTGGGTTCTACCCGAAACTAGTCCTATACGCCTAACAGGCCTAATTCGACTAAGTCCTAACCCGGCCCAAACGGGTTTGGATCCAATAAAATGACAAGTATTCAATATTTTCAATGAAAAATATTATTTATGTATTTGAAGATAATTATATTGAATTTAAAATTAATGTATTATTTAACATATAATGGTTATAGATAAGAGTTAAATTATATTATATAATGTATTTTATATTTATTTAAATTTTAGCCAAAAAGTATTTATCTAACTAAATATATTATGCATTATCTATAAGATGTAGTAGTGGGCTGCGCAGGGATGAACCGTATTGGGTATTGTTAAGCCCTAGACGTGCTGAAAATTATTAAGCCCGGCCCTACATTAGCGGGCTTAATATGAAGGCCTTAGCCCTTATTTTGTCGGCCAGGCCAGGTTAGCGGGCCAGTGGGCTCAAGTGATACTCCTTCTCAATCGAAAACAAACTATCTTCAAAGGTCCGATCGAACCATATAGGACTTTCGACCGGGTCCCATTTTTGATGCCTTGCCCTAAAATGGACCTGGATTAATTTCTTGACCAATATACCCCTACTTTAGTAGCTGGCACAACTTCAATACTGAAGAATAAGAAGGTTATAAATGGAATTGTAGCAAAGAGAGTATATATCGTCCAATTAAGAACACAGAGCAGAGCGTTAGGTCTTGTTGTTGCGGCGCCAAAAACCTCCCTCTCTCATTCTTTATCTCCCATTTTATCAAAAACCCTAATAAGGTAATCTCCAAACATCTCTCTCTAGGTATTTCGATTGTGGATCCTACTGTACTCTTCGATCGATTCGTGTTCTTATCTCTCCAGATGTATAGGTTTCGAACTTTGATGCTCTTAAGATTTTATTGTGTCATCTGCAATAATAAATCTCTCAAAACTGTACTAGATTCAGCAGCTTTTATATTTTAAATATTAGGGTTTTGGGGGACTGATTATGATGTCAAGGGTTTGAACATTTTAGGGTTTTTGTTTGATTTTGTGGTATCTACTCGAAGAGCAGTATTTTTCAAGATACACATTTCTGTTTAGATTTGCTCGGTTTGATTTCTCATTCACAACTTTAATAAAGGCTAAAAAGATTGAGATTTCATTTTTTTTAATTTGATGAGCAAAATATTTCATTCGAGTTGTTTATTTCATCAGTTCCTCGCACCTGAAAATATGAAATGTCCACTTTGAATCATCATTTTTCACCCATACAGATGAATCGGGATAAGCTCATGAAGATGGCTGGTGCTGTTCGCACTGGGGGAAAGGGAAGCGTGCGAAGGTTTGCTGGTTATTATTATTATTATTTTTTGTTGATTGTCCATTGATGGATTTTAATCTGGCGCATCCTACCAAGTTGGGTCAAAGGGGATTATAATCAATTTTAGAACACAAGGGCGTCTCAAATATTCACTAAATTGTGAAGGGACATGTAAAAAAATCATCCAAAAATTGGACCGGGCCTTACACAAACCTGGTCGGGTCACTGGTAGAATCAGGTGGGCCGATTGGTTTCTTTTGGGTCGACTCAAGACTGTTCCAACCCGGTCCTATTTTTAAGACAATGGTTTAATGGAAAATGGAAGGATGACTTAATGTTTGGGATCTCTTGGTGAATTATCATGTGTTCAATCTGATATAGAGGTATGAAAAATGTCATTCTCAAAGGGTACATAGATACCAGGGCAAAAGTACCAGAATTAAACTTGTTCAGAGCGATGAGCCGCTAGTGGGATGAACAAGTGGAAGCGAATGAACCTCCTTTATTTCTTTCAGAACCTTAGCTTTCATGGCCATTGCTCAGGGCCATACTACTTTCGTGGTGTAGTTCTGCTTGCTGGGCCCTACTCTTTCTAGTGGATTAACATCAAGTTTAGTTCATATAGTTCAGTCAGGCTTGTTTGAGCTTACGTCCCTATCTCCACTCTGTAGATTGGGGTTTTGAAAAAATTGTGGTTTGGTGAAGATGACAGATCTTCCAACGTTGAATTAGAAGATATTATGTTTATGAAATCATTTTAATTTTCACTGTTTTAATCTAGCTGTGAATTATGTTCCCTGATTTATTAATCTTTACTTTTTAAGAAAATTATTTTTTCTTTTTTGGAGATTCTATATGACCCCCAAACTCTCCTTTATATTCTTTTGATGAAACTTACTGAAATAATTTATGCTTTATTCTCTTAATCATAGAAAGAAGAAGGCTGTTCACAAGACCACAACAACAGATGACAAAAGGCTCCAGAGCACTCTTAAGAGAATAGGTGTGAATGCCATTCCAGCCATTGAGGAAGTCAACATTTTCAAGGATGACACTGTCATTCAGTTTTTAAGTCCTAAAGGTAAAACTAGCCGTACAACTGAAAAACCCATATAGAATTTTCTACTCATTGTTGCTCTTCATTTACAAGTGATTGTCTTGATACTAATTATTATATTTCTTTTATTTCAGTTCAAGCCTCAATTGCGGCCAACACTTGGGTTGTTAGTGGATCTCCTCAAACAAAGAGTATTTTCTCTATTACCTTGTCTCTCGTATCGGAAAACTATGTATCAAGTCCTTTTTTTTAAATGTCCATTTCTCTACGCATTTCAGAGCAGGGTTCCACCAAGGATGTTGACCCCATAAATCTCAATGCAATGATCAGTGTGCATGCTTGCGCACAAGTGTAGGGGTGTAAAAAAAAGTCTCTCTAAGCCTGATACCTGGCTTGATTCTAGGCCCATCCTAAAAAGAAAAAAACTTCAGTGAAGGTTTCCTTGGAAGCTCAACCCAAAAGAAAACCTGTTTAGTCCAGCCTGAATTTTAGACCTCCACCACGGCATAGTAGACGATCTTCAGATTTTATAAAATATCTCATATTCTTCTCTCTTTTTCAGTGAGTTTTTGTATCTTTGTTGTTTTTAATCTTTAATAAATTGATAGATCTATTATTGGCTATGATTAGAAAGAGAGAGGGCTTGAGTTGGGTTTCATGGACCCTTCAATTTTGAAGGAGAAGGTGCTGTCTCCTTGTATTATTTTACAGTGAATGCTTAGGCATCTTTTTATTCCATTTTCTTATGTTAATGGGTTTCCCACCATGATAAGAGTCCAAAAAATTTACACTTGATATGAGCCGAACCCATATCATGGATTTTTTTTTTTAATAGTAACTTTGCATTTGTTGGGTTACAGATAGAGAGGGGAGAGGAAATTAATTTCCCCCTTAATTCCTCTTTGTCGAAACCAATGGTGCATATAGAGAAAGCCAATGGAAAGATTGGCAGCGGCCAGACAACCGTAGAGATGTGTATATCCACAGATAACGGGTTCAATCGAGTCCCGATTTGTCTACTAATTCCATCTCACAATCATCTTCTATTGCAATTTTCTCATCTGACAATTATGGTGGTTTGATCAAAATTTGTTATCTTCATTCTAAGGATTGTTTGTTTGTTGGGAAAATATCTTCTTCAAAGTCAATTTTTATTAAGAAATGGTCATAGAAGCATGGATCAATCAAGATCCATGCAGTCATAGATATTGTTGGTGGACTTTGGAAACTCATTTTCCATTTTTGTTAGTAAAACATGTTCCCATGCAAAGGAATCAAACCTCTTGGATTTTTGAGACCTTTATTTTTCTATTTTTTATTTATTTTATATTTTAAATAGACTCAGACTGAACTAGTGAGCCTGGACCACACTATAGGGTAGAGCCACAGGTTGAGCTCAGGTTTGGTGATTTTATATAAGGAAGCCTGTTCTGGACGAGCCCGGCCTAATTTGCGCCCTTAGACAAGTGTGATTAGATTGGAAATGGCCTCAAGATCATAATGATCAAATTAATGAGCCTTGGTGTGGCCTTGCACAATTTTCTCTTTATGTCCAAAAGAAAGTGCTCTAGTTGCATGGTTCTGTTAGTTGTACTGGAGCCTTTTTGGGTGGCAGTGGCATGTTCACAGTCTCTGTGGGATGAGAGTAGCCATAGTTGCCCTTGCAATGCACTATGTTTCCTTCATTTTCTTTAGAGCAGTGGGGATTAACATCTAAATTTATTATGTTCCAGAATTGCAGGATGTTCTCCCTGGCATCATCAACCAATTGGGTAAGTGCCCTTTCTTCTTTTTTCCTACTCATCTGTGTAATATTTTTTTTATACGTATTGTTTAATTTATAGTAATATAAAATTGGCAGTAAATGTTGGCACTGCTTTTGATAGTTGGAATTCAAGTTCTGATATCTGGAAACTAGATAATTCTGTCATGTTTTCCCCATTATGCTCTTTTTTTATTTTGCTTTGGATGTTGTCTGTAATCCTCCTAAAAGTATGTAGAATTCATAGATCCAGCCTAATACGGGGTTGTGACCCATCTGGCATTCATTTATGCTTTAGCTTTGCATCAAACCCTGCTGTGGATCTTCTATACTGAATTTGTTTATTTCCAACAGAACACTGATCATCATCAAAGCCTATTCTCAAAGATTAGGTTCATCTAAATAAATTATGTTCCTCCATTCGATTATTTCCACAGCCACGTTTCTGTTATTGAATGTTTGTTTATATCCACTTTCACAATCTCTTCTAGAATCCTAAACAAGTATAGATTTTATTTATTTTTCTGACTGGGGCTGTAATCGGCCTTTGTTGACTGTGTCCAAACCATCTCATTTGACTTTCTCTTACTTTTTTGTCTATTGTAGCTACTCCTAGATCTTCTCAAATGTGCTTAGGTCTTATTTTATGTTTGCTGGTTTTTCCACTCCCATCTCAACATCCTTATCTCTGTTATGCTCAATCTGTTAACATGATGCTTCTTGATGAGCCAACATTCAGCTCCACAAAGCATTGCTAGTTAAATATAGAATTATCCTTTTTGGTATGCATCAGTCACATAGTATTCTAGAATATCACCTCTACTTTAATCGTTCATCTCTGATTTTATGGAACACATCTTTCTCAATCTATCCATTCTTGTGCATATTAGACTCAAGATAACGAAAATGTCTGCTTTGGTGTATTTTTAGACCATCAATTTTATTGAACATTCCTCTTCATGGATGCCCTACTAAATTTACACTCCACAAACTAGGTCTTGGTTCAAGTTATATTTTAAAGCCCTGGGAATCATGACACCTCTGCATTATTCTATTATTATGTGAACTCCCTCTCTAGTCTCTGCAACTAATACATCATATGAGAATACCATATACCTAGGTACTTCATCTTGGATATGAGTTCAAAAGTCAATGCCTAGTGTAAATCAATTGTACCTGGGAACTCATTTGTCTTTCACATTAGTCAGTGTCCTCTCTTGCACGTCCTCCCGCCCAATTAACTCTCTAGGTATCAAATGCTTTCTCTAGGTCAACAAAAACCAATCCTAAAGATGAATGTCAGATGGGTAATCTGCATATAGAGTAACACCAACCAAATGTGAAATTTATGGTCCTTGAAATTCACTCTCGTTTGTTTTTGTCCCTCACTAGGGCCGGATAACTTGGACAACTTGAGGAGGCTTGCAGAGCAGTTCCAGAAGCAGGCACCATCTGCAGGTGCAGCAGCACAAGTGGATGATGATGATGATGAGGTACCAGAGCTTGTGCCGGGCCAGACATTCGAAGCTGCTGCTGCTGAAGAGGGTCAAACTTCTTAGAGCTGGTTTATTTATTATAGGGTGTGGTTCTTCTCTATATTTTCTTCTTCTTCCATGGTTCCAAGTTTAGGGTTTTTTTAATTACTGTTTTATCAGTTTTTAATTTTCTTGTGACATACATGATGCTAGAAAGCAGCTATTTTGTTATTGCTGGCAAAAAAACCCTGTTGAAAGAGAGTTCTGTCTGACCAATTCACTCGCCTGTATTAGATGAGAGAGTTATCATGCTTGCAGTCATTTTCATCATACTTTCTGCTATCTGCCTCGCACTTCTCTAGGAACAATAATGTGAGATTCTATATATAATAATAATAATAATTAAAAGTGAGAATTATATTGGTCCCTATAGACCATACAGATCCTTACCGATGAATTCTCTTAGAATTATACTGAGTTAAGATGAAATATACTTGGAAGCATGGATGTTTTCATTTCTTTAGTTGCAGTTCGCTCTTATTAAGGCTCACCTCTCTTAAAGGGGAGGGAGGGAGGGGCTAATGCACCATACTCGCAGATCCCAAAGATTGAATTTAGCTGAAACAGCTACTCAACGGTAGCGAGCTGCCCCTTCCTTGCTTTATTTTTTGGGCTGCAAGGGAGCAGGCTATGGAGAGATTACAGGCAAATCTATATAAAAAAATAAAAAAGTCTTGTTTGCAAGGTATAACATTGACAGATAAGTTTGCTTTCAAGTATGGCATAGAGCCCATTGACCGGACAGGCGGCTAGAGGTTTCTATTACAATTTAAACATTGGAAAAAATATAAATTAGGGAAAATTAAGATTTTTTTTCTAAATAGTAAGTTTTGGATGGTATCTTAATAGTTTACTTAGTAAGGGTTTGTTCGTTTGAACTTCAAGAGCTAGTTTTTTCTAGTTTATTTTTTTTGCTTTTAAGTTAAGAAAGTCTGATGAATGATGTTTGTTTGAGATTTTTTGGCTTTTTCAGATTTTAAATGAAGCTCAAAACATTTCTTAATAGAAGTTGTCTAAAAGGGATTTCTTCAAATGATTTTTGTGTAAAGTCAAAAACGTAAAATGGTTCAAGTGTAGTTATCAAAATACCCTTAATCTGTAATCAAATTTTCAATCAAATTTAATCTTAAAAAATAAAAGGAGACTTTTAAAATATTCTTCATCTTTACCAAAATACTTTTTATCTTTAATCAAATTTTTAATTAAACTTAACTTTACAAGACAAAAGAGAATTATCAAAATATATTTCATCTTTAATTAAATTTTCGACCAAATTTAATCTTAAAAAATAAAAGGAAATTACTAAAATACCTTTCATCTTTACTAAAATACTCTTTATTTTTAATCAAATTTTCAACTAAACAAACCTTAAAAAATAAAAGGAGATTATCAAAATACTTTTCATCTTTACCAAAATACATTTCATTTTTACTACTAAGATAAAAAATAATTCATCATCACTATTTTATTATCAAAACAACATTATCTTTATGTAAATGTTGGATTGTGTATTATGCAGGTATTTTCTTCATTAGAAAATTTTCATATATTCATTTTTAATAGATGTTGTCGAAATTTTGATAGAATTTATAAAATTTTAAAATTTATAAATTTATTAATATATATAAATATATATATATTTTTATATATATATATATATTATTATATATATATATATATATGGTCATTTTTTGTGCATTATTAACATTAAGGGTATTTTAGTCATTTTACTAGAATTTAGTAATAAAAAACTATCAAATGAACATCAATTTCTAGTTTTTGTGCTTCTATAACGAACAAGCTTCTGCTGGATATAGTTTTTTAGGCGCTAGGCTTCTATTTATTCCAAAAGCCAGTTTCTGGAATTGAAATTGATTTTCGTAAAGAACAAACCCTAAACTTTTCTTTTCTCAACAGTCCTTGGACCTCATCTCTCACAATTAAATGCTCTAACCATTCGAATTCATCATTTTCATAAAAAAAAAAATATATTTTTGGCATCTTAATCGAGTTTCAGAAGATCCATTCCGTTAAAAAGGATTTAGATTTAAGAAGGAAGAAACCATTTTCAAGGATTTTTTCAAACATTTTGAAGATATATGTAAAAAAATTATGATTTTTCACTTTTCTCTTATTTTTTGGTTGAAAATTGATCTAGTCATTATCTCACATTTTTAGTTGATCTTTCTAAGTATTTTAGTAAAAAAAAAATCGAAAATAAAAAATGAGTGGGTTTTACCATTGTCGAGTTCACCATTTTATTTATTGTTTAAATAATGGTGAGTTTAACAATAAAACAAAAAGTGGTGATCTCGACAATAAGGAAAAAAACAGTGAGTTCATCAATAATGAGGGATCATAAAGAAATAAAAAGTTGGAATATTCAAAAATAAATCCCTTCACCAGGTCCTTTTAAGTAATTTTCCCTACAAATTATGATATTTTTAAATTAATACCCCTATTCATCAAAACTTACGAAGTACTACTTTCAACTTTTAAACTCAAGAGCTTAGCGAATCAAATACATGCCTACCTAGTAACCATTTTTGTTCTCTAGAGGTCAACTTTACTTTTATAATGAGAGAAGGGAGGATCTTATTTGCCAAAATTCATATTAATTAACATCCTATTTTAATTAAAATAAAATTACTTCCTATCATAACAAAACACCTTTACGTCTAGTATTTTCAAAGCAAAGATGGAAAAGCCCTATTGATCTCTCATTTAGGATTTTTTTTTAAAATCACCAATCCCATTATCTTCCTTTCTAATTCTCTGTCACTTGTTAAACAATCATCTATTATCGTAACACCATGTCATGTCTGTAATTGACAAACAACAAACCTGTAAAATCATCAAAGCTTCGAATGTCCTATTACATTTTGGTACACATTTCAATTCTCACTCGCACACATTTAGGTACACATCATTTGATTTAGTCAATAGTGATATTCATAAAGCTTAAAATAGGGGGACGGGTACTACAAGAACAACTAATTAATTTTGTCCAATATGAAAAAAAGTTGCAAAATTTTCTTTTCAATTTACAGACACCAACAACCAAGTCACATTAAGGTAACTAGTAAGTACAAAAGATGAATCTACTCAAGGTTCTCTGTCACATTAATTTATACACAAAAGACTTTCATTTAGTCAGAGTTTACAAAATTAAAAAAGGGGTTCTGGTAAGAAACTCTTGACCAAGAGACCAGGAGAGATGCTGGGCACTCTAGGCTTTTTATTACCTGATGCTTGGGTCAGTATTATCTGGTCAACTGTTTAGATTCCGAAAATGGGATCTTTACAAATTTTCTCTAATTGGGATGGGTCCATGTGCCAGGGTGTGTGTATGTGTGTGTATAAACAATGGAAGAAAGAGCTCCTACCAGCTTCTTATGCATTTACGGAAGAAAATTGTTTGTAATTACATGGTCCAGATAAATCCCTCCCTTCATCCTCTGAAATTATGCATCAACATCTTGGCTCTTGCTTCAGATGATAGAGCCTACTCGGTGCGCCAAACATCATCGTCTGCACATTCAACACGACCACAATAAGAATAGGCATTATTATAATGTGAGGGTATTAAAAATTGAATTTGGCATTTTATTACTATTTACTTAAACCACATAGTTTGAGGTGTGGCATGTTTTCCCAACAATAGACACCCTTAAGAGATGCCCACCACACCAAAAAAACAAAAAACAAAAAATTAGCAGCTTGAAGGACCACTTACCTGAGCTGTATTAGGTAGAATAGCACTCGCAAGTTCCTCGTCAAGTGATACACGCAATGGGGGCATCCGGCTCATTATTCCAGGAATATCCCTCATGCTGCAGAGATTCACAAACCAAACTTTTAGCAACATTGGACTAAAATATGAACAAGAAAGAGTAATGAGTGTTAACACTGAAATGAAATCGAGAACGAAATCCACATACTCATTCAATATAGCTGTAATATTGTTTCTAGAGCGGCAGAAGAGGTCGAAATTATCCTGTATCTGCATGAAAACAGTTGCACATCAAGCCTCCTAGTTTGGTACGTTGATGATCATTGTCGTCAAATGCGCATATGCTATTTTTGGGCATAAAATTGCAAATACCATGGCATTTGCAATTAAGTTATTATTCCATAGCATACTTATGTAAGCGATCACAAACTCACATATGAAGTACGCAATGACGTATTTGCCCAATGGTCAAAATTGGCATTGCAATAGTCATTATATAAGGGGAAGCTGACTTGGTGAATGATTCCCTTTTTAGCTATTTTGGGTCTGGTCTTCTTGAGGTGTAAGATTTTCAAGGTATTTAGGGGTGTTTTCTTTGATAATTTTTTGGGTAAATGGGATTGGGTGTGTGAACTCCAATCTACCTAGTAGTTTCTGCTTTGTTTTTCTGTTCTAATTGGTCACCTCGACCACTTATTAATATAATTTTACTTATCAAAATTTTTTTGGCATATGCAATTAAGTCATTATTCCATGGCAGACTTATGTATGTGATCGCATACTGCAATATGAAAACGCATATGCGGTATGTGATGGCATATTTGCCCAATGGTCAAAATTTTGACCTTTTGGCAAACACTTGATTTTCTTTTAACAAATACCCATTATCACTTCCACGTTCTTACAACAATCCAACACGTTTTTCTTCTCATTTTAATTCAATTCTACTCCCATTTTAGCTCCCTTCTAAATTCTATTTTTTTTTTTTACAATCTAACTGTATTCTCTCTCTTTTACAACTAAAATCATCTACATCAAGCTTGAGAAGCAAGATTCAAGATTCAAAAGGTAAGATTAAAAGATTTTTTTGCGACATTCAAACTTGGTAAACCTACAAATATAAAAAATCAGAATGTAATTGAAAATAAAAACATTATAAAAAAAATATTTTCCAAAAGTATAGTAATAATTGTAGATTTTTCTATTTTTATTTAAAAAGGAAAAAAAAATTGGATGGTATGCAAACGCATATGCTATTTGAAAACAAAGCTGATAATGACAGAAAAGCAAGTATTTCTGTATCACATGTACAAAATGAGGAGACATAGCAACATAAAATGAAGCATTTTGTGCATAGGAAAATATAGCGGAATAGTAGCACCAAGAGGATGGGATGAAGCCATATTCGCTATTGATGTTGTATGCATACGTTCAAGAGGTTCAGGAGACACTGTCAACTGGGAACTATCGAAGGGATCTTCTAGGTCAAACATCGACCCAACTGGATGTATAACAATTTGTATTATGAACTTTGCTTGGTACTGTTGTCCATATCTTTTCTGATCATCCAAAAGAATGCAGCAACAATAAAATGACTATCCAAAATCTGTATTCCTAGTCTTGATTTTTTTTTCCCATAATCAAGGCAGCCCCCAACTATGATAGAAGAATCAAAACCCAAGGTTGTGTAACCAAACACTTTGCCTCTGACATGATGGATCCATAACTTCAAAATATACGATAAAAAAC
This sequence comes from Akebia trifoliata, assembly GCF_017979445.1. Taxonomy (NCBI): domain Eukaryota; kingdom Viridiplantae; phylum Streptophyta; class Magnoliopsida; order Ranunculales; family Lardizabalaceae; genus Akebia; species Akebia trifoliata. Next base: position 30,826,837 of record NC_141377.1, read on the forward strand.
AGTTTTTGTTCAAGAATTTAGTTGCATAACTATTCTTGGAATTCGTAGGAGGTCCAAGTAGTGAGGTGGATCCAACTACGTACTTAAACCATGTGGCCATGTCAATGGCCATTTGGGGTTGCTGCTAGCCGGAGGAGGACAAGATGAAAGCTAGAGAGAGAGTGCTTAAACCTTCTGAAGAAGTTGATTGTACTCATCACAAAAAATAGGAGAGTTACCTCCTATAGTAGTTGATTGTGTTTCCTCGGTTGCCTAATTCGCCCACATAGGTTGACCCATCTATCCCAGTAAAAGTCGACAGTATGACCAACACCCCACAATTTGTGCACTTCCTCTACTCATTTTTGCCGACACCACCAGAATTACCTCAACCACCGGGAATTTCAGTATGTCTTGTAAAGGGATCATAAGACAGACGACTCAGTGGAACTAAAAGTGCCTATTGTAGGTCAAAACCCTTAGATCAAAACTCTAGGGGGTTAAAACCCTATCTAGGGCTAGTGGCACTTTCTATGTCAAAAAAACAAAAAGGGAAACAAAAACAATCAAAAAAGGAAAAATACAGAATAATGAGCAAAAAATTGAAGAAAAACTTATCAGAGGCATGAACCATGTAAAAGGGTTGAAGGGATGAGAAAAGAGGAGAGAGAGAAGTTTGGAGGAGTCATCGAACTTGGTATGATTATATCTTACTGTAATAAAAATAGTAAAATGATTATACTGCCCTTCTGCACATAACTAGATAAATAAGACTACATTCTCTCACACACTAGGGTGACTAATCTACTAAAAATACATATATTCTTAGGTTAGAAGGCCTATTGAGGTCTTTACCTTTATGATGATCTACAGATATTATAGTAGTTAGTAGCTCTGATGTTAAGAGTACTAACGTTACGTCTTTTCATTTTGATGTGCTTTTTTTTAAAAAAAAACTTAGTATTCTAAATCAAACTAGTGGATTTGGTTTAGTGAATTAGAAAAATTGCAATAATAAACATGACTTTGATTACCTAATACTTGTGGCTGGAATGCCTCAAATGTATAAACACTTCATTCCAGAATTCAGGTGAATTCCACAATGGCAAATAAAGTGAGAAATTCACAAGAGTACATAGATAAAAGAAAACTCCCATGCAAAACCTCTATTTTTGACCCCAAAAAGAAAAAATAAAAAACAGACAATATGCATCAACATAAAGGTTGTGAAAGAAGTCAAATGTAGATATCTCTGACGAAGAAAAAATGAAGTCTTAGTTCACCTTAAATGTTGCAAGGTTAGCACTGATGTTGCTAAAAACTTGAGCATTGTCATCCAAAAGATGCCTAATTGTGCCACCTACTTCTGGTACAAGCCAAAATAACCAAAATAAGTCCAAAAAATAGGAAAAGATCAAATAACAAAATAAGTATACTTCTCTCTGAGGAAAAGTTTATTCTACTTAAAAAGGTCTGAAGGAATTTTGCCATATAACAACCAATCAAAAAAAAAAAAAAACAGAGAAGTCCTATATAACAAACAGGATCCAGGAAATGAAGTATTCCCAATAAATTTGTGTGGCGTTAGAAATTTTCAACGTACTAATTACAAGATAACAGAAATTTAAGACTATGTATAAGACTTGAGAAGCTATAATATTAAAAATGATGTATTCCAGTAGGCTTTTGGTAATTTGGTAATAAATTGACTGCTGATAAAATCCAAAAAAATCTGTACCGCATGCTTCTGGTATTATAGCCAAAATCAAAATAAGTCCAAAAAATAGCTAAAGGTCAAATAAAAACTTTAAAAAAAAAAAAAAAAAGCATACATATGTTCGTGGACAAGCCCATTTTACTTAAAAGGGAGGAGCTATAGTAGATATCAAGAATCCAAGAAATAAATTTGTGACAACTTTTTGATAAGCAGAAGTAATATATATTAATTATATTAATGTGGTTGACATGACCAACAGAAAACAACAACAAACAACCAAGACCTCAAGCTTACACAGAACCGATTTTACATACCCACTCCCATCTACCCATGAAGTCTTCAAAGACAACCCCTCCTCCCCCAATTCTTTAAACACTTTACACCATAAAAAAAGAAAAAAACCCAATATAGAAACAATCACATCATCCATGGGGAGTTCCTTGCCATTGAAAACATGCTAATTTCTTTCCTTCCAAATGCCCTAGCAAATTGCGAATAGTGTGATTGACCATAGAATCCTTTCGCCACTGTGAAGGAGACTCCCAAATGCATCAACAACATAAACAACCCTCTAACTGAATGAGGATTAACAGTAGAAATTTCAAACAAGCCCAAAAATAAAACTCACACCTTGCAAACAAACGAACAATGAATAAGAATATGATTCACCAATTCCCCATCGTTACACAAACAACAGAAATTGGGCATACAAAAGCCTTTACAAATAAGTTGATCCATTGTTGAAATTTTTCCCAACGCTGCAGTCCAAATGAAAATGAAATCTTGGATGGAACTTTCGATCCCCAAATTGCTGTAGCCGAAAAAGGCAAACCATCCACTTGACTAAAACGTGATAGAAGGATAGCAAAAAAAAAAAGCTGACCTTGTATCCCTCCCACACCCAACCATCACTTGAATCAAGAGACAAGGAAATGTCTTTCATACACTCAATCAATCCCACCCAATTCTCCATATCCCCATTGTTGGAGGCTCTTCTAAAACCATAACCCCACATCACCGTGTTTTTCAAGAGCACCAATAAATTAAAAATTGCCTCGTCCTTTTTTTATGACAACCAAAAAGAAGTGGAAATTACTCTATTAAAGGACAAGGACCATGCCACCAATCATTCCAAAGTCTCAAACTATTTCCTCTACCTACTTTAAACTGAATTCTTGCACAAACTAGAGGTAGCACCTTTTGGATCCCTCTCCATACTCCGCACTTTGAGGCCTACACTTAATCCTACTCTCCCACCCATGATGGCTTATTCCAAACTTATCTGCAACCACTTTTCTCCACAAGCTATGCTTTTCAACACCAAACTTCCACACCCACTTGCTCAAAAATGCCAAATTATCAACCCCAACTTCCTAAAGTAGAGCCCCTAGTACTTTGGAGAGGAAACCTTACTCCACCTGACGAGGTAAACTTCTCCTATCCTTATCATGCCATAGGAATTCCCAAAACAACTTATCCACCTGAAGCTCAATGCTTCTCGGTATTCTAAATAAATAAATAAAACAAGAGTATTGGACAAAGTGCTCTTAATCAAGGTCAACTTACCACCTTTAAACAAATATTTCGCTTGCCAACAGCTAAGTCTTTTCCCATATCTCTCAAGAATTGGATCCTATGATGCTTTGCTCTTGTAGGGAACCCCTAGCAGAAGGCCGAGATAAGAGGATGGAAACTACCCAACTTGACATCCAAGGGCCGCAACAAGCCAATCAATATCCTGAACATTCCCCACAGTAAACACCTTTACTCTTTTGGAGATTCACAGGAAGACCAGGTACTACCTCAAAACAACACAACACTCAGAAACCCCTATCTGACTGAGAGAAGCGTCTAGGAACACAAGTGTATCATCCGCAAATTGCAAATGGGACACAACAGGACCCAAAGTTCTAGTAAAAAAAACACCAAGATCACCGTTACCCAATGTTTTCCCTAGCATTTTGCCTAGATCTTCTGCCACAATAATAAAAAGAAAAGGAGAGATAAGGTCCCCTTGCCTCAACCCTCTTGAATTTCTAAAGAACCCATATGACGATCCATCAATTAAAATGGAAAAGAATGGCCACGTTCCACATTTCATTACCCGTCGAACTCATCTCTACACCAATCCCATTTAGCTTAACAAGCACTCCATGTCATATGCTTTCTACAGGTCTATTTTGCCCACCACACCAGGAATCTTTGATTTCGGTCTTGAGTCAATGCATTCATTTGTAATAAGAACCCCATCAAGAATTTGCCTACCCTTTACAAATGCACCTTGCGCCGGCCAAATAATTCATTTAGGGACTGTTTGGTCACAACAAAATCGTTTTACATATTCTGAATTGAAATTTCCTCAACTCTCTAGTGGCAAACCTTGAGATAGATTAGCTTTCATGTTGTTTGTTTGACATTGATCCTAACATAGATTCAATCTATATGATCTCTGTGTAACACTAATGCAAGTTTATTATGATACAATAAGTAATCAAATTTAGTCCAAAATAAGTATTGAAAATAAAATTTTAAGGCAAAATCTTAAATATCTATTAAAAATAAAAATAAAATATTTCATTGTCATTATTTTTGAAAATAATTCTTGTTCTTTGAGATCTTGTGTGTTTTTGTAAGTAAAAGATTGTTTTTTTATTATTTTCATTAATTAAACCCACAAATTATTTTAAAAAATCAAAAAAAGGTTTGATCCAAGGTGAAAAACACATTTTTCTTTTTTTCTTTTTTTTTAAAGTTCTTGAAATTTTGATATCTAAATTCCTTTCACAATCAATCATGTTTTTGGATGAACTCACATTGTGGCATCCAAAAACATGATTCGATGCCACAAGGATGTAGAGGACAAAATTTTAAGAACGTTGAAAAAGAAAATTCAAAAAAAAAAAAGAAAAAAAAGAAGTTAGTTTTAACTATTGAATTTTATTTTTAAGTTTGGGAGTTCAGTAGCCATCCATTTTCAACACCTTGGACGAAGCTCAAAACAGTTTTTTTTTTCCTTTCATTTTTTTAATATGAGTTTCTCCGTGAAATCTAGAAGGCTGTGGTGTTGGATTGCAAATAGGGCAATCCATATTGGCACAACGACCCTAAGTAAGATTTATGCTAGTAAGGAAAATCTTTTTCAATTGACATTAATTAGTATGGAGAAGAGAAGTTAAGATGAGAAAGTGGAATCCCATGTCTTCAATGGGATGCCTCTTCCTCAAGTTTTGGTGTTATGCTAACCTCTTGTGGGACCCGCAATTTTAATCAAGATTTAAGAAGTTTTGAAACAAATAGTAAAACTTTGGATTAGCCAATCCGACCCTAGGTCGTACAGTTTATACTCGTGTAACAAACACAGCCTTGAGAACAACCTTCATTCTGGATGTGGGCAATTTAGAGATCTTATAAGAAGCCCCCACCAAACTTATCGGCCTCAAGTCTATAATATCCTTCATCCCTGAATTTTTAGGAATCAGAGCCATGAAGGGAATAATTATAACCATAATCTAAGAAAACTTCACAATAAAACTCATCCATGACTGCTAATAAATCTCCTCTAATAGTCTCCCAACTCACCCTGAAGAAAGCCATCAAGAATCCATTGCAAACCAAAGCCTTGTCACTACTCATACTTGAGATGATTTGAAAGACCTCCTCCTCCCAAAAGGTCTTTCTAGCCAAGTACATTGTGCCTCCTGATATCAGATGATCCTCTTGATGAATTTTTGGCAATTTGGAAAGTTGCCAATCACAGTATTTAAAGATAGTGGATCTCTAAGACTTGGCAAGCTATAATATTATAAATAAATGCATCCAGAATTTGACTACAAAATCAGAACTGCTGATAATACACAAAATCATGATTTTTGGATTTGGAAGAGATCCGGTTTGAGGGTTAGGTTACAGGATCCGAAAGTGTTGGGCACTGGCCCTGCCAGATCAAAAAGATCAGACTCTATTCCAATCGATTGGGTATTTAGATGATTCAAAAGTGTTGGATTTAAATTTATTGATATGCATAGAGTGACGATAACTATCGAATAAAGGACGCATTTAACAATTGATGTAAACCATGCAAATCACAGTAAAGGGCGAGAAATCAATGAAAGACATCATTATGGAAGTTCTTGGAGCAGGGAAAAAAGATCATAAACAGTGGCTTGGTCCTGGTTATGTGACATTGGTCACAGAACTGACCATGTGGTCATTGCAATGACTTGGTCAAATCAGTGATCATGGTTTTGGGGTAATGGAAATGTTCACTCAAAAAGTGAATTTCTTTGTCATAAAAACTTGAATAGGAGACCCGTTGAATATGAATACGATAGATGCACAAAGCCACTAACCGGTTTATCATGAAACACACAATTAGATCATGCTCGACTACTTTCTCTTGCTTTCTTCTCCTCACACACAACTAAAGCATAAACCTCCACCTCAACCATGAAGGATATAATTTTGGTTTGGAATGGCATGTACAAATCTTTCACTTTGAGTGAGCAGTGAATAAGGATAATTCTGATACTCACTAGCATGGCTTCGATCAGTGTCACTGAACCTCCTGCTGTCAATGGGGGAGATCTTCTTGATATTGAGTGGGAATGTAATGGTACATGCTATGAATCGTAAAAAATAAAAAGGAGAAAATAAGCAAAGAGAAGTGCTTTTTGTTTCAAGGTAAACCACACCTCCTAGAATCGCCCACAATGTCATAGTCCATCCCAACCCCAAAGACCTTTCTTTTTTGCCAAAACCAGAAATAACCTCACCCCTCTCAAACATCTAAGCTGTCTATGGGATGGATTCAAAAAAATTAAAGTATCGCTCGCAAATTGGATGTGTGATACTAAGTATCCCCAGCTCTCAACTTCAATCTTTTAAATTCTCACTGACAACGGCTCTTGAAACGATTTTCCCTAAGGCTTTCATCACCACCATGAAAAGAAAATGGGATGAGGTTCTCATCTGTCTCAATCTTTTTAAGTGTCTAAAATATCCATCCAAATGCCCATTATTAACTAAGATGGAAAGCAATCAGAAGAAATACAATATGTAACACACCTCCAAATGTTGTTGAACCCCCTCCCCTAAGCATATAGTCCAATGACTCCTAATTCAAGTGGTCATACGATTTTTCCATGTCAACCTTGCATATGATACCTTGTCTGTTAGAACAAACCCTACAATGATTGCATTCATCAGTAGTTAGGACCCCATTGAAGATTTTTCTACCTTTCAAAGAGGCATCCTGCTTTAAGACAAAGGCCAAAAACTAAGAAATAATTCAATAAACACTACCCACCAGGCTCACAGAAGGAAGATCTGAAATGTTCTTCACTCTAATTCTTTTAACAAAGAATGACAAAAGTGTAATTCAAGCCATAACCCATGAAAGTAATAGTATGTTTTGAAGATCAACTTTAACAATCACTCTCATGACAAGGACATTTTTGGATTGTGTTAGTTCTTTCGATCATTTTAAGTCTATTCCCCATAAGTCTTCTTGTTTATGGTCCTCACGTAAAGTAGGCTTGTTGCTTTTCTTCTTATATTTTCTGTTCAGTAAACTAATCATATCCTAACTTATCAGCAAACAAGTTCAAAAGAAAAGGGAGTATGAAAACGCAAAGACGACAAATAAAGGGAAGAGTAAAATAAAAGGCATTCAAAAGCCAAACACGTGAGTAGAAGAATATCTTAAACACATCAAATATGACAACTATTGAATGAAGTGACTAAAATTTTACCATAGTAAAGAAGAAAGCAAAGATTTCTATAAGAGAATAACGTGTAACCAACCAACCTTCACGTATTAACTGATCAGTATGGTGCACCATAAGAGCATAGGGAGGTGGAGCTGGAGGTATATTTGAATTCGAGGCAGACGCCAATAGCTTTTCCTGGAGAAACATGTCTTCAGAATCTCAGTTCATCAATTTACATTAAATCTGAAAAGTGTTTTCAGATTTAATAACTGAAAAGAGGAACCACATTTAATAAGTTACAAGACTGAAAAAGATCTAAAGGATGATTTCCTTCAAGCCAGCACCTAATTGTGCATGAAGGTTTGATCTCTTGGAATCTTAGGTGGACAAAGAACCTCGGTGATCAAGAAATTAACTTTAAAGGCTTTTCTGTTAGACAAACTTGTTCCTATTACTTTGAACACCAAGGATGTTGCACTTAGTTTGGAGATGGAGCGCTAGTGACACCTTTCGGTTAAATACGTATATAGTTGGCTCATTCCTTCCAACCACCCTCTTGTCCCCACAAAGGCCATTTGGGGACTTCAAGTCCACTTTAGATTGATTTTCAGTCATTTGGACAACCGCCTAGGATAAGATGCTCATGGTCGAGTAATAAGAGGTTTCAAAGTTCATAAAACTTGCATCATATGTTATCATATGCAATAACACAGAGATGTACCATTATCTCCTCGATGTCCCTTTGCTTATTCCTTATGGTCTACCTTTCTTCAAACCTCTAACATGCATGAGCACACCCCCAAGTAAATCCTTAATGTTTATGTAGGATGATAATTTAAAGCTTTCTCTTCTCTAGGGGATTTGTTGTGGAGGTTTCCTCATTTTGCTTTTGCCCAGGAGTAATAAGTTATTAGAAGTAGGGGTATATGTGTAATTTCATTTTATGTTATATATATATATATATATATGGGCCGATGGTTAGGGTTGGAGTCACTTTGACTCCTCCCACGCTTTCTCCATTCTTCTCTTCTCAAACTCTTATGCTACATGCATTATACAATCAACAACAACAAACAAACTTTAGAAATGGTTGTCCTCAATACTAAGGCCATTCTGTTCAAGTGGTCTACCATCTTGAGCAAATTTATGGGTATCACTTCTATGGTTATCTTTAGATGGAAGAAATTAATTTCTAGAATCTGACTTGTCTCACTTGCCCCCTGTAGTATTTTAGACTTTAACTGCTTTTTTTATTATAAATTCATTTACTTATAAATAAATTTTGACCACATAGAGGATACATATCCTATTCTTTGTGATAACAACTGTATTTTGACAGTATAGTGTATAATATAAGAAAACAATTAAATAGCAGAAGTAGTACAAGCAGCTGTAATAGTTATATAGAAATTCATGTATTTGTGAGAAAGTTACCTTCCTATCTTCATCTTCTTTCCTGCATAATGCTCCTCCAGTTTCCTCCTTTTTCCATTCTCCTTCTTCTGTGAAAAGTTTAATTGACCGAGCAAATGTTAGAACACAACTAAAACAGTGTCTCATTTTGAATAAGTATGCAACTTTAGTGCCCAGTTGATGATCAAGATATTCTTGGGCAGGCAAAGCACATGGAAATTCCACCATCCCATAATATTCAAAACTGTAACAACAATTGTCAATTACATTGAAAATTCATGCGATCCATTAGTTCCTACAGTGGTTGACTAATTAAGCGAGTATCACTATTCCAGGAAGGAGACAACCTCCATCAACTTATTGAGAATCTAATGTCATTCAATATTATCAAGAATTAATCGCAGTTGATTCTCTGTTTCATTGCCAAAGTAGTCAAACTGCTCAAGATGAAGACATCAACTTCATCAAGTGTCAACAGGATGCATTGTTTCTTTGGAAGAAGCCAAAAATAAATAAATAAATAAATAAAAATTTGACGAAACGTACAACACTACAATGCAAAATTGCCTATGTGTACCCAGATGATAGATGTTTAAGACAGGACCACATTGCACCATTAAGTTACAAGTCAGTCTAGCCTTACTAACTTCGTAAGATTTCAGATCTTACTAAGGGTCGTGAGCTCACTTGTTGGCATCCAAAAAAACCATATGATACCACATGCTTGCTTGTAGAGGACGAAATTCTAAGTTCTTTGGAAAAAAATATATATTTCGAAGAAAAATTATTTTCCACAGTTTAATTTTAATTTTAAGTTTTGAATCTGAGTTTTTCATGAAATCTAGAAGGCTGTTGTGCTGGATTGCCAATGTGGTAATCCATGTGGACCCAATGACCCTTAGTAAGATTACAAATCATACTAAGTTAGTAAGGAATGTGTTTTCCTTAAGTTACCAATCGTGTTAGCCCTCAAAAATAGGCTTACTCGGTGGAAGGGTCCATTTAGCCTAGGAAAAGAAAAAAAGTCATTCACTCACCGTCATCCACCGGCACCTCAGAGCAACATCACGTACAGTCTTCTCTGGCAGTGTAGCTGCAATCTTGATGTACTTCATGATACTTGGCTCATCAGCATATCTAAGAATTATATATAGAAAAATCAATATATGCAGCATTAACCTCAATGGAGATGTGAAAAACAGACATAACTACAGAAAAAATTGTGAAAATATTACTATGTTCCAAGTTATATAAAAATACAGTGCGGAGTCTATGACTCCTACATTTTGGGGTTTGATGAAACGGAAAATCAATACCCATATCCTTGCAACATAGCCTGTAGTAGTTAACAAAAGAAGACACCAAGAAAGATTAAAAAGGACGTTCTTTTGATGGTTGTAGATCAAGCTGTAAAGTTACCAATGAATCAGCTTTAGTTTCATTTTATTTATTTTTCTAGATATATTTTTAAACCGGTCATCACTATCATCAAAGCCATATTCCAAAAATCTGGGGTCAGCTGAATGAATACTATAAATATTCATCAAGATACCGGGTGGTTAAGCTGGTAAAATTGGTCTATCTTATTGATAGCATGAGCTGAGATGAGAAGTGAGAACCTGTCTTCATAAACTAAAAAAGAAGAAAGTTACGATAATTCTTTTATAGTAATCATTTGCACTTTGCAGTGCAATGAATTGTTTCATTTCAAAATTTCTCCCTCCAATCTATTTTTGTTTTGCCTATGATTTTTCCTTGTCATCAAGTACGAGTCATTACACATATTTTTTAAAATGCATTATTTCTGAAGCTAATTATCTTGGATTATGAATAACTGAAGCAATCAATCTGATCAGTTTCCATTTTGAATTAGTAGTTGCTGCATGAACGTATATAGATACTTGATTTCTCACACCTCAACCAAAGAGGCTTGTTGTATTTATTTCTCCCAAGATGTTTTGCCAATTAACATCATTTGGACACATTTTTTAAAACCCATCATGTCTAAGAAAGATGAAGAAAAGGGGATTATGTGGTATGTATCATATACCTACAGAAAAGAAAATGTACATATTTAATGTTAAATTTTCCTTGGAGAGATTCAATTGGAAAAGATAGGACTCATAATCTATGATAAATGCTAATTAATATATTGCCACAATGAAAGAAACAATAATCAGAAGAATCTCATTAGCATCTGTGAAGTGTCGGAATCAGACACATCTCCAAAGGGTTATGGTAAATCACCATTTTAGGATAGTCCATCAAACAAACTCCCTATAGGGAAAACAACAGACAGAACTAGCACATGACATCTGACATATTCACCATAGGAATTTTCAGTAAAACATTTATCCAAATTATTAAAAGAACATGTGCAATCTAGCATTAATAACTATTTAAATTTATATTCATTTCAAGTTAAAGTTCCTACAAAATCATTAATAACTTGATATGCTAGACCTAAAAATAGGATTCAAAATTAATTCATTATCTTCAAGTTACCCATTTAGCATTTCATAAAGGGTGAGTCCATTTCTCAAGAAATCATATGCTCCCTAGTTATCACTAAAAGTTTAGAACAAATCACGTTCATCATGCAAATTAGTCCTTACAAGTATACCTTCAAACACAAAATTACAGACGAAAAAACAAACAATGAACACAAAAATGAGAAGGCAAGATTAGAAATACAACACATAATATAAAGCAAAAGTCCATACTTGGCAAGACCTTCCTCCAATTTGGTCTGCTCTTCGACAGACCAATCTACGGCTAATTCTGTTTCATGCTTGAGACCCGGTACCGAATCAAGGAGAAGACCACTTGTGGAGGTTCCAGCAGGAGTTATAATCCCTGGAGTGGTGTTTATCATACTTGAGCTACCAGCATAGAAATTACCAGTGGAGTTGTTCACTCTGATTGAATTCCCCACTGGAACCAACCCCGATGAGCTGTTTGTTGCACCTGATTGAAACGAAATTGAATGACGATTCAACGCGGATTCGAGAATCGGATCGTAGTGGAAACCCATATTGGGATCAGCCGCCATTTTTTTTTTTTTTTTTTGGCAATCTTAAATCAGCAAAATTCTCACAAATACTCCCCCCAACTTCTGCAAATTCACAACAACAAAAAAAAAGTGATTTTTCTTGCTTAAATTACCATCTCTGAAACCCTCGATTTTACAAAAGGAGGACTTTGAGATCAAAACCTGAAACCCCAATTCGCACAAATACTCTCCAACAGCTGCAAATACGCTAAAAATAGGTGATTTTTCTAGCTCAAATTACCATCTCTGACGCCCTAGATTTTACAAAAGGATCTTCCGAGTTACTTTGAAACCTTACTTAAGATCAAAACCTGAAACCCCATTTCTGGCATAAAAAATCCTAATTTTAGCTTCAAAACTCCAACAAGAGCACTCAAAAAGAAAACTAACTTGCACCATAAAAACCTAAGATGATGAAGCTGGAATCTGAAACCCTATTGGTCTCTCCTTTACAACAATTGGGGAAACAGAAAGGAGGCAATGGTGTGGTTGGGATTAAAAAGAAGTGGAAATCTTGGAATTCAGCAACAGTGCGAATCCCCAAAAGCATTTGATGCCAATTATTGTGGAAAACCCTCCACACACACACCCCTTTTTTATACTATTTTTTTTTTTTTTCTTCTTTTTTTCTCTGTTAACTCTTTCGGTCGGTAGTTTTTGTTTCTCTCGGTCTCTCAACTCTCAAAGCGATTGTCCGAGTCAGTGTCTGTCACTGTTAACTTCATTTTAACCCAAAATCACAATTTCGTGGAAATTTTAATTATTTCAAAAAACAAAAAGTGTTTGATTGCGCAAAGGAAATGTTTATAAGGGAACTACTTTTCTAAATTTTGGGTTTTGGGGTAATCGTGATCTTCTGCTGTTCTGTTATTGGGTGGGATTCAATTTGGGTAAATTTGAGAAAGTTTCGTATATAAAAAGTTGGTAAAATTTCAGAGGTTATATACAAGATATTTTTTCCGATTACTTACCAAAATTTATCATCTTCAACCTCTTTCTAAATCCTATCTTCTTGTTTATGTTTGATTTTGAAAAAACTAAAAATTTGGAGGTGATAGGTGAAAATATATCATATTTCATAATTAATAAAGGATTGCCAATGATCATGCAGTCGTCGAATTTATCGATTAACCCCTAATCCGGAGAATTTTACAAATTTTTCAAAAATTTGAAGATTTTTGTGACTATGATTGTATATCATAAGATAATAAATATTATCTTGATTGTTAGGGGCAAGCTAGGATTTTCTCGTAGTTGGGGAAAACTATAGTTGACCGAGCTCAATAATTTTTAGTCTCTTAAATTTGAGTTAAGCTTGAATATAATAATGGAAAAACTACTTAATGGACTTTCGTTGAGGGATTTCTTTCTAGTTAGTCCATAAGTTTTAAGACTTCTTGTAATAGTCCATTTAGTAAAAACTATATTTTTATAATCAATCCCTGAATCCTAATAGGCACATTTTCTCATGATTGAAATGTCAAAATTATACTAGTTGTTTGAATTCACCATTTTCATAAAAGAAAATTAGATTTCCAGCATTCCAATCGAGTTTCGGAGACTCTATTCCAAACGAAAATGACTTGGGAAGGAAAAAAAAGTAATTTTCAATGGGCTTAGACCCAGAGCTCAATTAGTTTGAGTTCGTGGGTTCGAATCCAACTTACCTATTAAAAAAAAGAATTATTTTAAGGGGTTTTTCAAGCATTTTGAAGACGTGTGTAAAAAATTGGGATTTTTCAAATTTTTGCTTTGATTTTGGATGAAAATCGATTGAGGATGATTCTTTTAGTTTGAATTCATTTACACAAGTCATTATGTCAAGTTTTTAGTTGATCTTCCCATGTATTTCAATAAAAAAAAAAAACGAAAACAAGTGGATTTTATCAGCATCGAACTCCCGACTTTTTTTTATTGTTGAGTTTAACATTTTTATTGTCAAGTTCAACTTTTTTCAAAATTATCGAATTCAAATATAAAAAATGTCGAACTCAACAATAAAAATGTTGAGCTCAAAAATAAATAAAAAGTGGTGAGCTCGACACTACATAAAAATTTCGGAATCTAAACATTGTTTTTCATCTTTGTTATAAATCGTTGGAAAAAAAAAATACATCTAAATATTTAAAATTAGAAGCATATCATTTTCATTTGTCATTCACAATCAAAAATCGCTGGAAATGATTGCAATCCCCATTAGAAAATTCAAGTATATGTAGAAGATAAGAAAAGAACAATTTGGATATTTCAAGAACATTATATCGTGAGTTAAGGTTGAGAGACTATCGAGAAATAAAAATTTTACTAAATGGACTATCAAGCTAACGCCCAAAACATTGGAACTATTTAGAAAGACATCCCTCCACTAGAGTTCATTAAGTAATTTTCCCTTAATACTACCATATCCTATAAATATATGCGCAATGTATTTAGTTTTCTACTTAAATTTAAACTAATGTAAAGTACATTGTACTACTATAATTTAACTCTTATCTATAAGCATTATAGGTTAAATAAGACAATTGTTTTTAATTAAATGTGATAATCTTCAAGCTCACATAAATTTTTTATTTTTTGAAAAGTACATTTTTTTCATTAAAAATATTAAATTTAGTCATTTTATTGGGCCTAAACTTGGTTTGAGTTTGGCCCAAGCCCGTTAGGGCCAAGATATGACTTATTCGATTTATGCTCGATATAAGTATATGGCTGGTTTAGGTAGAGCATACCTCTTTAGGTCCAGGTTGGGGCTCAACCAAGCCTGACCGGAACCCTTCCATTGATAGCCCTAGTTGTGAGGATAAAATTCAACCTTTTTTATTTTTTATAAAGAAAAGGGCATTCGATTTTCTCTCCTTAGTCTATGAGAGAAGACCTACGTCGAGGGCAAATGTAATTAATTTAAAAACATATATGGGAATTTCAAATATTGATCAAAACGCCTACATACCTCTCTGACCCAGGTCTTCTCTAATAGACTATCGCAAAATGATTTAATATCCTTGCCTTCAACCAAATCATAGGACTAATCTACTTTATCCTTCAAATCTAAAGTACAAGATAGGATTTTTAAAGTAAAAGATGAAATTTTTTGAAAGAAAATTCTAGGATTTTCGATAAAGGAATTTAAGGAAAGGTTCAAAACGATGGATGGAAATAAGGTTAAATAGATTAAAATTAATTTTCTATAGAAGTTGAAGAGTTTGAAGATGATTGATTTTAAGTTAAAAAATGAAGGACTTTTTAGTTATAAATTGAAGATGAGGGTATTCAGGTTTTTTGTTGGTGTAAAAAGGAAAAACAAGGTCAATGGGGCCTGTCTTCATATTGAAACATAGTGGGTATCTGATATATTCAATTTGAAAATATAGGGGTAACTCAAATGACCACAAAAATTTGAGGGGAATGTCATCGATTTGAAAACAAAGGGGATGTGATCTCAAATATTCATTCGAAAATAGAGGCGAGCTAACAATGTCAAAATCGGTATATAATGGGCTGGAAAAACATAATAGACGGGGTTCTAAGAAACCCAAAATGTTGAGTGTGGGGGCAAATTAAATTACCAATAAGACTTTATGTCTTTTAAAAATTCTCATGGGGGCAACTGCCCCCATTGCCCCTACTGTGTATCCTCCACTACTTTGGATGCTAAAATATTTTCATGAAAAGGTCTTTTTCTTACAAATAATGTTTTAAAAAAATTGCATTTATATACCTTCAAATTGCATTTTATCAAGAAACCATTGTCCCCTCTCCACCATGACAAAAGTGTGTGTTCAAAAGTTAAAGGCAACACCACTAACAGCAAAGCCTTGTCCTTCACTCCACCATATTCAAAGACCATTTTGTTGGTTAATGAGAGTGAGCTTATATATGTTTTTTAACTATCCCCGTTCACATTTATTTGGTTTACGTTTCCTTATCTAAGGACCTTTAACTTGAATATTTCTTTTAATTTTTTGGGTATGTTTAGCCTTCGTTGAACATACCCTAATTTGGTTAATTTTGTATAATTTCATTTCCTAACACTTGACCTATGATAATTGTTGATGAAATTTTTTTTTTTTTGATTAGCTTTTAAAACCGGATGTACAATCATTTTTAAAGAAGGTTGGATTCTTTATTGGAAAATTGAGATTATTAGGTTCATTTGTGTATAACTTTTTGAATTTTTCGGATGGATTCTAGTTCACCAATGAAATGAATCCATGCATGAATTATATTTGATGATTCGTGTCGGAGTTATATCATGTTTTAAGTGTCCTAATCCCGACGGGTTGGCTCAATGGCAATTTCGGACCGATAATCGATTAATGCCTGTAAATCATGAGTTCGATACCCAGTATGAGCATTAATTCCTCATGGGCCACCCGCGAGGGTGCACCATCACTTAAATTGATAACACGCCACTTTGACCTAAGTTTTCTATGAGAGATTAACATAAATGACCTAAATGTCCACATCTTCAACCTTAACCATTGGAATTTCAGGTACTAGAATTTGAAGACAAAATTGAAGAGTTAGAAATAGTTTAGTTTGGAGTTTATCATCTTAAAGATTGAAAATCTTTACATTTGTTCACAACTTCAAGATTCTAATTATCCTATTCTTGTTGCAATATATCAACCGAAATATTTCAAAATATTATAAAACATTCAGTGTTTCGATGTCAATGTTTTACTCTGAACTCAATCAAAATCAGAATATCAGACCGAAACAAAACGAAATTATGAACCCTAAGTTTTTATGAACATCCTTGGATAATTTAACTTGATTTTTTTTCCCATTCTTGAATATTTGACACAAGTAGCAACCAATAATAATGAGTTGTTGGCATGTTGAACATTACACAATTTGATCAAACCTCGGGATTCGGGAACCTTAGATGCTTAAAGCAAGTGAATCCTCCATCGACAACTAGGTTATGGCCCGTAACATATTTTGCCTCATCAGATGCCAAATAAACAGCAGCCCTGGCAATATCAATTTCCTCACATCTTGCACTCTTTAATTCCCCCAACCCATCAACCATGTTTCTTATCCATTCTTCCCCCGCCCCTCGATACAGATACCCCATCTGATTCATTACAAGTGGTGTGGGGACCACGAATGGTGAAATACAGTTGATACGGACACCATGTCTGCATAGTTCACTCGCTACCGATTTCACAATCCCAGGTAATGCGAACTTGGACACACTATATGGATATGGCCCAAGCCCACCCATAAGTCCACTAATGCTTGCTGTGCAAAGAATGGACCCTGAGTTTGTGGGGACCATCACACGTGCCGCATGCTTGATTCCAGCCATTGTGCCACGTACATTGACACGCATCACATTGTCGAATTCATCGAGGTTGAGATCAACTATGCTTGGTGGGACCGGTTGGCCTGGATTCCAGCATTGTTGTACATAACATCAAGTTTGCCGTGTGTGGCTACAGCGAAGTTTACTGCTTCTTCCAGTTGGCATTCGTTGGACACGTCACAGTGGATGAAGAGGGCTTGTGGGCCCAGTTCTTCTGTAGCTTTTGTGGCTGATTGGGTGTTGATGTCGGCGATTATGACTTTTGCTCCTTGTTGGATGAACTCGTGGGCTGCTGCCTTGCCAAGCCCACTTGCTCCACCAGTTATTAGGGCCACCTTACCTTCTAACCTGCTTTTACGGGTTTTTGATGGTGTCATGATCAAATGATACTAATCATCAAAACACCAAATAAAGTATGGAATTTCGTTTACGATCAAAAGTCCAAATATTTGATAGATGGGACCATCTAATTGTTGTAATGTTTGACTTTTCAAAACGTAAAAAAATTGGGGTTAATGTTTGAGGTGTGGCCCACCTTTGTGTTTGTGACCATATTCGTTCTTACTATATCGAACCACAAATTAGAATTCTCTTGGGTCCCTAGAATACGATGGAATCATTTTGTTTTGTTGAATTTTTTCACTGGGTATCAACATTTTTATTATTATTATTAAGAAATTGGATTGTAAGAATTTTATTTTATTTTTGATAATCGAGTATCCCTGTAGACAGAGGATCGGGCCGTCTTTGGACTTTGCCCAGTGGTCTTGTCTAAAGAATAGTCCCAAGCCACGTGCAATGCCCGCACATCACACTGGGTAAGTGAGGGTGCACTCTCGTGGGTGGCCCCTGGGGAATTAATGCTCATATTAGGTATCGAACGCACGGCCTACGGGCATTACGAATTTCTTAACATTGTAATTTGTACAATGTAGAAGTGGGATTGAATCTAGACCTTACATGTGTCCAAATTTGGGAAAGAATTTGTGGTTGGATAGGGTAGTTACTGGCATAGCAACACCCTATGGTACATGTGCCACTCAACTCAGTATAGCATATATAGTTGAGCTGAGTGCAATGCCTCCTCGACCGTAGACTAAGAAAGGTAGAGAGTAGAATAAATTTGTGCAACGAGCTTTCCTATTTCTGAGCTGGGATTGGGAGATCTTTTTAAGAATCTAGGAGTAATCGATCCTGTCAATCACATTCTTTTCTAAAAGAATAACTTGCTTTTTGAGTATGCTTTCCATTGATTAATTCTAATATTTGGGAAGAGGATAAACCCAAATCCCTTTTAATAAAGACAAAAGGGTGACGTGGCTAAAGAGAGTAGTTAAGGAAAGATTTTAGCCTATAAATAAGAAAGAGGGTCATGAAGGAAAGAACTTTTGGAAGGGGAACCATTGATTCATCTATTAATCTCCCCAACTAATATTAAAGATACACCCCTATGTTTTGAAAATGATGACATGCATCCCTTGACATCAGTTTTTCTACATAAACTAAGGAAAAAAGACTTGAACACCCTCTTATTCAACCTCTAATAAAAATTTCATTTTTTTCCTTTTAAAAACCAATTATCTTCAACCTCATTGTATAAATTTATTTAACCCTCATCATCTATCTAAAGATTTTAACAAAAGTATTCAACCTTCAAATCTTAACGCAAGATAGAATTTTTTTGGAAGTATAAGATGATGAAATTTTGGGTTGAAAAATCTAGGGGGTTTTCTACAAGGAAGGCAAGATAGAAAATGATAGATTAAAATAAGGTTAAATAGATTAAAGTTACTCTAGAAATTGAAGAGCTTGAACATAACTTGATTTGGGAAGAAGAAAAAAAACAAATAATATTTTTGAAAAAATTGAAAATGATGAGATTTCGATTAGAAAAGCCTAGGGTTTTATATAAATGATCAGTTCTATGTAAAAAATGATGAATTGAAGATTAAGTTTGAGTATGTATGTCATGGAGGTTAGAGAAATTGAAAATGGATAGTTATAAGAAGAAAACTCTAGGTTTTTGGCTAGATATTGAAGATAAGGGCATTTGAATATTTTCCCCTTAATTTATTTAAAAGACTAAGGTCAAGGGATGCATGTCATCAATTTCAAAACAGGGGGGGGTATCTCTAATATTCAGCAAAATGTAGGGGGAATGTCTAAATCATCCTAAATGTTGTATAACTTGGACGTTGGAGAGTTTTTGACAAGTGCTATACCAATGTCTCGACCCGATAGAAGAGGGGGAACTCACCATTGAAACTAGTTGTTTGAGATAAACTTGGATTTTATGCCTACTTGATTATATTAGTAACTTGCATGCTTGAATGAATTATGCAAAAGGGAACCAACCTAGCAAATCAATAAATGAATTATCTATGCCTAATCCTACAAATTGGGTGGTTCAAGAGTGAAGAACTGTAGAACCACCAATCATGAACCTGATTTCAAACTGAGCAACCCAAATGACAAAGGTCCATCCAAGTAGAATTAGATGACTAGTTTGCTCAACAAACCCCAATATTCAATCTTATAGGGTGTTTGATTCAGATTCTAGAACTCCATTATACTCTCTTAAAACCCTAGAATTTTTTGTTATGTTTGCTCTCGGTTATAGAAATGATTATACTATATTCTAAATTAGAAATTGACTAGCTAAAATCAGAAACAACAGATGACCATTTTCTAGGAAACTGGAATATTTTTATCTTTTGTTTTTGTTAAAGTGACCTTCTAGGCAATGTTATATAATATTTTTTTTGATACATAAAACTTTTATTAAAAGAGGACAAGAAGTCTGTAGAAAGATAAAATAAAAAGGAATTACTCAGACTCAGAACAAACTTGATCCCAACTGAACACAAAATCCTTAAAAAATAAATCCCTAAACTCCTTAAACTGTGAACACCAAAAAAATAACAATTCGAGAATCGTAAGAACAACTCTTGAGCTGACTTCTATCCTTCAAAAGTACATCGTGGTACTTTCACTTCCTACAAACCTGCCTTCAATTTTAGGTAGACATACATCTCTCCACTTTAAATTTAAGAAATATATATATATATATATACTTCTTACCCTTGACCTATGATTTTGATCAATTCATGCATGAATCTACAAATAACTTTTTAAATTTTTTGGGTGATTTAGATATGCCCCATATTTTGGTAAATATTAGAGTTATTCCCTATTTTTTAAACTTCCCACTTCTTAATAGATTAATGAAAAATGCCCAAATGCCCTTGCCTTCAACTTCTAGTAAAAACCCTTTGATTTTTCTTGTCAAAATCAGTCATCTTCAACTTCTTTAAGTAAACTTTGTGTAGATGATGCGAGGATTATATGTGTAACCCAAGGTAATAAGAGAGGTGTCCACAAGAAGGGAAAAGTCTTAGGCCATGTCAGTCAAATATGTAAATGCCTAGGATTTAAAATGGGCTGAGTTCAAACCAGTTATGAGTATATCCATATTTGATTTTTTTAATTCGAATCCAAATCCGACTCAAATCCTATTAGCTAAAATCATTTTCAAAACATTTTGCTTTCACTAAACCCATCCGAATCCAACCCTATTGAATTAATTAATTCGGGTCCAATAATTTCGAACCCTCACATGTACTAAGTTATTTCAAGGAATTTCTCCGAGGTTAGCTAAAAGGTTCTTGAATTCAAGACTTCTCTCTTTTTGGAGGGGATCTTGGCCACTACGCCTAACACTTGTTGGTTGAAAAAGATACTTTAAAAAATATAAAAATATAAAATTCAAAGTAATATATCATTCAGATCTAGGTGGATATATAAATTGATATGTATCCAATCTGGACCCGACTCGGGTCAAAGGACATCAACTCATATATGACCCATTTTTTATTTCGATATACTTGTAGGAGCCAAATCCGCTAAATTCGAATTTGGATCACTTGGATTTCGAATGAAATTGGACCCATTTTATGCCCTATAAACACCGTGACAAAGATATCACAGAAGCGTACGTCCTCCATAGGGAAAAGACACATGCTAGGGGGATTGACAGTTGAGGAGCCACATCCAACCACGAATGTTGGGGACCGTCACTGATCACAGTCAACGAGTGAGGGTTTCCCATTGGATGAGACGACATGTCTTAGTCAGTGTCATCAACAAGTGAGAACGTGAAAGTATTGCATAGACCAAATATAAGATGGAATTTATTAAAGTTAATTTAACATAGAATTTGAAGAATTTGAAAAGGATTGATTTTGAGAAGAAAAATAGTAGAGGAATTTTGGAAAAATATGTAGGATTTTCTACGAAGTGTTAATAGTGTTAAAAACAATGAATTGAAGATAAAGTTGAGTAGATTATGTATATATATTATTATGTAAAATACTAATATACCCTTGTCTTTTTTACTAAAAGACAAAAGTAAGAGGGGTATTATTGAAAAAAAAATATATGTTGGACAATGCTAACGCTCGCATGAGGTCTTCGATTTTAGCATTCCCTATATATATATATATATACACACACCATAGAAATTAAAAGACTTAAAGATGATTGGTTTTAAAAAGAAAAATCAAATTTTTTTAGCTAGAGATTGAAGGGGGGGGGGGGGGGGGGAGAGGGGCATTGGGCCTCTTTCATTACTCAATTGAGAAGACTGACGTCAATTATAAAACACAGATATCTCTAATATTCATCAAAATATGGGTGTTGAATGTGTAAATTTCCTCATTTCTTAAACAAAGAATAACTAGGTAGACAGAAGTAATATAACTCCAAATGAAGAATAAAGCTGAAGTGACTTCATTAGTGTAACTTATATCTCACTTTTCTGACATGGAAGAAGTGTGTAGGAATTATAAATACTTTTCATCGAGATAAGAGTGAAACAGCATCTATGATTCTTACAAACTTTCACATCAGCAAAATGAGATATGAAGTACATCGAGGCCTGAGTCACAATGGAGGAAGTAAATAAATAAACATTTTTCTACTTGACCATTTCCACGATCCTAGTCGTCCAATCCCATCAAAACTACTTTTAAGATTCTCGTCAAATCAGGACGAGAAAAGTTTCCAAAACAGTAAAGACCTGGCAACGTATAATTGCATGAGAAAGGAAAAAAACACAAGTGGTTTCTGATTTCGGGGTACCACATTGTATTTCGCGGGCCACCAAATTAAATGACATTTTGTGGGCTCATTCACCGTCAATTGCGGATCCATGTCTAAACCTTGCTCAAGAAGATGATTTCTATAACTCGCCCGAGTGCGAGACGACTCGGCAAAGTCAAATCTAAAATAATCATATTTTTTTAATGATATATATATATATAATAATAATCTTAAAAAAAAAAAAGAAAAAAAAAGAAAAAAAAAAAGAAAGTAAGACTTTGTAACTGAGTATCAATTAATCTACCATATAATAGAAAAAATAATAAAAAGATTTAAAGGGTTTGACTCGTCCAAAACTAGATGATTGGAACGATTCAACTCGATCTACTGTAAAATAGTCAAGTTCTGAGTTATGATCTAGTGTAACTGGTTTCATAAAATATTTTCCAAAATCTGAACCTTCGTCAAGATCTAAATCAAATAATTTATACTAGAAAAAAAAATCGAGGAATTTTTAATGAAGAAGAAGAAGAAATCAAGATCAAAGCCATCAAAATTAACCTAAACATTCGATCTACAAAAATTTAAACAAAGAAATCAGGGAAAAAGAAAATATACCTTCCGATTCCACTCGTTGAAGCAAAGCTTGCACGTTTTTCAGTACTGAATCGTCCAGCGATCCGTGTCAAATCTATGGAGAAGCTCCGCCTGAGTTTTCATAAAACGAGTCACATTTTCTTCACTTGAAGAGAGAGAGAAAGAGAGAGACAGAGACAGAGAGAGCTAACCTGGCTACCGATCTCAACATATCTACGTGAAAACGAAGAGAAAGACAGAGAGAGAGAGAGATGGAACTGAGATTATTTACGAGAGGAGATCGAAAACTCTTCAACTTTAGTTTAGTTCTCTTCGACACGCATTTCCACGTCAGGTGAGTAAAACTAAAACAGCACAACTAAATTCAATAAGTCAATAAGTATTTTAAGGAGATTTCATAAACTAGGTTTAGACTTCACCTAAATCAAACAGTTGAGAATAAGATGACAAAAATTTATTTCTTAATTCCTAGAGATACTTATCTATATATATTTTAAAGATTTGTACAGCCGAACCATTCATCCATTACAAGGAAAACGAATTTTTGGGAAAATGAATTTCACCATTTGACTCCACCTAAAAAAATATATATATGGGTTTTATTAGGGGTTGCAATGGGTCAGGTTGGGTTATGTCGTGTCGTGTTGAGGTAAAGATATTATGAAAATTTATCAAATCCAAATCCAACCAATTTAATAATCGTGTCAACAACTTAAATCCAAATCCAATCCATTTATAAATAAGTTTACCTGATGCAACTCATATATAATCTATTTAATAAAATTCTAATCTTTATTGAAAAAAATAAGTTCAATTTTCACCATAAAAAAATAAAATGTTATTATTAAAATAAAGTCATACAACAATAAATTAATTTCAATGATGAAAAATAATTTTCTTTCAATTTTTTTTTCAAAGTTCGTAGAATTTTGTCATTTACAACTAAGTGGCATCAAATCATGTTTTTGGATGCCATAAGATGAACTTTTCTTACTAATTTAGTAAGGAAATTATTTTTCAATAATAATAACAATAATAATAATAATATTATTATTATTATTATTGGCTAAACAAAGTGTATTTCATTATCACATGAGACTTAATAGCCGTACTTGATAAGATCTTAAATCTTACTATGTGTCATTTTGCCAATATTAGGAATCAAACACTATATACCTTTAGATTTTTATATATAAAAAAAAAAAAGATGTACAAAAATATAAATAATAACTTACTAAGAAAAGTGTTTTTTTCTTTTTCAAATTAAAGTTTAACCATTTATTAATTTAATAATATCTTAAAACACCTTTTATATTTTATAAATTTTGATAAATAAAAAAATTTATTATGAAAAAATTCTAGAAAAAAATGAGTAATTTAAAAAAATTCTTAAATAATTATTGATATATTTAAAATTACATGTTTAAACGAGTTAGTTGGGTTGATGCCTAAAACTCAAACTTAACTCATTTAATAATCGTGTTAGATGGGTTGACACTATTATGACTCAAACCCACTAACTCTGTGTCGTTTTCATGGGTCATGGCGAGCTTGCCACCCATAGGTTTTATTAACATATGTCCGGAAAAGAAAAAGTAGAATAATGTTGAAGTGACCTCAAGATTGTACCACATATCATCCTAACATAAAAGTGTATAGGAACCATAGATGCTTTTCACCACGATACGAGTCAAAAATCATCTATGGTTCCTACACACTTTCGTGTTAGGATGTATGATATGAGGTGCAACGTTGAAGTCATCCCAACACAACTCAAAAAAATATTATCAAAATATCCTCAAATACTTATTTTCAATATGTAATTAATGCAACTTAACGTGTCTCTTAGGGCACATGTTAACAAGACAACCCCTTCCCCTGCAAAAAAAGAAGGGAAAATTACTTAAAGGACCTTGATTGAGGGATTTTTTTCAAAATAGTTTCGAAATTTTGATGGTTTCTTAATAGTCTATTTAGTAAACTTTTTTCTTTTTTAATGGTTATTGGAACTCATTTTCCACATTTCTCAAGATTGAATGCCGAAATCGTTTAGAGTCAAGGAAAATAGATTTTTGGCATCTCAATCGATTTTTAGGGATTTCATTTCATCGGAAAAGGATTTAAGAAGGAAGAAGAAGCTATTTTCAAATGTTTTGAGATGTAAGTAAAAAATTAAATTTTTTTCACTTTTTTCCTAGTTTTTGGATGAAAGTTGTTATCTCAAGTTTTTAGTCGATCTTTTCATGTATTTTAGTTAAAAAAACTCGATAATCGAACAATAGATAAAATAGTGAACTCAACAATAAATAGTGGTGAATTCGACAAAAAAAAAATTGTGAACTCAATAATAAATAAAAAAGCTTCGAGTTCAACAATAAATAAAAAGTGGTGAACTCGACAATAAATAAATAAAAGGGTGAGTTCACCAATAATGAGGGACTATTAAGAAAGAATTTTTTTACTAAATGTCCGATCAAGCTACCATGCAAATCTCAGGGACTAATTATAAAGAAGTCCTTTTGATAGGGTCCTTTAAGTAATTTTCTCAAAAATAAAATATTAGCATTGATTAAACTTGTCCAATATCTTAAAATTAACTTGCTAAAGACGCCAACGTAACTTGGGTTGACTATATTTCGAGGTGATTTGATTGAATATTAATTTGATGAAGCTAATTCATCAACTTAAAAAATACATTGACTCTAATATGAATGCTCAATTGAATTATTCAATTATATATATTTTTATGAAGAACTAATAATATTTATTTATTTTAATTAAGGGTTTGGATCCGATAAAAAATGATTCATATAAAAATACATGATCCCGATCATGTAGACACAAAATATAATCATTGGGATTTTTGAGTATCTCAATAATATATATCTCAAGGATACTTATCTCGAGGATAAATCTTAAGAATTGAATATTGAACTTAACAGTTGGGAATTTGGGTGATGTGTTTTTCACGAGTCAATAAACCCATTAAAATTTTAGGAGTCACCTATTAAATATTTTATTTAACTCATTTGAGTCGACTCAATAATTGTCCAGTAACACTTGGTCGACTCAATATATAATGTAACTGTGATTGAATTTCAGGGAAATTATGCAATCAAACCGATCGATGTTCCTTTTTTTTTTTTTTTTTTAAGGTAACAAATCAATTTTCAATTTGTACTATAAATGCACCCTTTTATGGATAATTACAGTATTCAATCAGGTTAGAAATAAAAAAAATGCTAAAACCAATAAAAATATACCACGTGTCTTAAAAAGCAATGACTTTTAAAACATATTTATTTGTCATTATTGGATTGGTGTTGGGCTCTAAATGTGTCCAACGACTGCTGCGTGCTTCCTGGCATGGAAGGAAGAAAAAGGAGAGCTAGGGCTAAAAGCCTATGCGCACCACCCCCTAGAAGTTCCTTTTTGTTTTCTTTTGCTTTTACTTGCATCTTTTTTCCACTTTAACACACCTAAAACCCTTGGCTCCAACCCCTATGTGCCTTTTTGTTTTCTTTCCCATTATTCTTTTATTTCTCTCTAGATTAGTGGACCGAAATTTTACCGACCAAGAATGTGTATCTAATATCCATGACTTTTACTATACTCTAATCCCAAGATCATCATTATCATAATTATCATCATTATCATAAAGAAACCATGATAAATTGTGGAGAACTCTTTTGGCTTTTCATTCCTCGAGATACATGTACTATCATTTCTTGATATGTGTCTTTAAAATTGATGAGATTAAGTATTAATTCTCCATTGTGAGATAGTTGGACTCTAATCTTCTTCTTAGGTAAGATAATCTAATTTTGACATTCTTCTCTGGTGAAATGATGAGATCTTGATCTTTTTTGATGAGCTAAGGCCTCGGTATGGTGCCTGTCATAGATGCTTCAAGAGTCCGATTAGTACTCAGAAAAAAAATGAATAATGCTCAGAGATTTGAATATTAAAACTCAACTAATCTCCTCTTCAACTTTGGATTGTATACTTACAAGTACGCCTTAGAGATAGGTGTCACCACATTACTTGTTCAGGTGTATGATAAGGTGGGTAATTGAGATGCACCTGAGTGCTTGGGAATATGTGTCCATTACATTTAAGTAAGTATTTGAATTTGATGTATAAATATCTTAAATCATTAATGTAAAGTAGAGAAATAAAGATTTCTGAGATGTGATGTCCTATCAATCCGATATGATTTTTTCTGCATCTCATTTAATAAGAAAAGATGTGTTTGAATTTAAATATGTGATAAGGATTAGATACGAACTCGGGTTCAAATCAGATACGAGATACAAACTAGATCAGATGCGTGCTCAGGTTTATAATGAGTCATGGATTAGATCTGAGTTAAGGATTAGATGTGAGTCCGAATTTAGTTCAAATTCAAATCATATATAAGTTAGAGATTAGATATAAGCTCGGGTTTATATCAAATATGAGTTAGGGATTATATCAGATGAGTGCTCGGGTTTAGATAGATACTTGGGTTCAAATCAGATACATGTTGTGTGATATCGCTTATTTGTGAATTACTTAACATAATTATTTAAATAACGAGCTTAGGCTCCATCTTGTTATATGAGTTAAGTTTATATTTGGGGTACGTGTCACAATCTTAGTATGTACAAAAATGATTACCATAATAATCACAAAGAAACTTCTAAGATTCCTACGATAAAATACGCGTCTAAGTTAATCATACAAAAATCTAAAACACAATTGAGAAAAAAAAAGAGAATGAGAGAGATTTATTTATAGGATTCGTCGTAAATCTAGCAACTATATCATTGAGTTTTGAATAATTGTTTAATTAATTTTCAAAATAAAATGTCACATACATCTTTTATGTCTCTTCCTTTTTATAATCCATGTTTTCGTTTTCCTTTAAATAGATAAAAATGAAATCCTAAATGGCTACTTAGAAAAAAAATGAGATTTATTAGAAAAAGTGACGAATGAAGCGATGGTAACTTTCATAATAGGAATCTAGAAAAGTTATTTAATCGTGGTTTGATAGGACTAAAACAGCTATCAAACATGCAATTATAGAAATGGTTTCAAAAATTAAAAAATTGAACACCCATGATTTTTCTCATTCAAAATCAATAAATAAATAAATGAAAAAAGAACAATCATAACAAGATCTATACTAGACAAATCCCATTATTGACATACATCAAGTGTTTGGCCCAGATGAAGTACTATTTTACCCCACTACAATTATAGTCATCGCCGTCATTATTAAAATCTTATCCTAATGGTTTGTTCATTCCATCATGTCTATAGTCATGTCTTTATTGAAAGTGTGTTTAGAGCATCTCTAAAGCCAAATCTTCGATTTTTACTATCAAATTGGCATCTTCTTCAAATTTGAAGATGGAAATCCCCTTCAAATCAATATGAACTCCAACCAACCCCTTATTTAAATCACGGTTCATTCTTTAAATCATTAGTCCTTCACTTTAAAAAAAATGATATTGATTGGGGATAAAAATGGTACTATTTTAAATATATTGAGAGAAAAGTAAATAACAAAAATGACATTTAAGAAAAAAAGGGGACAAAGTATTTAATAAAGGTGAATAGTGATTTAAAGAGCTCCTTCAAAATTTCTCTCCCCCTATTTTTTTTGTTGAAGGCATGAATATTGATATAGGGGGTAACTTAAAAAATGAAGATTGGTTGGAGTTAGGTTCGGATGTCTTCATTTCTATATTTGAAGTTTTGAAAATTGGTTGGAGATGCTCTCATGTTCATTTTCACCATCTCAATTCACATTCTTTTGAGTCTTTCTCTCTTTTTTTTTTTTTTTAACTTTCAATTTGAATATTTTTTCTACCGAATATCATAATTAATCTTCATTGAATATTGCCTAAAGAATATTTGTCATCAAAATTTCCTTTAACTCAAGGGCGTCATCCATATTTGTTGTGCACTATAGATTATATCATTTGATTTTTTTCTTAATTTATATATTTCTAAGAAAAATATATTTTTACAAATATGATCATTACTCATTTTATCTTTTTAAAATTTTCTACTCATTCATCTCTTCACACCTCAATAGTGAGAATCAATTTATCCAAAACCATAAATCGGTTAGCCAATATAGCTTGGAACATTTTAAAAATGCCAAAATATAAAGTGGAAATTGTTAAGTTTTTTAGGCTCAAACGATTTTGATTATTTTTTACTTCAAAACAAATTATGTTTCCTTTTTGATTGAATTAACGAGTTCACAAAGGGTTATGGAAAAATAAAATTTCACATATCTGATGTTGTAATTTGAATTTTGCATAGTCTGATCATAACCCAAACCATAAAATTGCCTAATTGATTTTAATTGAAGTTAAATTTATTGGAATTTAGTTCTTGTAACACATGAGATGTGGTCGTTAAACTCGAGAATCTCGCAAGGATTTTCCTAAGAAGAAAATAGAGTAAATGATCCTAACTGATCATCTCATATTTATAAGTATTGGAGGAGTTCTAAGGTTTTCCAAGAGGTATAAACATTGGGGTGCCAATAGCATTAATGGGTGTCAATCCATCGACCGAACCATTGCTTTTCTATAACCTCGAAATCGAATGACATAGTCTGTTCGTGAGAGTCCCCAATTCACGTCTTTCTCTAAATAAGGCAATATATGGAATTAGTAATAAGTACTAGGTAGTTATTCTATAGGTGTGGAGCAACTTAATAAGTTACTCCCAACCAATACTAAACCACTTCTTTATTCTCCTTGTGTGGAAACTATCTCACCATTTTAAGTTATACCATTTTCATGGACCAACAATTCCCACTTGTTGCAACTTAAAAATAATATTTTTCAATTAACGACTTTCTTTGGTTTACCTAAACTTTGTCCTAATCATTAATAATCTGTACACCCCGATTGTCATCAGGCTAGAGCAAACTCGACTTACCTGTGCATGTTTTTTGCTCTTTTCCAACTACATCTTTTTTTCATATGATAGACCCTTATATCATATTGAAGATGTCTTCATTTTACTTTATTTCAAGTAAATGATATTGTATTCTCACATCTAAGGATTTTAAGATTCATACCTTAAATACTATGATGACATCAGTCAAAACACATCATTACAATGTACTGACCTACGCCAAATTTTAAATCAAATACTTCTTCTCCCAGTCTCTTAGAAGTTATTTTCTTTGATATACCTTATCGACGACTTTTATAATGCAACAAGTGTCTTAGAAAAAATCCAGTGACTTATCACGATGCCTTTTTAGAAATAGATCTTTACACTTCTTATGAATTGTAAAACCCCGAGTTTTTTATTCGTATCTCGAAAAAAAAATAGTGAAATTTTGAAAAAATTTTAAAAGTGAGACTTAGGGGTAAACCTTTAAGAGGTTTTTAATTATTTTAATGGAATCTGACCTTACCATTAAATTCAAAATAATCGAAAAATATATTTTAGCCTGTAAGTACGCTCAAATGCGAGTCCGAACACAAAAGTTGCAAAATCTTTGATTACCGAGTCGGACAATGATAAAATAATGACTTTTTACAAGAGTAAAAATTTTTAAGATTCGATCATACCATTAGGTTCATAACGAAAAATTATTGAACATGGACTATTTATTTATCATTTTTGGAGTATAGAAAGTCGAATTATCGTCAAAAATGAAAACGACTTCAATTTTAGGGTCCCACTGGCCAAAAATGTAAATTTTTGTTAGAGATAAAATTTATAAAAATTGATCATACCATTAGATCCGAATAAAAAAATTAGATAAAATAGAGTATTCATTTGTCAGTTTTGAAGTCCGGATGGTCAAGTTATCGTCGATCGAAACAATAGGGAAAATACCGATTTCCTCCCTAAACTTTATATAAATAATTTTTTTAATTTTTTTTTCTATTCATCATCCCATTTCGTTAAAAAAAGCCAGCCAACACAATTAAATTTTTTTTGTCAACTTTTCTATCCCAGATCTGTCGCAAACGGTCTGCTTTCGACGACCGACGTAGAAGAAAAAAAGTCCGTAACCTCTTTCTCTACAAAACCCACCCAACCTTTCTTTGTTCACTTTCTTTTTCACCTCATATCGTCAAAAATAAGCTGTATTTATATACAAGGATTTCAAAAATTCGACATCGAATTTCACATATTTCGGGGTCATATCGTCCTCCGTCGCAGAAGGGGGAAAAGATGATGACATCGAGATCTTCAAAACCACTGGATCAGATTTAAAAATCAACTACTTCAAAATCTGATCCATCTTGATTTTTATGTCTTTCGTCTCGATTTTCGCGCACGTACTTCGATCCTATCACCTAAAGATTGTAAGAAACTCTCAATTTCTATTAGTAATCGTAGATTGTGAAAATTTTCATTTAAAATTTTATTAAAAATTTGTTGTGAGTTTACAAAAATATAGAATTCAATTAGTTATTTCAAATTCACACTAGAACTTGCATATTTGATATGTTTAATTGTATTTTATAACAAATTATGCATGGGTAAGATATTTCAACGGGTTATTTTTGTCACTTGGGTCATGTGTACTGCTCGGACCCCGTTTTGATCTAAGTTTTGGTACTTTTTCAATGTTATTGATAAAGATGAATTTCATAGTTGAAAAAATAATTTAACATTCAATAAACTTAAATTGAGTTGATGAATATCAGAAAGTGGATATTTTGTTTGAAAGATTGAAAACGGTAAAAATAAAAAAAATAATAATAAATGGTATGAAACGGTAAAATGTCAGAGTCATACCCGAGAGGTGATGTCTACATTTTACATTGTTGTATTGTGTGTAGGTTGGTAAATGAATATCCACGGATAATGTAACTGATTGCATGTTTATTTACTTTTTGTTAGCGCGAGATGCTGTTTATCTTTTCGTTCTGTTATTTATTTTAGGTCGGGTGGCCACAGTTGCATGGTAGGAAACTGGATATCCATTCTCAATCTTGTATTGTTAATTTCTCTTTTATTTTCAAATGAAAATATATATATATATATATATATATATGTAGCTATTTTGTTAGTTGTTAAATAGTCTGTGAATGCCTTAAGGGATAGTGAGTCATATCTTCCGGAGTGGTGCACTATCTTGGGATGTACGGTAGGGATCACCAAGCTCATACGTGGTATGAGACGCGTATGAGAGTGGAGTCACAACTGAAATCTGAATTATTCATCTTTATCTTTAACAGTGAACTTGTGGTGGTCGAATACGAATGGTTTGTATATTTAGGAATCACATGTACGCCTGATAGGCATAGACGAAGATGATTAGTCAGTGATCACTAACAATCTATAGTAGTCGAACATTCTGATACATCGAAAAGAGACTCATTGCTTATGGTCACGTCAAACGACCAGCCTGAATCGGATAAATAGTCAATCAAGTGTGGCAAGTGCAGCGACCGGTCACAAAATCAGCAACTAAAAGCCAGTAGAGAATATGAAACATCATGTCGCGACTGGGAGTGATCCAGTCGTGAATCCCAACTCTTTAATTCCACTACTCCACTATTGTGTATTATGTATATGTTGCCTTATTTTGATATATAAAATGAAATGCATGTTTAATGTTTCCATTTGATCAATTAGATTTATATATAAAGAAAATGTTATAGTAAATACTATTGATTGATATAATGTCAGTTTTAAAATGTATAGTTGCTTATCTCCGGCTATATGTACCATTTTATCGTAGTTTCTTCTGTAAAATTTTATATTGTTAAAATGATTCAGTATGCTTATTCGTTCATGTTAGGAGGGGTTATTGGCAGAAATTATTTGTTTTCCTATTAGATAATCATTGTTATTCACCATTTTCTTCTTATTTTTTTTAGTTTCAGAGTGTGCAGTTGGTGAGTTGGGCGTAGAACGAGAGAGTAGGGACCATCTGGTGGGTCAGATAGACGATCAGAGTCCATTACCTAGTGAGTACTGGGATTATTACCCCTAGTGGTGTCAGTTAGACTAAAAGTATTATAGATTTTGTTCTGAGCATTAGGACTTTTGCTAGAGTGAGGAATTTCTGTATAATCTTGTATATAAATATCTTCTTCCGCCCTCTGATCTATCGTACGTTATTAGATGTATATAGACTTCCGCTAGTATTATATTTTGAATGTATATATGCAGGAATGTATGTCGTTTATCAGGTACAGGTTGAACGCTTTGAAATGCTAACATAAACAGAGGAGACCATGCCGAAATTTTGAGGTGCCACCTAGTACCTCGAGATCTGACATGGGGATTTGTGTTAGCGTTTGGCGGGGCATCACATGAATGCTGCAATATTTCCCGACATCCTTGTTTATGCCTCCATCTTTTCTTTGACCATTAACTTGTCTCATTTCAGATATAAT
This sequence comes from Akebia trifoliata, assembly GCF_017979445.1. Classification (NCBI taxonomy): domain Eukaryota; kingdom Viridiplantae; phylum Streptophyta; class Magnoliopsida; order Ranunculales; family Lardizabalaceae; genus Akebia; species Akebia trifoliata. The sequence continues at coordinate 30,860,099 of NC_141377.1, forward strand.
AGTATTTTATTATTTACTTTAGGTGTCCCTAAAATCCTTTTGATTATATACCATTTTCTTCATGTAACACAATAATGTGTATTTCCTAATCCCATTGTCATTACATGTCCTCTAAACTTTTCTAGAGGCAACCCTTTGGTCATAAGGTCGACTACCATATCTTTGGTGTGAATATAATCGACTTTCACTTCACCCTTATCCATTATATCCTGTATATAGTGATAATGTATATTAATATGTTTTACTCTTGAGTTGTTATTTCTACTTTTTATTAAAGAGATAACAACACAAAACATATTGATTGCCCTGCAAATTACATCTAACTTAAGACTTTTTACAAAACTTCTTATCTATACAGTGTTGCTAACAACTGTACTGTAGGCTATGTATTCAACTTCCATTTTAGATTTCGCTAAACACCATTATTTCTTACTTAACCAAGAAACAGTCGTTCGACTGAACATGAATGCATGACCGCTTGTAGATTTTTCCACTTTCCATATTTCCAACCAAATTAGAGTCTGTGTGTATCTTACAATCTCTAGATCTCCTAACCCAAAAGTTAGGTTCAGATCTAGTGTACCTTTCAAATATTTGAATATCCTTTTAACTACTTGTTAATGCGTCTTACCAAGATTAGATTGGTAATGACTTACAAGTCCAACTAATGACAAATGTCAGTCTTTTACTTGTCATTACATATATAAGACTTCCCAAAGCTTGAGCATATAGAATGTTTTGCAATTCCTGCATCTCACTTTCTATGTTTCGACACATAGACTTATTTAATCTTATATCTTTACACACAGGTATGCCCAAAGGTTTGTAGTTTTTCATATTGAATTTTTCAACAAATATCTTTCTTAATAAAAAAAATAACAATTTTGCATTTCTATTTCTAGAAACCTTTATTCCAAGTATATAAATGGCTTCACCCATATCTATCATTTCAAATTTTGATTCTAGACATTCTTTTGTAGATTTTATCATATTTAGGTAATTTGATGCTAACAATATATCATTTACATAAAGAGATCAAATAACAATTTTATCCTGACTTTTTCATATATATACAAAATGATCTAAAGGATTGATTAAATATCCCATATTTAAGATAGCTTGGTAAAATTTTAAATACCATTGCATAGAAGGTTGTTTAAGTCCATATGAGGACCTTTTTAACATGTAGACTTTGTTATCTTTTTTTCTTTTACTTGAAAACCTTTAGGTTGGTCCATGTAGGATGTCTTCTTTTAATTCTCCAATGAGGAAAGTTGTTTTGACATCTAATTGATGTAGCACTAAATCTAGGCACATTATTATAACCATTAGAATCCTTATAGATGTAAATTTAGCTACTGGTGAATATGTATCTACAAAGCTACACTGGGTTGTTGAATATATCAATTTGCTACTAATCTGGCTTTATATTTATCTAGGGTGCCATTCGCTTTAATTTTCTTTTTGAGGATCCATTTACAACCAATGGCTTTCCTGTTGGTAAGTAGAATTATAAGTCCCAGACTTTATTCATTTTTATTGAAATCAATTCATCTTTCATTGCTTTAGGCCATTATTTTGAATCATTAAGATTCATTGCCTCTCGAAAATTCTTTGGATTATCTTATAATCCTAATACATTTTCATCTACTTGAAATGCTTAATTATCTTTAAATATTAGTGATGGTTCCCTTTATTTTTTATTTCTCCTACTATTTTCTGGATTCTCTGGAGAAATATTCCCACTATTTTCATGATTACTAGATTGTGAATCTAAGTTTTCACCATTTTTCTCATTATTCTTAGCTTGAGAATAAAAAATATCTAGATCATTGATCATTTCTTGATCATTTGGGACTGACTCTTGTTCATTCAAGAGTTCTATTTGATTTAATTGAGTAATAAGATTAATAGTTACTAAGAAAGTTACATCTCTACTTTCTATTAATCCTCTATTTATGGAAAAATCTATAACCACTTTCATTTTCAACATACCCTATAAATTTACATTATCAAGTTTTAGGACCTAACTTATCTTTAAGTGGCTTAGGAATTAAAACATGCGCTTTTCACCCCCAAACCTTAAGGTTTGATAAATCAGATTTCAAACTTATCCAATATTCATATGGAGTTAGTGACTTAGACTTTGTTTTTACTCTGTTAATAGTGTAGGTTGTTGTGGAGAGAGCTTCTCCCAAAAACTGCAAAGTCAAATTAGCAAATGTTATCATTGATCTGGTTATATCTAATAAAATACGATTACGTCTTTTTGCTATTCCATTCTGTTGTGGTGTATATGACATATTATATTTAATGTTTTATACCACTTCCTGCGTAGAAATTATCAAAAGCTTCATATTCACCACCTCTATTGCTATTCAAAGTTTTAATTTGTCTACCTAATTGGAGTTCAACTTCAATTCTAAATTCCTTGAGCTTTTCAAAGGCTTTAGACTTGGGTCCTAACAAATATATATATGACCGTATTTTGAATAATCATAAGTAAAGATAATGAAATATTCCATATTTTTATGACTCTTTACTCTTAGAAGTCCACAAATATCAGAATGAATAATATATAACAAATCCCTAAAATTTCAATGCTTTGTAAATGGTTTCATAGTCATTTTACCTATAATCATGGTTCACAATTCTAAAAATCTATTAAATTGAGATTGGGTATTAGTCCTATATTACTCATACGGTGCATCTTATCTTTACCGATGTGTCATAATCATAGTAAGAGAGTAATCTGAAACAACAATTTTATTCATATTTTTAATTAAATACAAATTGTCCAATAGCTCTCTTCTAATAATTTGGACACTATTCTTCTTCACAATTACACCGTCGAACATAAATTGAACAGATATACCTTCCTTATCCAGTACACCAATTGAGATAAGGTTTCTACGGATACTGGATGCAAATAACACATCATTGAGAGTAATCTCTACTCTCCCAATATTAATTTCACATGTGCCCTTTTTCAACACATCACAATATGTGTTATTACCCATGAAAATGCAATGTTTCCCTGGAGTGATGGTTTCTATGTTGACAAAATATTCGTCGATGCCTGCGATGTGCTTCGTAGCCCCCGAGTCAATTTATCACTTATATGTATTTGACTCAGTCAACATCACTTTAGATACAGTCATGGAGACGTCTATTGTATCTTTGCACTTAGGACAATCTTTCTTGAAATGACCAATCTCTTTGTAGATAAAACAATCGCATTTCTTCTTTGATTTGAATTTCTTCGAATTATTCCACTTTTATATTTCAAGTTTTTAAACTTGTTAGATTTCTTTGGAATAGGATAGGTATTTTCCTAAGATTTTTTGCAAACATGAGTTTGTCATTTTTTTTATGATCAAATTTTCTTCTTTTCTTTAGTTCTCCTTAAATTGCTAAAAGTGTTGGAAGAATAATCATACTTAGAGTTTTACTTCCATAAAAAAGTGAAGTTACTACATGTTCCTAAGAAGGTGAAAGACTATTTATGATAGTTGTAACTTGCATCTGGTCTGATAGTGAATGCCTAGCATTGGAAAGTTATTTTGCAATCAGTTTCATTTTATGATTCGTAATTTCTTCCGCTTCACTCATATGCATCCCATTAAATTGATCTAGTAATAGCTAGATATGAGTATTTGATATAGGACCATATTTTTCTTGAAGTGCATTCAAAATATCCCGTATTGTTTCATAATTTTCATATAGAAGAATTATATTGTCTATCATACTAATTAAGAGAGTAGCCCTTGCCAAGACATTATCCTCTTCCCATTTCTTAATTCTGGGTTGGGGTCCATCCGATTTGGGATTGGTGATCGTGCAATATGTCTTCTCATGAATTAAGACATAACAAATTCTCCGTTTTCAAATATGAGAATTAGTGACATCCATTTTATCTAATTATAATGGTCATTGGAATATTTTTCAGGAATTTCTTAAAATAGATTATATGAAATATTACAAGAGATATATGTTCGGTGTAGATTCATGATAATATAATAAATAAAAAATAAACTTTGGTAAGCAAGGATCGATCCACAGAGACAACGTTGATTCAACGATTCTTTCAACTCAAAATCGACTGGGATTCGAAGTTAATGAATTAAAACAGTTTTTAAGAAGAAATTTAAACTAAATTAAAAAGGAATATAGAAACTATAAAAGAAATGTTAGATCAGTCAAATCCACCATATCATTTGATCAGGGTTTAGAAAGTGATTTTTAGAGTCCTAATTACATAGACTTTATCAGTAAATTATACACTAAACCCTCTAATTAGATATAGTTAATTGTTAGTCCATAATAATTTTTGCTTTCAATTTAACTATGTATTTCGGAACTAATTATTGTTATTTACGTGTAACAGGAAATATTCGCAAAGTTTCAAGGAGAATAAAAAAAATTCAAAGTTACCACTGTAATTCAGGATTCGAAACAAGACCGAAGACCAAAATTCAAGTCATTTGGACCCACTTGGACCGCAATGCCTTGGTCAATGTGGGCATCGTGAAAATGTCGGTGAGTCAAATCTTGAGATTCGCATAAAAACTTTGCGGCAGAAAATTATTCGCATTGAATTAGAATTTTACAATTTTTGTGTTTAGAGAAGGGTTTCGAAATCCTAAAAATTCTAATTCTCCTAGAAACCTTAATCTGGTCTCTATAAATAAGAGACCAAAGCTAAAGGGCATCTCATCTCATCTCCCTTGAGATCAACTTCTCTTCTTCTATTATTTTAGTTTTAGGTTGTTATATTTTATATTTTTTTCTTTCTTAGTTTGAAATTTGTAAGGAGACTCTGCTGATTTCAAAATCAATAATTACTAATAATTTAAAATTTTAATTTTAAAATTATAAATCAAACCATCAGAACTTACGATAATTTAAAATGATTTCTAATAAGTACTAATCAAAAGTGAAACACACAAGAACACAAATCAACATGAATTCATATGCAAGTTTTAATTAAAACAATCATTTAGCTTCATTGATCTCTCTAACGGAGGTTTAGCCTAGAAACATCACAAGAGCAATAAAATAAAAAAATAAGAACAATAAGAGAAGGAAAAATTATCTTTTTTTATTGATCTTGATCTAAAACTGGCAGCGTCTACTTACAATGTTGAAACTAAAAAAGAAAGAAAGAAAATATGAAAACCTAAAACTAAAAGAACAGAAGAAGAGAGGTTGATTTCAAAGGAGATAAGATGATCTTTGGCTATAGTCTGATCTTTTATTTATAGAGACCAGATTAGGGTTTGGAAACCTTCTATAAATAAAATAACTTCAAAACTCTACTTAAATATGAAGTATTTGTAACCATCAAACTCCTACACAAATCTTGAAAAACTATCCATCGACACCACCTTGCCGCCCAAGTTGACCAAGGCGCTGCGGTCCATATAGGCCTACATTTTGGTCATTAGTCTTGTTTCGGATTTTGGATCGTAATATAATTTTCAAAATTTTTATTCGCCTTGAAACTTTGTGACTTTTTCCTATTACACATAAATAACCGCAATTAGGTCTGAAATACATAATTTAATTGAAATAAATAATAAAGATGGATTAACAATGAATTATATATAATTAGAGGATTTGGTGTATAATTTACCAGTAAAGTCTATGAAATTAGGGCTCTAGAAACCACTTTATAGACCCTGATCAATATGAAAATTATTATTGTTAAATAATAAATTAACGAACTAACAATTTTTCATTATTTATCCCGAAAAAATTTGGGCTGAAACTTATTCAAACTTCTGCAATGCAGTTGCAAATTGGGTCAAATTTTTAAATCTGTTGGTAGAAAATCTTGAAATTTTTTCTTGATTCCTTGCTTTTAAATCTCATCTGAACCACCAGGTCAGGTAACGTACAAAAAGAGCGTCAGATTATCATGATTCTCTATAGATTTCAATGTCCCATTTGGAAACCTAAATTGAGTAATCTTGAATTGATGATACCTTTATCCATATGCGCTTGATTGCACAATGGACTATTGGAATCGAATTGATCACCTCAATTTATATTTGATTCACCATGTGTGATCAGATGGATAAGATCAATCCAATCCAATCCAAAAAATCAACAAGTCAATCATTCATGTGATACATTGGAAATTGAAAGGCCCTTGAACTCCTTGTGAAGTTCAAAGTGCACCTCAAAAGTGCCCCACTGAATAATGTATGTTTGTCTTAAAAAACAAAAGATAGAATGTGAATTTCTATATATAAGTTTGAGGGAGAGTCTTTACTTATTTAATTCTAGGCTAAAAAGTAGATAAAACATCAACTTCATTTCATTTTTTTTTTTTGAAAAATTTCAAAAATTCCCATCAAAATCTAAGTAAAATTATTGTGAGTACAAGTCTCTCCATCCATCAAAGCTTATCAACTTTCCGTGGATGCTGGATGCGGAGCCTCTAACCTATTAGGTTTAGTATATTAGTATTGTGAGTGTAAGCGTTGCAAATAAATATAACTGATAACTTCGCTTTTGTGTTTATTAGAGTTGTGAGTTTTTTGTAATCGGAACCTTGTTGCTTACTTGCTATATACTCACGCCCTTGCACTGCTCGTTCTCTATCTTGAAAGAGTCGTGCTGGGGTGACATTGGGATTTATTGTGATTCTCACATTTCTGACGTGGAGTGCGCACATAACCGTAGATGTGTTTCCTCGAGATACAAGTAAAAAGCATCCACGGTTATGTGTGCACCTCTAAGTTAGAAATGTGAGAATCGCAATAAATCCAATGTCACCTCAGCATTAGTGATTTTGAAATACTAATTTATTTAAATAAATATTTTATTTAAAATGAGAATAATGCTGAAGTGACCTCAAGATTGTACCTCATATCCCACATCCTGACGTGAAAGTGCATAGGAACCATAGATTTTTTCATTGATATAGAAGTCAGAAAGCATATACGATTCCTACACACTTTCATGTCAAGATGTGCAGTATGAGGTACAATCTTGAGGTCACTCTAGCACGACTCTTAAAATAATTTCAATCCTTGCGAGACTAACAACATACCATGGTATTAAATTGAATTGAACTGGAGTGACTGTGTTGTTGTGAGGTGCGCACAAAACCATAGATGCATCTCACTTGTATCTCAAGGAAAAGCATCTATGGTTCCATGCACACCTCTACGTAAGCACAGTGTGTAATGCTGTCACTTCAGCATTTTCTTTCTCATACGTTGAGTTATTTTCTTTTATTTATTTATTTATTATTATTATTATTTCCATGAAATCGAAGGGGGAACAATTATACATAGTGATAATTAATTTAATGTCGAGGTCTCTGGTTCAAGACAAGGATGGTCCAGCTAGTTTGATTTGAATAAAGGACAAAACCTTTCAACAATATTAGAATACAAGGCTCAAATAGCTGTGGAAAATATTAATGGCAAACCAATTTAACCCTGTAAAAACCATTACGACAATACCAAAACCATTTTTTATTTATGGCCCGTTAAATGTCTCATTAAATCCTTTAAAAAATAGGGCGAAAAGCTATAGTCCTCCATTGAATAATGGAAAAAACTTTGAAGCGGCCATCCGGCTTAAAATTTTTGAAGAAACCCTTTCGTTTGAATTATACGTGGCATTTTTAAGGAGGTATTCTTAATGTTGACAAAATGTAGGGGCTAAAATAAGTACAATTTTCCACATGTCTTGTAACGAGGAAGGTTTCTTCAAAATTTGAAGCGGGTTTGTCTCTTCAAAGTTGGACTCTTGAATAATCAATTGAGATTCGAAGGCACTATATAATTAGGGGAACATTTGGTTCGAATTGTAGAACTCGGTTCATGATTATGATTATGGATTAATTCTCACAATCATATCATAAAAATTGATTTTTGGGATTAGTTTTTTTTTTTTATGACGGGAGTTCTAGACCCATAGGCTTGATTAGCATGGGCGAGGCAATTAGCCTCTTAAAACACCATATCTCACCCAAATCCCACGGGTACATGCAACACCCCACAAACCACACATACTAGGTAAGCAGAGATAAATCCCTGTGGATGGCCAACGAAAGGGTTTGAACTTAAGACTTCTTCCTTTTTGGTGGGATACCTTGGCCACTGTGCCCAATGCTTGTTGGTTAGGAATCAAAGTTTTGTTTGCTTAAATTACTTCTAAACATTGATTTTACAATCCAAAATCATAGTCTTGCTTGACTATAGAAAATTTTATGTAATTGCTTGTTTTGAAGTTGAAGATGAGTGTACAAATATTTATCTTAGAGATTGAGACAACAAAATTTTAGGATAGAAAATAAATGTAGAGTTTTTTTAAAAAGATTGAGCGTGAGGGTATTTAGATCATTTTCTATCAATTTCCAAGAAAATTGTATGGTTAAGGGGAGTATCTAAATTACACAGAGTTATAATATTTTTGAAATTTTTATGTCAAAAGTTATTATCATTTTTTATTTTATTATCATTATTATTATTGTTCTTGTTGTTGTAAGATGTATTTAAAGATTTTTTTTTTGTATTTGCAAAGAATACGCATGTTTCAAGCAAGACCTTTAGTGCAAAATCAGCACAAATGGATTGTATCTTAGATTCAAGAGAAATGGTCTGAGATTTATTTTTGATTCTCCATACTTTTTGTTTTTTGATTGCAAAAAAATCAGGTGAATAATCCAAACCAAACAATGTATTGGATTCTAGAATCCATACGAAATGGCCCCTAAGTCTGTTAATTGTTTGCATTGCTAACTTTTGACGAAATTTCCATTTTGGGCAATTGTTCATTTTAGTTCCCAAAACATGAAGAACGAGATCGTAAACTTTTCAAAGTGATGATCTTGCTAGTTTAAAATAGCGAGATTGTGGGTTTTTTTTTTTTTTTAAATAACAATATTGTTGGTTAAAAAAGTGATGATTTGGCAGGTTCGTAGCTATCTCACTACTTTTATCCAGCGAGATTGTCACTTTGAAAAATCTGTGATTTGGATTTTCACGTTTTGGAAATAAAATGAATAATGAGCGAAAATCGATTTTTCATCATATTTAGCTTCACGAAATGGTAATTTACCCTAGTTTTAAAATTCAACCTGACTCTATTGTCCATCGTATCGAGGAAACTCTAAAACCTTTTGCCTAATTTGATCACATTGACGAGTTCAATCAATGATTTGGTTCTATCAATTCGCGGGAATGAACCTTGAAATCCAATTAAGTAAACTCAATCACGCTTCAAGTTGATTCGATGAGTTTTAAAACTATGGTTTTAAGGGCTTGTTTTGAGTTTGAATATATATAATGTTACCTTGACACGTAATATCAAAGTGTCCAAAAGCTTTTTATATTTAGACCAACTCCAATGGGAATATCCAAAATGACTTTCCACAATAGATAGTCATGTGTTTGTGGATAGTTATTTTGGATATTCAAGAGGTATGCATTATCATCATATTATCCAAAATGGTTATTCATAAATTTTTTAATATTTTTAATTCAATCCAAAATGAAAATAGAGATGGATAGTGCATTGGAGATCCATAAAATCTAAAATGACTCTCTAAAATAGCACCGCGGGGGGGGAGGACAATCCAAACTTATTATCCAAAAGGGATACTAAGATTCTCACTTTCTGAAATGGAGAGCGCGTTGGAGTATCCTTAACACGTGATGTCAAGATGCATAGACATCAACTTGTGGTATACTAGAACTTCTTGATGGTAATCTAGAAATGTGTGATGCATAAAGAAAACTTTAAATTGAATAGCTACCCCAACTTACGAGAGTACATGATCCACATAAATTCTTAATGCTAATTCAATTGAGAAAAATTAGAACCAAATTGGTTTACTATATGTATGACAAGAAATTAAGAAGTGTCATAAGAGCATATTTGCCCAATAAAAACTTGAAAACTAAAAGTGCCAATATTGTTTGGATTTTAAGGTCCGAGAAAAAGTTTGAAATCTTATTTTCACGAAGAGTTGCTCTATTTGCACACACCAAGATGACTAATTGCACCCACTTAAGTGAATTTTGTATATATATATATAGGGTCAGGTTCAAAGGACAACCATTTCTACACACATACAGACAACGTGTTTTGTCTTATATGGGAAAAAATGTTTGGAATGGACTGATTTTTTGTGAGGATGATCTCTGTGATGAGGGGATCATCCTGGCAAAAAATAATCCCATTCCAAAACTTGTAACCCCATCAAAATTGATTTACAAAAATTGGACGGTCTATAATTTTTCAACAAAAATTGGACGGTCTAGAAGTTTCATAATGAGCTGATTTTTGGCAAGGATGATCTCCTCATCACAGAGATCATCCTCACAAAAAATCAGTCCATTCCAAACATTTTTGCCCATATAAGACAAAACGCGTTGTCTATATGTGTGTAGAAATGGTTGTCCTTTGAACCTGACCCATATATATATATATATAAATTTTACCCTTTTGTATTTACTTATTGCACACACCACAACCCAAGAATCTCCTAATTCATGACATTTTTTACATCTTCCTCGGTGATTAAATGAAAAAAAAAATAAGATAACTTGAAAAAAAATCCTAAAACCTAATCTCCATTGATTCAACCTCTCACAAAATTCAAATGGTGATTCGTTATAAGAGAGAAAAGAAGTAGAACAAAGTAAGGAAGACTAAAGATCAAATATGATTCAAATTAGAGGTGAAGTGGAGTTATAAATCCAATGTGATAGTGGTTGGTTATCACTATCCAAATGTAATTAGAAAACCACTTCCACAAGAAAACCCAATCCTAATCTAAAAATCCCATAATATTACTATTTATAAGATTGCAAAAATGTAACTTATCCTAACAATTAGATTGAAATCCAATCCAAAAACTATGATAAAAGACATAAATATAACAATCTTCACATTGACTTTTATCACAACCACATTGAAGATCACATGGGGTAATAATTTGTCACACATGTCTGCCACTCCACCTTGGACTAAATATCATAACCACCTTGGAAATAAACCGTACATATATTCCATGATGAGCTTTGCATCACCTATGCTCAGGATGCAACTCCACCTCAGACTTGATTCAACCTGAATCAATCATCTGTCTGTTAACATTGCAAACAACTATTGGCTTTTTAAACCACCAACTACACACACTATCGAATCATCTTAGTCCACCCTGACTCGATCACATGACCAATGCACATGTTTAGCTGCCTTGAGCTGACTGTCTAGTCAACTCAAGAGTGCACCCAAGATTTGCTCTCTTGAACCATAAGAACTTCTTTGCCATCATCTATAATTTGAAAACTCCAATCCGTCTTTTTCCCCATCTGCGAAAGAGACTATTTATAGGCATCTACTACTCTATATATCATATTTCCGACCACCCATTGAGGTCTTAGAGATACCAGGCATTACTATATTTTTCACCAGATGATACAACTCGCCACACTTTTCTCCCCTAGCTTCATAAAGACTATGAAACCATATGTGGTTTTTATAACTCTACCTCCAGCTAAATACTTACAACCTATGGAGTCCAACCTGCCAAGTGATATTAGATTATTCTGCATCTTTGGGACAAAAGTCACACCACCTAACGTACTATCACTCCATCAAATAACTTGATCTTTACTATACCAATTCCCGTGATATCACAAACAGATCCATCACCCAAGGAGACCATACCCATCTTCATTTCTTGGAACATATCAAAATAATCTTCCCTATAACATATGTGAGCATAAAAACCTGAATCTAATATCCATTCATCATTAGAGAAAGTATGCGTACCTTTGGAGACTATGAGAATATCCCTGTAGTAATCTTCATGTCCATCTTTACTTCCCACTACAACAATCACAGTACCAAAACTATCCCTTTTTTTTTTCTTTTTTTTTTTTTTTGCACAATTCAGATAATCCTTCTTGATGTGACCATATTTTTTGTAGTAGTAACACTTTATGTTTTCATTTTTCTTCGATTTGGATTTACTCCTACAATTTTTAGATCCTCTATTTGAAGTATTTCCTCATTGATTCCCTCCATGAACAATCAATAACCATCAATCATTACCTTCTAGATTGGATTTCATTATAATATCATTAGATAAGAATATTGTTTTGACCTCTTCCAACTTCACCATATGTTTTCCGTACAGAAGAATTGTCACCAAATTATAATAGGAATCTAAAAGTGAGGTAAGAAACTTAAAGGCCTTGTCTTCTTCCCCCAACTTAACATCTACTTTGTGCAATTGATTCAAGATCTGACTGAACAGATTTATGTGTTTCAAGATATTCGCACCCTCTACTATCTTCAAGGCATATAATTGCCTGTTTAAAAATAACTTGTCAGTCAAGCTCTTACAATATAGAAATTTTCCAACTACTCTCAATGTTTTGGTGTCAAATCTTTATCCGTAACATTAAACAAAATTTATCTAGAAAACATAGACGAATTGTATTAACCGTTCTCATCTCAATGTTTTCACAATTTACATATGTCATCTTATTAAACCCTAGTTTTGTGGTGTGTTTCCCAACCAAAAAACAAGAGAAAAAATAATCTCTGAAATACAATTGATCTCTTCGTATGAAATTGATTGCTCTGATACCTATTTTTGTGAATTTGAAGATTCTTGTTCAATACGATTACGAAGAAAATAACAAACAAAATCAATAAATAAGCAAAAAAACACCAAGATTTATATGGTTCAGTAACGATGCCAACGTCCATGGATAGATCCAATCTTCTTAACAAAGAAATCAAGGAGAACAATACAAGAACTAACTACCCAAGGTTTTAATCTTAAACCCAAGCCTTGATACCCTTGTGCACCCCCTCTCCCTTTCTCTTTCATACCCTAAAAGAATTGACTTAGTACAGAGTACAATCCAATACCCAAATATATAAGGGGAAGACTAAAGATTAATTAGGATTCAAATTACAGGTGGAGTGGAGTTCTAAACCCTATGGGACATTGGTTGGTTACCACTATCCTAATATAACTGGTAAACTACTTCCACAAGAAAACTCAATCCTATACTAAAAATCCCATAACTTTACAATTTATAAAGTTCTAAAAGTGGAACTTATCATAATTGTGGCGCCCTGCCAAACGCTAACACAAATCCCCATGTCAGATCTCGAAGTACTAGGTGGCACCTCGAAATTTCGGCATTGTCTCCTCTGTTTATGCTAGCATTCTAAGGCGTTCAACCTGTACCTGATAAACGACATACAATCCTGCACATATATACAAAATATAATTCTAGCGGAAGCCTATATACGTCTAATAACGTACGAAATATCAAAGTGCGGAAGAATAATCAGAATACAGGATTATACAAACTTTCTCACTCTAACAGAATTCCTAACACTCAAGATAGAATCCATAAGACTACCTGGAGGAACTGACACCACTAAGGGGTATAGCCCTAGTACTTACCAGGTGACGGACTCTAATTGTTTATTTGACCAACCAGATGATCCTCATTCGTGCTCTATACCTGCCTCGCCAAGTTCTGAATCTAAAATTAAAAAAATAGAAAAGGAAAGGGTGAGTAACAAAGGTTACCCAGTAAGGAAACAAAAAATTTCTGCCAATAACCTATCCTAGCATGAATGAATAAGCATACTAAATCATTTTAACAATATAAAATTTTACAGACTAAATTACGATTAACTGGTACATATAGCAAGAGATGAGCAACTAAACATTTTAAAACTGACATTACATCAATCAACAGTACTCACTATAGCATTTTCTTTATGTACAAATTTAATTGATCAAATGGAAACATTAAACATGTATTTCAGTTTATATATCAAAATAAGGCAACATATACATAATACACAATGGTGGAGTATTGGAATTAGAGAGTTGGGATTCACGACTAGATCGCTCCCAGTCGGGACATGATGTTATAATTCTTCTCTGATTTTTAGTTACTGATTTTGTGGCCGGTCGCTGCACTTACCACACTTGGTTGACCATTTATCCGGCTCAGGCTGGCCGTTTGACGTGACCGTAAGCACTGGGTCTCTTTTCGATGTGTCAAAACGTTCGACTACTATAGATTGTTAGTGATCACTGACTAATCATCTTCGTCTATGCCTATCAGGCGTGCATGTGATTCCAAAATATACAAACCATTCGTATACGACCACCTTTACATTACAAGTTCACTGGTAAAGATAGAGAGGAATATATCGGGTTCCAGTTGTGACTCCACTCTCATACACGTCTCATACCACGTATGAGCTTGGTAATCCCTACCGTACATCCCTAGATAGTACACCACTCCGGATGATATGACGCACTATCCCTTCAGGCATTCACAGACTCTTTAACAGCTCACAAAATAGCTACATATACATATTACTTTCATTTGAAAACAAAGGAGAAATTAACAATACAAGGTTGAGAATGGATATCCAGTTTCCTACCATGCAAGTGTGGCCACCCAGCCTAAAATAAATAACAAAACGGAAACGTAAACAGCGCCTCGCGATAACAGAAAGTAAATAAACATGCAACCAGTAATATTATCCCTGGATACCCGTTCACCAACCTACGCACAACACAACAATGTAAAATGCAAACATCACCCCTCAGGTGTGATTCTGACATTTTACCGTTTTCATACCCTTTTTCCCCTTTTCTGATTTTTTTATAGTTTTCAATCTCTTCAATAAAATATCCATTTTCGTATATTCATCAACTCAATATGAGTTCATTGAATATTAAATCACATTTTCCAACTATAGAATTTATTTTTATCAATAATATTAAAAAAAAATACAAATTTTATATCAAAACGGGGTCCGAGTAGTGCAAAAGACCCAATTGATGGAATTAACTCGTTAAAATACCCTACCCACGTATAATTTGTTAAAAAATACAATTAAACATATCAAACATGCAATTTCTGGCTTGAATTTTTAAATAACAAAAGAATTCTATATTTTGGAAATACATTAAAATTTTTCTGATAAAATCCTAAATGCAATTTTCACAATCTACGATTACTAATAGAAATTGAAAGTTCCTTACTATCTCTATGCGAAGGAATTGAAAAATGTGCGTGAAAATCGAGACAAACGGCACGAAAATTGAGGTAACTCGTACTTCAAGATGGTTGATTTTCGAAACCGGCCCGGTGGTTTCGAAGATCTCGATGTTGTCATCCTTTCTCCCTTCTACGGTGGAGGACGATTTGACCCCGAAACAGATGAAATCCGAGGTCGAAGTTACGAAATTTCTGTATATACGTACGACTGATTTTTGATGATACGGGATGAAAAAGAAGATGAAATGAAGGGATCTTTGGTGGGTTTTATAGATGTCGAAGCTGCAGATCTTTTTTTCTTCTGTGGCGATCGTGAAAAGTGGACTGTTTACGACGAATTCGAGGTTGAAATTTTTAAGAAAAACAAAATTTTTGTTAAAAGTTTTCGTTGGCTGTATTTTGACGAGTTGGAGAAGATGAGATATATAAAAAAAATTAAAATTTTATTTATATAAAATTTGGGAGGAAATCGGTATTTCGCCTATTGTTTTGATCGACGATAACTTGGCCATCCGGACTCCAAAACTAACAAATGAATTCTTTATTTCGCCTAATTTTTCATTTCAAATCTAATGGTATAGTCAATTTCTACAAATTATGTCTCTATCAAAAGTTTACATTTTTGGTTTGAGGTGACCCCTAAACTTGATGTCATTTTCGTTTTTGATGATAATTCGACTTCTTAATCTTCAAAAATGACAAATAAATAGTCTATGTTTAATAATTTTTCGTTACGAACCCAATGATAAAATCGAATCTTAATAATT
This sequence comes from Akebia trifoliata, assembly GCF_017979445.1. Taxonomy (NCBI): domain Eukaryota; kingdom Viridiplantae; phylum Streptophyta; class Magnoliopsida; order Ranunculales; family Lardizabalaceae; genus Akebia; species Akebia trifoliata. Next base: position 30,875,952 of record NC_141377.1, read on the forward strand.
TTTACTCTAGCTAAAAGTTACTATTTTAGCCTGATTCGACTCGATAATCGAGGATTTTGCAATTTTTATATTCGGACTCGCATTTAAGTGTGCTTACAGGCTAAAGTATGTTTTTCGATCATTTTGAATCCAATAGTGAGGTCAGATTCCATTAAAAATGATCAGAAACATTCTAAAGTTTTACCCCTAAGTCTCACTTTCAAGACTTTCTTAAAATTCCACTATTTATTTTTTCTCGAGATACAAATTGAAAACTCGGGGTTTTACAATAATCATTAGATTGGGTTATCATAAAAGACAAATAAATATAACAAAAAACGCTATTAAAATCTCCAAAATGATGATTTTGAATTGAAGAATTCAAAGATTTTTTAACAGATTTTATTCGGTAGGTTCAAACTGAACTTATTTTATCAAATTTGGTAGGTACCTACCGAATATTACCAAACAAGTTCGAATAAGACTTTTTATCTAACATTTCAAAACTGATTTGTTAAGGTACCTACCGAATATAACTTTTCTTATGTGAACGGTTTCAACTCAATTGAAAGTGTTAGCGCGATAAAAAAAAGAAGTAAGATCAAGTATAAAACCCTCATTGAAACTTTTTAGATGCAAAGAAGATGAAATGAGAAAAAGAGGAGAAATGAAGAAGAAAAAAAACGTGTTCGATACCTTTAAATGGGTGAAATTAGCAATTTAGGTTAAAGTGCATATGTTATTAGGTGTGTGCAATTTGATATTTTAAAAGTTAAGGTAGGTATCTCGAGCAAGTGGGTTCAATTTGCCATTTTGGTGTGTGCAAATAGAATGATCCTTTCAATAAATAATGACATCCATTTGAAGTTGGAAACGAAGAATTACAAATATGCATCAAAAGTGACATTGGTATATGTCACATTAAGGAAATTATTTAACAAAATATTTAAGAGTTTATAAAATAAAAATAATAATTTTTATTTATTTAAAATATCTAATATGATATTATTTTAAATTATATAAGAGTAAAACCAGGCTACCATTACTTGAAAAATAAACTATTCTTTTTAATGCAATCGATGATATTTACTTTAACTCAACATATCTAAAAATATGACAAAACTATCCATCAGAAAATAGTAAATTACAACTACAACTCCCAATAATGGTAACTTGATAGGTTGTAAAAAGGACAATAACAATGAGAGCAACATATGGTGACTATGTGGCAGTTGTTGGTTGATTTAAAGCACATGGTATTGCATGCATGACTTGTTTAGAAGCCCGATGTACTTTAAACACTAATCAAAACTTGCCAAGGAGACACCATTGGGACATCATCATGCATCTTAATTCTTAAAACAATAGTAAATGACTTAAAGACAATGCATGTGTTCATTGCGAGAAAAAAAATCAATGAAACAAAGAAAACAAACATGGTTAGGTAGTGTGTCTACTCAAAGGATGAGATCCAAATCAAACCATTATATTCTTGAAAAAGTTTACAGTCCTAGAGATCCCTAGTTGTCGCACACAATGGAGGCAAAAGTCTTTTGTCTTAGTTAAATCTTAATCCCCTCACACAAATATAACCCAAATAAGAACTAAAGTAATTTTAAAAAAGATTATTAACTTTTGACAAAATTTTCATTCTGACTCGTTATTCGTTTTAATTTAAAAAACATGAGGGACGAGATTGCAGGCATTTCAAAGTGGCAATCTGATTGATATAAGATAGCAAGGTCGTTGATATTTTTTTGAAAAGTGATAATTTCTCTTTGATTATAAAAGTGATGATCTCACAAATTCGTTATTTTTTAGGGAGATTGTCACTTTTTACATAAATATCAGAGATTTCACTATTTTATATCAGTGAGATCGTCAATTTGAAATACGTGCTATATTACTTTTTATGTTTTGAAAATTAAAATGAACAGTGAGTCAAAAAATCAGAATTTCTTCATATTCAACACATGAAATGTTAATTTACCCTAAGTAATATCCAAAATACTCCTAATTAGCAAGGTCGAATTTTCAAATTAGGTCATAGATCGGATCACATACAATTATGATGGGCACACCTGCCTATGAAGAAGGAAAATCAAAATAATTAATGCATTGATTTTTAGAACATGATACACCAATCACATCATTCTGAAGATAACAAATGTTGAATGATTGGGCCCATTGATCTACCATTCTACAAATGGTTAGTAGACACTTGGACCCATTGAGAATAGTAGACAGTAGACACTTATTCCATTGGATATATATTCTCTTATATGTAGACAATTAAGGCCAGAGAGGAAACAACCAGGCCATATGAAGAGAGAATTAAGGGAATGGGAGTGGCCCTCTATTGGTGGCATTGGCTTAATTACTCAATTATTTCTGATGATTTAATTCTTTATTTTTATTTTTTTAAATAGTTGATGGGCTTAATGTGAGTCCAACTTTGGAGTCAATGGGGCACTTCAAAAATTTGAAGGAACTCTCTTCTTTACAAGACACGTGGTGTATTGAATTTATTTTGTACTCTTATATTTCAGTTAAAATTTGGACTACCTTCTCGAAAATGCCACATGTAATCCAATGGAGAAGGTTTCTTCAAAATTTTGAAGTGGCCTAACACTTCAAAGTTTTTTCCACTTAATGTGGCATCACTAGGGTCCTAACCTGTCTTGAGGGCCAGGCACGTGGAATTAAAGCTTTTGATGTAATAAGTGCTTTAGTCTTAATGGTTAGAAACTAAGTAATAAAAAACCTTTTTTTTTGTGATGGGTCAAAGAATGTGAGCCTATGGGTCCAAAACATGGTAACCAAATTTCGTTTCGGCAATAATTCTGTAGGGTCAGTTCGGTTTTATTCTTAGAATATAGATCAAAAAAGGTTTTCGAAAGTTTTTGGAATCATAAAATTTTTACTCTAGAGTTTTAAAATGATGGATTTTTAGGGGGAAAAAAATTAATGTTTTTATTTTAAAAATAAAATAAGGGGTGAATTACTATTTCGTGAGTTGAAAATGAGTTATTTATGATTTTGGCTCAATATTCATTTTAATTACCAAAACGTGAACATTTATGTTAACGTTAAAAGAAAATTCAGAATGAAGTGAACAATTTCACGGGTTTAAAATGATATTGTCACTTTAAAATCTCCGAATTCGTTATTGTTCATGATTTGGTAATTAAAATGAACAGTGAATCGAAATGGTAAATTCGTCAAAAGTTAATCACTTTTTTGTCAATATCTATAAAATAAAAGAATATTTGATAAGATTTGAGAAGAAGAATCAAAGTTGAAGATGGGGAAATTAGATTTAAAAAAACACCTTGAAGTTCAAGGAAAAAATGAAACGGAAATTAAAAAGAAAAAGAAGTCTAATAATTTTCAAAATAATTAGTAAATATTTTATTGTTCGTGTCATTTAAGAACACTTTGTCTGGTCATTAGGGGCTACCCAAAGAGAAGATTAAAATTTCCTTCCATACCCAATCTTCCTTATGGAGCCAGCGTCGCTGTATAGATCGCTTACTTTGTTAGAATAGCGGGCTAGTCCAAGGTAGTGACAAGGCTAATCAGTCGAACACTCGATAGCACGATTTTTCCCACAATGTTCATGGGTAGTCGATTCATGTTATTGAGGGGGCCTTGTTAAGTTTCAACTCCATACTTCAGGCAAGCACTTGGGACACTCATTTTCAAAGTCTCTTGAGCACATTAAAACTTCTCGTGCAACTAAACATAATTGTCGAGGGTTTTGCACAATATGAAAAAAGGTCATATTCGACGGACCAAGTTGTTGAATTTTTTATTGTCGAATTTTCTTTTTCAACTGACAGAATCCGTCAAGTTAATGAAGGGCGGGAGAAATTCGATGTCTCCAAGTCATCAAATCCAAGGAACATAAAAAATTTCAATGGTCCTAAGCCGTTGAAATTTATTCTAAAATTTATGGGCTTTGGCACATTGAATTGTTCAATTTTCACATAGTGTTGCTTGGCTTGCGGTAGTCGCTTCAACTGAAAATATCTTCGACGTCAAGAAAAATGTCACATTTTGTGATTAATTGGCAAATGTCCAATTAATTAGTAGATGATTTGACAATTCAAGAAATTTTTCAGACACAAAAATTCACCAATCTTTATGACGAGTCGTGATAATCTGACGGCCACCTCTGACATAGGCCCTCATCTCAGAGAATCGATCATTTGCCTCAAGATACACAAAAAAAAGATTTATGACTCTCCGTATCCCGATGCAATTGGTCTACGGTTATGTGATGGGGGTGTAGGGTGTCAAAAACTCATTATTCTTGTGACAGGTCAAAACTCCGAATTCAAATAAAATCTAATTATTTGACAACATCATGATCATGTATTTTTTTTTTTACCAATGGTTCAACCAATCGTGGTGAACCGAATTAAAATAATTATTTTTTATTAAATCCTTTGGTAATCACATGTTAATACTTTAGTTAATGTTACCCTTTTTTATGATAAAAAGGGAATATTGTCGTCAAAGTGTTACCCATTAATTTGAGGTTGGCTAAAAGAATATTGTTTTTCCATTTAATCTGTTTGAAATTTGAAATCATGTAATCTTATGTTCCTTTCGGCCTTCCTTTTCACTCTATTGAAATCTTCAAATTTCCTAATCATTTCTAAATACGATAAAAATAAAAATAAAAGATAATTTCAGAAAAAAAAAAAATCCCCCTCTCACCCTAATTTATAATATTGAAATCTTTTCTTCATCGTTCATGTATCTATCAACCCTTTAGACAGAAAAGCTAAAATGCCGGAATTGGTTCTCTCTCTCTGTCTCTCTCTCTTCCATTATCAACCAAGACCTTTAGACAAAGAAAATCTGTAATGCCGGAATTGGTTCCTCTCTCTCTCTCTCTCTCTCCTCCATTATCAACGAGGCTTTTTTTTTTTCTGAATAATTGGAACCCAAACTTCTCTCTCTCCAACAAAGACAAAACCCCAATGAATAATTTCTGAATCTCCAACTTCCAAACTTCTAAAAAAAAAAAAAGAGAATTTTGATAATATAACACCCTTTTTGACGCACACCCCCATGCCTCTTTCTCTCCCGTGCCCATAGTAAAAAAGAAACCTTTATGATCTGATCATCTTGTGGCATTTAAAAACATGATCCAGTGAAATGGGGTTGTAGAGGATAAAATTATATAACTTAAAAAATAATAATAATAATAATATTATTATTTTTCATCTTTGAATTTTATTTTTAAATTTGAGTGATCAGTAACTGTTCATTTTCAACACTTTAGATCAAGCTCGAAAAACAAAATTTTTTTATATTTAACATGAAGATCGTCATGAAATCTTGAAAGTTGTGTTACTATATTGTTAGTGTGATAATCAATGTGGGCCCAACAATTCTTTTTAAGATTTAAAATCTTAAAAAATAAATTTGTGAGCAAGAGGACGTGTCGAACTACCGGCAAGAGAGAGAAGTTATTTCTCTATTGCTAATGTCATTTGCACCATATGTCAAATGTATGTTGGACTGTGAGTTGAAGAAATCTGATTTTATTGAGAATTCTTGGATGAATATTACAAAAGTTTCAATATAGTATTTATAGCCATTATATCAATCAAGATATATGAAAATTACCTAATATAAATATTCTAAAATATCCTAATTGATATCTTCTAAATATCAATATATATTTTAAAATATCTTTCATCACAACTTTCTTTTTGTGATGAGATACACTAATAATGATACAGTGTATCTCATGCATCTTATTCTCTAACATGAGCAAACATATCGAGGGCATCAATGGCATAAAAGGGCGTTATATTATCACCACTCATTAAAAATAGAAGCAATTATTTTTTACTTCTAAATTTCAGGTTATGTGATTGGTGTGTAAACAAAATCATCATTCTAAGTCAATAAAACACTAAGTCAAGAGAGAAGAAAAATGCACCTCAACATTTTCAAAGATCCGACTGTTAATCGGAAGATAACACTTCATCTAGTGAGTGTACTGAGAATTGTATCACCATCATTTTCATCAAAAGTCAATCAAATCATTTGTTATATCTTATTTCATGTATCTCAAGGAAGGATCGCAAAATTTGTTGTCGAGATGAAATTTCAGAAATATCATTTCAATTATATTATGATGATAAAAGTGCACAATATAGAAAAAAATATATCGAGTTGGACGAACTATTATGTTCAAGTTGTAGAAAGATTTCTAAAATAATGACTTTTGTTGATGGGACTCGGTTTTGTTTTCTGAGAAATGTAGATTTTTTAGGACTTACAAAACCTTTAGAACAAAACAACTTTTTAACATTTCATTGACTTGCAGTAAATAATTTCATTTCCATTTTTCTGGACTTGGTCACATCCAAATCTCACGTTATTGGTGAATTTTTAAGGATGTTTGTAAATGATGATTTTCTATAAATTGTGGAGAAATGGTGGGAAGATTTAACACAATTCAACCATGAAGATTTTCTATAGAGGTAATTTTTATATTCAACCATCCTTAAAATTAGGGGTGTCAATGGATAGTCGAAAATTCGATCCAAATTCGAATTCGAAAAATCACATATTATCCAAAAAATTTGGATATCGGATTTGAATTCGGATAGTTTTATATATTCGAATCCTTATCGAATATAGATTCGGATATTAATATTTCGAATCCGATAATATCTGATTCAAAATAATATATAATATGTATTATTTTATTTATATATTTATTATATACATAATATAATATATAATAGATTTATTTAAATAATGAAAAATCAATTGGATAAGGAAAAATTATATTTTTTTAACATACAAATTATTTGAATTCTAATATGATATTATCTGATATCCAATAGGATAATCGGATTCGAATTCGGATAGAGTTTTAGAACATCCGTCAGATTCGAATTCGGATATTATTGTATCTGAACCAATAACAGCCCTACTTGAAACACTGTTCAAATCATCTCTACCGTCTAATTATTGTGTTTCTATCCATATAATGGTCACATCTTGGGTTTTTCTTACTCTTAAAATCATCAATATCAGATGTCTCAAAATAATCAAGAAACGATAAAAATGTTTCTAATTTTTGAAGTCAAATAACATGCGATTTGATTACACATGTCCAACTAAACAAACCATCACGGACCTCCTGATTTCCTTATCATGACCCACAAACTCGATCGACCACCACACATATCCCATCAATACATTTGACGACGAAGAAGTCGTCATGATTGGGAAGGAGACCCATTATAGATATGCTGAAGAATAACCATATGAGATCAAAAGGCAAATGATTCAAAAGGTTGGTGGGCCACAATTCACTTTGAGGACATCTTTTTTGAAAAATATTTAATAATTTCTTAGTTTCTAATGCATCCTTTCCATCTTTCACTTTTGAATTTTATTATCTTTTGGTTTCACTAATCAAAATAATATCATCTACAAATTACATAAAACAAGGATCTCGAATTCGGGTAGAGTCGTGATCTTCTTAAACCACCACCACCCCCCCCCCCCCCCCCATACAGTTCTGACGTGGCATGGGTTAGAATCATAAATCTTTTTCATTGGGATACACAACTGCATATCTCCATAAATATGTGCAGTTGTATATCCCGAAGAAAAAGATCTATGATTCTAGCCCATGCCACGTCAGGAGAGTGGATCCTCTGCAGTAGTTTTTTTCTTGCAGTTCCCTGTAGTGATTTTGAGCATCAACCCAACACTTTACATTTAAGAGTTTAATAACTGTTCATTTTCAAAACCATTGATCGTGATTTTAAAAATCCTTTTTACGGATTTTTCATTTTCAAATCCGATCTATGCTCCAAAACCTAAGTGATTGTGTTGTGATTGACTTTAAAAGTGATCGATTCAACACTATTCTCAAATCACTGCAAGAGAACACTACTACAGATGATCCTCTCCCCCGTATGTCGGAGAACGCATCAGAAAATCATTATTCAATTTCTTAATCTTACAATTATTTATAACTTCAACATACATATCCTTAATAATGCATTTGTTTAAAACTCTCATTTTCTCTAATATTCATCACATTCCCCCAGTCACCATGTATTGTTTCTATATATAAAAAAAACTAGGCCCTTCGTATAACCTTCGTAACCAATAGTACTTATCGCGACACGTCCATTATGATAATTTATTCTAAAATAAGTTTAATTGACATAAATCCATCACTAACTCTTATGAAATTTCTACTAATATCAGCCAAAATCTTTCCCTACATTATACATAACCCATTTCTAAATTATCAATCGTTTGTACGACATGTTTATAGTCTTTATCTATTCTTATACAAATTAGTTCTCATTCTTTTCAAGTATTAATCAGTTCTAACGCTGATATTTCGAATTATCATAGTGGACAAATAAATTCTAGCCCAACAAATACAAGCGAACTTCAAAATGCATTAGACGTAGTAAAATTATACATGAAGAAGGTGCATGAAAAAATAAGTAACGAAAATGAGTACCAATTTCAAGAACCTCGGGCATTACTAGGACAAGGAGCGACTACAGTGGGAGCTTCAACCTGCATTCTCAGAAAATTAAACTCCAATGCCAACACGGGCTTTGACAGTAACACAGAAATGCTCCGTTCACGAGCATCATTTTCTCCAAGTGATTTGATCGAATTGTCCACCGAACCGAGACTTTGGCAATCAAATGATATTTCTTCATTTTTTGGTCTTGACACCTTAGCTGGCTTCACTGGCCTCACCCTTATAAAAGACATCAATCAGGAAATAAATAAAGTGAGAAGGTAATATAGAAATAAAAAATTAAAAATAGAGAGCTACTATTGGCACACCAATCTTACTTATTATACCCCCAAATTCTTAAATTATTTCTCACCCTCCAACAAAAGATTAAAACACACTGTTAAAACATACAAAGGAGGTTTGGTACAAATTATTCTCTCAATGTTATAATACTCTTCAAACAATTTCAGTAGCGGTTTTACAATTATGATTAGGCTTATATAAAATCCTAAACCCAGAAAAATAGAAATCTCGAAGAAAATAAAAATGAGAGATCTTCTCTTGGCACCCCAACTTTTACTTATTCTCCACCCACCATTCACTCATTTTCTATATTTTTAATTGGGTGTAATAAGTAAAAGTTGGGGTGCCGATAGCAACTCTCAAAAAATATTTAGGGACCGAACCTGCATTCAATCTGGCATGAATATTTGAGAAGCTCAGGGTTGTACTCTGTTTGGCCACTGCATTTTACAATGTACAAACGGTTGGTAGTCCTCAAAGTAGGGTAAATTAAAGAAAAATTATTACCAATATATCACCTAAAGCTCGGAAGAGACATTTTGATGACGGGTCCCATCCACTTGCTACTTGATTTTGATTCTCGAACTGCCATCATGAAGCTCATGATCGGAAAAAAAAATGAGAAAGCGAATCAATCAGACCAATGTAGGGTGACATGCAAGCAGATGTTTTGAATATAGAGTGGAGAATGGATACGTTCTTTCCTCCAATGTCCTGAAACACGTCAAGCACGATACTAACATTTTTAAAAAGAGATATTATATGGCCACGCCAACTTTTGCTAACGCCACCCCCAATTCATATGTTAATTACCAAATAATTAGCACATCTGGGGGTGGCATTAGCAAAAGTTGGTGTGGCAATAGAAGTTCTCTTTAAAAATGGATGGGGACTTGAACAACATAGTCATCACTTCACAAATAAGTTACCCATTAAAAGTTAGATAATTCTGGCACCAAAGGGGAGGCTGTAAAAAATATCCCTAAATTAAAATTTAACTGTAATCAAACACATTTCAGAAAATGAGAGTGGCTATCTTTCAAACATTGAAAATCCCATTAAAATTTTAAGAGTAATTATAAATCCTCCGTCCTATGGTTTGAGAAAAGATACAAAAATATTTGGACTTTTGTGATTTTTTCCCCTTAATTGCATCATTTAGATTAAAAGAAAAAGAAAAAAAAAAGTAGGGTAGCTCTTGCTCTCTAGAAGAGAAAAAATAAATTAAAAAAGTGTATTTCTTTATCTTTTAATAGTATGAAATTAAATTCATTAAATAATAAGTCATTACTCACGTAACAAGATGTTAAAAGGAAAGTGCGAAATGAAGATCTGTTCCCTACTCACCAAAAGTTGGGAGGTCGAGACTACAAAAATTGGTCACAACAGAATCCTTCTTCTCAGTCACTTGAATATTCATCTGATCCTTTTGATTATTGAAGACAGTATCAATACCAATCATATTCAGGAACCCATTGCCTTTACTTGGCCTCTCTGAGATTGCCGTAATTCTCTGCTTTAGATGAAACCCACATTAAATATATACATACATACACACATACATGCAAGTAATGATTAGTTCAAGATTTGATGCAAAAATAGTAATTAATTCGAAGTTCACCTTCGAGAATCCAGCAACTTGACTTGGGAGCCCTACATCCTGCAAGAAAGCACAAAAGCCACTTAAAATATTGAAGTCAGCCAACGGTATGCTTCCCAAATATTCAAACCGTGAGATAAACAAATTTGAGTTGGAAGAAATTCAAATGAAAAACAAGAAGAAAGTTCTAAAACAACTCCGCGGGTCCAACCTTTCGTCCATGAACACAAGCTTCATCGTTATTAACAAGTACCCTAGCAGCCCATCTGTTGAGAAAAATAAAAAAAACCGAAGTAATACTATCAATTGGCAATAGAACTCAAATATTTAGGCAAACTGAATCAAAAGATTAGATGATTTGAGTAGACTTTAGTACCCACCAGACTCAACATGTTTTTCCGAACTTTTGCATGAGATAACTCAGTGACCAGTGAGTCATACTAATTTATGAAACAAAATACAATATACACCATTACACTACATACTTTTTAAAGAAGTAAATTCTATGAAATATTGTAAATGACATCCTAAATCATTTGAACCACCACGTAGGCTCTCCCAATTCAAGGTTATGTAGCTATGTGTATCATCGGTCAAGGATTTTCCAACCTAGGTTTGTATTGACCAAATCAGTCCATGCCACAAAAAAGCATCAAACGCATTAAACTATTAATCCATATATCCATGCTTATATAAATTGATAAATGCACATCAGGCTGGGTCCAACATGACAATTCTCGGATCCCAATACAAACAAAAAAGAGAAAGCTTTTGTTTTATTTTCCATAACAAGATTCATCACAGCCAATCTAACGTAGATCAGGATATGTAGAAAGAAAAACATACGCGCAAGAAGTTGGAGGGTTCCACACAATTCCAGCAATCACCACGAGCTGGGAACACAGCTTTGAGTTAGTAACCAATACAAACAGGTTCTCAACTTTTCTCTGTTTCTTTCTTTCAATTTTTATTTTCCATCTTTTGGCATTCATTTGATACGTAAGTGCGTGTGTAAAAACGGGTTCTCAGAAAACATTACAAATTACTAAGTACTAAATTAAGAAATTAGAATCTATCGATTTCCCTGGCAAACTACAAATAACCAAGCCAAAATGGTAAAATCAAAAATCAAAAAATTCATAATCGCATACTAAATAAAGTTACTAAGATAAGATTTCAAAATGACCCAAATGAATCTTAAATTGCATACTAATGTTTATATAAAATGTTCTTGAAACAAACAACTTTAAATGTAAAAAAAGTTATCATCAAAATCTCCAACCTCATCGAACATTCCAACTGGGCTATCATCGTAGTGAGCAAGAAAGAAACCACCCAGAGTATATCTGCAAGGTGCAAACTAAGCTTAAATATCAAGATTTTTTTATTCTTTATAATTTGAGTAGAAAAAACATTGAGATTCTTAAATCTCAACGATTGTGACAACTGAACGCAAAGAGAGAGAGAGAGAGTACCCAAAAGCTTTAACTAATCGAAACTCCTTTGGGATGCAAGCCTGAGCAGTTTCTGCTTTCACAAGATGTAGCTGGTACAGGGCGCTGAAAACCAAAAATTATTTTGCAGAAGAATTCTTATTAATAATTGGTTGAACAGAAAACAATTCCAAATGTTAAGAATCCTCCTACAAAAGAACATGGAAAACCCATGCCTTCCTTTGAACAACCACGGAGGTTTGGCATAACCAGGAGAAGATTTTGCTTCCATAATTTCCATGAGGTTGATATGGGACAGACCTCAGCAAGTTGTTATTAGAAATGTAGGGACCTGGAACCAAAAAACAATTGGGTGGGTTGAAGTGTCAAGTCCAGGGTAGGAACAATGAAAAAATGTATCTTGCTTCTAGAACTATGCATTATATTCAACACAGGGAGATACTATCAAGTGTCTTCAAGTTTATAGACTTAAATCATACTCTAGTAGTACATGTTTAGCATTTTATATATAGAGAAGCAATGTAATGAAGTTTACATCTAAGCTTATGCAGAACAGTGTAAAAAGGAAACGGACGTGTGTCAATATCCAACATGGTACGAATCGTCTAAAATGATGTTTTTGAGAATCCCAAACTGCTAAAACTCCGTCTAAATGTTTTACAATAGAATCTTTTAGCTATATTTAGATTAAAAACTTTTTGAAATAAAAATAAGGGAAGAAATGCATTAAAAAAGAAAAAAGAATAAAAAGAACAAAACATTTCTAATACACTATATCATTTATAAAAGTGTATATTTTTTTTTCTTTTTTTATTATTATCAAACTCTAGTTGAATTAATAACATAACAAAGGTAGAATGCATGTTAGCGTGTCCGCATGTCAATAGTGTCTCACGCAAAATTCCTAAAACTATCATGTTCATGTTAAACAGCTTTCAAACAATCAAAATACCAATATAGATAGGATTGAATAAAACTCTTATTAACAAAAGTATCCCTAATGTCCCAAAGATGGGCCTAAACCAAACACCGGGAATGCAAAATCCCTAAAGGTGTCACGTCCATGTTAAACAGTTTTCAAACAATCACAGTACCCATATAGACATATGGTTGATATGTCCATTTACAAACTGGCTGAGTAATCATAAATGAAAGCCACCGAGACCACACAAATCCCGTGCAATAACGTTAACTGCACCAAGGATCTAAAACTAAGTGTGTGTTTGGTAACACTTCTGAAGTCTGAATGGCGGTGGTCCACCTTTAAAATTCAGACTTTAGAAGCTTTAGTTCCGTTTGTTTTGGTTCAAATTTCAGACTCCATAACCAAAATTCAGAAGTTTTGAATCAGTGATGGAGAAATGCTGGTCGAAACTTCTGAAATCTGAATTTTTTTTTATTCTTAAAATACCCTCCTCAAAATCCTAATTTCTATCACTTATCCTTTTTTAATATGAACCTTAAAACCCTTATTTTTAACTTTTCTACCTCTCCTTTCTCTACAACTGTGTTGTCAAAGTCTCTCCCCTTTCTCTCGTTTCGTGTTTGAAAACCCTATATTTTTATACGAACCCTAAAACCTTATATTTTTCAACTGGAAAATGAATGATTATTTATTGTTTGAGTATTATCTTGTTGGAATATAATTTCTCAAGTATGAATTCAAATTGAAAACAATACTTTTGGGGTGTTTAATATATTAGAAATTGAAATTAAATGTGTAGATAGTTTCATTATGCATAACATGTTATGTTTTTCGGTTAACAATTTATTAGAATTACAAAAGGGTATTATTGTCAAAATGGCTATTATGTTTGAAAATTCCATTTGTAACCAGAAGCTTTTAAAAATGATAAACAAACAACTTTTCCAGAATAAGATTTCAGATTTCAGATTTCAAAAAACAGACTTCAGAAGTGTTACCAAACATACCCTAAAACCTACTTGGATTCGTCTTCAATTTAAATCATTAACATCAACAAATTGGTATTTGAGTTATTGTGGATTACTTGGGACCAAAAATTTGGTCCATATATGTAATTATGTGTACGTTTGTACATGTCTTTGAATCTTGATTCTTGAAATCATAGGTGGGTATCACAAGTTCACAAAAATAGAATGTTTCATTGGAAACAGAGGCAACACAATTTCTGATTTTCGGTTGTGTCAGTTAATTCTTGGGTTGATGATTTCTACTAAAATTAAATAAATATATAAATGATGATTTCTAATAAACTCAGATTTAATGTTTTATATGTGGAGTTGTATCAACAAATGTTGGACTCATTGACCACGCCATGGCTATGATTAGTATTGAATTATTGCTATTATTCCTACCCTTCATTGTTATTTCATTTCTTCCTTTCTCCAAAGTGACTTCAGCTATTATCAGACTAATTTGAGCTATGGGCAACACTTAGGTTTGGCAATATTAGGTTTACCTCCCTTGACTGAAAGTCAACGCCCCATTTATGTTGATGAATTAACTGTGAAATTTTGATTTTATGCAAAATAAACGATGTTGACTTCAGTCAAGGGGGCAAACCTAATCTTGCATTTTGCAGCAGGGGGTAAACCTAATATTGCTAATTTCACAGGTGGTATTAATAAAATACACTTAAACTATTGAAGAAGAAAATCCAGAAATGAGTGAAGATGCGTAGTAGAGGTACAGATGTGATTTCATAATGAAGTAGATGGAATCAAACAATGGTAGAGCAGAGAAAGATCACCCCCCAAAAAATATATATATATACTTTACGGCTAAAACTGATTTTTATTTTTTTGATTAAAACCCAAAGAACAAAAACTGATCTGCACTCCACCCCTACATAAAGGAGAGGAACAAGGATTGGACAGAAAAGGAAAAAAAAAGCAAACGACAGCAGAAGAAAGAATTGTTTGATTCTTGAAATTGGTAATAAAGTCCATTAGTGTGTGTGTGTGTGTGTGAGAGAGAGAGAGAGAGAGAGAGAGAGAGATTTACCTTGGTACAGAGGAGGTGGAGGAGATGCAAGGGCGTGACGTGGGGCTGGATAAGGGAGATGGTGAGCTTAAGGTCGTGGTTTTCAAGCCCTGTTTATCGTTTCGACTCGGTATCTATGCCGAGTTGACTGACTTACTCTGACGAGTCAATGTCACGATCACATGATATTGTTTTGTATATGGTAAGTTATATTGAGGCGCTAAGAATTAGTTTAAGTGTGATTTACTTAATGGTCACTGAGGCTAACTACTTTTTTTTAAATACTAATTACTCCTTTACTTTTAGGGGTGAGCTAAATAATCCATTTAGTGGATCTCTTTTTTCTAATCGGTCCCTCAACCTCATCTCATGTTAAAATATTTTTGAAATATCGAAACAATCCCTTTTTTCTTCTTCTTTTTTACGTACTTAGGTTTTTCAATGACAATTCCAATCATTTCAGACGAATGATATACTTCTCGTTTTGAATTTTTAAATGTATTTTTTTTTCTACGATTTATAACAAAATGAAGGTACAGTTTTTCAATTCTTTTATTTCTTTTTTGAATCAAAATCGATCAAAGATGGTTCTTTTGGTTTGAAATCATTTACATAAGTTATTATGTCAAGTTTTAAGTTGATCTTTCCATGTAGTTTAGTTAGAAAATCGAAATCGGATAAATTTTACAATGCCAAGGTTGATTTTTTTTTATTATTATTATTAAAACTAATGAGGTTGATGATAATTAAAATAAAAACAATTGTTAACCTTGACAACAAAAATATTGAACTTAAAAATAAAAATTGTAAACTTCAACACTATAAAATTTAGGAAAAATTATCAGAAAAAATCTAATACAATAATTATTTAACAAAAAGAATCTAATTTATTAAAAATTACAAAAACGATAATAAATCGATCATTGAATAGCCGATTTTTTTCTCTTTCCTTTTTATTTATCTCTTTTTGATTTTTATATAAAAAATCAATTTTTTTTAAAAAGAAACGACCATTCAATGATCGATTCATTCTCTCTCCTCTTTTTCTCTCCCTTTTAATTTTTTAAATAAAAAAGAAACGATCATTCAATGATTGGTTATTTCTCGCTTCCTTTTTGATTTTTTAAATAAAAAAATTGAATTAAAAAATAAACAACCATTCAATGGTCGGTTCTTTCTCTTTCCTCTTTCCCTCTCTCTTTTTGATTTTTTAAATAAAAAAATCGAATTTTTTTAAAAAGAAACGGCCATTCAATGTCTGATTCTTTCTCTTTCCTCTTTCTCTCTCTTCTTGATTTTTTAAATAAAAAATCAAATTTTTGAAAAAAATGGGGCTGACGTTTTTTGGAAAAAAGAGGTTGACATTATTTCAAACATTAAAAAGAAAAGAAAAGTCTGATGAGGACTTTCTCCATCAGCACTATCTCAGCCCTATCATCTCCTATCTTCTTACAAAATAGAAGACATAAAAGTCTAAGAAATAAAGCTGATGCTTATACATTTCATTGAATAAAAACAGCCTATAAATAGGCATTACATCAAAAAAGAAATAACCAACAAACAAACCACTTCATTAACTATTAACCTTACTTCCTATAATAAAGACAGGTCTTTAACGAGTAAACGAAAGCGTTCACCACTAACATTACTTCTTATAAACTAGTAACAATAAGTTACGTCTTTTACCACTAAACAAAAATATCAACCACTAACATTACTTCTTATAAACCATCAACAATAAGACACGTCTTTAACCACTAAATAAAAGCATCAACCACTAACATTACTTCTTATAAATCAGAAACGTCTTTAACCACTAAACAAAGGCATTAACCACCAACATTGTTTCCTATAAACCGGACATGTCTTTAACCACTAAACAAAGGCATTAACCACTTGGTCAAACACAAAAAAAAATACATAATAAAATAATGATTCTCAACATACCTCCATGTCATTTCTGTTTCTTACTTACACTCCACCATTACCAATACTCATACCATCACAGAACCATACTAACATCACCCATTAATGCATTAGCCTTATACATCACAGCCGTCTCATACACACAATAGCCCTCATCATCCTCTTTCAAATACCTTTCCTCTTCATCATCTCTTCTTAACGTCCCATAGCAACCATAGCCATCTCCATTATCATTTTCTTCTCGCAACCAACAGTTTTCCCCTTTGTTACCTCAATTAACGCGACTTCATCATCTCCCAATATCTCTATTATGTTGGTCTCATATCGCCACACTCTTCTCTCGATTTCAGACCTCACTTCATCCTCTTTCTCTTTTATAGCCACAAGTTTTTCAATTTTGAAGGAATCGCAGCAACCACCTTTTATCACAAAGTTAATATTTTTTTTTTTGTGTTTTCCTTTTTTTTTCGTATTTCTTATTTATTCTTTTATTTTCACTTCATCACGTGTTTTAATTTTCTTCGATAAAAAAATATTAAATGTGTGCATGAGTTTTGGTTCGTAGATGTGCCACGTGTTCCTTCATTTTTTAAGTAAAAAATTTTGCATCAAAATCTAAATTTCTAATTCATTGACTTGTTATGTGTCTATGATTTCTTTTAATTCGATTAATTTGCAATATGTTCCTAATTTTTCATTCAAGATCTTTACATATACACGTGAATAGGAATAATTGAGTCATTAATTTGCAATGTGTTCCTATTTTTGTTCAAAAATTTACTTTTGCATATGTATGTGAACAAATGACTCATGGTCCCATGTCCCTAACGTTTCGATTTCAAAAATCTTACACACATGGGTTGTTGATTCATCGATTTGTTGGTCTATCGAGTGTTTGTAATTTGTCATACATTCTTTGGATAAAAATTACACTTATGTGCGAATGGTTGACTCACTGATTTGTGTGTGCATAGGAATCTCAAAATCGATTTTTCTATGAAATGGATGTCAAGTTAACTCACTGATTTTGAGGGCATAGGGAAATGAAAATGCACTTTTAACTTTTTAAAATGTCATCAATGAGTCGACTAATTGATTTGTGTGCATGTGGCATTAAAATTGATTTTATCTTTTTCAAAATGTGTCCAAATTAATTCATCAATTTTTTGGTGCCACGTAAGCATTATCAAACGAGAGATTTCATTATGCGAAATTCGAAGAATTCACACGTAGAAAAAAAAAATTCTTAAAAAAAAATCATATTTATGGGTTAATTTTGGGGATTTATGGGTTTTTCATTAGTTTAGTGACTTGCTACATGTCTATAATTTCTTTTTATTCGATTAATTTGTAATATGTTCTTGATTTTTCATTCAAAATGTGAATAGGAATAATTGATTCATTAATTTGCAATGTATTCATATTTTTGTTTAAAAATTTATTTTTACGCATATATGTGAACGAATGACTCATGGTCCCGTGTCCTTAACGTTTTGATTTCAAAAATCTTATACACATAGGTTGTTGATTCGTCAATTTGTTTGTCTACCGAGTGTTTGTAATTTGTCCTACATTCTTTGAATACAAATTGCACTTATGTGCGAATGGTTGACTCACTGATTTGTGTGTGTATAGGAATCTCAAAATCAATTTTTTTTATAAAATGGATGTCGAATTAACTCATTGATTTTGTAGGCATAGGGGAGTGAAAATGCATTTTTTTACTTTTCAAAATGTCATCAATGAGTCGACTCACTGATTTGTGTACACGTGACATCAAAATTGATTTTATCTTTTCCAAAATGTGTCCGAATTAATTCATTAATTTTTTGGTGCCACGTAAGCATTATCAAACGAGAGATTTCATTATGCGAAATTCGAAGAATTCACACGTGAAAAAAATGGATTCTTAAAAAAAATCACATTTATGAGTTAATTTTGGGGATTTATGGGTTTTTCATTAGTCGAGACGATTGCACTTATTATATTGATTTATTGTAATAGATAGCAACCAATGATGGACGTATTCTTGGAAGTTCGACTACATTAATCGATTGACAAGGTCATATATCGAGTGATATATAGAGCTATTGGAAGATGATGAAGTCACGTTAATGAAGGTGACAAAGGGGAAAAATGTTGGTTGCGTGGTGAAGATGATAATGGAGATGACTATGGAACGTTAAGAAGAGATGATGAAGAGAAAATGTGCATTAGAGAGGATGATGAGGGCTATTGTGTGCATGAGACGGCTGTGATATGTGAGGTTAATGCATTAATGGGCGATGTTGGTATGGTTCTGTGATGGTATAAGTATTGGTAATGGTGAAGTGTGAGTGAGAAACAAATATGGAATGGAGGTATGCTGAGAATCATTATTTTATTATGTATTTTGGTTGTTGTGTTTGACCAAGTGGTTTATGCATTTATTTAGTGGTTAAAGATGTGTCTGATTTATAAGAAGTAATGTTAGTGGTTGATGCCTTTGTTTAGTGGTTAAGACGTGTCTGATTTATAGGAAGTAATGTTAGTGGTTTATGCATTTGTTTAGTAGTTAAAGATGTGTCTGATTTATAGGAAGTAATGTTAATGGTTGATGCTTTTATTTAATGGTTAAAGACGTGTTTTATTGTTGATGGTTTATAAGAAATAATGTTAGTGATTAATGTTTTTGTTTAGTGGTAAAAGACGTAACTTATTGTTGCTGGTTTATAGGAAGTTTTATTAGTGGTGAACGCTTTTGTTTACTGATTAAAGACTTGTCTTTATTATAGGAAGTAAGGTTAGTAGTTAATGTAGTGGTTTGTTTGTTAATTATTTCCTTTTTGATGTAATGTCTATTTATAGGATGTTTGTATTCAATGAAAGATATAACTTGCAAGAACATTAACTTTATTTCTTAGACTTTTATGTCTTCTATTTTGTAAGAAGGTAGGGGATAAGAGGGTTGAGATAATACTAATGAAGAGGGCTATCATCAGACTTTTCTTTTCTTTTTTAAATTTGAAAGAATGTCAACCCATTTTTTCCAAAAAATGTTAGTCCTATTTTTTTCAAAAATTTGATTTTTTTAAAGAGAAAGAATCGGACATTGAATGGTCGTTTCTTTTTTAAAAAATTTGATTTTTTATTTAAAAAATAAAAAAGATGAGAGAGAAAGAATCAAACATTAAATGACCGTTTCATTTTAAAAAAATTTGATTTTTTTAATTTAAAAAATCAAAAAGAGAGAGGGAAAGAGGAGAGAGAAATAACCAACCATTTAATGGCCATTTTTTTAAAAAAAAATCAAAAAGGGGGAGAGAAAGAGGAAAGAAAAATTTAATTTTTTATTTAAAAAATAAAAAAGGGAGAGAGAAAAAATCGACCATTGAAGGGTCGTTTCTTTTTTAAAAATTCAATTTTTTATTTAAAAAATCAAAAAGAAAAAAGAAAAAAAAAACCGACCATTGAATGATCGATTTATTATCGTTTTTGTAATTTTTAATAAATTGGATATTTTTTGTTAAATAATTATTGTATTAGATTTTTTCTGATAATTTTTCTTAGAATTTTTATTTAAAAATTAATGATGCAGATTGGTTATAGTTTTATAATTATTTAATAATTAATTTTATAATTATGTAGATTGATTATGATTCTCATTTACAATTGTGATATCATGGGTAATTTTTTAGAGATTGGGACATCAATGGTCCACGAGAGGTTTTTGCTACAACTACTGGTTTTGAGTATTACCAATACATTCGGTGAGTACATCATAATGCATACCTTTGTTATGCATTAGCTGTGAGATTTTAACTACAGACTTATATGTTTTACGTTCAATTTGGAGATATGACTATCACATTAGAGGACACTTTTCATTGTTTGGGACTAAAGATCAATAGGTACCCTGTTATTGTATCACGTATAAGGAGAGAAGAGTATCCCAATTTTATCTATGAGTGTTTTGAAAGACTACCTCCTGCTAATGGAAGCTCTTTTTACAGTTTTATTAGTCTTACATGACTACGTGATACATTTGGGAGATTGCCAAACAGATAAAATGTCTATAAATAAGGTAAAATTTAATTTTTATTATTATTATAAAAATATTAAATTAAAATTAATATATTTTAATTATTTATTAATATTTTACTTTATATTAAGTAAATAATTATACTCGTGAATATCTATTAGCACTATGTGAAGTCACACTATTTCCAAATGCATCGAGTAATGGTGTTGATAGTAGTCTATTCCATTTATTTAGGGATCTATCTGTTACGTCAAATTATGTTTAGAGTACCGCCGTTCTTGCATTTTTATATTCTTCTCTTAGTAAATTTATAAGAAACAAAGGGGAAGCGACCATCGAAACTAATGGGATGTACACCGTTATTACAAGTATGGGCACACCGTTATTAGAGTACCGCCGTTCTTGCATTTTTATATTCTTCTCTTAGCAATTTGTAAGAAACAAGGAGAAACGACCATTGAGACTGATGGGATGTACATCGTTATTATAAGTATGAGCACACGAACGATTACCAGTAGGTAAGCCCCTACTTACAAGTGACAATATTTCATTCTCTCGAGCGTGTAGATGGATGACGCATAATAGGACATATATTGATGATCTGCATCATAGTGTCTTACCATATCAAACCAAATTGGATTTTATTCTTTCCTTTATGATAAATATAAATATTTTTAATTTATATGTCTAATTAAATTATTATTATGATATTTCTTATTATTTATTTATTTATTATTTGTTAGGTTGTATGGACCTCATATCTTAATATTGCAGGTAGAGATATAGATATTATACGTACAACTTGTGATCTAAGCTTACACTGATCTTCTATAATATTTTTACACACTACATTGTATCATCCTGCGAATAGATGTTACGACGGTTTGATTTACAACAGCTTATCCCGAGTCCTGTCCAACGATGAACTACAGTGGGAGGAGGGGAATAATAGATACCACAGTAATGATAGATTGGGAATAAAGATTTAATAAATTTCCCGTACATTGTCAATTATGTCAGAACTTGCAAGGTAATTTTAAAGTGAAGTTCATTTATGTCAATTATGTTAATTATGTTGAGACTTACGTGATAATTTTAAAAATATTTAAATAATTGGCCATCCGAGAAATTTCGAAGATGGTATGGTTGCCCTCGGATGCATAGTCCGGCACTGCATTTTCTTCAACCGCGATATATACCTCGTGGTTATACGGATGACTTGTGCACATTATACAAAAACATATGTTATAACATGATAAGTTATAACATTTATTTTAATAATTTAATTTTTTTTTAATAAAAATTTATATATAACATAATGTATTATTTTTCAGGCCGATGTTCTTAATTCTTTGACTTTGTAGATCCGTGAGATGGATGTCCATGGACGAGTCATAAATCAGTTGGAAACTGCTATCTCGACCTTGACATTACTACCATATTTGTTTCTTCAGATACCTAAATCGGGTGAGCCAATCTATACAGTTTCGCAACGTCGACGTCGTCGACTTAATCCTGAACCCGAGCCTGAGCTTGAACCTGAGCCTGAGCTTAAGTCTGAGCCTAAGGATGACATGCACGATGACGATGAAGATGAGGATGGGGAGGAGGGTAGTGATAAGGAATCTCAAGAGCATTAATATAAGGAGTCTCGAGAACAGTAAGATGGTGGGACTGGATATTACACGCAGATGAGTTAGGGTGATTATATTCTAGTACATACTGATCAGGATGAGGAAATGATGCGTGTAAATCTCGGCACAGGTTATTTTTTAAAATAATTTAAAAATCATTTCCAAGTATCTTTATCTTCTTTTTCAATTATTGCATATGCAAGTGGAAAAATACCATAATTTGGATCGTTAGCAGTCGCAGCAAGTAGTATACCTTGATATTTATCTTTTAAGAATGTATCATCTAATCTTACAATTGGTAAACATTCATTTTAAAATCATCTATATATACTTTAAAAAATGTAAAAAAAAACGTTGAAATGACTATTTGGACTAATTTTAAGAAAACAAAAACTTCCTAGATTTATTTCTAAAATAGTTTAACAATAATATTCAATATTTTTATATGCCTCAACTTCACAACCATGTATTTCATGATTAATTTTTTTCTTTGCTTTCCAGCTTTTATATATGTGATAGATACATTATATTCACCTCTAATATCAATTATTAAAAATTGGAAAAAATAAAATTGATTATTTCTTACTCGAGTTAATATTTTATCCTTTATCCAGTTACTACTGACTTGAGGATAAGGTCGTGAGTCCATTGTATCCTTACATGTGTGGGTTGTGTTAAATTTACATATAGTAAATAAATCACCATTTGTAATTTTTTTTGCATATATGTGCCAATCACAGTTTGAAAAATCATATTTAACTATAACTTTTTCTTTATTATTAATAACATATTTTATTATAAAATTATAAGTAATAGCTAAAGAAATTATATGTTTTCGTAATTCAATTACATTATTAAAATTTTTACCAATATAAATATCTAATATATTTCATCATCGTCGGATGACAAACTCAAATTGTTATCAATAAATATTTACATCACTCTCAAAATCATTTTGTGTTACAACATTACGTTGAGTTGTATGTTGCAAATTAGTGTAACTCACTGTTAAGTTGCAGAGTTATGCTATTTGAATAAGTCAAATTCGTTTTTAATCTTTCCATTTATTTAGAAGTTGATTTGGTCTATGCATTTTAGACGTTAGTGTCATTTTATTTAGCTAAAATAAAACTCAACGTGGTGTTAGTTGAGATTTTTTAGGAACTTTTTGAGTATTTATTAGCTTGTAATAGATATTCATTTTTATCTAGAATAGAAGTTATTCGTATTCAGCACAATATCTTTGTTTTTGCTTCCTCCTTTGTTGGTAGTTTTTTTGTTACATGGTATCAGAGCTAGGTTGCTTGTCACGTGTTTGATTTTAATACTCAGTGAAAATGAATGGTGGAAGCAATATCTGTGTAGACAAGCTTGTTGGTGACAACTATAGTTATTGGAAGCTATGTATGAAGCTTATCTACAAGGACAGGATTTGTGGGATCTTCTCTCTGGTGATAATGATGTAATTCCAGAAGATACGCCACAAAATGCTGAGGCACGAAGGAGGTGGAAGATCAAATGCGGCAAAGCTTTATTTGCTTTGCAAACTTCTATCAACAAGGAGTACATTTAGCATATTCGTGATATGAAGTCACCAAAGCAAGTGTGGGACACACTTAAAAGGTTATTCACTCAAAAGAACACGATGAGGCTGCAGTACTTGGAGAATGAACTTGGTGTGATGACTCAAGGTAATTTGTCGGTTTCAGAATATTTTTTGAAAGTTAAAACTTTGTGTGCTGAAATTTTAGAATTGGATACGGAGGAACCTGTTAGTGATGCTCGCTTACGTCGCTATCTCATTCGAGGAGTGCGAAAGGAGTTTATGCACTTTATTTCTTCAATACAAGGGTGGTTAAATCAACCTTCTATTGTTGAATTGGAGAATCTGCTCACAAATCAGGAAGCGTTGGTGAAGCAAATGATCAACAACAACAAGCAATCTCACTCCCAGGTGGAAGATGTTCTTTATACAAAAGACAAAGCAAAAGGCAATTCTTTTTCCAAGCATTCTTCAGATGACAACAAGCATTCCAAAACTGAAGGGCAGTCCAAAGGCAATTTAAAAGGTTGTTACAGGTGCGGAAAGTTGGGACACATCAAACGTGATTGTCGTGTGAAGGTGGTGTGTAATTGGTGTGGGAAACCAGGCCATATCAAAGCAAATTGTCGTGTGAATCTCAAATAAGTAGAAGCAAATATTACACAAGAAAGCAACAAATCTGAACAGCCCACATGGGAACAATGTTTATCAATTGAAGCTATTGATCGACCTGTTAATGTACATGTTAATGCTTCTATAGACTATAGCGATGAGTAGATTGTTGATTTTGGTTGCTCACACCATGCACTGGAAAATATTTCTTTTCTCTCTAATGTTCGTCCCCATAATGGAAGAAGAGTCATTGCGACGATTGATAATTCATTACATCCTGTAGTGAAAGAATGACATTTTAATGTTGATGCATCAAATGCTGGTGGTGTTTCTCTCAAAGATGTTCATGTTTCGGGCTTAAAGAAGAATCTTGCTTCAGTTTCTCAAATTGTTGACTCTGGGAGATATATTCTTTTTGGTCCAAAAGATGTGAAAAATATTCCAATATTAAACAACTTGAAGCTGATATTTCATTCATTGGTAAGAGGAAAGATTTACTCTATGTATTGTCTACAAGTGATGCATATGTTGAAAAGACAGGTCAGAGTGCAAGTGTAGCACTTTGTCATGCTCGATTGGGCCATGTTGGTTATCAATTGCTGCAGAAAATATCTACAAAGAAGTTTCTTAATGGAGTTCCTCTCTTTAAGGAAATTTACCATGATGTGGTTTGTCTTGGTTGTCAATATGGAAAATCACACCGCCACCTTTTCCCAAATTCAAATAATAGAGTTGTTGCTGTACTACAACTAATTCATTCAGATTTGATGGGACCAACTAGAACACTCAGCTACTCTGATTTTCACTATGTG
The DNA here is from genome assembly GCF_017979445.1 of Akebia trifoliata. Taxonomy (NCBI): domain Eukaryota; kingdom Viridiplantae; phylum Streptophyta; class Magnoliopsida; order Ranunculales; family Lardizabalaceae; genus Akebia; species Akebia trifoliata. Next base: position 30,901,337 of record NC_141377.1, read on the forward strand.
ATGGTTATTGGTGGACGAGTCTTTTCGGTTTACTTGGGTGTATTTTTGAAAAATAAAAGTGAGACTCTCTCCAAATTTATTCAGTTCAAGGAGCAGGTGGAGAAGGAATTTTTACTGCCAATAAAGTATCTTCGCATCGATAATGGAGGAGAGTACATGTCTGATCAATTTATGTATTATTGCAGAGAACATGACATACATCACCAAATGACTTGTCCAGACACTCCACAATAAATGGAGTTGTTGAAACGTAAATTGGCACTGTCACATCCAATGTGCTTGTCTTGGTTTGCATGCAAAGAACCTTCCAAGAGAGTTGTGGGCAGTAGATATTCAGTCAGCTTGTAAATCGTTTACCTCCGTGGGTGGGGTCAGATTCATCTCCTTTTGAAGCTTTATATCATCATAAACCGAATATGAGTTATTTTTGAGTTTTTGGATCAGTTTGTTATGTTCATGTTTCAAAAAATAAACGATCTAAACTTGACCTGAAGGTAAGGCGTTGTATTTTTGTTGGTTATGACACTCACAGGAAATGGTGGAGATGTATGGATCCAGAAACAAAGGAAGTTGTTGTTTCTCATGATGTGGTGTTTAACGAAATTTCATCACATCAGATTGATGCAAATACAAATAGGGGCACCTCTGATCTGTCACCTTTCTTCATTTGATGCATGTGAAAATCCTCTGTTGTGTCTTGTTTTCTAATGGGTGATTCATGTGAAAATGAACCCAAGTCCTACAATGAAGCTATAGGTATTTTTGAATGGAAAGAAGTGATGCGGGAGGAAATATCAGCTCTAAACAAGAACTGCACATGGGAACTTGTTCCGAAGCCGAAGAATGTTGAATTAGTTATTTGCAAATGATAGGTATTTTTGAATGGAAAGAAGTGATGCGGGAGGAAATATCAGCTCTAAACAAGAACTGCACATGGGAACTTGTTCCGAGCCGAAGAATGTTGAATTAGTTATTTGCAAATGGGTTTACAAGTTGAAGAAAAGGGCTGATGGTACATCTAATGTATAAAGCTCGTCTTGTTTGCTCATGATTTTTCTCAACAATATGGTTTGGATTATGAGGAGACGTTCAGTCCTGTTGCTAAAATGGTGACAATTCGAACAATTGTTTCACTAGCTGCTTGCAAGGGTTGGAAGTTATGACAATTAGACGTGAAGAATGCATTCCTTTATGGGGAGCTAGATCGAGATATCTTTATGGAGCAGCCATGTGGATTTATTTCTAAGGGATTTCCAGATTATGTGTGTCGACTCAAAAAGGCCTTGTATGGCTTCAAGCAAGCTCCACGCGCTTGGTACAGTAGAATTGCTCAATACCTTGAGTTCTGTGGGTTCAAGTCTTCAAATGCAGACTCGAGTTTATTTATTAAGAAGACCACCTCAATATACACAATGCTCCTTCTCTACGTTGATGACATGATCATTACGGGTAATGACGATGCCGAAATTACTCGTCTTCAAGATGCTTTGTCTCTTTGCTTTGAAATGAAGAGTTTGGGAGAATCTAACTATTTCTTGGCTTGGAGGTTGAAAAGTCAGGTGGATATTTTGTTTATCAAAAGGGATATGCAGCAAGTTTATCGGACCGATTTCATATAGGGGAGTCAAAAGCAATGACTACTCCTATGGAGCCATGCTTGAAGTTAACTAAAGATGAAGGAAAACGATTGGAAGATGTAACACTTTTTTGACAACTTGTTGGTAGTTTAATTTATTTAACTGTCACAAAGCCTGACATTTCTTATTCTGTAGGTGTCATTGCTCAATTTATGGATAAACCATATGAGGGTCGTTTAATTGCGGCAAAGAGGATTCTTCGCTATGTAAAGAACACTCTGAATTTTGGTTTATTCTATAAACAGAATACACCATTCCTTTTTACTGGTTTTGTAGATGCAGATTGGGCTGGTGACGTAAATGTAGGCGCTCCACAACAAGGTACTATTTCAATACAGGTTCAACAACTATCTCATGGTGCAGTGAAAAACAAACCACTGTTGCCCTTTCAAGTTGTAAAGTTGAATATGTAGCAGCTACTATGGCTACTCAAGAGTGTATTTGGCTTAAGAGGCTTATTGAAGAATTTTTTTCTACTTTGGATTATCCAGTTTCCATTCATGTGTGACAACGAAAGTGCAATTAAACTTGTTGGAAATCCAGTGTTTCATGCTCGCACAAAACACATTGGTTGCTGATATATTTACCAAAGCCCTTACCAAAGCCAAGTTTGAAGTGTTCAGAAGTACATTTGGTGTTGTTGACAGTACGTTTGCGCTCTAAGAGGAGTGTTGCAAATTAGTGCAACTCACTGTCCAAAGTTGCAGAGTTATGCTATTTGAATAAGTCAAATTCATTTTAATCTTTCCATTTATTTAGAAGTTGATTTGGTCTATGCATTTAAACGTTAATGTCATTTTATTTAGCTAAAATAAACTCAACGTGATGTTAGTTGAGATTTTTTAGGAACTTTTTGAATATTTATTTAGCTTATAATAGATTATTCATTTTATTTAGAATAAAAGTTATTTGTATTCAGTACAAATATCTTTGTTTTTTGCTTCCTCCTTTGTTGGTAGTTTTTTTGTTACATTGTATTGTATGTAATATTATGGTCAATATCAGTATTTTGATATTGATTTGAAGAATTAGGTTCACCTTGACCATAATTTGATTGATACATTACAAAATTTTATGTTGTATCACAAAAATAATTGTACTTTAAGAATTTTGATTATAATTTAATATATATTCTCAAGTTCATTGATAAAAAATATCAATTAAAAAATTTTCATTATCTAAATTGATAACTGACCTTATTGAAAATTGTTGTTGAATATTGCAGATTAAAATAATAAGAGCTTTTAACTCCGCATATGTAATTTCTGATGAAGTTGATAAAAGTCATGTATTTCCACCAATATACGTGATACCTTCAACAGAACCGTCATATCGACAAATAATTGCTCTTGAATTCATATTCGATGTAAATTGTGAGAGAATAAAAAAAAGAAAAATTATTAAAGAATCAAAATAATAAGAATTATGAGAGAATCAACAGAAGAATTGTAAAAAAATAAGTGTATGAGATATGTATATATATATGGGTCCCGTTCAACACCAAACATTTTAGCCAACATTTTAGCCAACCATTTTTGTCTTACATGGGTTAGAAGTTTGGAATGGGCTGATTTTTGGTGATGATGATCTTCTCACCGTAGAGATCATCCTCACCAAAAATCAGCCCATTCTAAAACTTCTAACCATGTAATGAAAAAATATTTTGCCAAAATGTTTGGTGCTAAACATTTCCCTATATATCTATATATATACTATAGTATAATGGTAAAAAAACGACTAAAAAACAGCTATGTAACGGTCTGAATTGAAAAAGAAAAACGACTAGGTAATGGTCGAATTGTAAGAAGGAGAATTCGGCCCTTGATTGGCTAGTCAACGGATTTAAAGAGAAGAGAGAGAAAAAATATGGTCACTAGAGAAAATTTTGATTTTTTATTTAAAAAATAAAAAAAGAGAGAGAGATCCAGACATTGAATGACCTTTTTTTTTTAATTTCAATTTTTTTATTTAAAAAATCAACAAGAGAGAGAGAAGAGGAAAGAGAAATAATCGGCCATTGAATGGCCATTTCTTTTTTTAAAAATTCAATTTTTTTATTTAAAAAATAAAAAAGAGAAAGAGAAAGAGGAGAGAGAAAAAATCGGTCATTCAATGGTCGGTTTATTATCGTTTTTGTAATTTTTAATAAATTAGATTCTTTTTGTTAAATAATTGTTGTATTAGGTTTTTTCTGATAATTTTTCCTAAAATTTATTTAGTTTCATTTTTTGAGTAATTTTTTACTTACATCTTCAAAATGCTTGAAAATGACTTTTTCTTCCTTCTCAAATCATTTTCATCATAATGGGGTTTCCAAAAATTGACTGGGACGTCGGAAATCTAATTTTTTTTTCGATGAAAATGAAGACTTTGAATGATTAGGACAATTTCGACATTTCAATCACGAGAAATGTGTAGAGTGGGGTTATTGGAATGATTAGAAAAGTGGGATTTACTAAATGGACTATTTAGCTCACCCCTAAAAGTTAAAGATTGATCAAAAAGAAAAGTTAGCGTCAAGGACCATTCAATTTCCTTAATTTAAAAATAAAAATGTCTCAGGGCACTAACCAACAATCCAACCCTCATGCCCTAAAATATACTAATTTTTCATTTGAGACATAAAACATAATTTTTTAATTTAAGGACGATATTAGTGCACCTTTTCAAATTATAACTTATATAGAATGAAGATGCAATTGGGTAGACAATCATCATCATTAAATGAGAATAATTTGAGTAAACGATTGGGAATATTCTAAATGTAAATATCATACCTTTCATGTCGAATGTGTTTTTAGTTGATTGGAAGCTATCGAGTTTTATATATTATATTTAATGTTTTTATCCAACGATGAATAATAGAGATAATCCTAAATTTTAAAATGTTTTTTAAAGATGTTTTAATAAAATTAATATATTTTTATTTAACTATTCCGAGTTGACTAGATTCAACGAACATTGAAGCTTAGACGTGTTCTTGAGTTCTAAAATGCAATTATAAAGTAACAAATAAAATTATTATCTTTACATTTCAATAATATATATTTGAGCGATTTACCAGCAAATCTATATGTTGCAATTTTATTACAAAAACTCGCCTACTTTATCAAGGTTATTTCGTGAGCAAACCTTTCTTTGAGAATTAATCAAGCTAGCATGACTTAGTTAGATTTCAAACCTTATTAAGGGTTGTTGGGTCCATATGGATTGTCAAATTGGCAATCCAACACCACAACCTTCTAGATTTAATGGAATAACTCAGATTCAAAATTTTAAAAAAAAATTTTAATCTTTTTTGAGTTTAATTGAAGGGGTTGAACATGGTTATCAAGTTTCTTACGTGAACAAACCTTTCTTTGGGAATTAATCAAGCTAGCATGACTTAGTTAGATTTCAAACCTTATCAAGGGCCGTTAGTCCACATGGATCGTCAAATTGGCAATCCAACACCACAATCTTCTAGATTTCATGGAAAAACTTAGATTCAAAATATAAAAAGATTTAAAAATCTTTTTTGAGTTTAATCGAAGGTGTTGAACATGGATAACTACCGAACTCTCAATTTGAAACTACAATTCAATGATAAAAAGTAACTTTTTTTTTTTTCCCACAAAGTTCTTAGAATTTTGTCCTTTATAACTCTGTCGCATCAAATCATGTTTTTGGATGCCACAAATTGATTCAGCTCAGATACACTCCAAAGTATGTTAAGTAATAAATTAATCACATCAATTTGAATTTTATGACGTAGATCCCCATTTAAAGGTTTGTTGTGTAACAGACTTCGTAAAGTACGATTTCTTTAGAGTTGTCAGAATTTCAAAAGAATCTTTATAATAAAAGTGCAACAATTAGTTCTATCGGGTAAATTTCTTTATATTTTTATTAATAATATGGACGTTGGCTCCTCTTTAATGTTTGTGCACTTCATATTTTACTAATCACATTCATTTTTTAATATTTTCGTGGAGATATAATATGTTTATATTGCATGTCACCAAAATCGTATTCATATTATAATATTTTCATGGAGATATGATATGTCTATGGTGCATGTCACCCACGCTTGATGTGATTTCTTGTCCTTCAATCATTGGGTTGGATTGATATTTTAGTGTCTGACTTTGAAGGAACCCTCCTCGTTACAAGACATGGGGTGTTTTGAATTTATTTCACGTCCCTATATTTTCACCAAAATTTGAAACACCTCCTTAAAAATGATAATGTTAGGCGTAAATTGTAATATATGGGTCAAGATTCATAGACGCATAAACTTACTCACATCCGCACAAACAAGCTCGTTCGTCAGATTAAACATAGATTCAACGGTTTAGATATAAATATTTCTAAAACATAGCACGTGCTCTATTTCCACTTAAAGTTTTCGGTATTTGCTAATATTTTGACTAGTTGTTGGTTGCACACAAAGTTAAAAAAAAATTTTTTTTTTTATAATCTCTATTTTAGCCTATTAATTGCACTTCATTATGGTGACCTATGGTTTAAGGCTTATTCACATTCTCATGACTTCATACTGCCGACTCAGTGAATTGTAATGCAAACATGTTTGCTAGATAAGCAAGAATTAATTACAAAAATTTTTGAACCAACAATAATTTTTGTGAGTATGGTTGAAGAAGAAAGAAAATAAAAACAACAAAGAAGTGCAACATTTTCTTTATTATGTTTGGAGTGCAATCATCTAAATTAAGTGCAAAGAAAAATATTTAAGTGATGGAGTGCAATTGGTATTGGGTGGTGTGCAACTAGTCATTCCCTTTTTAATTTTTTTATATTATAAATAAGATGTTTGTATGCTAGGTTTCTAAACAAGGGCGGAGCCACGATTTTGTCTTCCGTGGGGGCAAGTAGTGGCGAGTTTTATTTTTCACTGTTGTTATCCGTCGCAACAACGCATTGCCCCCACTGCCCCCACTGTACATCCATTGTTTCTAAACAAAAATTTAGTGTAAAAAGAAGTGATTCGGCGATGACAACCAGTTTAGCTCTATGGCTGTTAATGGGCATGTTTGGGCTGGGCTTGATTGAGCCCTAAACTACCCCTAAAGAGGCAGGTTTTACCTAGACTGGCCCAACTCCTATTGGGCCTAAGTTGACTGAGCACTAGTTCGGTTCTAAGGTTTTGGGCTTGACTTGGGGTGGTTTCTATATTTATAATTATTAAAAAAAATGTACCTATTCAAATTTATCTTTCTGCACTTGAAAATTATCCAATTGAATATGAAATTAATGTCTTACTAACCTACAATTTTTGTAGATAAGAGTTAAATTATAATTATACAATATATTTTATTTTTATTAAAAAAATATTAATCTAATTAAATATATTAATAATATTCCCATAAAATATTGTAGCAGACTCTTCCCACTATTAAGTCCTAGCCTTATCAGGATTTGATGGGCTTGAAAATTATTGAGTCCGACCCTACCTTACATGCTGGATATGAAGGCCCTAACCTTTATTTTGTGAGGAGGGCTAATCCCTATATTGCTGAACTAAGGGATCATCAGCTTCAATTAACACCTCTATGTAACTCCATGTCTTAAATTGGGCTTTACTTAGTTTGGAGGACTATTCTATTCTAGAAGGTATCTTGCCATTCAAAACAAGGCTAGCCTTACAAACATAATAAAATTTCAAATCTTACTTAGGGTCCTTGGGCCCACATGGATTATCACATTGGAAATCCAACACCACAACCTTCTATATTTTGTGAAAAAAATTCATACTAAGAAAAAAAAAAAAACTTTTTTTTTTTTTGAGTTTGTTCCAAGATATTGAAAATAGACAACTATTAAATTCTCTGATTTAAAATTAAAATTCAATAGTGAAACTTTTTTTTATTTTTTTTCAACATTCTTAGAATTTTTTCCTTTATAATCCCATGGCATTAGATCATGTTTTGGATGGCTCAAGCTGACACAATTAATAAACTTTCCTTAGTTAGTATAGAAAGTAACCAATGAGTATTGGGTGTAGCGGTCAGGACCCCCCTCTAAAAAGGGATAGCTTGAATTCAAGTCCCTCTATTGGCCACCCACATGGATATATCTATACCTTGCTTGGTATGTATGGTTTGTGAGATATTGTATATACTTGGGGGATTTGGCCGAGATATTTCCTTATCCCGCTCGTTGGACCATCAAGTTCGGATAACCTAACATTAAAAAAAAAAAAAAAATAGTATGCAAGTTGTTTTCTTTATCTTTAGAGTGCCATTTCATTTCTTTATTTATGAAGTGCCATCTCATTTTTGCAAGTGTGCAAATTTTACTTAAAAAATTAATAGTGGCGATACCATTTCTGTTCTTTTTTCATTTTAAAACATGGGCAATTATAAAAGCACCCCATGGTTGTAACTTGGGGCTAAGGAATCTGTTCTTTCTATGGTCTCAAGTTCAAATCCCACTACCCATAAAAAATCTTGGTGGCCACGTAGTGGGGTATAGCCTGAGTGCGGGGTGTAGGGACTAGTCTGGTGCGCGAAAGTTGGCCCGGATACCCTTCGTTAAAAAAAAAAAAAAAAAAAAAAAAAAAAAGCAATCCACACATAATCAAATTGTTTTGTCTTATATGGGTTAAAAGTTTTAAAATAAGTTAATTTTTTGTAAGGATAATATTTATGATGAGGAGATCATCCTTACAAAAATTCAACTCATTCCAAAACTTATAACCCAATCAAAATTGCTTTACAAAAAAAAAAAAAAAATGGACGATGAATGGTTTTTGAACTTATTTTGATTGGGTTAGAAATTTCAGAATGGACTGATTTTTGGTGAGGATGATCTGCTCATCGTAGAGATCATTCTCACAAAAAACCAGCCCCATCCCAAAACTTTTAACCTATATAAGATAAAACAATTCGATTATAATGTGGGTTACCTTCATTAATTCATGGGGTGCTTTAATAATTACCTTTAAAATATAAGAGGATGTCATTAAAGCAAAGTAAACAACTTGGCAGGAGCAACTAACATTTTATTAATATGATTTATGAACTTCGTCCATCCACATGTCAACAGAAAACATGCCTATGCACAGAAGATCTCTGGAAGTGCTCTCCAGAAAAAAACGCTCACATTTCAACCAATTTGAGGTATTATAATAAATAATAAATATGGATCTGCCGGCTTGGAGGTAGGTTTTGGAGGTCGAAGAGAGGTTTGGATACTGGTTTTGGAATGTGAAAGCTCAGGTGTGGTTACAGGTTTGGAAAATTCATTTAGAGACCGTTAGTTTTTATTTAAATTTTCTTCAAAGAAAAATAAACATAAACGCGGGAAATAGTTTTCATGTCTCATCTAATTCCTGAACTTTTCACTTGCAGAACTGTGGTTCCCCTAAAGAAGAAGAAAGTTTGAGATTTGGTTGTTCTAGGGTTTATAGTCAAAAGACTGTAGTGAAGGTTTAGTTTATTGTGATTTAGGGTTTTGGGTTGGGGGAGTTCTCTTCAGCATCGATTCTTTAATCAACACAGTGGATGCCCAAACAGGGGAGATCGAAGGCATTGATGATGACGATGTGGATCGTGGTGATGATGGGACTGGAGATAACTTGGATAATGATGATGAGTCAAATTCTGTTGTGAGTTTGAATTTTTGATTCCTCAAGTGTTTATCTGTTTTGATTTTGTTCATGATCTAGTACCCTAATTTGAATTGTTTATGTTGTAAACATGGTTTTAAAATTCGGTTTCATGGCTGGTCTTGTCCAGGCCCGACGACTCGGACGAGTTTTTCGATACGTTTGAGACATCTCGTTCAAAAAAAATAAAAAAATTGAATGTGGGGTATTAAATCTCGATCAAAAAAGTGACTTGTGAGTTGGTCTCGTTCAGCTTCAATACCGAGTTAATTCGGGCGATACGTCTCGGTTTCGGATGAGTTTTAAAACCATGGTTGTAAACTCTACCTTACATTAGGGTTGTCAACGGATGCTTATCAGTTTGGATACAACAATATTCAAATCCAAAAATTTTATCTGATATCCGAATTCGAATCTGATTATCCTATTGGATATCAGATAATATTTGATTAGAATTCGAATAATTTGTATATTGAAAAAAAACATAAATTTTCCTTATCCAATTGATTTTTTATTATTTAAAAAACCTATTATATATTATAGTATGTATATAAATAAATAAATCAAATAAAATAATATATATTATATTATTTATATAAAAAATAAATCAAATAAAATAATATATATTATATATTATTTTGAATTGGATATTATCGGATTTGAAATGTTAAATCCGAATCTGTATCCGATAAGGATTCGAATATATAAAACTATCCGAATTCAAATCCGATATCTGAAAATTTCGAATAATATCCGATTTTTTGAATTCGAATTCGAATCGGATTTGAATTTTCGACTATCCATTGACACCCCTACCTTACATAGGTAGGAGATTCGCCCAAGTCTTGGAGGCAATGGGGACCTAATTATATATTAATAGCATAGCTATATTAATAAGTAAATTTTAATTGATTTAAAATGGGTTGACTCTTCCGAGACCAGATGACTTAGACAAGTCAACTTGATATCGGTGGGGGGTGAGACGAGATGAGATACTGGGGTTTGAAACCATGGATGTGCCTGCCCCATTTCCTCAATCACAAGTAATTAGAACTTTTTATCAACAAGTTCCCATTTTAAGGAGGAATTATGTTAGCATTGCCCAAAATATCAAATTCACTTGGAGAACTTCATTTTATTTACTTAATTGGTGGTTTTAGAATTTTTAATTCAAGTAATCTTTAGGGGTTTTCATCGCTAACGAGTGCATTGACTCTAGGTTGAAGGAAAAGAATTTGGGGCTAGTGGGCAAGAATGACCCCTAGAAAGTTTACGACCATGTGAGTTGGGATTTCTTGGGGTACTTGATGGGTAGGATTTGGTTTGGAGAGAAGTGGATAGGGTGAATAATGAAGTCATCTCAATTAGGGCTGGCAATGGGTTGGATGAAGCTATTTCCACACCCTTATCCAACATTACATCCAATTATCCATATCTGATTTTTTACCCACTTATGCTAATGATGCACATATCTGACTATTTATCTACTTTTTTAAAGGATATCCGTATCCGACTTGTACCTAAATTTCAAGCGGATATCCAAGTCGTATATATATAACTCATTGAGAAGATGATGGAAAACCTTAATTTTGGGTTATACACATATTTTATTGTGGATTTACCGTGTTAAACTCAGATAAATGGATATTCAGGTTGGATATGATGCATATCCATATCCGATCCTAAAAAAATTCGAATAAAAATAATGGCGGATAAATTAACCCGAATTCTTAATCGTATAAATTTTTTGTACCCATACCCGAATAACTCAGGTAGAATGAGTCGGGTAAGCGGATATTATCCGACCCATTGCCAGCCCTAGTCTCAACGGTTTCTTTCTCAATTTTGGTTAATGGGAGTCCAACTGGTTTTTTCAGGAGCTTGAGAGGTTTGAGACAAGGTGATATTCTTTCGCCATTCTTATTTGTCTTAGTAGTTGAGGCTCTGGGTAGACTATTATCTAGGGCTGTCAACATTGGACCTTTGTCAAGGTTCAAGGTTAGTGAGAACGGTCCTTTGGTCTCCCATCTTTAGTTTGCAGATGATACGATTGTGTTTTAGACAACACTTTAAGGATTAAATAAGTTTTTGAGGGTTCTACTTTGTTGCTTTGAGGCAATCTTTGGGCTTCACATCAATCTCCAGAAAAAGTAAGTTATTTGGAGTTGGTGAGGTTCACAACCCCCCCTATTTTGGTGGTTTTGTTTAGTTGGTGAGGTTCAAGATTGTGGAATGGACCCCTCGACGGGTGTGAATTTGAAGCATGACCCTTGGACTTCTTGATAATTAAATTGGGCCTACATCCTTTACCCGACTTTGGTCCATGGTGGACTGTGCCAGGGTGTGACCCATTGTCAACCCTATACATATATAGGACATTGGTGTTTTTTTAGAAAAGTTTTCCTTTTTCAAAGATTTTCTTTTTTGGTCATTTAGTGCATCGAGTTGAAGTAAAATGAAAACTAAAAGAAAAAAAATTCTTTAGAACAGTTAAAATTTCTCTAAAATTCCAATTTCGTATACACACATACATTTTTTCGGTTGGCCACTTGAACGCATACTATGTGAATAAGTTAAACTATTCCGATTGTGCTACATAATGGTAGTGTTTGTTTTGGGGCTCACGTAATTGAGATTTACTTATGAAGTTTCTACATATCAGGACTGCATACATCACTCCTATAGGAATTCGTTACCGATTCATGATGTTGGAGTGGAAGAAGATCGAACTGGTCTCGAAAATACTTCCAGGCCAACGTATGATACTTTGGCCATTGATGGTGACTTTCAAACTTATTTATTTGTTTGAATTGGATTCTTAATTATTTCATGTTGGAATCCTATTTCACTGCACAATGGACATATCTGAAATTTTATCATCTCAAATGAGTCTAACAAATCTGAAAAAACTTTAAAACAGATATTTTGCCGATCGAAAATGCAAGAGGAAGATTTTTGCAAATTATTGTAGACCATTTTATTAACGAGCACATAATTGAAGTTGTGGATTCCGAGGTAGATTACAATGGCCAATCCGGGCAAGAGAAACTACATAAGAGGAAGTCAAAGGAAGCTCAATATGAAGGGGATCCAAGGTTTGTGTTGCCCTTGATGTATGTGGCAAATTTGTATGAGACGTTGGTCAATGATGCAAATATGAGGCTTGCCTCCTTGAATGGGATTCGTGAAAAGACCATTGGGGTAGCTCTTGAGGCAGCTGGTGGTTTGTATAGAAGGCTAGCGAGAAAATTTCCTAGGAAAGGTATTGCAAAGTCATTTTATTGACAGGCTTTAGAAATATGTTATTTTGTTTCGTTCAATTATTTTTGTTTTGACTTGACTTTCAATATTCTTGACTATCAGGACCTTGTACATTCAAAAGAAGGGAGTTGGCAACCTCTCTTGAAACGAGGACACGATTTCCAGAGCTAGTCATACAAGAAGAGAAGCGGGTCCGTTTTGTAGTAGTCAATGGTTTGGTGATTGTTGAAAAACCAAGTAGTATGCCTGTGGAGGATGCAGAGTGGTAAGAGGGGACCTTACATTATTTTCTATGTTGTGTATCTTCCTTGGCATAATTCTTTCGTTAAACAAACATATGCTTATTAATTTTTTTGGAGAGGGATCTTACTCTTAATATATGGTTAAGGATTTGTTTGGATTGTTCTATAAATTTTTTAATGTGGAATTTTCTTTGATAAATGCTAAAGAATCATTGAACCTACATGTTGGGTAATGTGTTGATTAGTAGATCGTCTATAGATGCTGCTGCCGCACTTGTCACATATGAAGCATGCGTGTCCATAGTTTGCATTCTGGACGTTTTGTATGATTTTGACCCCCTTGTGTCTCTTTCTCACACCTGAAATACTTAATTTGCTGGGAGATGGAGTGGAAGTGAGAAAGATGGATTGTTATTCTTTCATGTTATCCGAATTGGATGCATACTTATGAATTACACATTTGTAATTTAGTTCCTGATTTGAATGTATGGAAACTTATATTTCATATTCTTAGCACCACTGTTGTGTTTGGTATAGGAAATGGTCGCAATCTGATACCTTTGAATGGACGCGAATAGTGACTATATACCTATCTCTACCTTATGGGCAATCAATTGTTCTAATCTAAATTGTAAACTATAATGAAGAGCATATGCTTAAGGACATAACATTGGAGAAGAGGATGAGTGGGGCAATCAGAGGGTTGACAAACTGCTATATCTAACTAATATGGGAATGGTCAAGGTCACAGAGCCAGCATTCTTATGATACATAATCATCAGCCTTGCCTGAAGCATGAACATGCAAACGTGAGAATTTTTACATGTACTCTGTTTCCCTCATTTTTAAGACATTTCAACATTCAAAAAGAGTTTCTTCACAATTTATCCTCATTTATCTCCTTTGGCTTTGTCTTCACAATTGTCATCACAATCAAAAAGGAAAAGGCAATCGTTGGAATGCATGCTGTGACCGAGGTCTCGCTTGAAATGCTACCCTTGAATGATAGGTTATGGCATCTTCGTGTAGGGTTAATTTTTACAAATATGAACATAAGCAAGTTCAGCAGCTTTTTTAACCTTAAAAAAGAAAAAATAGAAATAGTAGAAAAATGATAGAAAATAGTAATAGAAGAATAATGATGTATTTTTAGGGTTGTGCTTTTTTGCTTCTCTTTTTAGATACATAATTTGACGGTTATGTGTTGCAAGAAGTAAGGAAACTCCCTCTTGTCTACACCCTATTTGAGGGTTATGTGAAGCTTTTTTAACCTCAAAAGGAAAAGAGAAATTGTAGAAAAATGATAGAAAATAGATATAGAAGAATAATGATGTAATTTTGGGGTTTTGTTTTTCCCTTCTCTCTTTAGATATATAATTTGAGGTTTATGTGTTGTACAGAAGTAAGGAAACCCCCTCTTGTTTACACCCTATTTGAAGGGCTAGAATGGTCAAAAGATGGTAAAATAATGAGTTCAGTTTTAACTATAGTGTGCACGAATGTAAATATCTTGAGAAATTGGGGACAATTTTGCTACCAGAAAAACTGAATGGGCATTTTTTAACCTCTTTGCAAGTATAATTAGTACTTTTCTATCATATTGGTTGCTGTTATTGTGACAATCTAAATTGAGATACTGGATTGGATTTCTAGATTAGCATTCTATTTACTTGTAACAAAAACTGATTATGTATTTTGTCAATTCTTTGCATTTATAGTTTGCAATTTTCTTCGTATTGGTCCCTTATAGTTTGTCCACTTGTCCATACAAATCTGAACTGAAATACTGGATTGGATTTGAAGTCAAGTTCTTTAGACTCAAAAGAACGGGGTTGGAGATGGTGAAAGCAGATATGAACAAACTTTCAAATAACAGGGCAGAGTGGAATGGAGGAACATAATCGTTTAGCTGATCCCAAATCCTTGGGATAAGGCTTTGATGTTGATGATGGTTTTAAGTTGAGCTCTTTATATTTTTCATGTAACAAACATACTCAACTTCCAGGTTCAAACGGTTGACGGGTCGGGATGAAGTATCTGTTTCATCTCGGGACTATAAATTCTATTCACCCAGGCATAAGTACAGGCGCGTTGCATCTCATTCTGTGGCTAACATCCCTTTGTTGCCTGTAAGTCTGACACTCCTATTTGAGAATATATTTTTCTTTGTCAGCTTCAATAATGATGGTGTTATTTTATCATTTGATTGCATGTGCTCAGGCTTTCTCTGGCACAGATAATTCTTCTGTAATGGCTTCTGCCCAAGGATTCCGTCCTGTAAGTGAAGTAATAATTTCTCTTAAGCTTATCAAGTTTTTTATTCAAGATTTCTTGTCAAGTTAGGATTTTTTTTCTCTCTGGAAGTGATGATTAATCATCCAGGTTGCATAGAGCATAATATATGGAACACATTCTTATGGACGTGAACCACCATTTGATGGGTCCTTGTCCTAACTCAATAACGGAATGGTAGCGTAAAATCTTTTTCTCTTCATGGACAACCAACAATATTTTCTCTCATCCAATCTGATTAATTATTGATGCGAATAACCTCCTACGTGTTATCCATTCAATGGTAGGTCTCACTTCCATAAGTTCAGCTCAACAACAAGGGGAAAGCTCTTAAAGTTTTCCCCTTTCTAAATATTTAGCTGGATTTATTACTCAGATTTTTTCATTGATTGCATTTGAAATTCAATTCTTTTTCTTCTTTCTGAAGTCAATAAATTATCCAATCAAAAAAAAAAAAAATGATAAAATAAAGTCAATAGATTCATGAGACATATCTCCAGTCCACTATGGTTATTAGTGATCCCCCTAAGCAGTATTAGATAATGTAGCTCATCCTTCAATTCTTTTTCTTCTTTCTGAAGTCAATAAATTAACTGAATAAAAAAAGAAAAGTAAAAAAAAGAGATAAAAAAAAAGTCAATAAATTCAGTCCACTATGATTATTAGTGGTCCCCCTAAGCAGTATTAGATAATGTAGCTCATCCTGGAATTTCATGCTTAGGGGATCCACCCTTTTCAATGGGGCCCGTGCTGTAGGCTTTGTTATCCATTTTGTGACCCACGTCTAGAACACCTCCCTCCCAAACTTAGCCTGTAAGTAGCCATTTGTCAGACTGAGGTTTCAGGTTTGCCTAGTCCAAGCTGTAAGTTCTCTGATTGAAAGTTCCTGTAACGTTTTGATCACTAAGAGCAACTGCAACCGTCCTTCAAATCTCTATATTTAGAAATGAAGGCGTCTGAACCAAACTCCTACTGTCCTTAAAATGAAGGAAACTCCTCTAAAACACTGTTCACAGCTTCAAATATAGAGGGGGGAGAGAAGATTTGAAGGCCGACCTCTATTACTGTTCACCTTTTTCAACAAACCCTATTGTGTCCCCCCCCCCCCTCCTTTTTCTTTCTATAAATGTCAATTTACCCTTCTCTTTTTATGTAACATTATTTAAATATCACTTTTGTCCCTTACTAATTTTAAAGTCTTTTCATTTATTGTTTTAAAAATCAAACCAAATTGATTAATTGATCAAGCTCGATGGATAAATTAAGATAATTAAGAATATATATTATTAAACATAAGATGATCAAACCAAATTTAATTAAGGGTCCGATCGCGATCCAACAAATTTGATAAATTTTCTGTAGGAACCAAAAATATCCCCTTCCTAAGGATTAGCAAAGTTACCAAATCGAGGTAATCAAATATAACCAAATCAAATTGAACCCTAAGGATTTGGTCCAAAAAAGCAAGTAGAGGTTCGTCCAATTTGACTGAACCACCTATCTAGTACACCAAGAGGTTCAGGGTCTGTTCTTTACAGAAGCCCAGCTCTAGAAGCTGGCTTCTGGAAGAAGTAGAACCCCAGAGCCTGAAAAGCCACATCCAGCAGAAGCTTGTTTATTGCAGAAGCACATAAGTCAGAAATTGATGTTTGTTTGATAGCTTTTTATTGCTGGATTTTGGTAAAATGACCAGAATACCCTTAATGTTGATCATGCACCCAGAATGCACCAAAAATGAGCAGAATACCTTAATAAATATATAATTACACTAAATATATATATATATATATATACAATAAATTTATATTAAAAAATTAAAAAATAATTATTTTTAATTTAAATAAATTTATTAATTTTATAAGTCTATTGAAATTTCGATAACATCTCCTCTTAAAAATGAACATATGAAAAATTTTCTGATAAAGAAAATACTTGCATAATACACAAACCAATATCCACATAAAAATGAAGGGTGTTTTGGTAATAAAGTAGTGATGATGAATTACTTTTGGTCTTGGTAGTAAAGATAAAGGGTATTTTGGTAAAGATGAAGGGTATTTTGGATGATGAAGGGTATTTTGATAAAGATGAAGGGTATTTAGTAATTTCCTTTTGTTTTTTAAGCTTAAGTTTGGTTGGAAATTTAATTAAAGATGAATGGTATTTTGGTAAAGATGAAGGGTATTTTGGTAATTCCCTTTCATTTTTTAAGGTTAAGTTTGGTTGGAAATTTGATAAAAGATTAAGGGTATTTTGGTAATCTCCTTTTGTTTTTTAAGGTTAAGTTTGGTTGTAAATTTGATTAAAGATAAAGGGTATTTTGGAAGATGAAGGGTATTTTGATAAATATGAAGGGTATTTTAGTAATCTCATTTCATTTTTTAAGGTGAAGTTTGATTGGAAATTTGATTAAAGATGAAGGGTATTTTGGTAACTAAAG
This sequence comes from Akebia trifoliata, assembly GCF_017979445.1. Taxonomy (NCBI): domain Eukaryota; kingdom Viridiplantae; phylum Streptophyta; class Magnoliopsida; order Ranunculales; family Lardizabalaceae; genus Akebia; species Akebia trifoliata. The sequence goes on from NC_141377.1 coordinate 30,918,818, forward strand.
TCGTTTTTATGTTTTTGACTTCCCGCAAAAGCCATTTGAAGAAGTCCTTTTTGGATAACTTTTTTCAGGAGTTGCTTTAGGGCTTCGATTGAAATCCGCGGGAGTCAAAAAAGCCCAAACGAACATCATTTATCTGGCTTTTTTGGCTTTAAAGTAAAAAAAAACAAAAAAAGCTAGCTCTTGAAGCTTAAATGAACAAGGCCTCAACCTCTTTAGTCCGTCCCTCCTTATAATGCACACCAAGAGGTTCGGCCAACTTGGCTGACCTTTCTCTTGTTCCCTCTAGGAGGTGTTCGACCAACATGGCTGACCCCCCCTTCGCTCTCTTAAGTGGTTTGGCCCCCAAAGTCAACCCCTCTATGCGTTCCCTCAAGAAGGTTTGGCTCCCAAGGCCGACCCTCTACGTATTCCCTCAATGAGGTTCAGACCACAAGGTCGACCCCTCTATGTGTTCCCTCAAAAAGGTTTGGCCCTCTTGGCTGACCCTTTATCATGCACCAACTAGGAGGTTCGGCCCCATTGACCGACCCCTCTCCTTAATGTGCTCAATGAAAGGTGGTTCAACCAACTAGGTCGCCTCCTCCTCTTAACATGTCCCACGATATATGTTTCGGCCACTATGCCCCTTCATACTACAAGGTTTGGCCAAATGTGTCCCTTCACACTAGAAGGTTCGGCCAACTTCCTTTCACACTACATGGTTCGGCCAAATGCGCCCCTTGACCCTAAGAGGTTTAGCCAATGAGTCCTTTGACTTTTAAGAGGCTCAATCAATGAGTCCCTTCATACTAGGTGGTTTAGCCACCAAGGCCAACCCATCCCCCTGACAACCTCTACAAACACTAAAAGGTTCGACCATCAAGGTTGACCCATCTTCTCAACATTATACACTGCATGGTTCAACCACCCAGGCTAAGGAGAAACCCACGCAGTAACTGAAGAGGCAACCTTATGCCAAATTACTTGATGTAGGACATCTACAATCCTAGTTAGAGTTTTAGTGGGATTTCTATTTCTAGTAAGATTTCTATTTCATAGTTATTTTAGGAGTACAATTCCTTGTTAGTTTCTAATTTGTTTTAAATTCGTTTTTATTATTTAGGTTATAATTAGAAGTGTTTATAAGTGTCAATTTGAATTCTAATAGGATTAGAAAGTTAGTATTATGTTTTAGATAAATTAGGAAATTAATTTTTGGTATTTAGTAGGATTTGAAATTGTTATGATGAAGTTATCTATATAAGGAGCTCAAAATCCGAAAATTCAATAATTGTTAATTCAATTATCTTTTCTCATTTTATTACTTTTTTGCTTAATGTTTTATTTTCTTTTAAGTTATTGCTTGTTTATCAATTGAATTTATTGATTCAAATTGATTTTGAGTGTTCCATTTAACACAACCTATCAATTCTATTGATTCACATGCTTGCGCTACGTCAAGTGGTATTAGAGCTCTTGCTACGATCTACAAAAGATGGTTGGTGAAGGTGATTTTATCACAAAATCTTATCTAGAAGCTCAATTGTAAGCCAAATTGGAGAAGTTTGAAGAAATAATCACCAACAAAATTATGGCCATGTTGGAGTCCCGTGTTCAAGACATGGTTCTCAACACCATTGAGAAGGAGAAAGGTAAGAAAACTTTTGAGATGAAGACCTAAATGATTACTACTATCCCTCCCTCAATTCCCCTTATAATTCAACCCCTAGAAACTCTTCTAGAGAGGCCGAATTCCCTCGAAACTAGAATCTTACCCACAATTTTGGTTTTGCCCAAACTGCACCACTCCCCACTCTTCATACCTTATACCATACCCCTCAACCTTCTAGCCATATCGCATCACTCCTATACCTTCAATCCCTCACCCTCTAACACCACATATCCACTCCCACAAAATATTTTTCCTAACCTTAATCCTCCAAATACCCTTCAAAACCCATGAAATAACTTCAATGACCCTTCAAGGACCATAACAAACCCATATATGGATTACATAGATGAATTGGATCTTTATACTACCCTTCCCCCAACTAAATATCCCTATTTTGACCATGATAGAGTTCTCCCTAACCCTCCCCATACTCACCCACCCCCACATTGCCAAGTCGATGCAAGACGGGGCCATTATCCCCCACCCACAAATCAGCCTTTCCATGATTTTGAGGAAGTTGGACGCGTGTTCATGTATAAAGCACCCCCACATCTTCACAACAATGGACAACAAGAGCTATCTTTTGACTATAGGCTTAAGGTGGATATTCCTACCTTCAATGGGCTCTTGCACATTGATGACTTTTTTGATTGAATCTCCGATGTCGAACGATTCTTCGATTATATGGAAATTGCAGAGGATAAAAAGGTCAAACTTATGGATTTTAAGCTAATCGGGGCAGCCTTCTCTTGGTGGGACCATCTCCAATGAGATTGACTACGTTAAGGCTTTTGGCAAGTGCAATCATGGCCAGTCATGAAGCAATTGCTTAAGCAACGATACTTACCACCGGATTATACCCAAATCTTGTTCATCAACTTACAAAATTGTGGGCAAAGGTACTCAAAGTGTACAAGAATATGTTGATAAGTTCTCCCGCCTTATCTCTAGGAATGAACTTTAAGAGAATGAAGACCAAACTATTGGTCATTTCATCAATGGGTTGAATAAAAGAATTCAAGAGAAATTGGCCACGTATCAATACACAAGCTTACACGCAACCATAAACAATGCCCTAAAAGTAGAATCCTTTATGCTTGATTCTCGTACTTCTTCTCGCCCTTCTTGTACCAACAATCGGATGTCTAACTATCCACAATTTGCCCCTCCATCTCATCAACCTTATCCATCCCACCTTCAACTCCCTTATGACAACAACAACTATGTTTCTAACTTCAAGTTCCACCTCCTAAACCTTGATAACCTAATCCCAATGCATATCCAAAGCAAAATAAGTGTTTGAAGTGTGGGAAAATAGGCCATTCCTCTGAAGTGTGCTTGAGGAAGCAAACATTAGTGGTCGAGGCTGATTATGAAAATGACGAAGATGACCCCTATGTTGATAAGGATGTGGCTATCATCTTTGAGGTTTATGAGGAGGACGAAGGTGAACATCTAAGTTGTGTTATTCCCAACTTATTGTCGATACAACATGTTGATTCTTCAATTCGACATAGTCTTTTCCAAATTACATGCAAGGTGCAAGGCAAGTTGTGCTAATTAATTATAGATAGTGGAAGTTCGAAAAATATAATTTCAAGTCACATGGTCGATGCACTCAAGCTACCCACTATGCAACACTTTGCTACTTATTCTATAGGTTGGGTGGACGATGAATGCAAAAAGAATGTGACAAGACAATGCTCTCTTTCTTTTAGCATTGGGCAATATAAAATGAGGTTATTTGTAACATCGTCCTAATGAGAGCATGCCACATTCTCTTGGGAAGGCCTTGGCTTCATGATAATGATGTCACCTACTGGGGAAAAGTCAACACCTATTTTTTCATGCATAATGATGTCAAAGTGATCCTACATCCTTCCTTTGCTAAGCCCAAGGCTTCCTACCTAGTCGAGGAGAAGAAAACATGTTTTTTTTAGGGGTGTAACTTAATTCGGTTCAAACCGAGAATCGAACCAAACCGCAGAATTTGGATTGGTTTGGTTCGGTTTAGATTTATTTCGGTTCGGTTTCGGATCTAAGAAATGAAGAACCGATGAATTCGGTTCGGTTCTCGGTTCAAACAATATAAAAACCCGAACCAACTCGAAAACCAAATAAGTATTTATTTAAAATAAAATATAAAATATATAATATATTTTTAAGTTTTTTACAAACCTAACCTTTGGTTTTTCGATTTCTCCTCTTCAGCTGTTCCTTTTCCCTCTACTCTCTCTTGTCTGGGTCTCTGCGACCGACTGCTTGTGGCTGCCACCGGTTGAAACCCATCATCTCTGCGAGCGACTGCCACCGGCTAAAACCCATCGTCTCTCTCGTCTCTGCGAGCGACTGCCACCGGCTGAAACCCATCGTACCCATCGTCTCTCTCGTCTCTGCGAGCGACTGCTACCGGTTGAAACCCATTGTCTCTCTCGTCTCTGCAAGCGACTGCCACCGGCTGAAATCCATCGTCTCTACGAGCGACTGCAACCGGCTGAAACCCATTGTCTCTTTCTCTCTCTCTCGTCTCTCGTCTCTGCTAGTGGCTGCAACCGGCTGAAACCAAACCCTCATCACCGACTGATCTCTCTCTCTCTACGACTGCGACCTACAACAGGTTCCTCTCTCTCTCTCTCTGTGGTTGCGACTGCGATTTACGATCAAATCATGGAACCGAACCGAACCAAACCGAAGTAAGGTCGGTTTGGGTTGGTTCGGTTCTAGAACAATTCGGTTCGGTTCTGGTTCTCATATGATGAAACCGATCTTGATCGGTTCGGTTCTGATTTTGCTCGAACCCGAACCAACCCGAACCAAGTTGCACCCCTAGTTTTTTTTTTTCTATTGACATCAATGAGGACTTAAATGAAATAAGCTAAGTGTTCGCGGTGGTAGTGCAACCTTCCAATCGGGACACTCCTACTCAAGTTCCTCAAATGCAACTTCTCCTTGAAGAATTTTCTTGTGTTCTTCCTTTGGACTTGTCAGATTCATTGTCTCCCATAAAAAATATACAATACCACATCGATTTGGTACCCGGTGCAAGTCTCCTAAATCTGCCCCATTATATGATGAGTCCAAAAAAGCATGACATATTGAAGAACAAGTGAAAGACTTACTTTCCAAGGGTCTCATTCAACCAAGCCTTAGTTCATGCACGGCTCCGACTTGTTGGTACCTAAGAAGGATGGTACATGGAGAATGTGTATTGATAGTCGTGCAGTGAACAAAATTACTATAAGGTATCGCTTTCCGATTCTAAGGCTTGATGACATGTTCGACATACTAACGAATTCAACCATTTTCCCAAATTCGACTTGAAAAGTGGCTACCATCAAATATGGATCCGACCCGGAGATGAATAAAAAACGGCTTTCAAGACCAAGGATGGCTTGTATGAATGGCTAGTTATGCCGTTTGGTTTATCAAATGCGCCTAGCACTGTTATGCGCCTCATGAATCAAGTACTACAACCCTTCATTGGTAAGTTCGTTGCGGTCTATTTTGATGATATCTTAATCTACTCTAAATCTGATTCGAAGCACCTTCTACATTTACGGACTGTTTTTGAGGCTCTCAAAGCCAACTCTCTATACATCATCTTGAAAAAGTGCCACTTTTTCACATCTTTGGTACTTTTCTAGGGTTACATAGTCGCAAAGAGAGCATACATGTGGATGAAACTAAAATTGCAGCCATAAGGGATTGGCCTTCTCCAAAATCAGCTCTGAAGTTCAAAGTTTTCATGGGTTAGCATCCTTCTATCGGCGTTTCATCAAGGACTTTAGCTCCATTGCAACACCTCTATTCGACACATGGAAGAACATACAATTTACTAGGACCGATAATGCCGGAGCTAGCTTTCATCTCTTGAAGGCTGAACTTATTTCTAATCCTATTTTGGCACTTCCTTGCTTTGACAAACTATTTGAAGTCCATTGTGATGATTCCAAACATGGAGTAGGAGCTATTTTATTTCAAGAGGGAAAGCCTATTGACTTCCTAAGTGAGAAGCTACAGGGGCAAGGCAAAAATGGAGTACGTATGAACTTGAATTCTATGCCATTGTTTGTGCTCTTAGAAAGTGGAGGCATTACTTGATCCGAAATAAATTTGTGTTTTATTCGGACCACCAGGCCTTGAAATTCACTCAAAATCAAAGTCCAACCAACCGCATGCATTCTTCATGAATCACCTTGCTTCAGGAGTTTAACTTCACTATTCAACACAAATCTGGCCTCAACAATAAAGTTGCTAACGCACCAAGTTGTAGTCCTTCTCATGCCTCGTAAAATAAAGATTCTTTGCTCATTACTATAAGGAGCAATGTGATAGGCTTCGACTTCCTCAAAGAACTTTACATTGATGACCCAGAATTTCAAGTTATGTGGGAAAAATGCAACTCGGGACAACAAGGTACGTCAAACTTTGTGGTTCAAGATAGGTTCCTCTTCAAAGGATCAAGGTTATGCATTTCCAATGGTTCCATTCGTGAGCATTTTATCAAAGAGTTACACGGTGGTGGACTCTCGGGACATTTTGGACGGGACAAAACCATTGCACTTGTGGAAGAACGGTACCTTTAGAAGTTCCTCAAGAAAGATGTTGAAGATTTTGTCCGTCGATGCCTCATATGCTAAAAAGGGAAAGGACAAGTACAAAACACTGATTTATACACACCTTTACCAGTCCCTAATGGCCCTTGGGAAGATTTTTCAATGGATTTTGTGCTTGGACTATCTCAAACACGACAAGGCAACGATTCCACCTTCGTTGTTGTTGATCGCTTTTCTAAGATGACACACTTTATCCCTTGCCACAAGACTCACGATGCGGTAAATATAACCCACTTCTTCTTTCGTGAAGTCGTACGTGTACATGGCATCCCCGAAACCATTACTTTGGATCGTGACTCCAAGTTTTTGAGTTGGTTTTGGAAGACTTTATAGGCTAGAATGAAAACTGAACTTAAGTTTTCAAGTACCGCCTATCCTCAAACAGAAGTTGTAAACCGCACTCTTGGCAGCTTGATTTAGTGCCTTTCCGGTGACAAACCGAGACTATGGGACTTGGCACTTGCACAAGTTGAATTCGCTTATAATTCAGTCCCTAATCGCTCTACGGGCTATGCATTATTCCACATAGTCTATTCCAAAGTGCCTAATCATACTTTGGACTTGGGGCAACTTCATTCTCTCCCCAACTCCAATGTGACAGTCAATGATATGATTGAAAACATCCACGGACAAGTGAAGAAGAACCTTGAAGCTTTTAATGAAAAGTACCAAGCAAATGCCGATAAACATAGACCATTCAAGAGCTATAAAGGAGACTTGGTCGTATTTTATCTTAGTAAAGATCACTTTCTTGCTGGAACTTATAACAAGATCAAGCTAAAGAAAATTGGGCCCCTTCGTATCTTGAAGAAAATAAACAAAAATGCTTATGTGGTGGATTTGCTTGATAATATGCACACATCCTCGACCTTCAACATAAATGATATCTATCCTTACTTTTCGGAGGATGGTTTTTTTATTCCTACACCAAACTCGGAGATGAGTTTTCTCAAAGAAAGGAGGCCTGATGTAGGATATCTACAATCCTAGTTAAAGTTTTAATAGGATTTTTATTTTCAATTCTAGTAGGATTTCTATTTCATAGTTATGTTAGAAGTACAATTCCTTGTTAGTTTCTAATTTATTTTAATTATTTAGGCTATAGTTAGAAGTTTCAAATTTGAGTTCTAATGGGATTAGAAAGTTAGTGTTATGTTATAGATAGGTTAGGAATGTTAATTTTTGGTATTTTACTAGGATTCTATGTTGTTATGATGGAGTTATCTATATAAGGAGCTCAAAATCCAAAAATTCAATAATTATCAATTCAATTATTTTCTCTATTACTTTTTAGCTTGATGTTTTATTTTCTTTTAAGCTATTGCTTGTTTATCAATTGAATCTATTGATTCAAATTGATTTTGGGTGTTCCGTTGAACACAACCTATCGAATCTATTGATTCACATGTTTCCGTTACGTCATTACCCAAGTAGCCAAATTACACATGGCGCCCAAAGGAATTACTACTACATAACTTGACAGAGTCGACTTAAGAATTAAGTAGCCACCGAGTTAAGACAGTTATATATTAAGGTCACTTCTCATGTAGGTTACAAGAACCATGAGGAGTAGGTCTTCATTATCATCAAAGCATCATGGTCTTTTATTACCATAAATGCTAGAGAACACAGGCGAGTGGTTAAAATTGAGTTTACTACCTTCTTTAATGAGTCCAATCTATAAATAGGGAGACTTTTCCCATTAAAGCCCCAAGGCACAAGCCACACATAACTCTATTGGTCTTATTTTCTTCTTTTTGCTTTGTAACTTATATCAAGTACTAACTTGATTGTCAAAGGCTCCTTAGCGGGCACCACACTGGTATCCTTTCAGGTTAAGGCGACTGAGGATTACGACCAAAAACTTAGAAGCTTCATCGGAAAAGATGATCGAAACTTAGAAGCTTCACCGGAGAAGAATACTGGATTTGATCATTATTTGTATTTATTGTTACGCGTATCTCTAGGAGTGGGAGATTTGAAAAATCCCTCACTTTTTATCCAAACATTGATTCAATTTTTAAAATATTGCTTTCATCTTGTTTTGAAGATCCCTAATTTGTAAAAAAAAAAAAAAAACCCTTTTTTGAAGCATTAAATAATTTCACAATGAAAATACACATATTAAACATTAAAGAGTTTAAAATTAATAATCATTTGAACCAAATCAATTATCATCGTGTCTTCCCACAAATGTTCAATCAAGGCATTTCAAAATGCATAGTAAGTATTTTTGTTTTTAATTTGTTGATGTCGAGCAAGGAATTGTTGAATTGACACGTTTCATTTGCCATTGTCTCGACATTCGTGACGAGTGTTTGATTAGAATTGACAAAATGCACATCTCTTTCATATTTGACTATCATGTTGTGCATTATGATGCTTGTTTATCCCAAAAACACATCGGTTCCTTGACAATGGAAAATCGTGATTAAAGAACTCCAAATGCCCGTTTTACATCTTTTTGACCTGATTCTTGCATCATTGCAAAATACTGTTTCTTAGGACCTTGGGGTTAGGAGATGATTTGTACAAGAATTGACTATTTAGGGTATATATTATATACTATCAGCCAAATAGTAAACAACATTATACTCTATGCCTCTGATGGTATAACTATAATGAGTCGGAGTAGTTGAGCCATAAGCTTCACTAAAGTTTGTTGAGGCTTAAGCCTCAAGGCATGAAGCATACGCCTTGCCTTGAGGTGTACGCCTCATGCCTCGAGGTGTATGATTTTTAATACACTGGGTATAATGAGCCAGAAGAGTTATACCTTGAGCGAGGTTTGTGAATCAGTTGGATGAAGGCATTAATATCGTTGTTGGAGCCCGACAGACAAGTATGCCTGCCATATCCAAAAGTCATATCCAATGTTATCAAATAGCACATGTGACCAGCATATGCTGTGCGCATATGGCATATGTGGTAGCATATTGCACAAACTAATTTTTTATTTCAGAAAAATAAATTAAAATAATACAAAATAAGGAAAAAATGTTAAAAAAAAAGGAAAAATAAAACAAACCTAGAGCAATACATTTGGATAGCTTTCATTTTCAAAATTGAAGAAAATTGATTACTTTTCGTCATTCAGTAACAAGAGTAAAAGAAGTCAATATTGTATAAACTATTTCATGATACAATGAACTCCATTTTAATAGTTTAATCATTGGATACCATGATCATATTATAAAATGCATATACTCAATATTTCAAAAAATAATGGTAAAAAATAAGACTTTAAGAGAGTACATGTGAGTGAAAGAGTAAAAAAAATAGAATCATGTAGGAATAAGGGGGGTGGGAATAGGGTATTTGTAGGAGAAGATAGATTAAAAAAACTAAATTTAATGCTCCAGTAGTCAAATTTTTTACCATGGGAGTAATATGCCATCGCGTACTGTATGTGCCGTCATATATTATTGTATATGATTGCATACTTTTGTATGCGATGGCATAATGATCTAGAATCTCTAAATTGCACATGCTATGATGATGCAATGCGATTTATTGATAAAAAATAGCATACACTATCGCATTTGACAACACTGGTCATATGATGCCACAACCTCAAGAATTATAGTTGGAGATCCATGACATCCTGAGTATTGTCCCGCCTAAACCGTTGGGATAATTTTTCCATGCGCAGTGCATACAGTAAAGACGCCCCAACATTCTTAGGAAGTACGTTCTTCACCTTTTTGTAGTAGCCTTGCAATTTCTTTAGTATTGGGTGATCTCTAGTATTCCTCCCCAAATACCTCTACAATTGCCCTACAAAATCTTTTCATACATATAGTTGCAGTGGACTCACCATGTATTCATCGGTGGAATCTGCTAATGCTCCATACGCCAACATTCAGTGTATAAATGTTATTTTTTGTAAATTGGACAATCCAAGTCTACCAACACCATCCTTCCTCTGGATGAAGTATTTGTCATGATCGTTCACTACGTTGACAATATGAAGGAATAGACTTCGACACATTTGAAATCATCCACGAAAGGGACTTTCTCCATATGTGGGATTTAAAAAAAAATAGTCATTCCATAGTCGAACATTACCTTCTTTCCTCCCACGGTATATTACGATATGTCTAAGAATTGAACCTTTTCATTTTAGTTCGTCATCTTCTTCAAGAGATTGAACTATGATGACATTGTTGGAGGCATATAAACGAATTAGTGGTGTTTGTTCCTCCCCCACACTTGTATTTGTGCTGCATAATTAGGGAAAGATGATAAAAAATTACCATCTTCATTAGAATTTGAAGATGATAGATGATAGATGACATGGGCCTACTTTGAAAATCATTGTTCCAAAATGACTTAGTAAAGTCAGTAAATCCTCAGGGAATAGTCCTATTTCGTAAGGGGTGGGGACAACTTGAGTCACCAAAAAAAAAAGTCAGTAAATTTGCATGAATTAGAGTTGATGGTGTGTTGACCTATATAAAAGAAAAATGTGAGAGAAACACGTCAATCATTTTATAAAAGCTTTTGAATTAACTCATAACCACAAACCTTTTCCTTCTACACCAATCCTTAGATTAAAAAGTACAAATAATCTCACTATTGGATTGAATATTTGTATTAACACTCTATGCAAGGCGTTTCTCATATATTCTTGTCCATTAACAACAAATCCTTTCTTTCCACTCCAACCCTTAGATTCAAAAAGTACAATTAATCTCCACCATTGGATTAAATACTTGTACTAACACTTTATCCAATGTATTTATCATAGGTCTTGTCCATCAATAATAAATCATCTATTTCTGACCCTTGGATTAAAAAAGTACAACTAATCTTCACCATTGGATTGAATATTTGTCCTAAAACTCCATCCTATGCATTTATTACAGGTTTGTCCATCAACAACAAATCCTCTCATTCTACACCAATCCCTAGATTAAAAAAATACAATTAATCTCCGTCATTGGATTGGATATTTGTTTTAATACTCTATTCAAGACATTTATCACAAATCATGTCTATCTACAACAAATCCTTACCTTTTACATCAATCTTTAGATTCAAAAAGTACAATTAATCTCTACCATTGGATTGAATACTTGTCCTAACACTCTATCTAAGGCATTTATCAAAATCATGCCCATCAACAACAAATCCTCTCTTTTCATACGAACCCTTAGATTAAAAAAATAAAATTAATCTCCACCATTAGATTGAATACTTGTCCTAACATTCTATCCAAGACATTTATTATAGGTCTTGTCCATCAACAACAATCTTCCTCTTCTACACCAACCCTTAGATTAAAAAAATACAATTAATGTCTACCATTGATTGGATATTTATCCTAACACTCTATCCAAGGTATTTATCACAGGTCTTTCCAATCAACAACAAACCCTCTCCTTCTACACCAATTTTTAGATTCAAAAAGTATAATTAATCTTCACCATATAGAATGCAAAATAAAACTCATCTTAATTGTTGGAATCACTAATTCATTTTACAACAAATTTTCTATAAATTATGCCTTTTTTTTTTTTCTTAAAATCGCAACTCTCTCTTCTTGTTCCAGAATCATAATTTTTTTTATCTTCTATTCTCTTTTATTCACACATCTTCAAATGTGAATTTACCTTATTTGATTGAACATACTTTTGGTGCAAAGCCAAAGATTCGTGGTCGATCGTTCACAATTGAAGAAGATCAGATTTTATTGATTGCATGACTTGAAATTCTCAAGATTCTATATCTCATGCCAAATGCCAATAAAAAAAGATAAGTTATGAGAACACATTTTTGAAATCTTCAAGAGTCGTAAGTCCAACTATTACAATAAATCTCGAATACCAAAATCTCTTTCATGTCGTATGAGTATAATTATGAAGGGAATCAACAAATTTTGGGGATGCATTATTTAGTTAAGTAGAAAACTTTAATGAAAGCCGTGCTTCTGAGTTAGATGTTGTAATTATTTTTATTTTAAAATTATGAGAAATGCATAATGATATGAAAAAAATTGACTTATTTTGTTCTATTTGTGGTTGACAAAATGGTAGAATCCTATTTGCACAAGATCCAGATGAAAAAAAGAGTTATTATTTGACCATCTATGGCCCAATCTTAAGGAAGTTGAAAAATGGGTTGATAATGCCATTTCAAAACGAAATCAATTTGAACACTTGAAGGGTCCCAAATAAGGACTCCATCTAATTCTCTGGGAACACCAACATCTGTTGACTTGAATGGAGATTAAGATGAGCAAGTGTCATTCGAAGTAGATCTTGATTCGTCTGGTTGTTCTATGGGAAGAAAAAAAGAAAGGATGAAGAAGTTGATGGTTGAAAAGACTCATTTCCTTGTAGGTATGCTTGAGAAAAATCGTAAAATCCTTGAAACTTTGAAAAGAGGAGAATTGAAAAAGGATGAACAATTTTCTCAAATGGATAAGGATGCATCAATGCAATATCAACTCATGATGCTAAAAGCTGAAAATGATTGTAAAAAGTTAGAGCTTCGATGTGAATGACAAGAAAAAGAATTTATGGAGAAAGACCTTAATTCCATTAGTGATCTAATCGAACGTGAATATTTTCGCAATAAAATGTTGAAATTTTAGAAAAAAATGACTCGTGATTCTCAAGTAGGTAGATCATCCACTACATTTAATCTCCCTGATTTTAATACCTTTAATCAAAGGTGGATATGGAAGAGATGACTTGCCATATTGTTTATTTAGGATTTATCTTTCTAAGAAAATATAGTTATGAAGTTTGCTTAATTTGTAATAGGAGGGTAACTTTGTTTTCTCCATTTATCATGATTAATGTAATCATCTTTGGCCTACATTTCTGATACTTTTTTTTTGTAAATTATTTATCACAATGCCAATCAAAGAGTAAAATGCACCATTCAAACTTTACTTAAGTTTGGGTTCAAGTTATTACCTCAAGATTATAAAACATTATATCACATTCAAACTACTTCAACAATTGCTTAAAATTAGGATTAGGCTCATATAAAAATAATAATCTAAACGAGAAAGATTTCCTATGGGCACCCCAACTTTTGCTTATTCTCATCTATTGACTTTATTATTTTATTTTAATTGGAGTGTAATAAGTAAAAGTTGGATTGCCAATAACAACACTCTTTTTATTTTAGATTTTTTTTAATGTGAGTAAATAGTGTTTTAGATGAAGGAATAGTGATTTGAAGATGAGACCGGTTGGAATTCAAAAGTGGTTTAGAGTCTTCAAAATGAAGATGCCATTTTGAAGATAAAAGATGAAGCCCTCAGTTGGAGTTGCTCTAATGGATGAGGAAGCATGGGGCTCCATACCTACATGCTGAAAATTCCTCATTTTCTTAAAAGTATTTTCAAAATTGAAATGATAAATCTGATATTAGTTTCAAAAGATAGAGGCAAATGTCTCATTTGCGACTAAGAAAGGACTGATTGAAGTAGCTATATTAAAAAAAATACCTCACTTTGCCTGTGAATCAAAGTATACTTTCTCCTGGAAACTGTTGGTAATTTTTTTGAAATGAATTGCCTAAAGTACTGCCCTAGGTACAAATTGATGTCCAGTGGTATTTAAAATGGTTTGGCATACTTTCTTGACTTTTTTAATTAATATTTGTTGGTGTAACAACTCACACCCACAAAAGAAAGAGAAGTGCAAGGAAATCAATTGGACTCTAGTTTCAAGATAGGATTAGTTGATTGTCTTGTTTTCAGTTGAGTTTTCATCGGTTATCAAAGGAATGAGCGGTGGGGTGGACCGTAATCCTAACTTGCATGGATTGGACAATCGTAATGCACATATTATAACAATTGATCAAAATAACCTTATACAATTGTTATGATTACCAAGTTCACATGTTTGGGAAGATGGTCTACTTTTTGGGTTGTGGCTGTTGTCTGGGAACAAGGACCCGGTGTAGAAATGAGGGGCATTGCCAATGGTGCATCAGCCTTTGCACTAGATTAGACTGCTCCATGGTTCAATTGAATGATTTTTGTTTGCCATATATTTAATTTTGAACTTCAGAGGATATACATTTTCATGCTTTTACTTGTCTGCAGTTACAGAATCAGCAGTCTTCATCCAAGCATCAGATTCAACCACTATCAAATCAACCTCAGTTTCACTCTCTTCATCAACAATCCATTCATCAGACTCAACACACACCGCACTTTACTCACACACATCAGTGCTCACCTTCTTCACACTTGCCCGAGATCTCTCATACACATCAGTCGCCTACTATGTCCCAGCACATGGCTTGCTTGCAACCCCTTACAGGAGGTCAAGTTGGGGGGCGCTTGCATGTAGTATTGGTGAGGTTTTCTTATGTTAGAAACTTATCTTTTCCCTTTTGTAGTTTTGTTAACTTAGTAGAATATCTTTTGAGTTTTAAGATAAAATTCCACCAATCGTATACAAATAGCCAATCATATGGTTGTTTAGCATCCACTGAACGTGTATCATGCCGTGATTTGGGCATATTCAATGGAGAATGTACCTCGGTCCGAGCCAGAACCCCAAAATCACTCAATCAATTAATCCGTTGATCCTTAGCCATCAACTTTATATACAACAACAAATCCTTATCCCTAAGATTTGGGGTCTGCTAAACAAATTCTTTCCTCTAGTCCATCAATTATATAAATGTGCTGAAAGTTAGGGCATACTTGGAAATAGGGTCTATCCAAGAAATGCCTAACATTTAAAAGATTTGGATCCAAGGCACGAGTAGTGGTTGGACAACCAGTTTCTGGTCATATAACTTGGCCTTACCACACAAGACTTTCACTTGGCTGACACCAAATCTTTTTGATAAGGCTCCAATGATGACATAAGACTCTTACTGAACATTATTTCTTGAGATCACTACAATTTTGGCTTGCTTATGACTATGAGAAACATAGTGATAGGTTAATAAACCTTGGGAATGTTATACTACACTCTAGCCTCGGCCTTTCCTTGCACACATTTCTCATTGGTTTATTTCTAGACAATGTATGAAAAACAGTGTGATGGCTCTATTCTTGTGATTGAATCTAGTTCAACATGACTAAACTAACCCCAATTATCCAGTCCAGCCACCTGCATAGTAATATTTCATAAAATCATGATTAAGGATCTACATGACTCTTATGATTGAAATAATCAATCCTTTGTTCATGCTTATATGATCTTTAAAATGTGATCCCAAGCAAGGTTTAAATTCTTGTCTCGAGTCAGCGTTTTGGTCAAGAGGAAGCCAAGATGGTCTCGACTGAAACATTCCAAACTACTTCGAAACATTAATGTTTCGCTCACGTCTTGGACTGAAACCAGAATTTTCACCTATTCTTGTTAGAGTTCTTATTTAATGTCGCGCGGGCCCAATACTTAAGCCCACATAACAACCACATGTTTTCAATATAAAAGAGAGGTCGAACTCTATTGGGATTGATTGGCTCATTCTCTTATCTATTTTTTTCCTCTCCTTAACGCTAATCTTCTAACATGGTATCAGAGCATTTCTACCATTAGATCTGCTTGATAAGATAAAGAAAGGAACAAAGGTACAAAAGAGAAGGTCGAGATGACCCTCCCACAGAAAAGAAAACAAGAGCAAAACAAAATCCAACAATCACTAAGGCATTTCAATGCTACGAATGACCTCCCACCAGGATAGAAAGTCCTCAAAAAAGATCACTCTAAACTATTTAAAGATTTTGCACCAAAAGAATAAGAGCCCGAGGATTGTTCTAATTAACTCTTGAGACGACTTTGCCTTCCCTTGAAAAGTTCTAGCATTTCTTTCTAACCAAATGCCCCAAAGCACCACGAACAACGTTAAACTCCAAATAAGCTTCTTGGCATGACAAAAGCTCAACCCCAATTGAAGCCATTCCCAAGGACTCCTCTAATAGAACCTAGAGCAAAACAATTCACTCCAAACAGAGAGAAGACATGGTCCCCCACCTCGTTTGCAATCTCGCAGTGAACAATAAATGATTAGGGGACTCCTCACTTGACATACACATGCACACCTGTTCGGGCACAGAACCCCCTTCTCCTAAGAAGATCTTGTGTTTGAATTCTCTCTCAAACTATCGTCCAAACAAAGAAAGCAACCTTAGATGGCACCCTAGGACCCCTAACCGTGACATGAGGGAAAGTCGAATCTTCGTTCCTACTTAAATCTCTATAAAACTCCTTAACCGAGAATAAGCCTTTCTTATTGGGAGCCCACAATCTCACATCGTCCATCTGAGCATCTCCTGACACACTATCAAGAACGCCCATCATCTCAGAAATCTCCGTCATCTCCCAATCATTCAACAACATACTTAGACCTAAATCCCATCCTATAGTCCCTCCCACACCCAAAACTTCATTTTCTTAATCTTTTTCTTTTCTCTGTACTTCCGAACCCTTAAACCTTGGTTCCAAAAAGGGATTAGGTGTTTGAGGTTTGTTTGTTTGCACCTAAATGTTCATTTAGGGCTTCGTGTGTGTTTGTTTAAGGTATTTATGAATGATTGGGGAATTAGTGGATAGTTTTGAAGTCTCAAAATTCATTTTCAAAACAAAAAAAATAAAATCTATGAATAGTGTTGTCTGAACAATATGCGCGAATTGTGCTTGTGAACATTGTTTTCTGCACAAAAATTTGACTACTTCGGCTTCCCGATCAATAGTTTGAAATTTTGACGGATCTTGATTTTATTTTCGGGTATTTCTTCGGTTTTGCGATTTTATTCCGATTGTTGTTTCATTGGTTTCTCAACTCTAACCGTATATCATAGAATATCCCAAGGGATACTATATATTTTTTTGAGATTTTTTTAATCTCTGCACGGGTTTTCATTTTCCTCGGATGGAAAATTTGGAGAATTTTGATGATGTTGGTAGATGAGGTCGTGGTGGCCGTGGTACAAGAAGTCGTGGTGGTCGTGGAGGTGGCCGTGGTGATGATTTGAAGTGTACCTATTGTGGCTACACTGAGCGATTTTGTTGGGATAAAATATAAATGGGATAAACCTGCTTGGGCTAATCAAGCTCAAGAGGAATCTCCTCAAAGTTTCACTGATTCTACTTCTTAGACTACATCTAGAACTGCATTTTTTGATCTTACCACACAATTGGGAGAGATTCTTTAGAAGTTGACTACCTTGACTACAATACCTACTTACCCACAACTACTTTAGGTAATCTCACATTTATGATTACCAAGTCTCCCTCATCTTGGGTCATTGATTCATGAGCTAGTGCCCACATGTCTGGTATATTTCGTCTCTTTTCTAATTTTCATTTTCTTAATTCTCACATTGTACTAGCTGATGGGTCCATTCGTAATGTCGTTGGGAAATGCTATGTTTTTCCAAACTCATTTCTTCCCTTATCTTCTATTTTTTTGGTGCTTGATTTTCCTTTTAATTTACTTTATGTTAGTTAGCTTACAAAATCATTGCAGTACCTCGCACCTTCTTCTCTTCTTATTGTGTTTTTTAGGATCTTAAGATAAGAAGAATGATTGATTTGGGGCATGAGAAAGATGGATTATACTAGTGTTGTCAAATGCGGTCGCATACCCCAAATTATGCTATCTGCCAATATGCAATGACATTTTTTAAAATTTTTTTTTTCAAAAAAAATTTCTTGTAGCATATGCGATGTGTGAAATCGCGTATACGAACAACATGTGATGGTCGCACATGGTCACATATGCTATTTAACAACATCGGATTATACTATTTAATGCGTGATGCGCGTGCTTGAGTGCTTCAGTTTCACACTTTCAATGGCATTATTTGTTGGGTCATATGTCTTTATCTAATTTATGTCGTGTTATTTTTAAATTGATTTCAATGTCAGTTTAAAATGTGAGGCTTGCCAATTGGGCAAGTATCACAGTAGTTCTTTTCCTAGTCATATTGAGAGTCGTCAATCTAGTTTTTTTGAAATAATTCATACTGATATTCGGGGTCTATTAAGAATAAAAAAGTTAATCTGATTTTCGTTACTTTGTGGTGTTTGTGGATAGTTATTCTCGTATGACATGGCTATTTTTATTGAAAGATTGCATTGAATTACCTCGTGTTTTGCTTACTTTTTATAAATAAATTTCAGTCCAATTTGGCAAACTTGTGAAAATTATCTGTTCTGATAATGCCTTAGAATACATGTAATCTTCTATTCAGTTGTTTTGTTCATATAATGGTATTATTTATAAGACCAGTTGTGTTAATACTTCTCAACAAAATGGTGTTGCTGAGCGAAATCATTGTCATTTACTTGATGTTGTTCACACCATTATGTTTCAGATGCATGTACTTAAGCACTATTGAGGTGATGCTGTCCTCACAACTTGTCATCTTATTAATTGCATGCCATCATCACTTTTAAATGGTCAATTACCTTTCTCTCTGGTTTATCATCAAATTTATCATTTTACTGTTATTTTTAGAGTTTTTCGTTGTGTTTGCTTTGTTCACTCATTTGAGCTTGGGTAGGATAAAATTTTCCCAATATCCATTAAATGTGTCTTTCTGGGTTACTCTTGTGCACAAAAATGGTATAGGTCTTATCACTCAACACTATTATGTATGTGCTAATGTGACATTCTTTGAGTCTACACCTTATTTTTCTTCTGTTGCTACCTCATTTGACTTGTATCTTGTGTCTTCTCGTCATGGGGAGTTGTCTCCTACAATTTCCTTCTTTCCTGTGCTTCCAATTCTTCCTGCAGGTGACCTTTCCAATATGACTTTTCAAGTATATCAACACATTCGTTTCCGAGCACCTTCATCTTCTCTACCATCCTTAGATTCTTCATCAATTTCACTTGAGGTTCCTCCACATCCGCCATCATTTACTTCTGCCTCTAGCGATCTTTCTATTGCTTTAAGGAAAAGTACTAGATCTTGCACTAAGTACCTAATTGCTGTTTTTGTTTTTTTTTTTATTCGGATGTCACCTTCATTTCGCCAATTTACACTTTCCCTCTTTATTATTTCTTTTCCTACTTTCTATACGCAGGCATTATCTTCCTCTAGGTGGAAATTAGCTATGGATGAGGAGATTATAGTCCTTCATCATAATCATACTTGGGACCTATCTTCGCTTCCACCTGGGAAGCAAGCTGTGGGGTAGATGGGTGTATATAGACAAATATTTTCTTGATGGATTTGTTGAGAGGTTGAAGGCTCACCTTGAAACCAAGGGTTACACACAGATTTACGGGGTTGATTATAGTGAGACTTTCTCTAGTGGCTCGTCTAAACTCTGTTATAGTTCTTATTTCCGTTGCAGTGTGTTATGCTTGGCCTTTGTATCAATTTGATATTAAAAATGTCTTTCTACATGGAGACTTGTAGGAGGAGGTATATATGGAGCAACCACCTGGATATGTTGTCTCTGGTAAGATTGGATTAGTGTGCGCCTACGAAAGACAATCTATGGATTGAAACAGTCGTCTAGAGCTTGGTTTGATAAATTTAGCTCAGTTGTTCTCGCTTATGTATTTGTTAGATTTACTTTTGATCATTTAGTGTTTGTGAGGCATTCTTCTGGTGCAAATATTGTGTTGATAGTTTGTGGATGACATCATCATCATCATTGGAAGTGATGCTAGTGGGATCTCAGAGTTGAAGATTCATTTAGCCAAACATTTTCACACTAAAGACTTGGGTCTTCTTCGCTACTTCTTGGGTATTGAAGTAGCTAGCTCCAAATAAGGTATTAGTTTGTCTTAGAGGAAGTATGATTTAGATTTGTTATCTGAGACTGGTACTTTGGGTTCTAAACTAGCTGAAACTCCTATGGATCTCACTACTAAGCTTGATGTTAAACATGGGGAGATTTATCTTGATGTAGGGCGTTACCGTAGGTTAGTTGGCAAACTAATCTACCTGACTATCACTTGCCCATATATTATCTTTGCTGTGAGAGTAGTTAGCCAATTTATGAATGCTTTGCGACAAACTCATTGGGATGATAATGTAGATAGGCTTGCCGACACTTATCTCAATGCCAATGATTGAGTTAAGAAGCGTCAAAGAAAGTAATCAGCAACATTGACTGAGTCAAATATGTGTGACCGAGTCAACTTGGTTTGACCAAGTCAACTCGAACCAATCTTTGACTGGTCGTCAAGAACTAGTCCAATTTCTCTTAGGACTCTTTCTTTTATTGAGTTTCTATTTTTTAAGTCGCTTCAATATTTTTAGTTAGTTTTTATTTCAATTTTAGAAATTTTCTTTTTCTAGTTAGTTTCAAATTTGTTTTATGTTTCTATCCTTTTCTAAAATTTGTTTTATTCTTTAGGTTATAATTAGAAGTCCTTTTAAATGTCCAAATTGAGTTTTAATAGGATTAAAAGGTTAGTAATATGTTATAGATAGATTAGGAAGTTACTTTTTAATATTTTAGAAGGTTTCTGAGTTGTTATAAAGGATTTATCTATATAAGGAGCTCCAATAAACAAATTCAGTGAGTTAGTTTTTTTTTTTTTTTAAGATTGATTAATAAAAGAAAAATAAGAGACTTTTTCCCTTTCTTTGTTTTTTTATTTTAGTTTGAGCATAAGAACCCGATATTGGTTCTTAATTTTAGTGTTTACGATTAATTTCAATCTATCTCAAATCTAGATTGAAGTTTTTAATTTGTTTTGCTCGACATAGAGATTCTTTATTACTCTTAGTTCTTGGGATTTCACCTTAGAACTAAATTTTTAACATAAACTATAGGTTTGTGTGTTCTACCCTACATCATATTCTATGTTTAGGATACTAAGGTATCTAAAGGGGTTATCAGGCAAAGGATTGCTATACAGACCTTCACCTCTTATATCCATTACTAGGGGTGCACACATGGTTCTGATTTGGCAAAATTGGAACTGAACCAAACATGATTGGTTCTACAAATTTGGAATCGAACCAATCCAAACCAACCTTGGTTCGGATCGGTTCTCGTTCTCATACTTTCAAAATAGAAAAACTAGTATTTTTTCTTTCAAAAGAGAAATCCTTTGGATCAGATCATAAATAATGCCTATTTTTAAAATGAAAATGATTTTATGATTAAATTTTAACTAAAATCTATATAAATTAAAAATTAGAGGAAGTTCAATAAGACAAAAAAAATTATAATTTTAAAATTGGTATTTTGGATGGATTAGTGAGGAAACTAATCCATAAATGGTAGATTAACAAATCCAAGTCTAGGTTCGTATAGTATATTTCATCTAACAAACATGACATAAAGGTTCTTGTAAAAAAACAGTGAATCAAACTCTTTGAGAAAGTTTTTCCATAAATGGGTAGATCTATTTGAGAGTCAAGAGAGAATTAGTGTACATTTTTTATGCGTTTTTTTTATGAGTTTTTGAAGTTCGTAACATACTAACACAGTTGAGAGAGAGAGAGAGAGAGAGAGAGAGTTCTTCGTTTTCCGACGAGTTGGCGAGTGGAGAGGTGAGGTAGACGAACAATGGCGAGGTTTTCTTCAAACTTGAAGAAGGGAGAAATAGAGAATAGAAGAACGAAACTAAGAAAGGGTCTTATTTTTAAATAAATAATAAAAATCAATAAAAAATAAAATAAATAATCCAAATCTGTAACTTATTCGAACGACCGAACGACACCCTCTCCCTCCCATCTCTCTCTCTCTCTCTCAAGTTACAGCTCGAACGACCGAACGATCTCGATTTGGCTTCTTAGCAATGTCCTCAGACAACGGTTCCAATGATGATGTATTAGTAATGGCAGCATTATAGGTACATTCTTTTGATTGATACAAAATTTCAGCAGCCAGATTTGTGTTGTGGTTAGCCTTGTAAAAAGCAGAGGCTATCTCCCTTAGAGAAAATTCAGAACAAAATGCATCAAGCAACTCCTCCAAGACCTCATCATCATAATCTGAACTATAAACTTCCATTTGGAATATTCAAGACTAAAAAGGGAAAAAATGGCATTAGTGCCCATTGTGGAACAGTGTGCCCATTGATTCCCCCATTAATGGCTGTGGGGTAACTAGTGCTAGATTCCACTGTTATAAAAGATGCCAACCCAGTACTCTCCTCATAGAGGATGCTGAAACTGCATACAGCAGAACAGACAAATAGTTATAGAAAATAATTAATATTGATTCAAAAAATACTGCCTTTCAACGTATATATGTGGAACTCATTATTTCTAGTTATATTGGGGGACAAGAGATCTTTCTTGAACAAAGAAAGCGAATAATACCTTTGACTTTTTGTTTGTGCGACTCCGCAATAACTAAATTGTCAAAAAATATTTGTAGTTCATTAGAACAGATGCTTTCAAACTTTAAACGACAGAAAATTGGATGTATGAACTGAGCTATAACTTGAGAGAGAGAGAGAGAGAGAGAGAGAGAGGGTGTCGTTCGGTCGTTTGAATAGGTTACAGATTTGGATTCTGTAACTCTGTTCACAGAGAGAGAAGAAGAGAGTTAAGAAGAAAGAGTTTTCTAAAAAATAAAGAAATTGAAGAGGGGGGGTCATGTAATAAAAATGTTTTTACTTGAAAAGTGGAAAACGTCGTGCGTCTTGCGCTCCGTCGGATCTAGTCAAATCAAACGGTTAAGAAAACTTGGAAAGAAACTTGGCAAACGTTAGGGTCTCCGAACCGCTCCCATATATATATATTTCGGATTGGTTTGGTTCTATTATACTCCTAATTCTGAATTGAACCGAATCAATCAGATTTTTTTTTTTTACAATCCGCACCCGAACCAAACCATGATCAATCCAAATCAATCCAATTCAAAAGGTTTCGGATTGGTTCGGTTATCGGATTTACCTAATCCAATGTGCACCCCTATCCATTACTGACTTCTTAGATGTTGATTGAGCGGGGAGCCGGACTAATCATAGATCTGTTTATGGGTATTGTACATTTGTGAGAGGTAATTTGGTGACTTGGCGCAGTAAAAAAACAAGTTGTAACTCGTTCTGGTGATGAAGCAGAATACAAGACGATGATACATGCTCCATGTGAGTTGCTTTTGGTTCAGAGTCTTCTAAAGGAGATGGGGATTGAAGTTCCTACTCTTGTGTCTATGTATTGTGATAATTAGGCTGTTAGTTATATAGGTAGTTATCTAGTATTCCACGAGAGAACCAAGCACATTGTGGTTGATTGCCACTTTATTCGTAGTGTGGTGATGGCTAAGAAGATATCTACTTCCTATATCAAGTCAGAAAATCAGTTGGGAGATGTTCTCACAAAACCATTGTCTAGGAGTTTCTTAATTACTTTTTTGTATCAAATTAGGCATGTCAGATCTATGCTCCAGCTTGAAGGGGAGTGTTTCTTATTTAATGACGTGTGGGCTTAGTATTTAAGCCCACATAACAACCACATGTTTTTAATATAAAAGAGAGTGAAAACCCTATTGGGAGTGACCCACTCATTCTCATCTCTATTTTCCTCCTCTCCTTAACCATAATCTTCTTACGTTCCAAAATGGAACTTTGAATCATGATCCCAAGTGTGCTCAGGTATTTTAGGAAGTTTAGTGTCTTTTGGAACAGAAACCTGCTTTTCCTGTTTAAGTTACTTGAATTTGTGAGCTCCCATCCAATCACTACATGCACATGTGCCTTGTATTTTTGTTTACCGTTTATGTTTACTAAGCCATTATCCAATTTTTATGTTCCAGCCAACAACTCCTGCAAAGTTTTGTGATGAATGTGGAGCTCCTTATTTGAGAGAGACCTCCAAGTTTTGTTCAGATTGCGGTGTTAAGAGGTTAGGAACATAATGTTGTCTTTGCTCACTTTTTTTTTTTCTTTCTATTTTATTTCCTCACTGTAAATGTTTTGAGGGAAATGTTTGGGTTAGTGTGCAACTTTCTTAATTGATTGTGCCATATTATAGCTATTGACTCTTCTTGGAATCTCAAATGTTAGTATGTTGATATTTATTTCATGCTGTATAGCTCTTTGGATTTCTCAAGTTTGACATTGTATTTAGTGTGCTTTAGAGCTGTTCTTTTTTTGCATTAGCCTTGGTGAGAGCATTTCACTAGCAATCCAATACTCACTTTTTCTATTTTTTTTTATTTTTATGTTCTTGGAAATTTAGGAGTCTTGACTACATATCAAGTTTTACAAGGGCTTATGAGTTGTGAAAGCATTATTAGTTACAAGAGCTTATGTTGCTGCACAAACTTTTCTTAATGACACAACAAACAATGTAATTAAATCTGGTGTCTAGCCGTGGATAATCATTCAACATTGTGTACATCGTATCCCCATTCCATTTTTTTCTGCTTTCATTAAAGGTGAGAAAAAAGAAAAAAAAGAGCTTTAAATAGAAAAATAAAATAAAAACGAAGGTCGGCTACTGTCCCGGTTACTCCTTTTCGTTCCCAGAACCCTTTTTCTACTGTCTGTATCCCTAATTGGTGCATTATATATAATTTTGGTGGAAATATGCTCTCTTAATTAGATTAAAATTAAAAGTGCTATATAGATGAAAATTTTCCAAGGTTGGGTAAATTCTGCCTATCTTTGTACCTAACATAGTTTCATGAATTATAGGTGTAATGGGAATTTAAAACCAACTTTTTGATACAAAATGACCAGTTTATTTTTAAATTTTCTGTTTTTTTTTCTTCTTCTAATCCATTTTATTTATTTATTTATTGCTGAAATAATGAATGGTTCGGTTTGGGTTATGTTAATAGTCCAGTTTTGTTATCGGGTTTGGGTGTTATGTTGTTAGGACTTGGGTAGTTTGACCAAACCCAGGTCCGGATTTGGTTTAGTCTCCCAAACCCGGATCTGGGTTTTGGGTGTTAGCCTCGTTAGGTTTGGTACTAGTTATTTTTATTCGGACCGGTCATTGACAGCCCTAATCCCACATAAAACCTATCAACATTAGCTTCAAAGAAACGGGACACCGTGTTACCAGATTTGATCCTATGAGACCATAATAATTGAAGCGAACTAGGTCCTGGGTTCGAAGAATATTTGCGAATCTAATCATACTAATTAGGACTGTCAATGGGTGGGTTTCGGCGAGGCTTGATTGAGCCCTAACTCGGTCCTGAAGAGGTGGACTAAGCCTTAGACCAGCCCTATACTCCTATCGTGCCTAAGTTAGCTATGCCTGAGCCAACTTGGGCTTGGGTCCTTTAAAAATTAAATTCATACAATTTTTAAAATCATTTGGAGTCGTTGACTATTGTTCTTAATAAAAAAATAGGGTCCAATAACTATCCTAATTGAAAAATGGTTAGAGATGAAAGTGAAATTATTATTTATAATATGTTTTAGTTAGATTTTATTATTATATCATACATCTATCTCTCCAAAATAAATACATCTAAAATATACTAACAGGCCGGGCGGGATTGGGTAATGTTAGGCCCTATATTGTAGGGCTGTCAATGGATCGGGTCCGGATTGGACTGGGGTTAATTTGGTGCTGATCCAATAAGGATTGGGATCGGATCGGTTTTTGTCGAATTCAATATTAAGATCCAAATCCGACCCATTAACAATCAGAACGGGCCAAATCAGTTGATCGATCAAACTTGAGCAAATTTGCCAATTAATCAATAGGTATGTGAAAAAGTTGTCGATAGGTTTTCATCTGATCAGTCGATGAATGTTGAGGCGATCGATCAACCTTGGACGTTCAATTGATTGTCCATATGATCAGGATATAGTATTAATGTCATCTTTAGAGGAATGGATCATCGATGGTCATGTCTTCTATTATCTAAATTGCTCATATCAATTTTCAGTAGCTCAATCCACGTCTGTTTAAAATTATTTCATTGTGTAAAACTTTCTACAAATAATATTTATTCTATTAAATATTTTACAAATAGGTATTTAACATATTTACATTTTGTAAAAGTATCTAATACGTACTCCCATAACTCGATCAAGTTCTTTTAAGCCTTACTCAATGTTCAATGCATTTCCAAGTTGAGTCTATTGAGTTTCAGAGATGGGGAGACCTGGCTCAAATGATTTATATATATAGGGAACGGGTCAAGGGACATATGTAAAAACAATGTAACATTAATAAATTTTCAAAATATGGGTTAGAAGTTTGGGATTGAGCTGATTTTTTGTGAGGATGAGATCTATGATGGGAAGATCATCCAAAAAAAAAAAAAAATCAGTCAATCTGAAATTTCTAACCCCATTAAAAGTGGTTTAGAATGTGGACCGTTGATTTTTTGCCAATAATTTGTATATCACTTTTGAGGGATTTAGAAGTTTCAGATTGAGCTGATTTTTAGTGAGAATGATCTTCTCATCATAGTGACCATTCTCGCAAAAAATCAGCTCAATCCAAAACCTCTAACCCATATTTTGAAAAACCATTGTTTTTACATATGGCCCATGAACCCTGCGCGCGCACACACCCCCCCCCCCACACACACACACACACACATGTATGGGAGCATTCCAGGGACATAAGTAAAAATAATCATTTTTCAAAATATGGATTAAAAGTTTCGGATTGGCCCAATTTTCTGTGAGGATGATCTCTATGAAGAGAATATCATCATCACAAAAAATCAGCCCAATTTGTACCTTCTAATCCCCATCAAAAGTGATTTAGAATGTAGATCGTCTGTAGACACCCCAATTTGAACGGACCCCCATTCGAAAAGATCCAAAAACAACAATCTTTCAATAAAATTGATCAATGGGCCTCAAAAGTCCGAATCACTCAAATGTGACATTTTGATCGAACCAAGGCCCCTGAGACCTCCTAGTGGTCTAGTGGGCCTACCAAAAAGAATTGGCGCACCCCCACCTTCACCGCTCCACCCCCAAACCCAAAAATACCCGTCCCCCCCCCCTCCCCCCCCCCCCCCCCCCCCCTCAATATATAAATATATATGTATATTGGTGTTCTTCCAATGGTAGATCTGTAAGCAGCCCATGTGAAAGAGGCTGACACAAATTCTAGTTAGACCTTTCTAATAAGAAAACATTTTCCTAACTTAAGGAAAACTCCTACACCGCATCACATTGTGAAATCCGAAAACATGATCTGATGACAAAAAGTTATAAAGGAATTCTAAGAACATTAAGTTTCCTCTTCTCTCTCTCTCCCCCACCACCACAAAAAAAAAAAAGAAAAGGGGTTAATTTTCACAGTTGAATTTTAATTTTAAAATAGAGATCGATTTTGGTATCTGTCCATTTTCATCACCTTAGATATAACTCAAAAAAGATTTGTTTTAATGAGTTTTTCAATGAAATTTAGAAAGTTGTGGTGTTGGATTGTCCGTGAGATAATCAACATAGGCCCATACATAAACATTAAATAATTGGGATAGTAATCAACATAGGCCCAGGCCCATGAATAAATATTAAATAAATGTTAATACCTTACTCAAGATATTTTTCCAATTGGGGTTGCGTTCAGGTTAATCATCTCTTGGGTCATCGCCCTCAAGGGATTTCATCCATCTTTGGTTATCTTTTTCTGCATTTTATCATTTGTAATTTTCTTTAATACATAGGTTCAAAATCCTAAATATGTTCAGATATCAACCAACTACACTTTCAAAAATTTTGGTATCATATTTTATAATAAAGATGAAGAATAATGTATTAACATGAATAAATATTAAATAATTGGGATATTAACAATACCTCTAATCTTTTGGATTAGATCCACATGAGACAATACCTATTAGAGGATGATAGTCAATTATGGGGAAAACCTTAGAAAAAAAAACTCTTATTTGATTTATTTATGGTATAATAATTAAGATAAAAAGAGAAATAAAATAAGATGATAGACATTATTTATTGTTTTAAACCAATGTAAGTAGGGTAAATATACTTGCCTTACATTGATTACGCTTCTCTTTTTCTTCTTGAATTCAATGCATACAAAGAACATAATAGCAAGGTTACAACGAAAGACGAACTGATTTTCTCAAGACTTAGGTTTTGGTGCCTTCTGAAAAAGATAGATCTCGTGGATAAGATAGGTTTAGAGTTTTAATTCATCAAATTAGACATTGAATGACTGAGTCACACCCGTTACAAGATGAGAGGTCAAATCGATTTTTTCTAAAAAAAATAGAAATGGGGTAGTGAGCTTGTAAAAGAAATTTGAATAAAATCTATTATGATTTGGATGTAGGGTTCTTTGGAATGTTTTAGTGTTCAAAAAATTCTTCGATTTGATATATTATATGAATAGATTTGGAGTTCATAAGAGGGAGACAATGACTCTACATGACAGGTATGCAAATCATGAATTTCTGGATATAATTCCTATGAGCATGACAATCAAATATCTTTGGGTGAATTTTTCAAAAAAATTATTTAGAGTTGGCTCTTAATTTTTCTAGAAAGTTATAGAACTCGACAAGATCTTCAATTTAATATACCATATGGATTGATATTTGATATTAACCTCGGGTGAGAGAGACAGTGGGCTTCACAACTTTAATAGTCATGCTTGAAATTGAGAGAAAAACACACACAAAAATGATGGTTTGAGAGAGGTATGAAATGACCTAAAAAGGTTGAGAAGGGAGGTACTTATAAAATTTTAGATAAATACATATCACTCAAATTTGATTATTCTCTAATTACATCACCTAGATTAAATACAAATATATTAAGATGTTCACAATCCCATGAAACAATGAATTCCTTGGGATAGGGTCCGATTGACTCTCGACTCAACTAGTTGCACGTAGGACTTTCTGAGGGGCGGTGCATGTGACCGTGAGATTAATCTCGCCTAAAGGGTGAGGATACCATGATAAGAGAAAAAAAAATAAAGAAAAAAAAATCAAAATGTTCACATTCACACCCAAGCACTATTCAATAAATGTGATATGTGTAGCTGCCAAGTGACATCTAGGTGGCAGCCCATGTGGCATTAAACAATTAATTTTAGGTTAATTTTATCATATGGTGGTTAATTTAGGAGAAACATGTATAAACTCGGTTAACAAAATTATTACACATTATATTATAATATTTATATATTAATATAACATTAAAATTATGTTAACAAATATATTCATAATATTCATAATTAATTAATATAAAAATAAATGATTTTTTCTCAAGGAAAAATACCTAGGATTAATGAAATTGTCCCAATAATTGACAAAAATAATCAAAGGGAAAATATTTTTATTAATTATAAAAATACGGGTCTTCACACCAACGGTCAATTTATACCACCATCTGCTCATTCTATTTCTCTATCATTATCTTTTTCTTCTTATGAGGGTGACATTAGTTTTTTAGACACCACGTTCTCCTCCTATTTCTTTATGACTATCTTCTTCTTTTGATGAGATTGAAATTAGTGATGTGCATCTAACGCATTCTCTTTTTTTCTCCATCTTCTCTTTTTCTTTGTTTTCCATCATTATCTTCTTTTTTTGGTGAGAGTCATATTAGAGATTTGCAATCAACACCTTCTTCCCATTTTTCTTCTTTGGATTCGGAAATTGATATCAATGATATATAGTAACCTCTCTTCCACCTCATTTATGACCTGCTCCTCCTACTTTTTCATATGTGTAATCTTCTAATGACGAGGTTGATACGAAGGAGAATGACCAATTTTCACCACCACCACCACCACCACCACCACATTTTTCATATTTTTGTTTTCTTCTTTCAGTTCCATTAAAATGGATCTAATTAATCCACCACTACTATCTAGATTCTTCTTCGTTTCTTCTATTGCACTTGAAGTAGACAGTGAGGATAACCATAAACCACCGCCACCAACAGTTGAACAAGCACGTAAAGACAGCAAGGGACTTTTATGGCTAGTGGGATTTGTGGTAGTAATTCTCCTAGTTGTTGTATTGTACAAATTACTCACATTTGGACGTGAAGATGTACATTTTTAAGTGTTTGATAGACTTGATAGTTGAAATAGATAGTAGTGGTAATTATTCTACCATTTCTAATGCAATTATAGTCACACATCATTTTGCAAAAGTAAAATTCTGCATATAATTAAATTACATGTGCCAGAAGAAATTCTTTTGATGGGTGAAACTAGATGTAATATTGTCTTTGTTGGAGATGGAATAAACAAATCGTAACTAATTGACTTACTTCTATACTTCTATCAAAAAGTGATTATCATTTTGTCTACTCAATTTCCAACAAAGAAAATGTTACGTGTAGTTGCACCCACCAAAAGATTTTCTTCATGCACACCTGATTTAATGTATACGCCGAATTTTACTTTTGCAAGATGATGTGTGGCTACAATTGCATCAGAAATAGTAAAATAATCACCACTTCTATCTATTTCAACTATCAAGTCTGGAAAACACTTAAAACGTACGTCCTCAAGCTTGAATGCGAGGAATTTGTACAATGCATAAATTAGGAGAATTACTACCATAACTCTCACTAGGCATAAAAATCCCCTTGTTATGTCTCCATGTGGTTGTTCAAGTGATGGTGGTTGGTTATCCTCAATTTTCATTTCAAGTGCAATAGAAGAAAAAAAAGAAGAATGTAAAATAGATGGTGGTGGAGGATTGATTATATCCATTTAAGTGGAATTGAAAGAAGAAATAAAAATATGGAGGAAGTGGTGGTCGTGGAAAATTTTCATTTCCGTTCCTAATGGTCTCATCAAGAGAAGATGGCATACATGAAAAAAAGAGAGGATGGCATACATGAAAAAAAGAGAGGATAAGATCGTAATGAGGTAGAAGAGGAGGTGGCTGTAAATCATTGATATCAACTTCCGAATCCGAAAAAGAAAAATGGGGAGAAGTTGGTGGTTTCAAATCTCTAATATCACGCTCATCAGAAGGAGATAGGGAAGGATAAGAAAGAGGAGAAAAAAAAGTAGGTGTTTGCTGCACATAACTAATTTTACTCTTATTAAAGGAAGAAGATGATGGAGAAAGAGGATGAAGTGATAAAGAAGGAGTAATTAAAAGGAGAATGTGGTAGCCGCAAATTACTAATGTCACCCTCATAGGAAGAAAAAGACATTGACGAAGAAATAAACAGGGAGATAGTGATAGACATTGACCATCTATATTCATCTCACTATGTTAAGAAGAAAACCATATTGATGGAGAAAAAAAAAAATGAGGAGATATAGTGGTAGAAATTGACCATCTGTATTCATTTCAGTAGTAGAATAATAAGATGAAAAAAGGAACATGGGGACAAAAAACAAGGAGAAGAAGATGGAGCTGTTTCTCTACTTGTATCTATGCCAACAACAAATCTCCCAATGTAAAAGTTAAACAAAGAGGAAAAATAAGAGACAATTAAAAAAGATGGGGATGTAACATCTAATATTACACATATATATCAGGTACCCAATAAACAAGAATCTGTATTTTATGTTGCTAACTAAAATTTTCATACCAAGACAAAATTTCTTTAGGATATCAACAATGTTTGTGTTGCATTGAGGTTGTGGATTTGACATAGTCAAGGTTTTTTTTTTTTTTTTTTATATACTGCTAAAGGCATATTACTAACTTTCGTCTAATCAAATTTCATCATGTATATTGTAAGCTTAGGCTGTAGGTTTACTTTCTATGTCGTCATACTAAAATACTTGTTTTCTACCTTATGATAATTATTAACTATCACAATATTATGAGAATATGACATAGCATGTAGTTCTTGTGAGAATAGAAAGGCCTAAACTAAATGTAATTGTCTCATGTTTAATAAAAATTTACAAAACAATCATAACCTTATAAATGTTAGTGTACCAAGTAGTTTTTTTTCTTAAAAAAAAATAATTTTAACAAATAGTACAATGTCCTATATGACTAAAGTGTGTCTTATTTTTATAATTTTGTAAAAGATAACATTTTCATGATAAAATATTATCGCCCCCATAAAACATCACCAACTTGCATCTTTAGTCATGCATTTGGTCTTGTTCTTCACTTTTAAAAAGCTTGTTAATTATTTTTGCTTATTTTTTATTAAATTAATGGGCTCATTTTATGAAGATTCCATTAAGGTTTTACTGGTCTTCACTCGTTGTGGCTTGATTCCAAGTGAAATAGTGTTGCTGACCCGATCTACAACTCCTGAGACGTGTGGATTAAAAATTATGCTTGATAAATTTTCCCATTAAAATTTTATTTTTTGATTATATTGTAGCAACGTGATTTTCAACTGAGGAAAATCTCATTATCACTTATGTTTGCATCCACCATCATGTTTTTTAGAAATGGGTGTGAATGAGCATTGGGAAAATGATTTAAAAAAATTGATCTTTGTAATATTTAATGACTCTCGTATGGATAAGGTGTTGGTCTACCTAGAGTTTCGGTAAGAAGGTTTGATTAGAGAATATGGAAAGTGTTAGACACCCCATTCTCTCTATCCTAAGGTGGTTATCTTGTCTCTTGATTACTTTTAGGAAAAGATTTCGAGAGTTAAAAAAAAAGATGAGGTGATGAGAGCTAAGTGCATGAAACATAAATGCATGAACATTATGAAACTTTTTTAACTAAGTGTATGTTTACACAAAGGATGTGCATGCACGCGATGTTCCCTCATGTCATGAAAATGAGTTTAATATTGGTAAGAAGACATAATGATTATCCTACAAATGGGAATGTGCATTTGGTGTCTCTTTTTTAGATTTATGCATGATGATGTTGGCTAAGGCTTAGGGATATTCTATGCGTGGGATTCCTCTAGTGCCATCGGCTATTGTTGGCAAGATACATGGAATCAACTCATGTATAAGGTTATGGTTGTTTTGTAAATTTTTATTAAACATGAGACAGTTACATTTAGTATAGGCCTTTCTATTCTCATAAGAACTACATGCTATGTCATATTCTCATAATATTGTGTTAGTTAATAATTATCATAAGGTAGAAAACAAGTATTTTGGTATGACCACATAAAAAGTAAACCTACAGCCTAAGCTTACAATATACATGATGAAATTTGATTTGATGAAAGTTTGTAAATGCCTTTAATAGTAAAAAAAAAAAAAAAAACAAAAAAAAACCTTGACTATGTCAGATCCACAACCTCAATGTAACACAAATAATGTCGATATCCTAAAGAAATTTGGTCTTGGTGTGAAATTTTATTAGCAACATAAAATACAGATTCTTGCTTATACATGACTAGAAATTTGGTGTCTCATTTTTAGATTTATGCATGACGATGTTGGCCAAGGCTTAGGGATATTCCATGCATGGGATTCCTCTAGTGCCATTGTCTCTTGTTGGCAAGATACATGGAATCAACTCATGAGGGGAGAGACCCATGTCATTATCATGCCTATATATGCATGCATATACATGACTAGAAATTTGGTGGCCTTCCTCATAAAGAGTAATCTCATTTATGATCATTACCATGAATGGCGATTATATATGCCAAATGTGTATATATGAAAAATGATGATATGGGACAAGGCTTCAACTCTCACCCTTTTCAATCAAATCACCTTGCACATTCCATGTAGAAAGTTTAAGTCTAACATACCGAAGATGAAGAAGAGTTCTCCATTACATCCTATGGTAGTCTGAAAAAACGAGAACACAAATGAGAGTGGGGAGGGTAGAAGAGGGAGAGGGGATGCAAAATAATTAAATAAGCTACCTTACCCAACCTTAGAAACTTGATTCCCTTGTTCTTTTTTCTTCCTTTTAAAACTTTAATGGAGGTTGAGAAATAATGGATAGAGAGAGTGATTGTTAGAGAGTTGCAATGGAGGAGAGTTAAGATGAGATGGAAGGATATTGGAGAAGTTTTGGCATAAGTCTTGGGCAAAAGAATGGTGTATCCAACTCAAGAGAGATGCTCCTTATTTATGAAGTTTTGGGATAACTTTTAAGACAAAATGATTAATCTTAGGGATTTTGAAAAATGACATGAGATTTAACTTAGATACCCTTTGATTTTCAATATTGTTGAGGGTAAATTGTAAAATTTGACAAGAACCTTTAGGATTAAGTGATTTGGCCCAACCCATGTGTATAATGTTACGTGGCAAGAACTTGGTGGTGGTAAGTAGTAAGTGAAAAGTGGATTGGGGAATTTGCAAGGATGAGAGACATGTGGAAAGGTGATATTTGATTCTTATGTAATTAGTTAAAAAAGTATGAGCAAATAGAAAGTACGTACATATTAGGTGAAAAGTGATTTTGAGAATATGAATGAGATGATACCATGTGTAAAGGTGGTGTGGTTGGTGAAAAATAGTTTTGAATAATAAATGAGAAAGTGAGCTTTGATTCTTTTATAAATATCTCAGAAGGGTATTATAGGAATTCCTCATCAAAGAGTTGAACATTAATGGACTTTAAACATTGGCCCACTAATGAAGAGTTTTATTTTGAAGATTGGGAATTATGGAAAGATTCCAAGTGACATATCTTATGAGAGGACTAATGGTAAAATGCCACATGCCCTCTTTTGAAAATGTTGATGACCTATGGGCCAAATGGATTTAATTCGGGTTTTTGGGCCTTGATTTAAATATTGAGTTTTAACATGTTAAATGGGCCAAAAGTTCTCTCGCTCTTCATTTAATCATTTTACTTTGATTTTAGGCCTTATACAAGGTTTATAAGGCCTTTTCTTGACTAGACTCACACAATTTAAGGTGTCTACATAAATTATAGGAAAATGCTGAAGTAACCGATTCTCACTTTTCTTACATGGATGTATGTATGGAAACATAGATGTTTTTCATCGAGAGACGAGTGTAAAGCATCTATGGCTATGTGTATAGATCCACATTAGTAATGTGAGAATCAATGTCAATTTCAATGTTACCCAGCACGGCCCCAAATTACATGTTAAAAAAAGAATCAAGCTAGCTTTACTAAATTAATAAGATTTCAAATTTTACTAAGGGTCGATGGGCCTTCGTGGATCATCATATTGGCAATCCAACACCAACTTTCTAGATTTCATTGAAAATCTTATATTAAAAAATAATAATCATAATTGAGCTAGATCCAAGATGTTGAAAATGAATGGCTACCGAACTCCCAATTTTAAAACAAAAACTCAACTGTGAAAATTAATATAATTTTTTTTCCTCTACATTCCTTTGGCCTTGGATCATGTTTTCAAATGCCACAATGTGATGAAGTTAATAAGGGAGTTTCTGACAACTCCAAGGAAATCATACTTTATGAAGTTTGTTACTCAACAAACTTTGCAGTGGTATCCACGTCATTGTAAAATATTAAATACCTATTTTATCTTAATTCTTTAAATTAAATACTCGTTATATCCTCTCTTTCCTATTAAGATTGATTCTCTCTCCTCTTAAAAAATGGATGACCACTGAACACCCAAATTTAAAACTAAAATTTAATTGTGTAAATAACTTTTTCTTGAAGTTTTTTGTCGTTGAAGGTTCTTGAAATTTTGTGATCAGCATCCTTGTGGCATCCGATCATGTTTTAACATGTCTATGCGTGATGCAATCAATTTTTTTTCTGTCCAATCTTAACGTATTTCCTTCAGCATTTAATCTCTTAAGTGGGAGCTATTGAACATAATGCTCACTTCCATCCACATGCACCTTGTGTTATGTTATGCTTTTTTTTTTTTTTGCAGACTTCTTTATGACCTACATATTATGGATTTTCTATTTCTCTCACACATTCATCTGTTTGATCTTTGTATCATGATGATTTTGTTCTAGTTGTCAAGTACTAAAATTCAATTGTAGAATATCAAGAACAAAATTTTCACTTGACAAATTCTAGGAAAAAGGAAATTCGCATTGCTGAATATCAAAGTAAATAATAAAAAAAGATGTTTGTTTCCAATTATTTTTCAGTCGATTACATATCATTTTATCACCCAACATTCTTCCCCAAAAAATATGTTAAGTGAAATCTTGACCTTGATATTCTGTTATTGAATCTGACTTCTTGATAACCCAAAAAAAAAATCGTGATTAAAATATCAAACATGTGAATGTGAGAGAGAGAAAATGCACATCATATAAAGGTTTGGAAGAGCATAACAAGACATATGGTGTATGGATGGAAGTGGACCCTATGTTCGACAACTTTTACTTATGAGATAAATGCCAAAGGAAATACAATAAGATTGGATAGAAAAAAAATTCATGATTGAATCACATGAGGACATGTTATAACGATAAGGTGTCACAAAAGGATGTAAATCACAAAATTTCAAGAACTTTATAAAAAGGAAAAATAAAAAAACAAATTAATTTTCTCCGTTGAATTTTAATTTTAAATTTCGGTATTCAGTGACATCCATTTTTTAAGAAGAGACAGAATCGATCTTGAGATGAAAGAGAGGGTGAAACATGTATTTGATTAAAAGAATTGAGGGCATAATAGATATATAAGATTTAAAAATGACGTGAATCTTACTACAAGATTTGGTGGATAACAAACTTAATAAAGTGTGGTTTAGTGAGTAACAAACTTCATAAAGTAAGGTTCCTTTGGAGTTGTCAAAACCATAATGACAAAAATCTACGATTTTTTGAAAAAAATCACAATTTTAATTGTTGTAAATTAAATGACGATTTTTTAAAAAAGTTTGAAAAATCTTTGATTTTTCACAAAATCACAATTAATTGTTCATCAATGATTTTTTTTTTTTAAATCATAGATTATTTTTATTTTTAAAATTTTTGGAGTTATTTTATCATTTAATATATGAAATGTATATAAGTGATTGATGTGTAATAAGTAAAAAAATTGGGGTGCCAATAGTAGTTTTCTTTTCAAAAACTTGAATTAGTAGCATAAAAGGCAACTGTTGAGTGGATACGAAAAAACTTGTGCTTGAAACAAGTGCAGAATCTAACAAAAGCTTCAAATCTAAACTTAGAAGGTAAAAAATTAGAGATTTTTTTTTTTTTTTTAAGGAGAATGCCTCGAAACCCAATAAATGCTTAAAACAACATGTAACAGCAAATTCACCACCACCTTACACAAAAGATGCAGAACCATAGACCATCTGAAGCAAATTCACGCCATTTTCATCACAAGAGCCTTCCAACTCTCACACCCACAACACACCTTATTATTAACCAAACTCCTCCTCCATTTCACCTCTACAGAAGATCACTCATACGCTTTGTTCCTCTTCGATCGAATCAAACCAACACCCAATACCTCTACATGGAATTATTTGATCAAAGGGTTCTCAACAAGTTCCCAACCAGAGATGTCATTCGTTTTCTTCTCCAAAATGCGCCAACAAAACGTAATTCCAGATCGAAACACATACCCTTTGCTCCTCAAATCCTTTTCAAATCAAAACCCAAATCAGATTCATGCTCAATCTTTCAAGTTTGGGTTGCAATCTGATTTATTTTTGCAGAATTCGTTGGTGAGTTCTTACTCTAGTGGTGGGAACTTGGACTTTGCGTGCCAAATTTTTGATGAAATTTCTGAGAGAGACTGTATTTCTTGGACTGCTATGATCAATGGGTTTGTTAAGAATAATCAAGCAAAGAAAGGGTTGGATTGTTTTGTTAAGATGAGATTGTTGGGTGTAGAGGTTGATGAAGTCACCATTGTTAGTGTTCTCTCGGCGGTCGGGATGATTGGCGACATATGGTTTGGGAGATGGCTTCATGGATTTTATGTAGAATCTGGGAGAGTGAAGTGGGATGTTTATGTGGGTGGTGCTCTTGTTGATTTTTATGGTAAGTGTGGCTATTGTGACGATGCTTGTAAGTTGTTCAAAGAAATGCCTATTAGAAATGTAATTTGTTGGAGTGCTTTAATAGCCGGTTATGTGCAATGTAGTAGATTTAAGGAAGCATTACATGTCTTTCAAGGTATGCTTCTAGAGCATGTTGAGCCAAATCAAGCTACATTGTCGAGTATCTTGACTGCTTGTGCACAATTGGGGGCATTGGATCAAGGGAGATGGGTCCATGCTTACATTGATAAGAAGAAGTTAGTTGTGAATTCGATCCTTGGGACAACCTTGATAGACATGTATGCAAAGTGTGGGTGTATAGATAAGGCATTCTTGGTGTTTCAAAAGTTACCAAATAAGGATGTCTACCCTTGGACCGCAATGATCAATGGTTTGGCCATGCATGGGCATGCCTTGAGTGCTTTGAATCTCTTCTCTCGTATGATAATGAATGGCGTTAGACCCAACAAAGTCACCTTTATTGGTATTCTTTGTGCATGTTGTCATGGAGGTTTAGTAGATGAGGGGCGTAGGTACTTCGGTTCCATGAGCCGAGTTTATGGTATCGAAGCTAATGTGAATCACTATGGTTGTATGGTTGACCTCCTAGGCCGTGCGGGTCATTTGGTCGAAGCCCTAAATTTGATTGAAAATATGACGATGGAGCCAAGTCCTGGTGTATGGGGTGCTCTTTTTGGTGCATGTATGATCCACAAGGATTTTAAGTTAGGAGAAAGAATAGGAAAACATCTTATTGAGCTACAACCCCATCTTAGTGGTAGATACGTACTTCTAGCTAACTTATACTCTTTATGTCAAAAGTGGGACGATGCGGCACGTGTAAGGAAGCTAATGAAAGGGAAAGGAGTGGAGAAAAATTCTGGCTGTAGCTTGATAGAGGTCGGAGGTGCTATTCATGAATTCGTTGCCGGGGATGTGTCACATTTTCAAACCGAGGACATACATTTGATGCTAGATCAAATGATCTTACAATTGAAGCAGGTAGGGTATGTACCGGACATTGTTGTATTGTCATTTGACCTAGAAATGGGTTAAGGCCAATAAAAAACTATTTATTGGGAATACTTTTCAACAGTAATATGAACAATATCTTGATTTAACAGCATTGGGAGAAGGTAAATGTCCATATTTTTTTACTTTTTTCATCAAAAAATTTGGTTGGTGAATGAATATGTTCCTCCATTCAATTCTGTCTCAAGCTATGTCTTCTTTTATTTTATTGCAAGTGTGTTTATGTATGTTCTGACAATATCAATCTGTGTTCTTTTGGATATTCTTCTTGCCCCTTTAGATCCTTTAATTTGTATCTTTAGGGTCTTGACCTCTATGTGTCAAAATTATAAGTATATCAACCCATCAGCATCTTGACTTAGTCATAGAAGAAATCCCCTCAACTAGCTGAGTAGCAGTCAAGCATAGAGAACATTGGCTTATACTGGTTGTTTTTCTTACTTTGCTACTTATAATAGGTCCATCTAGGGCTGTCAACGGATACGTATCCGATCGGATAGTGGTATATCCGAATCCGAATCTGAATCCGAATCCGATTAGATATCATTAACTAATATTCGAATTCGTATCCGAATAACTTATCGGATATCCGATATTATCTGATTTGAAAATTATTCGAAACTTGAAACTTGAAAACTATCCGAAACTTTTTTACTATTAAAAAATTATCTGAAACTTATTTGAAAATTATTTACTATTCGAAAATTATCAACAGAAAGTAAACTCAAGAGAGAGTACTGGAAGAACCATATATAAGGTTTTCAAAAATCCGTCATAAATTTTGGGAGATTTTTAATCTCTTTATATATGAAGTGAGACTACTTTTACCAGCAACTTAAACCACTTAACAATCACTTTTAGGCTTAGCATTTCTACCACATTTAAAAACACCGATTCAAACTTTATTAGAAAGAAAATTTATGATCTTTTCATTTATTTTTATCTCTTTGAAGTATTTTCACAAACACTTGCAGAGCAAAGTTTAGATACACTCAAACAATAAATCAAAATCACCATTCCAATATTTCAAAACCCCTATTTTCGTCAAGATTACTATGTTGTTAAAAGAACCCAGATTCAATTAAATCAAAATATATATATATA
This sequence comes from Akebia trifoliata, assembly GCF_017979445.1. Taxonomy (NCBI): domain Eukaryota; kingdom Viridiplantae; phylum Streptophyta; class Magnoliopsida; order Ranunculales; family Lardizabalaceae; genus Akebia; species Akebia trifoliata. The sequence goes on from NC_141377.1 coordinate 30,958,880, forward strand.
TAAATAATTTTACTAAAAATCTAAAATTAGGAAAACAATGGGCTTACTTACCTTTCTGATTAAACCCTGATGTAAATTTAATAAAAACATTACTAAAAACCTGGGCTTAAACCCTCTCTTTCGATCTCCTTTTTACTTCGAACCTCCCTTTGTTTGCACACCAAATCTTATTTATAACAGACTAATCCTTTTTGTAAAGGGGTTGAGATCGTGACAGCTAGGGGTTGAGGTCGTGAGACAATGCCGCAATGAAGAGGAAGAGTTGAGCCGCTGTTTGAGATCGTTGAAGAAGAACGATGGAGAGAGGATTTTCGACTTCGACAGAGCTTCTCTAAGTTCTAAGTTAGAACTTCTAACTTTGAAAGATAGAGTAATAAAGAAGAGAGAGAGAGTAAGAAGAGAGATATGTCTCGTTTTACATAGAGAGAGAGAAAAAAAGAGAAAGGTCTTGTCTTTATTAAAGAGAGAGAGAGTGTGCAAATGAATTGTCTTGTCTTTATTAAAAAGAAAGAGAGAGAGAGTTCCCTAGTCTTTATTATAAAGAGAGAGAAATTGTCTTTTATATATATATATATATATATAAATAAAAAAAAACAGATATGTCTTGTCTTAATTAATGTTTATATATATATATATATAGGGTCCCGTTCGCCACCCTTAGTTTTACCACACACTTTAACAAACGCGTTTTGTCTTACATGGGTTAGAAGTTTCGGAATGAGCTGATTTTTGGTGAGGATGATCTATATGGTGAGGAGATCATCCTCACCAAAAATCAGCTCATTCCAAAACTTCTAACCCCATCAAAATTGATTTACAAAAAATGGACGGTCCACGATTTTTCAACGTGTAAACATGGGGCTAAACATTTCGGAATGGGCTGATTTTTAGGGAGGATGATCTTCTAGGGGAGGATGATCTTCTAATCATAGAGATCATCCTCACCAAAAATCAACTCATTCCAAAACTTCTAACCCATGTAGGACAAAAAACGTTTGTTAAAGTGTGTGGTAAAACTTAGGGTGCTGAACATTTCCCATATATATATATAGGGAAATGTTCAGCACCCTAAGTTTTACCACACACTTTAACAAATGTTTTTTGTCCTACATGGGTTAGAAGTTTTGGAATGAGCTGATTTTTGGTGAGGATGATCTCTATGATTAGAAGATCATCCTCCCCAAAAATCAGCCCATTCCGAAATGTTTAGCCCCATGTTTACACGTTGAAAAATCGTGAACCGTCCATTTTTTGTAAATCAATTTTGATGGGGTTAGAAGTTTTGGAATGAGCTGATTTTTGGTGAGGATGATCTCCTCACCATAGAGATCATCCTCACCAAAAATCAGCTCATTCCGAAACTTCTAACCCATGTAAGACAAAACGCGTTTGTTAAAGTGTGTGGTAAAACTTAGGGTGCCGAACGGGACCCATATATATATATATATATATATATATATATATATATATATATATATATATATATATATATAGGGTCAGGTTCAAGGGTCATATGAGAAAACATATGTAAAAACTTTCGTTTTTAATAAAATTTTAAAATATGGGTTAGAAATTTTGGATTGAGCTGATTTTTTGTGAGGATGATCTCTATGATGGGAAGATCATCCAAAAAAAAAAAAAAAATCAGCCCAATTTGAAACTTCTAATCCCATTAAAAGTGATTTAGAATGTGGACCGTCGATTTTTTACCAATTTTTATCACTAATTTGTAAATCACTTTTGATGGATTTAGAAGTTTCTGATTGAGCTGATTTTTTGTGAGGATGATCTTTTCATCATAGTGACCATCTTTGCAAAAAATCAGCTCAATCCAAAACCTCTAACTCTTATTTTGAAAAATGAAAGTTTTTTCATATGTTTTCTCATATGGCCCTTGAATATATATATATATATATATATATATATATATATGGGTCCCGTTTGGCACCCTAAGTTTTACCACACACTTTAACAAACGCGTTTTGTCCTACATGGGTTAGAAGTTTCGGAATGGGCTGATTTTTGGTGAGGATGATCTCTATGGTGAGGAGATCATCCTCACCAAAAATCAGCTCATTCCAAAACTTCTAACCCCATCAAAAATGATTTACAAAAAATGGACGGTCCACGATTTTTCAACTTGTAAACATGGGGCTAAACATTTCGGAATGGGCTGATTTTTGGGGAGGATGATCTTCTAATCATAGAGATCATCCTCACCAAAAATTAGCCCATTCCAAAACTTCTAACCCATGTAGGACAAAAAACGTTTGTTAAAGTGTGTGGTAAAACTTAGGGTGTTGAACATTTCCCTATATATATACAGGGTCCCGTTCGGCGCGCTAAGGTTTAACAAACATTTTAACAAACATATAGGTACCGTCCGATATAACGCAAATGGATGATCGAGATTGAAAATAACAGTCGATCTGCGTTTACTTATAAACTATGCATCTATTCACAGCGTCATCCCTCCATTTATTTTTATTTAGTGTCACATCCCTCTTCCCTTAAAACAGAAACGAATAACAGAGAGAGAGTTTACTCTCTCTCTATCATCTCTCTCGCTGAAACCCTTCATCGCTCTCTCTCTATCGTCTCTCTCACTCTCTCACTCTCTCACTCTCTCATTCTCCTCGCTCTCTCTCTCATTCTCTCTCTGCGACTCTATCTCACGAACACGAACGGGTTTAGAAGAGAGATGATGGAGTTGGAGCTTCAGGACCCACAATTAAGGTCAGGATCTCTCATGGTTCTGCTCAACATGAGATCAACATTCTTACTCAATCTACTTTTGGTAATTCTCAGTTTTTTTTTTTAATGGAGTGTCTATTTTTTTTCCATGTAATATAGATGGATATTTAGTTTTTGATATTTAATGGAAGGGGTTTAAACTTTAAAATGTGTTCTTCCCCAACAATCTAGTTTTTGCAGTTCTTAGTTTTCCTTACTTGGTTTTGTTGTTTTTCAGTGTGAGATTGATGTGCAAATTGATTTATTTGGTCTGTAATTGTTACTAACCTGATAATGAAAACATAATAAACAGTAAGAGTCTTTTTTTTTTTTTTTTTGGTATTAAAAGAGAAAGAGGAGGTTCAGAAGAGCTACCTCATACCCAAAAAAAAAAAAAAAAAAAATCATCGGAAGAAAAAATTAAATCACTAAACATAAAATAACCCAATCCGAAAACTACAATTTCTCAAGCTTCCAATTTAAATGAAAATCTTTAAAAAAAAAATTCCTTTTAAGCACGTACATCGCCATGCGCTTACTTGAACCACCATGATTAAGGGAGGCATAGAGAGAGAGAGAGAGAGAGAGAGAGAGAGAGAGAGAGAGAGAGACGATAGAGAGAGAGCAAGGGAGGGTTTCAGCGAGAGAAACGATAGAGAGAGAGAGTTCTACTCTCTGTTATTCGTTTCTGTTTTAAGGGAAGAGGGATGTGACACTAAATAAAAATAAATGGAGAGATGACGCTGTGAATAGATGCATAGTTTATAAGTAAACGCAGATCGGCTGTTATTTTCAATCTCAATCGTCCATTTGCGTTATATCGGACGATCCCAATACGTTTGTTAAAATGTTTGTTAAACGTTAGGGCGCTGAACGGGACCCATATATATATATGGGAAATGTTCAGCACCCTAAGTTTTACCACACACTTTAACAAACGTTTTTTGTCCTACATGGGTTAGAAGTTTTGGAATGGGCTGATTTTTGGTGAGGATGATCTCTATGATTAGAAGATCATCCTCCCCAAAAATCAGCCTATTCCGAAATGTTTAGCCCCATGTTTACAAGTTGAAAAATCGTGGACCGTCCATTTTTTGTAAATCATTTTTGATGGGGTTAGAAATTTTGGAATGAGCTGATTTTTGGTGAGGATGATCTCCTCACCATAGAGATCATCCTCACCAAAAATCAGCCCATTCCGAAACTTCTAACCCATGTAGGACAAAATGCGTTTGTTAAAGTGTGTGGTAAAACTTAGGGTGCCGAACAGGACCCTATATATATATATATATATATATATATATATATATATATATATATATATATATATGGGTCCCGTTCGGTGGCTAACTTTTTGGCAAACGGATTGGCAAACTCTTTTACAGCGTTGGATCTAACGACATCGAACGGACACGATTTGATCTCACACGTTATAAAATTAAACGTATATTTGCAGTGCCGTCCCTCAATTACGTCCTATTTTGTGTTTCCTCCCTCTCCTCTTTAAACCAGAGAGAACAGAACTGATCTGTTCTCTTTCTCTTCGAACTCTGTCTTCTGTCTTCGAACTCGCTCATTCTCTCTCGCTCGCACTCTCTTCTCACTAGCTCTCGCTCTAACTCGATCATTCTCTCTCGCTCGCTCTCTCTCTCTCTCTCTCTCTCACTCTCTCACTCACTCACGCTGAAACCCTTGCACTGAAATCCTCTCTCTCGCTCTTTCATTCTCTCTCGCACGAACACGAACACGAACGACTGCAAATCTCTCGCCCTATTTGATAGAACTGTAAGTTTTTTTTTCAATTTTTTTTTTTTTTTTGGAAATTTCTTAGATTGGCAAAACTGTCTAAACTACCATTGACATTTCATAATGGCTTTTGCTTTGGCATCGATCAACTTATGTCCAAAATACCTTAAGGTTTAAGATCTAATTTTCCATTCACTTTTGCCTCAGTTTGTGGAGCATACTTGCAAGTCCTATTAGTGTTATATGTTACAAATGCGATATTATGAATTGGGAATTGGGATTTTGAGGGTAGTTTCATTTGAAAGTTGTATCATGATTCTTCATTCATGAAAAACATTATAGGTTCAGCTACGTTTTATGTGACCTTATGTAGTCGCAGTTACTGGAGGAACCTTTGGTTCTCACTTTGGAGTTTCGCTGTTTCATTTATTTCCCTATGGGAACCAATGGGTTTCTTTTTGTTATTAATTTTGCAGCACTGTAAATTTTGTACTTGTCACAAAAAATTGATAACAATTTGAATATTTATGCTTACATAGGTGATAACAATTTGTTTTAATACAAATTGTAGTCGTAACAGTATGGGGTCTCCATCATTCATGTGGGACACATGGAAATCTGAGTGTTCATCTATGGGTGCTCGACTATGACATATACCAAAATATCCCAACTGGTTGATTTTGGAGTAGAAGTTCTAGGTGGCCCATTGAGTGTTCATCATTGTTTTTATTTATATTTTTGAATCATCATGAATAAATGAAAACAAACAAAGTTTTATTCAACACGCTAAACTGACTCTTCGAAGTAATTTTTTCTTCTACATTGTTTTTTTTTTACACAGGCCAAAATTTTACAATGTGTTTTGAACTATCAGAAAATAGTTGACACCACTTTGTATTATGGTGGCAATATATGTTTTCTGTTGTTTCTCAACCGGCATATACTGTAGAGCTATTGAACAATGTATTACTAACATGCTACAGCTATTGAACAATGTATTACTAACATGCTATCGTATACATTCTCTTCTCTGTTTTTAATTGTTTTAACAGGCTCATTTGTGATCCGTATAAAGGCTTGATGAGCATGGAAATCTGAGTGTTCGGGTCTTGCACTTATATCCCATATGGGAAGCAATAGGGATTGATCAATGGGTATTACATCAGCTGTCCTTATGAACTCGTGTTGCTTCTCTAATATGCAGCTTCAAAATTTTTTTCTACTTCCTTTTTTGTGTAATAAGTTGGTTCAAGACATGTTGGACTTCATCATTATAAATAGTTTTGTTGATGTGCATGTTTTGGTCACTGTGTCTTCAGACGATGAAGCTCTTTCAAAGGCCAGAAAAGAGGTTGGCATTTAACTTGCCGTTTACTTGATAAATTTAATTTCTGTTGTCTGATTGCTATCAGTTGTGGGTGTAGGTAAAAAATGAGAAGGTACACTTCTTTTGGACCCAATTCTCAGAATTGAATTTGTATTACAAGAGACAACAGAGGACATAGAGAAGTTGAATGGGAAGGTTGCGGAGATGATTTCATTGCTTACATGTCATAAGAAGTCTACAGGAAAGAAAGGCATTCGATACAGTATGACTTCTGCATTAAAGGGTATCTTAACTCGCATGGAACCTACTCCTACTGCAGAGTTAGAATCGAAAGCTTGTAGTTCAAATTTTACGAGTCGGACTGGATGCAACACTAGTGAAGCAGAATTGTCTAAAGTGGCAGATGATTGGGAGAAAGCTTATGAGTGAAAATGAGAGATTTATAGAGAGATTCAGGGGGATTGTATTTTACTGATATGCTGGGTATTTATACATTACATCACCTTGGGTGTTTTGATTTTATATTTTGTCAATCTGTGTAGAGAGAATTTACAAGTCCTGTTGTGTGGAAGAATGGTCATGATATGGTTGCCAAATCATGATTGTCATATTTCCTCCAGTATGAAAGTTTCTATGAAAATATATAACTTGCCATGCGGCAATGTTTTGTTGGAATTTTGCTATTTTACTTTACAGGGACTAAGTTGCCGTGTTTGAGTCACTCGTGTGTATTCTGCACTTGAACGCTGATGTGATGCACTCTGCATTTCTCATGGGTGCATAAGGTAGATAAATGTGGGTGTCCTTTGGACATGATTATGGTTCGATCATGTAGGACACCAAGGAGGATATGACTCTTCATTGTAATCATTGCATCTTGATAATTGTTAATTGGATTGAAAGGAAAGGAAAGGATATACGACACAAAATACAAAGTTTGCTTACATCCACAAAATGGTGCATCCAAGTCTACAAATAGTGAGATTTGGGATGGATTTAAGGCATCTAAATTTTTTAACTTTCTAAACATTTGGAGTGTGTACTATTGTTACAAATAATTTTTTTGTGTCAAATTTTGAGCATTTATGTCCGACCCATTTGTAGATCTTCCGTAACAGTGCAAGTTCAATGGAACATTCGATTTGCAGTCTGGCTTCATAAGTTTCTCGCGGCACATCGTGGTCTCCTTCTGTTCTGTGAGCATCTTCCTTAATCTGCACAAATACATGAGACAACACAAATCATTTAAACAAGAATGAAAGTTATACAAGTAATTGATAATGGTTTAAAGGCAATGTAATTCAAATATGTTTCTCTTGGGGAGTGAGCTAGACTAAGGCAAGAAGTCAATATCATCATTTCGTCACATCTTATCTTTCTTTTACAATATATTACTTGTATTTTTTTTGGTCTTACTGGTTATGTAAATCCGTTAGTAAATCCAATGCAGCTAGAAGGTGCATTTATTTATCTTTCATTAATACCTTGTATTCACCATTCAAGCATTTCAATTCAAACTAGTTATTAGATTATCAATATTGTTTTATTAATAACGAGTAAAAAAGCACACACCTTTGGACAATTGCTGTGTCTCCATGGCCGATACAAACAATAAACACAGCATTATTCGGTAAGTCAGAGTAGAGGCTTTGGATCCTAGCATCCATGCAAGTTAAGATACCCTTTAATTCAGAAGTCATACTATATCGAATGCCTTTCTTTCCTGTAGATTTCTTATGACATGTAAGCAATGAAATCATCTCCGCAACCTTCCCATTCAACTTCTCTATGTCCTCTGCTTGTCTCTTGTAATACAAATTCAATTCTGAGAATTGGGTCCAAAAGAAGTGTACCTTCTCATTTTTTACCTACACCCACAACTGACAGCTATCAGACAACAGAAATTAAATTTATCAAGTAAACGGCAAGTTAAATGCCAACCTCTTTTCTGGCCTTTGAAAAAGCTTCATCGTCCGAAGACACAGTGACCAAAACATGCACATCAACAAAACTATTTATAATGATGAAGTCCAACATGTCTTGAACCAACTTATTACACAAAAAAGGAAGTAGAAAAAAATTTTGAAGCTGCATATTAGAGAAGCAACACTATACAACGAGTTCATAAGGACAGCCGCTGTAATACCCATTGATCAATCCCTACTGCTTCCCATATGGGATATAAGTGCACGACCCGAACACTCAGATTTCCATGCTCATCAAGCCTTTATACGGATCACAAATGAGCCTGTTAAAACAATTAAAAACAGAGAAGAGAATGTATACGGTAGCATGTTAGTAATACATTGTTCAATAGTTGTAGCATGTTAGTAATACATTGTTCAATAACTCTACAGTATATGCCGGTTGAGAAACAACAGAAAACATATATTGCCACCATAATACAAAGTGGTGTCAACTATTTTCTGATAGTTCAAAACACATTGTAAAATTTTGGCCTGTGTAAAAAAAAAACAATGTAGAAGAAAAAATTACTTCGAAGAGTCAGTTTAGCGTGTTGAATAAAACTTTGTTTGTTTTCATTTATTTATGATGATTCAAAAATATAAATAAAAACAATGATGAACACTCAATGGGCCACCTAGAACTTCTACTCCAAAATCAACCAGTTGGGATATTTTGGTATATGTCATAGTCGAGCACCCATAGATGAACACTCAGATTTCCATGTGTCCCACATGAATGATGGAGACCCCATAGTGTTACGACTACAATTTGTATTAAAACAAATTGTTATCACCTATATAAGCATAAATATTCAAATTGTTATCAATTTTTTGTGACAAGTACAAAATTTACAGTTATGCAAAATTAATAACAAAAAGAAACCCATTGGTTCCCATAGGGAAATAAATGAAACAGCGAAACTTCGAAGTGAGAACCAAAGGTTCCTCCAGTAACTGCGACTACATAAGGTCACATAAAACGTAGCTGAACCTATAATGTTTTTTCATGAATGAAGAATCATGATACAATTTTCAAATGAAACTACCCTCACAGTCCCAATTCCCAGTTCATAATATCGCATTTGTAACATATAACACTAATAGGACTTGCAAGTATGCTCCACAAAATGAGGCAAAAGTGAATGGAAAATTAGATCTTAAACCTTAAGGTATTTTGGACATAAGTTGATCAATGCCAAAGCGAAAGCCATTATTAAATGTCAATGGTAGTTTAGACAGTTTTGCCAATCTGAGAAATTTCCAAAAAAAATAAAAAATTGAAAAAAAAACATATAGTTCTATCAAATAGGGCGAGAGATTTGCAGCCGTTCGTGTTCATGAGATGGAGTTACAGGTTGCAGGGAGGAATAGGGTCCCGTTCATGTTCGTGTTCGTGCGAGAGAGAATGAAAGAGCGAGAGAGAGGATTTCAGTGCGAGGGTTTCAACGTGAGTGAGTAAGAGAGTGAGAGAGAGAGAGAGCGAGCGAGAGAGAATGAGCGAGTTAGAGCGAGAGCGAGCGAGTTAGAGCGAGATCAAGCGAGAGAAAATGAGCGAGTTCGAAGAGAGAAGACAGTTCGAAGAGAAAGAGAACATATCAGTTCTGTTCTCTTTTGTTTAAAGAGGAGATGGAGGAAACACAAAATAGGGCGTAATTGAGGGACGGCGTTGCAAATATACATTTAATTTTATAACGTGTGAGATCAAATCGTGTCTGTTTGCCAAAAAGTTAGCCAAAGAGCGTGACCTTATTTATATATGGGTCCCGTTTAGCACCCTAAGCTTTACCACACACTTTAACAAACGTGTTTTGTCTTACATGGGTTAGAAGTTTTGGAATGGGCTGATTTTTGGTGAGGATGATCTCTATGATGAGGAGATCATCCTCACCAAAAATCAGCTCATTCCAAAACTTCTAACCCCATCAAAAATGATTTACAAAAAATGGACGGTCCACGATTTTTCAACGTGTAAACATGGGGCTAAATATTTCGGAATGGGCTGATTTTTGGGGAGGATGATCTTCTAATCATAGAGATCATCCTCACCAAAAATCAGCCCATTCCAAAACTTCTAACCCATGTAAGACAAAAAACGTTTGTTAAAGTGTGTGGTAAAACTTAGGGTGCTGAACATTTCCCTTTATATATATATATATATATATATATATATATATATGGGGACGGTTCAGCAGCCCTAAAGTTTGACAAGTTTGGTGCCAAACATTTTTCAAAATATGGGTTAGAAGCTTTGAAATGAGCTGATTTTTTGTGAGAATGATCTCAATGATGAGGAGATCATCCTCACCAAAAATCAGCCTATTCCAAAACTTCCAACCCCATCAAAAGTGAGTTACAAAAATTGGACGGTCCACGATTCTTCAACTTGTAAATTAGGTTTAGAAGTTTCAAAATGAGCTGATTTTTTGTGAGGATGATCTCTTCACCGTCGAGATCATCCTTACAAAAAATCAGTCTATTCCAAAACTTCTAACCCCATCAAAAGTAATTTACAAAAAATGTTTGACATCAAACTTGGCAAACTTTAGGGCTGCCGAACCGCTCCCCATATATATATATATATATATATATATATGGGTCCCGTTCGGCACCCTAAGTTTTACCACACATTTTAACAAATGCGTTTTGTCTTACATGGGTTAGAAGTTTCGGAATGAGCTGATATTTGGTGAGGATGATCTCTATGGTGAGGAGATCATCCTCACCAAAAATCAGCTCATTCCAAAACTTCTAACCCCATCAAAATTGATTTACAAAAAATGGACGGTCCACGATTTTTCAACGTGTAAATATAAGGCTAAACATTTTGGAATGGACTGATTTTGGGGGAGGATGATCTTCTAATTATAGAGATCATCCTCACCAAAAATCAGCCCATTCCAAAACTTCTAACCCATGTAGGACAAAAAACGTTTGTTAAAGAGTAAAACTTAGGGTGCTATATATATATATATATATGGGTCAGGTTCAAAGGACAACCATTTCAACACACATATAGACAACGTGTTTTGTCTTATATGGGAAAAAATGTTTGGAATGGACTGATTTTTTGTGAGGATGATATCTGTGATGAGGGGATCATCCTGGCAAAAAATCATCCCATTCCAAAACTTGTAACCTCATCAAAATTGATTTACAAAAATTGGACGGTCTATAATTTTTCAACAAAAATTGGACGGTCTAGAAGTTTCATAATGAGCTGATTTTTGGCAAGGATGATCTCCTCATCACAGAGATCATTCTCACGAAAAATCAGTCCATTCCAAACATTTTTGCCCATATAAGACAAAACACGTTGTCTATATGTGTGTTGAAATGGTTGTCCTTTGAACCTGACCCTATATATATATATGGGAAATGTTCAGCACCCTAAGTTTTACCACACTTTAACAAACGTTTTTTGTCCTACATGGGTTAGAAGTTTTGGAATGAGCTGATTTTTGGTGAGGATGATCTCTATGATTAGAAGATCATCCTCCCCAAAAATCAGCCCATTCCGAAATGTTTAGCCCCATGTTTACACGTTGAAAAATCGTGGACCGTCCATTTTTTGTAAATCAATTTTGATGGGTTAGAAGTTTTGGAATGAGCTGATTTTTGGTGAGGATGATCTCTTCACCATAGAGATCATCCTCACCAAAAATCAGCTCATTCCGAAACTTCTAACCCATGTAAGACAAAACACGTTTGTTAAAAGTGTGTGGTAAAACTAAGGGTGCCGAACGGGACCCTATATATATATATATATATATATATATATATATAGGGTCAGGTTCAAACGACAACCATTTCAACACACATATAGACAACATGTTTTGTCTTATATGGGTAAAAATGTTTGGAATGGGCTGATTTTTTGTGAGGATGATCTCTGTGGTGAGGAGATCATCCTTGCCAAAAATCAGCTCATTATGAAACTTCTAGACCGTCCAATTTTTGTTGAAAAATTATAGACCGTCCAATTTTTGTAAATCAATTTTGATGGGGTTACAAGTTTTGGAATGTGATGATTTTTTGCCAGGATGATCCTCTCATCACAGAGATCATTCACACAAAAAATCAGCCCATTCCAAGCATTTTTGCCCATATAAGACAAACACGTTGTCTATATGTGTGTTGCAGGAACCCGACCCATATATATATATATGGGTCAGGTTCAAAGGACAATCATTTCTACACACATATAGACAACGTGTTTTGTCTTATATGGGCAAAAATGTTTGGAATGGACTGATTTTTTGTGAGAATGATCTCTGTGATGAGGGGATCATCCTGGCAAAAAATCATCTCATTCCAAAACTTGTAACCCCATCAAAATTGATTTACAAAAATTGGACGGTCTATAATTTTTCAACAAAAATTGGACGGTCTAGAAGTTTCATAATGAGCTGATTTTTGGCAAGGATGATCTCCTCATCACAGAGATCATCCTCACAAAAAATCAGTCCATTCCAAACATTTTTGCCCATATAAGACAAAACACGTTGTCTATACGTGTGTAGAAATGGTTGTCCTTTGAACCTGACCCTATATATATATATATATATATGTAGGATTATGATCCTTATACACATAAAATTACTTATAAAGCTACAACGTATTTTGTCTTATATGGGCAAAAATATTTGGAATGGGCTGATTTTTTGTGAGGATGATCTCTATGTTGAGGACATCATCCTTGCCAAAAATCAGCCCATTATGAAACTTCTAGCCCCATGTTTACAAGTTCAAAAATTTTAGACCGTCCAATTTTTGTAAATCACTTTTGATGGGGTTAGAAGTTTTGGAATGGAATGATTTTTTGCAAGGATGATCCCCTCACCACAGAGATCACCCTCACAAAATCAGCCCATTTTGAACCTTTTTAACCATATAAGACAAAAACGTTGTAGCTTTATGTGTCTACGGAACCCCACCCATATATATATATATAAGGAAAAGAGAAGCATTCGGATCGGATATTAACGAATCGGATGTAGCGATATCCGAATTCGTATCCGAATATTAAAAATACATCCGAATTCGAATTTGATATCCAAAAATTTCGGATAATATTCGAAAATGATTTCGGCTATCCATTGACAGGCCTAGGTCCGTCAGGTCATTTCTCGCCAACATGATCCATTGACTTTCATACTTTCGACTGTTCTTTTACCGTTCTCTTTGTGAGAAACCTAATTACATTGAAATCTCCCCCATACCATAACCCATATATTAACCAGTTCTTCCAATTCTAGGTTCATTTTGAATGGAAAGAACTCACAAGAACTACCTGACAGTTGTATATATTTCATTTTTGAGGATCTACACTTATTTTCGTATATGGCTCCAAGCACTTAGAATCATATCCTAAGCTATATCCTTTCCCCATAAGTCTTATTTTATTTGCTGACTGCGAAGTGAATAGATCTTTTAATTTGACGTTTAGATTTCATTGAAACCTAACTATTTTCTAGTTGACCGTACCGATACTAAGATTTTTTTATAGTTTCTCACATTAAATAATAGTTTCAATGGCACATTTTGTAGAAGAGAACGAATGAAGTAAAAAAAAGAAATTAAAAAACAGGTATTTCAGGGTAAGACTGTGTCCTGAGGATTTGAATCTTCCAAGGTGTATGTCTAGTTGTCTACTTTAGAAAGGTTCCAAGCTTTCGATCGAGGTTTAGAGTTACTTGTAATGATTGAGTGAATGGCTTTGAGTGTCAAGGAAAATCCTCTCTATAGCATTTAATCAAACATATAGAAGAAATTAATTGTAGTTGTAAACTGTGTTCCATGTTGTCTTCTTCCTGTTTGCAGATGAAAACAAGCACCCACAGCTAGTAATAAAACACCACTGAATATTTTTTTTTTAAATTTAATAAAGGGATCAAACATTCCCTCTGCCGCTTGCTGTATTGTTTTTTTTTTATACAAAATTGAATGAGCCTTTGCTTGCATTCAAAGCCATTACAAAGAGCTGGGCTTGAAAAACTTTAGCTTAAAGAATTGGTTGCGCAACGAATTCGTGCCACAACATCTAAAAATGATCGTAAAAGAATCAAATCAAATCTGCACAAAAAAATTAACCAGGCCCCAAACGTATTTACATCAAGATGCCTGAGAGGAGAGTGATTTACCTCCTCGGCCTTCCCCAAACTAATGCAAGGTTTTCTTTTCTTTTCTTTTACCCATCTTTACAGTATTTCCCCCATCATGGACTATGAAAGTAGCGTAGGTTGTCAGACACATCAGAACTATTGAGGTGTTGAAGATCAGAACGATTAAGGGAGGTTGCTTGGATTCTTCTAGAATTGTTGGATCTGGAGTCAATTTGTAAGCTCTTGGATGAGAAGCAATGACGCACACTTATTCGGTGGCTTCTTGTTGCAGTAGAGATACTGCCACGAATGTTCAACGCTAATATCACTTCCTTGTCTCTCGTGTCTTCGCACCACCAGTTTTGTGGAATTCCGTCCACAAATTCTTCTAGGGTATGGAACTCCTCATGTTTCACAGAGACTTCAGCAATTTGGCCGGGCTTGATTACACCAGTTGCTGGAATGACCTGTACCACATTATCAGCAAACTAATCAAGCATGCTTACAAAAAAATACAATTAGAAAAAGGAGATTGAGATCACATTATGATCTCTGGTTCGTAAGAAAACAATGACAATTTATAGTCCTTTTTTCAATAAAAGATAACAATTTGTAAGACAACATTAATAATTTACAATTAGTAACATGTGAGAACAATGATGATGATTCTTATATGTGCAAGGGTGTTGCTCTGATTTGCTTTTTGACATCTAATCTAACCAGAATTCACGTATGGGTCACTGCACTCTCTTTAAGATCTTAATTCTCTCTTATACTTTTGTCCTTCTTTAGTCTTTCCTCTCCTACCTATCGATAAGTGGTTTAAGGAGAAACTATTTGGAATCACTAGGTCAAGATGTTTAAGAGTGAATCGGTTGGGGTAGCCATGTTTCCACATGGTAATAGTTCATCTAGAGAACATCATTCAGCTCTTAAAGCAAGTGTGAGGTGATGGGCTATATAACCTAGCTTTGCGGTGACTGGTGAGCCATGGTAGCACAACAAAATTGTATAAAACTAAGATTTCAAGGCTACTTTATGGCTCAGTGCCAAGTATCAGTAGGTTCTGATCCAGAACTTATGGCAGAAAACTTTTCCATCAGGAGAGCGGTTCCTAGTCAGGGTGGGCTACATGAGTACAAATAATTGATGGCCTAGCACACATAATGTATCTTTCCCTCGAATACCTTGCTATTGCAAACAAATGCCCCAACAAAAAAAGAAGGCAAACACGATTGATAACCACAATATCCTTTCTCTATAAGTGAATGTTGATCACTTCCAACTTAAGGGGAAAATAATACGAAGGCCGATGTTGGGAAAACCGGTCCAGGAAACATGGATCAAAAGATGACTAACCAATTGCCCAGCCAGGCATATGGAACAACAGTCTACAATAATAAGACTCTTCTAGAACAATCATGATCAATAGTTCAATATCCCATCGAAAGCAGTCGATCCGATGAAAAAACCCACCTTAGATGGAATTTTAATGCCCCAAATATATGTAGCTAGAAATATTGATGTAGGCGCAAGAGCCCATGATTGATAGAATGATGTGATGGAGAAAATGCCATCCCAACTCCATAGCCATACCCAATAATCATTCTCCAGAGGAGAGACTGAAACTCCGGCCAAACAACTAATAAGGCTAGTAATGGATATGATATCCCAATCATTGAAGTTCCTTTCGAGTCCAAAGTCCCAAGATATCTTGCCACCAGGCCGAACCATGAAATTTTTTAATGGGTAGAATCTTCTTGTAACAATTAGAGTGAAGGTAAGAAAACCACTTTAAGCGGAGAGATACCATACCAGTGATCTTCTCAGAATTGGATCCTATTATCCTTCATAGACACCACGTCCGAATATGGGCTTAAAACAGTAGGGGAAAACTAGGAGCAAAAAATTACTTTTGTGTTCTTCTTCATTATAGTTTCTAGCGCTTGCAGATGTTCCCCTTCGAGGTTCTTCTTTGTAATCTTAAAAGGGTAGGGACCAAGGAGAAAAAAAACTTGTTTTAAAACTTCTCAGACTGTAAGCTCTTGGCTATTACCACATGAAAGATCAACCCCCAAGAGAAATATCCAACAACAAATTACAGTTCAAGAAGTCTAAAAAATATTTCATGCTTTTTATCACTATAGATCCTCCTCCCTTTCTTTCACAAAAAATCGGATGGTATTGAAATCCCCACCTAGACACCATGAGAGACCCCATCAACTCGTGACATCGTCCAATTCATCCCAAAATAGGGAATTCTCTCCCTTTATATAATGTCTTTAATCTAATCATTTGTTTTACTACCATTCTACTCATCTTTTCCCACCAACCCTCTTAACATTCCAAGATAAAAAAACTTAAGCCATTGATCAACTCAAAATGCCCCTTTCTTCTGACAGCTACCAATTTCATAGCAAAAGCACTAAAGGTCCCTCCCTAGACTTTTCAATTCTTCAACTGCCATATGTTTACTTTTCGTCTTGCATGTGGGGTTCACATCAATATTTGAATCTTGTAGGAGCAATATCTCATTGTGATTTTCCTCATCTTCTTCTCCTCACTGCCACAAGCTTCAAAATATAATAAAGTGACTGATTGAACTCCAATGTTTCAGTTAATAACTGTACTAGGATTGAACTGTAAACATGGATTGATATTAGATGTCTTTTGTTTCACTTATGGAGGCAAATTGGTCATGGATCCTACTGATCTTTAATGAACATGAAATATTTGAAATCGGTTCTATTGTTGGAAATAAAAGCTATCCTTTTGACACCCATCAAAATTAATTGGTAAACTAATTGGGAGTTTCATAAAAGAGAAATTTCTTCTTCAACTTCTATCCATATTACCTCTTCCATAGACCCTTAGCATAGAATAGCTCTCCATCTACCAAAGCTTTCAACGTCAATCATAGCACTTTCAAAATTCTGACATTGAGAACACCCACTTTGAAAGCGCCTAATATAATCATCCTCTCTTGGTCTAATGATTGTGTGCCTTCTCCATTACCATTCACGTTTCAATGCATCCCTTTTCAAGTGGCTTGAAACAGTATGTTTCATAACCATGGAGAGTTGATTTCCACACATCAGCATCCGTGCTTTCAGGAAACACTACAGGCTGGTTCCCACCTCTTTCTGCAGATTAAAAAATTCTTAGGTATATCCCTTTGACATTTTTGCAGCATTTGCCCTTCTTGATCCTTTAAAATACCACTGATTTACTCTATAAGGTTTATGAACTGGATTTTGACCTTCCATCAAGAACTCCAGCTATGACCATCCTTTCATAAGCAACCATGTGGAACTCACCCATTCCCTACCATTCTCTACAATATCCACAACTCTCTGATTCTTCAACCTGCCCCTCTTCACCTTGATGCACATTTGGTCTATTCTTACACTCGTCTTCATAGCTGCAGATGCCATTACAACCTGACCATATCCAAAGCCCACTATCAACTATGGCCGTCCAAAGAAGACAAAGGACATGAGAGTTATTACTGTATACTGTCCTTACATACCGTCCACCTCTTCAATGTTTGTGGAGATCCATACAGCCATTAATTGCTTTTCTCCAGCAAGTGCAATGCTTGAGAGATAAACTGATGTTAACATCCACTCTCTTTGATTATCTTTCTAGTTTATGCAGTAATTGTGGAAAAGTGAAATTTACTTTGTTTCACTCTCCAGTTTCAAGTTTTAATACCCCATTCTAAAGATTGAGCTCAGTATGAAATAGAATAATTATCCGACAGTACGACATTGCACATTTTGGCGTTACACACTGCCCAAATAGTTTTGGGAAAACTATCATCTCTTGATTATCTTTCTAGTTTATGCAGTAATTGTGGAAAAGTGAAATTTGACTTTGTTTCACTCTCCAGTTTCAAGTTTTAATACCCCTTTCTAAAGATTGAGCTCAGTATGAAATAGAATAATTATCCGACAGTACCGACATTGCACATTTTGGCGTTACACTGCCCAAATAGTTTTGGGAAAACTATCACGGCCTACACCGGACTGACCAGCATACATACAGTTTTGCCTTGCACTCTGGATGGTATTTCGATCTGCGTTCTATCCAATGGAGACTCTTGTTTAGTTTTAAGATAATAGAAGGGATCCCCTCCCCAAGGGCAGGGTTCATCCTCTTCTTTCAAGAGATGCATTTCTTCATGTCTATCATAACTAAGATTGGTCATATTTTCAAAGGAGCTAGGGTTTTAAAATTAGTGGTCGGGCTTTAGAGTTTATCCTACACATTGCAATACTCAAGCAAAGATTATCATGACACTAAACAGAGTATTTAAATATGAGAGCTTCTATTGCCACACAAACTTTTGCTAATGCCACCCCAAGATGCGTGCTAGTTCTTTGGTGATTTACATATGAATTGGGGTGGTATTAGCAAAGTTGGTGTGGCAATATAATCTTTCTTAAATATGCATGCCATAAATAACACAGAAACAAAACCCATGAGCTGAAATGAAAAAGCATTCACATTTATCTGAAAGAATGGGATGTTACCTCAAGCCAACGGGGAAAACCAAAGGAAACATGT
Source organism: Akebia trifoliata (assembly GCF_017979445.1). Lineage (NCBI taxonomy): Eukaryota > Viridiplantae > Streptophyta > Magnoliopsida > Ranunculales > Lardizabalaceae > Akebia > Akebia trifoliata. Next base: position 30,977,323 of record NC_141377.1, read on the forward strand.
TGCTCATGTGCTTGACCATCGTCCTTGATGGTAGACTGACCTTCACAAAAGGTTTCAAACAGAGCTTGGTCTTTCGCAGATTTGTTAGTGATTTGTAGAATGCATCTGCTTTGGTTTTGAAGGATTATGTTGTTCGTGCTAATCATAGTTTCTGGAACATCATGTAATTCTTCAATGAGAGACCTGATTTTCTCATTAGATCCAATAATTTCTCCAAACTCTTGTCTCCTTATGGACTTGTCTATGTGGGCAATATCAACATTGAATATACACCGAACAGGTTTGTGATCACTGTCAGTCACATCCATGCAAGCCTCGTACCTGATAATGGATATGCCAAGTTATATGACAGCAGAAAATGCAAATAGTTGACCAGAAAACAACCCCACAAAGAATCTTACTGCAAAATTGAAGAGACCACAGGGCATTGCAAACTGCACTCTGATAGTGAAGCAGAACGGCTATCACGATATATTATTCTGTCGCACCATGCAGGAATGCGCTTCTTCTCACTTGAGTCATATCCTACAAAAGGATTGATACACATGATTAGCTTTCAATGGTAGTGGGGAAAAACCTTAAGCCCAACAAACACTAAGAATGACATGTCATGCCATCCCTTTGACAAGAAATACTAGAAATTGCAGTTATGTCCAAGGTTTAAAATATCATATCAATTGAATGTTTCGGTTAATGAAAAAACAAATACAGTATCGGCTGATACATCTCCAATACATTCCCGAAACATCAAATGTTTCGTAACAGACTTGTCCGATACCGATACATTCCGATATTTTAAGCCATGGTCATGTCATCCCTTTGATGGATTCTCTAAAAGAATCAGATGCTTGTCTAGTTCAAAAATTAGAGACCTATACCAGGATTTGATTCTATATCAGAATGCCAAAACAGTTATTCCAAAAACTCAAATGTCTCAGTTAAAATCAGACCTCCTAAACCTGCTTGGTGCCTTTCAAACTTGTATGTGGGAGGAAAAGTTATGATTCCTTCCCGCATCCCTTGGAAGACTTTCCCAGATTTCATTTCTGCTCTGAGCTGATCCCTTTCTCTGAGCCAATCAAAGCATCTTTGTGAAACAAAATCCCTTGCTTCATCATAAGAAATGCCGTGAAGCCGATAATTGAAATCACCGAGAAATATGACCATGTCTGCTTCAGATAACTCAGGCCTCCCATCTTCAGAGTGGCTGCCAATTGCCTGTAAAAGAAACAACATTTTACTTGCAAACTCTAACCAGAAAAGAAACTAAGATCACAGAACAATAGAAAATAACATTGAAGATTCAGATCACTTATAATATCCATTCATAGAAATACTTACGTTTGTACTACGAAGCATTTGAACAGCTGATGAGACACCAGCTGAAAAAAAGACGACCAATGGCAAGAAAGTAAGAACCAACCAGCCAAAAATAAAATAAAGCAGGCAAGAGAGAAAGATAAAGATAAATACGAAACCATACCAGCTGCAGCATTGAGTAGGTTAGATGGCCTGTTGAAGATCATTGTTCGATAAATATGATCAAAGTCAGCATTGCGGCGATTGACTGCTTCTAAATGTGCAGCAAGGTGACAATTCACAAAGCACATTATCCGATCAAAGACTCTCATTCTCAAACCTACACCTCCCTGTTTGCAACACCTTTGTCCATGTCAATCATATGCATGAAAACTATGATACCTTTGGCCATGTCAATCATATGCATCAAAAGTATAGCGTTAAAGTAAACTTGCCATTAAGCGCAGGAAAAAGAATTGCATGCCTACAATCAGTACTGCTTGAGACAGGAAATAAGGTGACAGGTAGGGAGACTAGCCACAAGAGTTCCTACAATATCAATGGAAGGGATTTCAATGATTGGGAGCTTGAGTTGGTCTCAAGTACGATTGATTTTAGTTCCCATGCGGTTTCGCTCTCCGGTGAAAAGGATAGGTGGAATTGGGAAGGCTCTTGAGTGGAATTTTCTCGGTCAGATCCTTTTACCATGAGCTGGAAAACATGCATCGATTATCATCTCCATTTTGATATACCCAAGTGTAGGGCCCCAAGGTCCTTCCAAAGTATCTTTCTTTGTCTGGCTGGCAATTTGAGAGAAAATGCTCACAATGGATAAGCCGAACCCATCCTGGGATGTCTATGCCTAGTTTTTGTAACATGTGCAAACAGGATGCCGTGTCTGTTCATCATCTCCTGATGCATATGCAAACAACATACAGTCCGCTCATTGGTGCAATGTTTGGAGGGCATCTTGATACATACTCTGGATTTTAAAGGCCTAAGATTCAAGATTGGCAAAAGATAGAGTTTGGTTTTGGGGGGATTAGTGGTGATGTCCCTCTCAAGACCTAAGTTCCAATACATTTCACACTTCCTCATAAACTATAATACCCTATTCATGATTTCATGAAATGGAATGGGGAGTATTTATCTTGGAATTTTGGCTTTAAGACATTTGAATGACTGGGAGATTGATCTTCTGGCAAACTTTTTTTCTTATTAAAATTAGCAATTCCTCCTCTCCTTTAATAGGAGACGAGCAATTATGTTCATGGAATTATAATAATATATCTCAGGTATATTTGTTTTATTCCACTTAGATTCTTTTGGTAGCTATGATTTTTTTGGCTTTGTTTATTCAACAACTTCTTTGGAAAAAACACCCGATGACCAATGATTTGATAAACATTTGAAAGATAATTGTTAATTTTTTTGTTTCACGTGTAAGGCCAATAGAGACTTTGTAAATCATCTCTTACCCTATTGAGATGTGGCCAGAGAAGTTTGGGAATCTTTCTTTACTTAATTTGGGATTTGTTCACCTTGTTTTGTAGTCGGTGTAAGACCTTTAGACCTCTTTTGGAATTGGCATACCTTTGCTTTCTCATTTAGAGTTCGGTTGATGTAGAAGTTCTGACCATTTGCAATTTCTTGATAATGTATTTCCTATTATCATCATCATCACATCAAAGCCTTATCCCAAAGATTTAAGGTTGACTAAACAAATCATTTTCCTCCATTCCATTATGTCTAGAGCCACGACTTCTATTATTGAGAGAGTGTTCATATTTGCTTTCACTATCTTCATCAACATTGTTTTGGGTCTTCCTCTCACTCTTATCGAACCTTCAACTTGAATAATTCTTCTGTGGGACTGTAATTGGTCTTCATTGAAATATGCATTGCAATAATTTCCTTAGAATTGCAAAAAATTAGAGAAATTGAACTTTTCAAGCTTAAAAAATCTATCTAGACACTATTGTTTCTTAAAAAAAATTAAGCATTTGGGGTAAAGAAATTATTGTTTACATTCTAGGTGATTGAAAATATTAGGATTTTGTTTATTAAAATTTTAAAAATAGATAAAGATGCATGAGCTTAAAGGTTAATTGTTTGTGCAATTACAATAAGTGAGACTACACAACCAAAGGCTCATAGAAGGCCAGAATATAGAATAAAATGAGAGGGTAAGAAAAGAGGTTGCGTTTACAAGTTAGGTGAAAGACAATCGAGTGTTGGGTTACAAGGGAAAAGTAAGTCTGTAGTTTCAGGGGTACCTGTATTTAACATGATTATGATCATTTTCATGTATAATTGTAGCTATTTTGGTTTTCCAAACCCTTAGGTGGAGCCACTATGTAACAAAAAAACCATAGACACTTACTCATCACTCTACATGCCTTGTAGCTATTATTGGTTTTCCAAACCCTTAGGTAGAGCCACTATGTAACAAAAAAACCATAGACACTTATTCATCACTCTAAATGCCTTCTTATAATGGTTTGATGCTGATAGATTAAGACTTGAGAGTATGTTTTCATTCTTGTTTTACCATTTCCTATAATTTCTCTATAATTTTGTTTTCTCCATTATCCATTTCCACAATATTTCCATCATCTCCCTAAATGCATTATTTCCACACGAAGTTGAAAATTTCCCTTTCTTGTGAGGTCAAGATAAACATCGATATTGAAATTTAACACTTCGGTGTCATGCAACTGTGAAGAACTCAATCATCTTGAGCTAAGGCACACTCAAGATAGCTCAACCTGTCAGGTAATAGACTTTCCTAAGAGATTTAGAGAATTGAATGGATGAACAGATTCCTGCTACAAACCCCATAGATGAGAATCAAAATAAGGCCAATGAGTATAATGATACTGAGCATTCTACAAAACAATATGTCGAGTTTCACTTGGCTTCTCATCATCATAATTGAAGACTTATACCAAAAATTTGGGGTAGCATCTCATCAAATCATAATTATTTAGCAGTACCACAAATAGTATATCGGATTAAGGTATTGTAAGGAAGAACTACAATTGAAGCTTAAAAACAGTACATGTAATCTTGTTATCCCAACATTCCTTTTAAAAGGGTCGAGAAATCTATGAGGAGTCTTTTTGTTACTTTATTCTTGTGTTCTTAAATAACAAAGAAGAAAAAAAATGACCTGGTTATCAACCTTCATGAATGACAAAGGCAAACTAGAATTTGAAGGAAATATACCTTATTACCAATTGCACGCCCTAAACCACATGCTACTGCTGCTGCATCAACATCCCCAACGTATGGTTTGAGATCTTTTCTAATCCTGGTAAAAATTAGTAGTTCTTAATATCAGATATAGTTCCTTGACAAGGACAGAAACCCTAAGAAGATCGAGGAAAGGAAATTAGATGACTTATAAAACAAAAAGAAAACTTAAGGTTCATAATATATCAGTGGCTTTAATTTCCAGAAAATTGGAAGGAAACCAAAATCATCCTAGTCCTCTCCCCAACATAAATGCTTAGGATATGTACATGGCCTGGACAAGGGAGCCATCCACGTAGCCAATCTTTAGGGTCATCTATTGGAAGGAGTGATGAACCATCTAGATTTTCCATGTCAGCCTCCACATGTAAAGAAATCCCAGCAATACTCTGAAGAGTTTTGAAGTGCAGCTCAAGAAAAATGGTTGACTAAATGCTTACCATACAGCTATTAGCAAGCCGGCAAGCTGCCTTGAACCTGCACGTTCAAATGTTTTCCCATCATCTAATGTTTTCCCTATCGTATCCAGCCACCACTGCCCAATAGAACTCCCCTCAAGTCCCACCTACAATCAGTTAAACAATTTTAAATGAAACAAACGCCAGAAAGAAGAATGAGAAAAAAAACATGAACAGAAGTTTTCAGATCAATGACATCTACAATAAGGGAAAAATAGTGACAATCCCATGATTGGATAACAAGGTTGAAAGCACCTGTCCACATAAGGGTTTTTTTGGAAATTCAATGATATTTTGCCCAAAGTAGCTTTCCAAAACATTATCGCATTTAATATATTTAAGAAGACCCAAATTGTATTTATTTCTTTGAGTGTGCCAACTTGGTAAGTTGGTAAAATCTATGAGTGGCAATACCACAGATTTGGGATCAAAATGCGTCTTCGCCCTTATACCTAAAAATAATGAAAAAATAAAAATCCATGCATGGATCAGTCAAGCTGCATTTTAGCTTCTTCAGGAAGTCTTTTACGTTAAATGAATACAATTTCTTGCATGATCAGTGTTAGATGTTATTAATATATGTGAGGGGGCATATATGTAATTTCCTCTTTTATTCATTAATGTGGAAGTGCCACGACTCCTAGGGCAGGAGCAAAGTTCGACTCCTCCCACTTTCTCCATTCTTTTCTTCTTCTCTCCTGCTCTAAACCCTAATTTGATCTTCTACAATCACAATCACAATCACAGTCAACAATAACAACAACAACAGCAACAAAAAAGCACTAAGAAATCTTACAGTTTCTCGTGCTGCAGACATAGCAAGAAAACCTGCACCCATTTCCACTTCCTGCAACCCAACAACAACAATGCCAACATCTGATGCTGCAGAACCAAGCCACAAAATGAGTGAGTCATGAGAAGCTCTTCCTTGCCCAACATTCCAAGTGCCTGCCAATATCTTCAAATTTTCTAGCTTTTTATACAGCAATTCTTTGCTGGCCAATTCTGATCGCAATATATTGTCAAGAGGGCCCGGAGATATAATGTTCCATCCACGAATACCACCATGATTAGCCAATGTAAAAACGTAACCGGCACCAAAACCCATTTTTATAACCGGACTATCATGAGCAACCCATTCCCCTAGCAGATTACCTTCGAGATCGAGTACCTGAATGGTGCCACTCACATAACCTACCCAGATCCGAGCCCCAAAAGTACAAAAACATTGAACGGCAAAAGAATGGTGGTTGAAGTCTTGTAATCGGTTCCCATTTCCATCCCATTGCACAAGTAATCCGTTTGCACATCCAGTCCAAATCATTCCATCTGTTGTTATCATCAGTGCTTCAGTTCTCCGATTATCATCTGTGTAAGATCCCTTAGCTGCAACTCGGCGGACAGCATCAGCTGCTCCCATCAGAGCATTACGTGAACGTTGCAAGAAGGAGCCTTGAGACTTCTCCTTCTTTGATGTAGAAACAAATTTTATTTTCATCTCATCTTCTATAGATGGATCCTGCACTGATGAAACATCGACACGATTCTCTACCTGTCCATCTACATTAAATACTTTCAAAAGTTCCCTTGTACGAGCATCCCTGTGGAATAAAACCGAAGTCAAAAAAGAAAAGAAAAAAAGAACAAACAAACAAACAAACGAGGTGGCTTAATTCATTTGAAAAGAAACCCCCTTCAGTAAGAAAACAGAAACTTTTTCTCATCAATGCCCTTATGCCCCCTCACAAATACTCATAACATTATTCAAAATATTGCAATGTCTTGCAATTAATTGGAGAAAGAGTAAAACTTTAATTACATTCAGTCAAGAAATTAGATATCTTAGAAAAAAGGATATCTATTTTAGTTGCCCGATGTTGCTAAAACTCATGAACTGACACAAGATTTTCGTGTCACAAGGTTCCAGAGGAGATGTGTCTATGTTATATTATAGTAAGTAGCAGCATTTAACTTTATTAACCTTAAAGAGGACCATTGGTCAAGTTAAGACATACCACAATGCAAAAGATAGGCACCCAGCACTCCAGACCTTTGATCTAGAATTATCAGATAACAAATACTTTACATCTGAAGCAGATATGGAGCAAATACCATTTACAGTGACTTGACTCTTAAGGTCTACGTATGACCTTTCCACAAATAAAGTAGCTATATGTCTTTCCTCAGCCGGTAAAGAAATAGATTTTTCTATGGCTTCACAAGGCCAGACCTTAATTACACCACCATCTGAACCAGACCATAGATCACCTGAATTTAAAAGTACCACAAAATCAGAAACAGAGGATGAACATAAATATTTGACACACAAGAGGCTGCAATATGATGTGTAAAATAAAAAGAGAATAGTCTTGCAAGAGATAGACCTTTTACTTCATTTAATCTGATAAAAGCTTCAAACTATGTTCTAGAAATGCAGCAGGAAAAGGAAATAAAATGGAAGTAGTAGTATTTCATTGCAATAAATACAGGCCTGTTAAGCTTGCACATGATTAGACATCCAAAAACGATACTGTGCCAAAGTATTCTGAAAAATACCGTCTTTATGGCATGTTGTGCCAACCACCAGCACAGTTTTGAGGTCTCTTGAGGGGGGACACAAATTTCTAAGTGAAAACTACATCTGTTCAAGCACATAAATGTTCAAAATATTGTGCAGGCAGATGTATTTAGAGTTAAAAGTAACAAGATAATAATATATATGAATATTTTTGGGTTCTGGGTTAATGCCACTTATTGGGAGTAAAACCAATTGTTTCACCCATGGATCTTATGAGTGAACATGTGGTGGATCAAGAGAGCTTGTTGATGACCTAGAGAGGTAAAGAAAACTTTAGACAAGCTTATACACTTGACAATCACTAGGCATGATATCACACTCATTAAGATAGTTGATTCATGCAGAATCCTCACGCTTCAAATATGGAGGTTGTCCTTCGTGTCTTGTGATATCTTAAGTGGAAACTTGGTAAAGATATCATATACAAGGACATGGTCATTTACTTGTTGAAAGCATATTCTGATTTAGATTGGGTAAGATCTCAGTCAGAAGGGGATCTACTACCAGATACTACACTTTTGTTTGAGGTAACCTAGTAACATAGAGAAGTACGAAACAAAGTGTTGCCAATAGATCTAGTAGTCCTTTTTCTTATGAGTTTTATGGCTCAACTATTTAATGTACGAACTAGGTCCCCAATTGTGGTCCTATGAAATTGTATTGTGACAATCAAGCAGTTGCACACATCAGTAGTGTGTCAATGATCCAATTACTTATGATTTGGACTACTCCTACCAAAGATATTCTTTTAATGTAAGCATGGTTTTAAAATGAAGTACTATTGTAATTTGGGTCATTATGAAGAATGCAATGTGGTGCATAGAGGAAATTATAAATTATAGTAATTTAGTATGATATTTATCAATGTTATCCCAATATAGAACAACTTTGAGTTCACCTACACATACTACAATAACAACATTTAATACCATCAATGCAAATTAATTACATTTTAGGGAGTCCAAATCATTTGCTTGGTTTGAATTTAAATTCTCCCTCTTTGCTTATTCTATAAATGCCATGATACTCAAGCCCATAATTTCCTAATCTTACTAATAAAAAAAAAGAACAGAAAAAGGAAGACACACAATCCAAAAGCAAAAACCCATTAGATTCCTTTCTATCATACACGATTATTGTTCTCCTCCCCCCACCCCCCTTTCAATAATACCCTCTAACTTTACCATCTTTCCTCTCTTACCCCTTTAACCCAAAAGAGGATGTCCGTGTTGTAGAGACAAACTCTAGTAAAACAATAAGATCAAAAACATATTTGATAGGACAATTGTTTATGCCAATGATCATGTTAGAATGTATAGCATTCATGAAAGCATTATATCTATATATATATAGAGCGTTCAATAGACAATCTTAGGGGGGACAACGTTGGGAGACAAGATTTGTCCTATATGGCTTAAAAGTTTCGGATTGGGCTAATTTTTTGTGAGGATGATCTCTATGGAAAGGAGATCATCCTCACTAAAAAACAGCCCAATGTGAAACTTCTAATCCCTTCAAAAGTGATTTACAAATTAACAATACAAATTGGCGGTCCACAATTCTTCAACTTTGTAAATCACTTTTAATGGGGTTAGAAGTTTCAAATTGGGCTGATTTTTATGAGGATGATCTCCTCACTATAGAGATTATCCTCACAAAAAGTCAGCCCAATCCAAAACTTTTAAGCCATATAAGATAACTTTTGTCTCCCACCGTTGTCCTCCCAAGATTGTCTACCGAGCACTCCCCTATATATATACATAGGGTGGCGTTCAAAGGCCCTAAAGAGAGCCAAACATTTTTTCAATGTATGGGTGGTTAGAGGTTTTAGAATAGGTTGATTTTTTGTGCGGATGATCTCTATAACGAGGAAATCATCTTCACCAAAAATCAGCCCATTCCAAAACTTCTAACCCCATCAAAAGTGATTTACAAAAATCGGACGGTCCACGATTCTTCAACTTGTAAACTAGGGTTAGAAGTTTTGAAATGGGCTGACTTTTATGAGGATGATTTCCTTGTCGTAGAGATCATCCTCACAAAAAATCAGCTCATTCCGAAACTTCTAACCCATACATTGAAAAAAAAATGTTTGGCTCTCTATTTAGGGCCTCCGAACGCCACCCTATATATATATGGGAAGCGTTTGGAGGCCCTAAAAGGAGCCAAACATTTTTTAAAATAGTGGTTAGAAGTTTCAGAATGGGCTGATTTTTGGTGAGGGTGATCTCATCATAGATGTCATCCTCACAGAAAATCCGAAACTTCTAACCCATACATTGAAAAAATGTTTGGCATTCGGAGGCCCCTAAAGAGAGCCAAACATTGTACCAAACATTTTTTTCAATGTATGGGTTAGAAGTTTCGGAATGGGCTGATTTTTGTAAGGATGATCTCTATGACAAGGAGATCATCCTCACCAAAAACCAGCCCATTCTGAAACTTCTAACACCATCAAAAGTGGTTTACAAAGATTGGATGGTCCACGATTCTTCAACTTGTAAACTAGGGTTAGAAGTTTTGGAATGAGTTGATTTTTGGTGAGGATGATCTCTTCACCATAAAGATAATCCTCAACAAAAATCAGCCCATTCCAAAACTTCTAACCCCTATCTTGAAAAATGTTTGATTCTCTTTAGGGTGTCGGAACACTTCCATCTATATATAAATAAGAACTTCAATGAAAAACTACTTAATAATAAGGAAATTCTATTAAAACTAAGCCGATAAATACCATAAGAAGTCATTGCCATCGAAATAGTGGGACCGCGGTGCCCATGCCACGTCAAACCTTCCCTAAAAGGATTCTCATCCAAAGATTGATCCATCTTCCATGACCTAATCTTACCATCCTTATGCCCACTCCAAATCAATCTATTCCCCACATCGACAATCAAACACATTGTGGGCGAAGTACGAGCTGACTCATAAAAGGGCGCTGCATCCTCATCTCCTCTCCTCACTTTCCCTCCAATTCCACAACCCGCCATATACGCATCCGAAAAATTCCAAAATCTCACCCCAGATTCCATCCCAGCCCATAATTGACTCTCCGTACAAACAATGTTTCTCAAGAACGACCCGATCTGCGTCTCCCGATGCGGGTGAGGCCTTAATTCAAGCCCCGGTGGACGCCCTGGATGTGTAGCGGCACGAAGTGGAACCTTAAAGATCCCTTTACCTCCACCACTAGCGACGAAATCGGGAAGAAATCGTCGTTGCTGATCATCGAATCCACGAGACTCAATTCGCTCCAATTCCAAAAATTGTTGGGTTATGTACTCGTGTCGTTTACTAGTGCTGTAAGTGCTACCAACACTAGCCGATGGATGGTAGAATTCATCATCGTCGGAAGAATCGTAAAATCTATCAATGTTCTTAGGGATTCGATCTTCGTCGAGGCTGTGTTTTCTTACGGTGTTGCGTTTATGGGTTCTTGTTCCTCCTCTTTCGCCTAATTGTTGACTATAAGAATGGATTTTACGATGTGGAGGGACAATGCTTAGTGCTGCCAATACGTCTCCATCGATGTCTTCAATCTCTTCCTCCATTGATTGTCCGTACAAATCTTCAGAACCAGAACCATAAGAAGAAGAAGTATAAATTTTCTTTTGAATCTCAATGAAGGAAGAGAAGAACAAAAACTGGGTTGTGGGTTCCGTAGAGAGTGGCGGGGTTTATTGAGAGCTTACGGACAGCAAATGTTTGAATTTCTTGAGACAGGAGGAGGTTAGTTTCTAAATAGTTTTTGTTCTCTTTTATACATCTTCTTAAAGATGTCTTGGATTGAAAAAGAGCCACGTGTAGTGATGATGGAGCTCTAACTATTATCATAGGGGTGCACATGGTTTGGATTGGTTTGGATTTTGGTAAAATTGAAATCAAACCAAATATGATCGGTTCTACAAATTTGAAATCAAACCAATCCAATTACCCTATAGAACTGAACCAATACAATCCAATCTTGGTTTGGATTAGTTCTCGGTTCTGATACTTATTGGGAAATTTTATAGTAGAAGCAACTCTATTTTTCTAGGCTATATGTGAATTGGTTATTCTTGAAGTTCTCTTTTTTGATGGCCTGAATCTTGCCCTAGTTAGTTGGGATACCAAATCAAAGTATCCAATTGACTATCCCCACCTTCATTAAGTAAAATTTAAATTGAAAACCCAAAGCATCCCCATAGTGTTAGAAATAAATTCATGCCTAGAGAGATTTCTATAAAAAGAAGAAACACGTGATATCAAACCTGACATCTGAAACCCAATTGTAAGAATAAAATCCATTTTATATGTGATGAAAAGCAACCAAGAATAAATTCAGCCTTCAAGGATAATGCTAGCAATATGTGTGATGAAAAGCAACTAATGAATATTAAATCTAGACATCATAAGATTTACATTTGGTTTTGCATCCACAAATGCAAAATGAGTTAGTGTCACTGTTACCTCTTCGTAACACAGTTGAGAGAGAGAGAAAGAGTTACCTCTTTGTTTTTTGAAGAAGTGGCGAGGTGAGGTGAGTGAGAGAGACAAACGATGACAGTTGCTAGGTTTTCAGCTTCTTCTAACTGGAAGAAGAAGAGAGAAATACAAAACGAAAGTTCTGTTTTTAAATAATTAAAAATAGTGACACTAACCCATTTTGCATCTATTTTTAATATATATATTTATTTATTAATATTAGATATAAATTTGCTTTGGATTTCGGATTGGTTCGGTTCTATTATGTCCAATCCGGAACTGAACCAAAGCAACCGAATTTTTTTTCTTTTGATCTGTACCCGAACCGTGAGTGTGTTCAATCTGAACCAATCCAATCCAAAAGCTTCGGATTGGTTCGGTTCTCGGATTTATCCAATCCAATGTGCACTACTATTTTTTTTTTTTTTTTTTGAAAAATCGAGGTATGAGGAGCTCTTAGAAGCAAATTTTTTTTTTCTTTCTTGCCTGCGTATCCCCCACCCTTTAGATGAGACTAATCTCACGGTCACACACTTCGCCCTCTTGGAAAGACCTACTAGCAATTGGTTTGAGGTCGAGAGTCAAATGGACCCACGAGGGATTCATTGTTTCGTGGGGTTCGATCACTCGACTTATCCTTCATGAGGAGCCCTATTAATCATATGGGCACGTGCAGTCCCTTCCCACACATGAACTCATATGGAGGTTTAATTTTTGCAAATATGAACTTTATTTATGGAATTTTCAAGTCTAACCCACAACAAATGAGAAAAAACTTTGAAGTAGCCATGTCAATTCAAAATTTCAAAGAAACCCTTTCCTTTGGATTACATGTGGCATTTCTAAGGAAGTATTCAAAATGTTAGCCACTTCAAACCCTTTAAAACATGTCTTGTAACGTAGAGGGTTCTTTCAAAATTTTGAAGTGAGCTAGCGGCTTCAAAGTCGGACTGTAATGGATGGTTGAGATAAGAGAAAAATTAAGATTTCTTAAAGATTAATACTAAACTTCTCGGGGATAGTATAATTTTATTTGCAATGCATTTTTCTTGGAAATCCTTGATATCTCAACTTTTTGTTTGATGTGTTTTCCTTTAATTAATGAGTTTGAATCTATGTTATTTGGTTGGTCAATTTGATTTGTTGAATTCATGGTTCACCACTCTACATATATTAAATTCTCTAATGTTTAAGGGGAATGTTAGCATCATGTCATTCTTTTTCTATACAATTTTTTGGGAACTTAATGCATGTTATTTTAGTTTGGGAATTTGATCCTTTTAAAATAATCAATTAAACAGAAACTCTCATTTATTAATAATTCAAGTTTGAATTTAGGCTACATTCAAAGATTTACCTCGTAAATTACTTGGTGTATTTGGGGGGATAAGACTGCATGTGCCTCAAGGATTAGTCGAGTGTACTAAGAGGCCCAAATAGCTTAATTCCCAAAAACAAACCCAATAATAATGATCAAGAGAGCACATGTCATTCGATGACCTGAAAGAAGAATGGGATTAACTTTAATTCTCTTAGATTGTTGATTAGAATACGACTAGCCTTACTAACTTAGTAAGATTTCAACTCTTACTAAGGGTCGTTGACCACACCTTGTGACATCCAAATACATAAACCAATGCCACAAGGTTGTAGAGGACAAAATTATATGAATTTTGAAAGAAAAAAAAAGTCACTTTTCACCGTTAAATTTTAATTTTAAATTTGGGAGTTCTGTGGAAGTTTGGTAGCCATCCATTTTCAAAACCTTGTATGAAACCCAAAAACAAATAAAATTTTGAATTTTTTTTTTTAGTCTAAGTTTTTCCCTGAAATTAGAGGGTTGCGGTGTTGGATTGCCAATGTAGTTATACATTTGGTAAAATGACCTTATTAAGACTTAAGATCTTACAAAGTTACTAAAGGAAATATTTTTCCAATTGATTATAAGAACTCAATATGATTTATATAGAAAATAATAAGCAAATCCTAATCATAGGTAAACTCTATATTTAACAAATCCTTTAAATATTTTAATCTTATATTAATCTTACATGACTCAATGTATTGCATTATACAATATTACAATCATTTTCCTGTACCATATTAAAAAAACATAGAAATTCAGATTTTCGCCTACCAATTATTTTGTTGATTTCTAAATTAATAGCGATGCCATGTCGACAATAACCTCCAATTCATTTTCATTACCTCAAGAATCAAGATCCATAACGGTGTCTCATTCCTATAGACTAGGAATGTTGTCTACATGGCATCTTTTGGTAGGTGTTTAAAACAAATTGGACTAATCAAGGCGTTTTTCAACATGGCACGCATCCCAATTTGTTTAAACTCCAACCAAAAAAGAGCAATGTAGACACCGCATCTTGCTATAGGAACAGGATACCATTTTGGATCGTGTTTGTAGACACCTCAATTTGAACGGGCCACTTCTCGAAAGGGCCCAAAAATATCAATTTTCCAAATAAATGGGCCAACGGGCCTTAAGGGCCCAACTCATTGAAAATGGACATTTTTACCAACCCGAGGCCCCTAAGACCTCTCAATGGTTTAGGAGGCCACCAAAAGGACTCGGCCAACCTTACGCTTTCCCAACATTCACCGCTCCGCTTCCAAAATAAAAAACGTCAAATTTTCGATAAATTTCACCAACGGGCCTAAAAAGCCCGATTCGCCAACACGTGGCATTTTTGATCAAATTAATGATTATAAAAAATCTAAAAAAATTAATTAAAAATTAAAAAGGTGAGACTTGAGATGCCTACCCCTCTTCTACTATCACCGCTCCGCCTCCGTATTCGTAAAAACCATTTCTAAAACCCAAGCCCAACACTACAAAGCCCACAAATCATTAACCATATCCAATTCATTATCCAACCCACAACCCTAACCCATAAACCACAACCCACATCAACCAATCACTCTTTTATCATCAAAAGATGACACATGTCATCACCCCATCTCACCTCCCTCACCCAACTACCTACCCCATTAATTTGCTTTAAATCCCATCTACCCACACATCAACCCATCACCTTTTCTCTCAAATCAAACACATCTACCCACACCCCTAACCTATACCTCCCCTAATCTACCCTCATCATTCCCTACAAAACCTACATCTACAACCTAAACCTACACCATCCTCTCAAGTCAAACACTCAACCTCTCCCATCAACCTATCCCAACCCTTCATTTTCACCCACTTTAACACATGGCATCATCTCCTTCATCCTCCCAAAATATCATCAACCACCTCTTTAAATCCTCCATTCTCTTAAACCAAACACCATTTAATCTCAACCACCATCTTAAACTTACCTCACCAAACACTCCACCCAAATGGGTTGGGTAGGATCCAAACCATTTGGGTCAAAACTCACCCATTTAACCCCCCTTCCCTAAATACCCTCCAATCTCCTCTAAATTACAACACCCACTTCTCTCTCAAACTCATAACCATTCTACCCATTTTCTTCACTTCACCCCATTATATCCCTAAAATAACTCCTAAACATCTATAAATACCCTCATCCTCTTCCCAAAAATGGCCCCCAACTTCTCATTACAAAACTTCTCCCCAACACTCTCTCTACTAACAACCATCATCAATTCTCACCAAGTTTACCAACTCTTTCACACAAATCCTCTACAAGTCTCACTAAAACAAAAGAAATCCCTACTCTCTCTAATCACTTCTTCCCATTCTCATACTCTCATATTATACTAAGGACTCAAGAAGACTCAAGCAAGAAGAAGAAAAGAAGAAACAAGATACAAGGTGGGTTTGAAGCACACCCCCTCTCTTTCTCTAACCTTCTACTCTTTCCCTCTTCTAACACCCCCTTCTTTTATTTTATTTTACCCCTTTTGATGATTGGGCCCCAAGGCTAAGGTTCATAAGGGTCATTTCCATTAATGAAATGACCCTATGATCAAGCCGAAAATGAATCCCTACTTAGGGAACATATGCACCCACGTGGCACATTTTTTTCACCTTCTTTTAAAAATAAAAAATGATCGAGTTATTTGAGGTTACCGCCACGTGGCGGGGAGGAAAGGGTGCCTAACACCTTCCCTTTTCTTCAACCGAGCCGCTTACCCAAATCTTGAGGTTTGACTACCCCTTATCCATTGTGAGTCACTAAAATGCCAAAAATCTCATCTTTTGGAAAATGTACCCCGGGTGACCATTCACACCCACTTCCAACTTGAATGGTGGCGACTCCAAATCATTGTAGATGTAGTCATCATAATGACGAAATCACGCGTCTACAGTGTTCTTTGAATTTATTTTCATTATTGTAAGAGTCAAGCTAGCCTAACTAACTTTTTAAGATTTCAAATCTTACTAAGAGTCATTGGATTCACATGGATTACCACATTGGTAAATCCAACAACACACCCTCTAGATTTGATGAAAGAAAAAACTCATATTCAAAAAAAAAAAAAAAAAGAATCTTTTTGGGCTCGATCAAAGGTGTTAAAAGTAAAATTCAATATGTGAAAAATAATTTTTCTATTAATTTTTTGTTTGTTTGAAAGTAATTCAAAATTAGGGCAACAACTTGGGCGGATTGGCACGAGCTCAACCTTAATGATGGGTGAGCCTGGGTTAGAATATCTCAACCCGACCTCAATTTGGGTTGAAGGGTCGAGCAACTTGAATCAACCCGAACTTGATGCCTATATACTAATTTAAAAATATTTTTATGATAATTATATATATTTTTGTTTAATCTTTTGATTCTATCTTATTATTATGGTTTTTGAACAATTGGATATTATTAATGTGGGCTTTGATTTAGTATGGTTTGTATAGATATTGTCTCAATGATGGATTTGAAAGTTGTATGTGATTTTATTTGATAGTGGTTTGGTTTGGTTTTTTGGTGTTGTATTTTTTTTAAGATATAAAATATGTTAATTGATTTAGATTAAATTAAAGATATTCAATAGCTAACTCATCCAACATGCCCTAAATTACCTAACTATGGCTAATATAAGCTCAACTCGATTTTAGAAGATCAAATTTGGGTTAGTGAGCTTAGGCTTGATGGTGGTTGAGTTGAGCTCGGGTTGAAGGTTCTACGTCTTGGGTTTACCATCTAACTCGCCCAAGTTGCAGTCTTATTAAAAATTTTATGCTCAACATCCTATTATGAGTTTGGATCTTATAAGGTGGCACGGAGAGGAAACTTTCCTTACTTGGTAAGAAAGGTATTTTTGTTATCCCTCAATGGATGTCCTATTGTCATATTTGATGTTTATTCATTCCTTTTTAATTTCAATCCAATAGGAAACTAAACCTATCAAAGAAAGTGGTGTTCATTATTTAAGTATTATTTCACCCAATGATTTAGTGCTTGAGCAACTCCTATTTTTATAAGGAAAAATTACTTAAAGAACCCTCGTGGAGGGACTTCTGTCTAAATAGTCCCTAAGTTTTTCGACTTAGCTAAATAGGACATTTAATAAAAAAAATTCTTTCTAAATGGTATGATCTTTGAAGATCATTTTCACCATTTTTACATGTGAAATGTTGGAATTACCCTTTCCTTGGTTCTTGATGATATGAAGTCTTAGAAATCCATATAATAGAACGATCTTGCTCTCATTCCCTCAAGTTCTTCCCAACCTACTCTACGATAAAATCGACACAAGAGGTGAGTTTTTAACACTCTTTTTTACTTATTTTTTATGAATATAATTGATCTAGGCCAAAACCCAAGTAAATAGATGGTTTATAAAGATTTTATGTTTAATTCATTTTGTTTTGTTTGTCGTTTTGATGAAAAATTGTGTTGGAACCAAAATTGCAAAATTGAACACAAATTAGTTACAGCATCGAGTTTATACTAAATAATATTATGAACTCAATGGTAATTTAATTATCGTCGAGTTCGATACTAAATAATATTAAAATCGTCGAACATGATTCTAATTAATATAGATTTTTTATGTAACAAAACCTTCAGTGAATAGTCACATCCACTTTAACTTTTTAATGAAATGGCAAGTCACCTTATGTGCTCAATTATATCTACTTACTTGTTTGAAGATATGATAATTTACAAAAGATCTAGTGAATAGTCGCATTCACATTACTTGATTGCCTATATATATCTTTAGAATACAATTCTTTGAATCCCACCTCTCAACTCATAATGTTTTCTTTTTAATACAAAAAAACTCATTATTAACGATGTCTAGTAGAAAATCTCTGATTGTCATTAGTAGTGATGAATCAAATAAAAAAACAGAGCTGACAAATAATGACGATAGTCAGTCTGATGAATACTTGGGAAACTCATGTTATGACATGAGTAGTTTAGACGAAGCAGCTCATGATGATATAATCAAACATCTTCAAATTGTAGAGTCGACTGAAAATTATTTCAGTGAAAGAAATAAATAATGGTGTTGATTGGTCAATGAAATCGAATATCTTAAGATGGTGGTGCATGAAATCAAGAATTTTTTTTTCCGATAGAGAGCAAAGATGTACTCGAAGAATATACCATCTGCATTTAATCAAGCTCTTGAAAGTAAAAAAAGTAAAATGCATGAATGCATCTCCATGTCATACGACACGACAAATTGAATGATTTTCCTGAATCTATTGAAGAAGAACGAGAAGAATTTGTCAATAATAATAACCTTGGTTCGCCATACAATATGACTGATGAAAATGATTCAAATTAAGTTATGTTTTCCTTTCTAAGTTTTGTAGAAGTTATGTTTCCATTTTCAATATTATGATTAAGTTGTGTTTTTCTTGATGCTAATTAATATTAAAACCGTCGAACTCAATAGTATTTGAAATCTTGATGTTAATTTTAAATTTGCATGATTTATTTTTACTTAATAATTTTTTTATACAATAAGAATCATAACATCATGTCTGAATAGAGTTTATATGTTATTTTGAGATATAATGGTAATTTTTCAATGAATGAAGAAGATGGTTCCATGACTTACATTGAGGATGAGGGTAGTTTTGAATTAAATTACATACACCACAACGATACAGTCTCATCATTTAAATAAAGAGTTGTTAATACACAAATATATCAAAGGAAGATATTTTTTGAAGTACTTCATGCCCGATAACAAAGTTTTGATTTACCTTTCAACGGATAGAGATTTATTTTCTTTGATTGATTTATATCGATCAACAAGAACTATATACATGTATGTGTTAACCGGGTCCACCTCTAAGATTCTAACTCAAAGTTCAAAAGTTACAATATTTGTGACTATAATAAAAAGTAAGGAAGCCATTGATAATCAACAACCATCGCCACCAAAAAATATCCAATTGGTCTTACTTTTATTGTCAAAATTTTGAAAAGATAATATTTTTGGTGTGGGGTAAGAATTTAATTACATAGAAGAACTTCGTAATACGTTGAGACAATACGCGATAACTCACAATTTTGTTATGATTTTCATAAAAAGTGACTCAGTTCAAATAATTTCAAAGTGCAAATTTGATGGGTGTCCATGAAGGTTACATGCATCCAGGGTTCCAGTTAATTCAAAGTTCATAACAAAGACAATTACAAATCGACATATATGTGGTGGTGGAATTACTTCTAACATTGACCACTCTCAAGCAACCAAGAAATTATGGTCTATTCTTTATAGAAGCCAGCTCCAACTTTAGAAACTGATTTTTGGAAGAACTAGAAGTTCAGAACCTGAAAAGTCATATCTACAGAAGTTTGTTCATTACAAAAGCCCATTAACTAGAAATTAATGTTTGTTTAATAGCTTTTTATTGTTGGATTATGGTAAAATGATCAAAATACCCATTATCTTGATAATGTACCTAGAATGCATAAAAAATGAGCAGAATACCTTAATAAATATATAATTACATTAAATATATATATAATAAATTTATATTAAAAAATTATAAAAATAATAATTTTCACTTGACATAAATTTATAAATTTTATAATTCTATCGAAATTTAGACAGTATTTCTTCTTAAAAATGAACGTATGACATTTTCTTAATAAATAAAATGCCTGCATAATATACAATCCAACATCTATATAAAGATGAAGGGTATTTTGATAATAAAGTAATGATGATGAATTATTTTTTATCTTGGTAGTAAAGTTGAAGGGTATTTTGGTAAAGATGACGGGTATTTTGTTAGTAATCCCCTTTTGGAAGATGAAAAATATTTTGATAAAGATAAAGGGTATTTTAGTAATCCCTTTTTATTTTTTAAGATTAGGTTTGATTGAAAATTTGATTAAAGATGAAGGGTATTTTGGTAAAGATGAAGGGTATTTGATAATTTCCTTTTATTTTTTAAGATTAAGTTTGGTTGGAAATTTGATTAAAGATGAAAGGTATTTTAGTAAAGATAAAGGGTATTTTGGTAATTCCCTTTTACTTTTTAAGGTTAACTTTGGTTGAAAATTTAATTAAAGATAAATGATATTTTGGTAAAGATGAAAGTTATTTTGAAAGATGAAGGGTATTTTGGTAATTTCTTTTTATTTTTTAAGGTCAAGTTTGGTTGACAATTTGATTAAAGATGAAGGGTATTTTGATAATTTTCTTTTATTTTTTAAGGTTACGTTTGATTGAAAATTTGATTAAAGATGAATGATATTTTGATAAAGATGAAGGGTATTTTAGTAATCTCATTTCATTTTTTAAGGTTAAGTTTGGTTGAAAATTTGATTAAAGATGAAGGATATTTTGGTAACTACACTTGAGTTGTTTTACATTTTGGCTTCTCGCAAAAGTCATCTGAAGAAGCTCCTTTTAGACGACTTCTTTTAGGAGCTACTTTTGGATTTTAATTGAAATCCGCAGAAACCAAAATAACCTAAACGAACATCATTTATCTGACTTTTTTTGGCTTAAAAGCAAAAAAAAAAAAAAAAAAAAAAACTAGTTCCTAAAACTCAAACGAACAAGGCCTTAGTCTCAAAGTTAGTTATAAGCAAATTGAAAGACAATCTACAATATAACACATGTGACATACTCAAGGACATAAGGAGAGATTATAGTATTCTTCCCAAGTACATCAAATGTTGGAGAACAAAAGAGATTGCAATGAATAAATTGCATGAAAATTATAATGAGACATATAACTTTTTACCTTAGTATTGTGAAAATGTACAATAGACAAACATTGGGAGCATTGCAATATATGAAACTGGGCCCGATCGTTGATTTATTCGATGTATTATATCATTTAATGCTAGTAGGATTGATTTTGATAATTATTATCGGCCACTCATCTTCTTGGATGGAACCCATTTGATCTCTAAGACCAAGAGATGTTTATTAACTACTATAAGTATTGATGATGACAATCATTTATTTCTAATTGTTTATGCTATTGTGGGCAATGAGAACAATGATAATTGAATGTTGTTTTTTATTCATTTGAAATCTATAATGTGTAAGTTGCAAAAATTGACTATTATTTCAGACCATAATATGGGTTTAAAAAATACGATTGCAGACATACTCCCAAATGCATATCATGTTTATTATGTGTTACATCTAGAGCATAATTTGAAAGATTATCTTGAAGGGTCAATGTTGACATCTACAAAAGTTAAAATTGCAAAATCTATATGGCTCATTGCTTATGCATTGGACATGAATACTTATATGGATAATCTCAATAAGGTAAAAGACATCTTTGATTAAGCATACAAGTGGATATTGAGTTGTGAGCTTGAACATTGGTGTAATATTTTCTTCGAAGGTGACCATTATAATTATTTGATGTTTAACATAACTGAAAATTCTAATGAATGGATTTTACTCAAATCAAAATTTTCAATCATTCATTTGATAGTTGGTATCTGAGCAAAATAATGATTTAGATGCATGAACAAAGAGAAATATCCGTCTAGTGGGAAATTTTATTGGTTCCATCAGTTAATGATGTACTTAATTTTGAGGACTTGATGTTCTTTTTGCTAATAAATACGAGGTTGAAGTGAGATATGACACTATTCCTTGTGTGAAAGTTGACGAACAAACATGTGCATACAAATAATGACAATTAACATATATCCCATGTGTGCATGGTCGTCCTACGATTAACACCCTTGATCGATCTATATTAGAATTTTTTAAGGGTAATTATTTCACAACCAACAATTTTCATATGACATAGGCGAAAACTATTCATCCGATTTTCGATCAGGACAAGCCTATAAATTGTAAGTCGACACTATTTGTAGTTAATGTACTACCACCGATTATCTGACGACTAGTTGAAAGACCTAAGAAAAGAAGGATCGAATCTCAAGATACCCCATGTCGTCCAATACGATGTAGTTGTTTAAGTCATGGTCATAATAAAACTACTTATAAGGAACTACTTATGTAGAACCACATTGAGTATCTTGTGTCTTTAAAAAAATAATATTATTTAATTGATTAAATTACTGTCGAATTCAATACTAAATTATTATTGAACTCAATACTAAATAAAATAACAGAACCTTGACAGAACACATTTTTTACACATTACTGTCGAGTTCAATAACCATTAAATAAATTACTATCGAATTTAATTCTACATAAATAATGTATTATCGATTTCGTGGGAACATTCTATGATGATGTATAACGTCGGTTTTAACCAAAACTAACGTTATAAACAAATTAATAAATCACATTAATTTTCAATTCAATCTGTATGTTCTCATAATCTATTTTACTTTAATTTTCTTCTTTTATATAGGATGTATATTTGTAGAACTTGAAGAAAAGAAAAACCTCTTTTTTGACATGAAAAAGTTTAGGAAATTACATGTGAAGGAAAGAAAACAAGACTGACAGAAGCAATTAATCAGTGTGATTAGTTGTAAACTTAGGTTTAAATTTTTTATTAGTTAGAATTTTTTGATAAATTATTTGTTATAAGAAAGTATGTTTGACTCTACAATATATAATTACCGTCGAATTCGACTCTACAAGATTTCATTATTGTCCATTCGACTTTACAAGATTTAATTAGTGTCAAATTCAATACTAAATTATTATTAAACTCGACACTAATTAGAACAACATAATCTTAATAAAAGTTTTACACATTACTGTTGAGTTTTATAATAATAATTAAATTATTGTCAAATTTGATACTAAGTTATTTGTAACGCCCCCGAAACACTAACAGAAAACTCAATGTCAAGTCCTGAGGTACTAGGTGGCGTCTCAAATTTTGACATGGTTTCCTTTATTTATATTAGCGTTCCAATGCATTCGAAAACCTGATGAAAATAAAATAATATACTGTATATAAATATAACTAAACAAAATAGGATAACAACGGAAACTAAATATATATTAGGACAATATAATGTAGATCAGAATGCGGAAGGTGTAACAATATACAGGATTTACAAGAATACACTTCCTTTAACATGAACCTACACTCAACTCCAAATCTATGTATAACCTATATGGATTGATGCTATTAGATATAGCCCTAGTGCTCACTAGATAGCAGACTCTAATCTTCTTTATGACCAATCAGGTGCACCTCACCCACCGGTTTCACATCCACTTCGACAACTGTAGGCTTTAAAACTAAAAAAAATATGAAAGAAAGGGTGAGTAACAATGGTTACCTAGTAGGTCCACAACCAATTTTTACTAATAACCTCTCTAACATGAATGACTAAGTATACTGAATCATTTTAATACATGCAAAGTTTTACAGAATAAACTACGATTAACTGATACATATAGTTAGGGATGAACAACTAAACATTTTAAAAGATTCACATTATATCAGTCAATAATACTCATTATAACATTTTATTTTTATACAAATTTAATTGGCAACATGAAAACATTAAACATACATTTCATTTTATAATTTAAAATAAAATAATAGATACATAATATACAATGGTAAAGTAGTGGAATTAGAGAGTTGGGATTTCACGACTAGATTACTCTTAGTTGGGACATGATGTTCTAACAATAAAGTATTAGTTCCTGATTTTGAGGTTTGTTGATGCATTATCATACTTGTGGAACCATTTATCCAGTTCAGGTTGTCATTTGACTTGACCGTAAGTAATTGGTATCTTTTCGACTTATCAAGATGTTTGACTACTATAGACTGTTAATGATTACTGATCAATTATCTTTGTTTATGCCTATCCGACATGCATGTGATCCCTATTTGTATATGACTACCTTTACATTACAAGTTCATTGATAAAGATAAAGAGGAATAAATCCGAATTCCAATTGTGACTCCCTTCTAATATGTGTCTTATACCTTTATTCTACATTCTAGGATAACACATCACTCCGGATGATATGATGCACTATCCCTTCAGGCATTCACAAACTCTTTAACAATTAATAAAATAACTACATATATATATATGTATAACATTTTTCATTGAAAATAAATGAGAAATTAACATTACATAGTTGAGAATAGATATCCAGTTTCTACCATGCAATAGTAGTCTACCGACCTAAAATAAATAATAGTACGAAAATCAAACTACGCTTTGCAAGACAGAAAAAAAATAAACATGCAACTGAAATAATTTAACCCTGGATATCCTTTCATCAACCACACCACAATGTAAAATACAAACATCACCCATCGGGTGTGATTCTGACATTTTACCACTTCATCCATTTTTTCCCTTTTTCGATATTTGCACTTTTTGATTTTTTAAATAAATTTTATTTTCTCGATGTTTGTTAACCCAATCCAATTTTATTCAATATCAAATCATTTTTCAATTTTTAAAAATTCATTTTCATCACTTATATTTAAAAATTACGAAAAATTTGGTCAAGACAGGGTCTAAGTAATTGTACGGAACTAAAATAGTCAAAATGAGGTCTGACAGCAGATGGAGGTGGCAGAACCATGTTTTTGACTGTGGTACCTGAAATCGCCTCGATCATTTTTCTGAGAATTAGAGTCGTGCCTAGTTTAGGCCTAGGAATAAAAAATAATTCCAAATGGATATGGACCAGTTTACGAATAAGAGAAATGTATAAAGGGTTACATTACGGGATTCGAAAGGTGTTAGGTACTGAATTCGCCTGATCGAGATGATCATCTCTACTATGATCCAAAACTATCCTATGGTCAATATACAACGACTAAGGTCAAACTAGGATCCAATCATTATCAATTTATATTGTGTTTGTTTAACGAATTTTACAACTACAATTCTCTAATTATTTAAATTATTCATTGAATTTCGCACAAAAAAGAAAGAACTTTGAAAAAGTCCAAATCATATATCATGTTCTAAGATTCACATCGCAAATATTTTCAAATCAGCGAAAAGGAAAATCATAAAAAAATTTCAAATTTGAAAACTATGAATGTGAAATTTCAAATCGGCAATTTATGATGTTTATAAATTAGGAATACGAAAATTTTTAGATTAGAAATTTCAGAATATACGATGAATTCCTGAATTAGAAATTTATAAAAATAAAATTTCCAAAATAGAAAATTTTAAAAACAAATATATATATATAAATTTTTTGAATTAATAAATCTCGAATTTCCATGAACATGAAATTTCTAAATAAGAAAAGGCAAAACTTCTAGATTGAAAAATTACTAAAATGTGAAATTTCTAACTTAGAAATTTAAGAGTATGTGTTTTTCCAAAAATATAAAATTATGAAATTCCCATATTAGAAAGTTTCAAATACGAATTTTTTACAATAGCAAATATGAATCCGAAAATGTCAAAATAGAAAATAGAAAATATGAACATGAAATTTTCAAAATAGAATAGTATAAATTTGAATAGAAAATTTCAAAATACGTGCAATTTATAAATTTTCTGATTATTGAAAATTTCAAATCAGCAAATTACTCACATAGGCAAAATTCAAAAATTAATAAGAGAGATATATTCCAATTTCTGAATTTTCAAAACATTCGTCTTGACTATTCATCAACTTCATGAACAAATTATTGCATGGCATCATTTTCAAAATTATTGCACAAATATCACTTATCACAATCCATCAATTTCAATAATTTTTTTATTTGCTAACCGAGTGTCTGGGATAACTTTTGCGCACCACGACTAATCTCATGGAGGATTACCACAACAACCCACTGCCATGGTCCCCCAGTTAAATCATGAGAAAACCCAAGAGGGGAATCAAACCCGTGATGTGCACCTAACCCACACTTCACGTGCTTGTCCTTACCACTTAGGCAACCCATGAAAACTATCAAAATAATTTCAATAATTATCCATTCCTAAACATGAAAACTATCAAAATAATTTGAATGACTCTAATTGCCAAAAGAATTTAAACAAACACACTTTCATAATATAAAAATCAACTAAAGCATCGTAATCATGAATTTTATAAAAAGAAAATAATATAATTCCTAATCCTACTAATATGAGAAAAAATATTGAGAAAGAATAGAAAAACAATAATTTCCTATACCCCAAGCTACGTGATGATTATTATTCTAACACAATAGAAAATACTAATACAATAATAAAAAAAGAATAAAGCATGAGAAGGAGAATATAAAAAAATAAAAAATAAGTAAATCAGACTTACTTTGATGGCGGAGTGAGGTGGTTCCTTCAGATGCAACTCGAATCAATGAAGAGGAGGAAAAAAGACAGCAACAATATTGTTGTTGGAGTGTTGTAGAAAGGATCGAAAATAAAATAAAAAATAAGAAAAAAAATTGTGCTAGTAGAAAGTGTTAAAGAAAGAAAAAGATATCGAATATAACAGTACTAGTGGGTGTCTACGAGAAAAAAAAAGAAAGTTGATATCACTGCCGTATTCAAGAGAAGAAGAAAAAAAACAAAAAAAGCCATTATTGTACTGCTGTTGTATGAGATAGAAGAAAAAAAAAGATAAAACAGGGCGTGGTTGTGCTGCTATTGTATAAAAGAAGATAGAGAGAGAGAGAGAGAGTATGTGTAGAGTAAGAGAGAGGGAGAAAAACATGAAAATTAGAGATGAAAGTAGAGTATGTTAATGACTGTTGGTTGTACTCTGTTTTAGCTCCAAAATGTGGAGGAGAAGATGTCTCCAAAACTTGGGAAGAAGGATCAAAAGACTAGTCGAAGTTGTGTTGTCCTCTAACTTTTTTCAAAACGTAGAGAGACTTCTCCCATATATACAATATATATATATTTTTTTTCTTTTTTGAGATCTTCAAACATTTTTTCTCTCTTTCTTTTCGTTTATTTTTCTTCCTTTTTATTTTCTTTCCTTCTTATTTTCTTCTCTTCTTTTTCACGTTTCTATTAAGAGAAGAGGAATGGTAATCCCACGTTACTCACCTTGTTCATGGTCTTTTGTCAATGAGTTGTGATTGGTCAATCTTATGTTTATTTATTTATTTTGCACGGTTGTTTTGATTTAAATTTTATGACTCAATTGATTTTTAATTTGAAATTTTTTATTGGTTGATTAAATTTTACTTTAATTTTGATTTTTAATTTGATTAAATTTTAATTTATTTGTTGATCAACTCTTAATTTGCATTTTAAGTGAATTTTGATGAAATTTTGATTTAAATTTTTAATTTGATTTTGAGTTTTAATTGATTGAATTTTAGTTTGATTTTGATGGTATTTTGATTTAAATTTGAATTTGATGTTTAGTTTGAATTTAAATTTGATTTTTATTAAATTTGATTTTGATTAGATTGGATTTTTCTTTTTCTTTTTTTTTTTTCTTTTTTGAGATTTTCAAACATTTTTTCTCTCTTTCTTTCTTTTCGTTTATTTTTCTTCCTTTTTTATTTTCTTTCCTTCTTATTTTCTTCTCTTCTATTTCACGTTTCTATTAAGAGAAGAGGAATGGTGATCCCACGTTACTCACCTTGTTCATGGTCCTTTGTCAATGAGTTGTGATTGGTCAATCTTATGTTTATTTATTTATTTTGCATGGTTGTTTTGATTTAAATTTTATGACTCAATTGATTTTTAATTTGAAATTTTTTATTGGTTGATTAAATTTTACTTTAATTTTGATTTTAATTTGATTAAATTTTAATTTATTTGTTGATCAACTCTTAATTTGCATTTTAAGTGAATTTTGATGAAATTTTGATTTAAATTTTAATTTGATTTTGAGTTTTAATTGATTGAATTTTAGTTTCATTTTGATGGTATTTTGATTTAAATTTGATTTTGATTAGATTGGATTTTTAATTTAATTTTTTTTATCATGTTTTCTTAAGAATCAGAGTCTTCAAGTCAAAGTCAGATATTGAGGGGCATTTTGGTTATTTTTGTAATTTCTCATAAATTCTTCTATTTTCATTGATTTGGGTCTTATTAGATTCAAAATCATATTCTAAATACAATGGAGGTACTTTCGATATTTTTTTGAGGTCCAAAAGTTATAAGGGATATTTTTGTCATTTTCTTGATTTTTGTAGATTTTTACGAATTTTGGCATGAGATTTCTTTTAGCCCCAATGAGATTATTTCTAAGTTTCAATGTCATATTATTTATTGTAATGTGGTCTTTAAGTTATCGAAATGTGTAGCGAACCTAAGCGTACGTACTTGTTAAATTGAATGTAAGGTGCAGTGATCCTAAGCGTGCATAAATTTCTATGTTGAGTCGTAACTAGGAAGGGAGATGGAAGGACTAGAAATGAAAAGATTGGAGATACTATTCATAAGCTTTCAAGTTCTTTGCGCTCATCATTAGGAATTTACCACAACCGAGGGACGAATTGTCAAATTAGGCAGATGCAAATATGGGGTGTCTACAACACTGCTAGAATGGCCTGAGGTAGGTGGAGGTGGCACTGCCAGCTCCTACTTCCAACACTAAACAATGCACGAAAATTGGATTTTTCTTTCAATTTTTGTGTTTTTCGTCAATTCTTCAACATACCATCCCACCTACATAGAAATTGTTTAAAACACAATTAAAAACATCAAATACATATAATGTTTATGAGTTTGAAATAACCGAAACGAAATCTACGTTTTGAAACACATTACAAGTTTTGATAAAAGTCCTAAATGCAAATTTTTGCAATCTACGATTTTCAATAGGAATTGAAAGTCCCTTACCAAAGTTCATGATTGTTGGATGTAAAAAATTAGCATGGAAGTCGAGGTGGACATTATGGAACTCTTGGGTACAAAACAAATGGGTTGGTTGCGAAGCTCTCGATGACGATGTTTTTCATCCTTCTACAATGAATAATGACTCTTCTCCTAGTTAGAGGAAACTCCTATTGGGTGGTATCAAAACCCACTCATTGATTTTTGGTGAGAGACGAAGAGAACGAAAGAAAAATGAAGATCAAAGGTGGTGAGATTGTAGAGTTTGTCGATGCCGAAAACTTTCCATCTTTTGTCGATGATCAACGATGGTTCGTTCGTGACAGATCTAGAAGAGAAAGGGTGGGAAACCCTTGGCTGTCAATTGGTTGGGTTTGAGTTCTTTGGAGAAGAACAAAATGAAATAAAAGAAAGTCAGCTTTCTTTTATAAAAAAGACTAAGGGCATTTTGGTAATTTTTCTATTTGTGTCTATGGTTGACGATATTTCTATTTTTCAGACTCGAAAATCGATGAATAAATACTCTATTCTTAATAATTTTTCATTATAGACCTAGTGGTGTGATTGAATTTTATTAATTCTCACTTTAAAAAAATTCACCTTTTTAAATCTCGTCATATACGAAATTCGAGGATTTTATAACTTTTTCATCCGAACTCGAATTTGAGCATGCTTACAGGCTAAAGTATATTTTTCAATAATTTTGAATCCAATAGTGAAATCATTTTTTATTAAAAATGAATAGAATCAAATTCGAGTATTTTACCCTAAGTTCATCTTTTAGAATATTCTCAAAATTTTACTTTTTGAATTTCCTCAAGATACGAATTTAAAACTTGGGGTATTACATTATTATTGAACTTGAAACTAAATAAAATAACAATACCTCGACAAAATGCATTTTTTACACATTACTGTCGAGTTCAATAATCAATAAATAAATTACTGTCAAATTCGACTCTACATGAATAAATTACTATCAAATTTGACTTTACAAAATTTAATTAGTGTCAAATTTGATTATACAAGACTTAATTAGTGTTGAATTCGATACTTTAAATAATTCATAGAAAATGATAAATATACTTACAAAAAATACGTAGTAAATAGTTACACACCTGAGAGCTGTCAGGATATATGTTCTTCCACTTTTTCATTATAAATATGTACGCACTAATAACCTAGATGTAACTAGATCATATCATAACAAATATCATTGTTATAAATGTAGACACCCCATTTTTTCTTAAGTCGAGTCTGAAAACATTAAGAACCTTCTAAGAATGGGCCTGACATAAGGTATTTTTCAAGAAGGGTTTTAAAACCCAATTTTCGAGAAGGTACATGGTCCAAAGGCCATTCTAAGAAGGAATTTGAAGCCAAGCCGAGCCTTACCTTTAGCTAAGCCATTTTTAGGTTAACATGTTACTTGGTTAAACCTTAGATCTAGCCAAGGTTGAATTTTGGTTAAATTTTGCTTAGTTGAACCTAAGGTTCAGTCAATTCTATTGGGTAGTTGCAAGACTCATGTGTGCTAGAATTTCCTTAAGAGAAATTATTCCCTAATCCTTCTCCTTAATGTCTTTTTTTTCAAGAAATCCTTTCATTTTACCCTTTTTTCCTCACATTAATTCTCTAAATAATTTTCTCACCTTGTTATTTAGGTAATTTCCCAAATCTTCTAACAAAGATTTTTGGTCAAGCCCGAGAGAATTAAGAACCTTCCAATAATGGAATTGACCTAAGGTTTTATTCAAGAAGGTTTTAAAACTAAATTTTTGAGTTGGCACATGACCCGAAGACTATTTTAAGAGGGAACTGTAAGTCTGGTTGAACTTTACCTTTAGCCAGACTGTTTTTAGATTCGGCCAAGGTTAAAATGTTGCTTGGTTGAACCTTAGGTCTGGTTAGGGTTGAATTTTTG
The DNA here is from genome assembly GCF_017979445.1 of Akebia trifoliata. Lineage (NCBI taxonomy): Eukaryota > Viridiplantae > Streptophyta > Magnoliopsida > Ranunculales > Lardizabalaceae > Akebia > Akebia trifoliata. The sequence continues at coordinate 31,008,394 of NC_141377.1, forward strand.
TTAAATTTTGCTTAGTTGAACCTTAAATTTAACCAATTCTATTAGGTAGTTGCAAGACTCATGTGTAGTCGGATTTCTTTAAGAGAAATTATTCCCTAATCCCTTCCTTGATGGCTATTTCATTGAGAAAACCTGTCATTTTACCATTTTATCCTCACTTTAATTCTCTAAATAACTCCCTCACCTTATTCTTAAGGTAATTTCCCAAATCTTTGAACAAAGACTCTTGATCAAACTTGAGAGCATTAAGAATCTTTTGAGAATGGACTAGATGTAAGGTATTTTTTCAAGAAGGGTTGTAAAACCCAATTTTTGAGTAGGAACAGGGCCCGAATGCCATTTTAAGCCTGGCCGAACCTTACCTTTGGTTAGGTTTTTTTTTTTTTTGGCCTAAGTAAAAATGTTACTTGTTTGAACCTTAGGTCCGGTTAGGGTTGAATTTTGATTAAATTTTACTTGATTGAACTTTAGGTTCAACTAATTCTATTGGCCAGTTGAAAGACTCATGTGTGCTCGAATTTCCTTAAGAGAAATTATTCCCTAATCCATTTTCATAATTGATTTTCCTCAAGAAATTCTTTCATTTTACCTTTGTTATCCTCATTTTAATTCTCTAATAATTTCCTCACCTTGTTCTTTATATAATTTCTCAAATCTTCTAACAAAGATTCTTGGTTAAGCTTGAAAGCATTAAGAACCTTCCAAGAATGGATTTGACGTAAGATTTTATTCAAGAAGGTTTTAAAACCCAATTTTCGAGTTGGCACATGATCTGAAGACTATTTTAAGAGGGAATTGTAAGCTTGGTCGAACCTTACCCTCGGCTAGACCTTTTTTAGATTCGGCCAGAGTTAAAATGTTGCTTGGTTGAATCTTAGGTCTAGTCAGGGTTGAATTTTTGTTAAATTTTGCTTGGTTGAACCTTAATTTAATCAATTATATTGGGCAATTGCAAGACTCATGTGTGGTTGAATTTCCTTAAGAGAAATTATTCCTTAATCCCTCTCCTTGATGGCTTTTTCATCAAGAAATCCTTTCATTTTACCCTTTTGTCCTCACTTTAATTCTCTAAATAATTCCCTCACCTTGTTCTTAAGGTAATTTCCCAAATCTTTTCACAAAGACACTTGATCAAACTCGAGAGCATTAAGAACCTTTCGAGAATGGACTAGACGTAAGGTATTTTTCAAGAAGGGTTTTAAAAACCCAATTTTCGAGTACGAATATGGCCTGAAGACCATTTTAAGAGAGAATTTTAAGCCTGGCCAAACCTTGCCTTCGGCCAGTGCTAAAATGTTGCTTAGTTGAACCTTAGGTCCAGCTAGGGTTGAATTTTGATTAAATTTTGCTTGATTGAACCTTAGGTTCAGTCAATTCTATTAGACAGTTGCACGACTATTTTGTGCTCGAATTTCTTTAAGAGAAATTATTCCCTAATCTCTCTCGTTAATGGTGTTTTCTTCAATAAATCCTTCCATTTGACCCTTTTATCTCCACTTTAATTTTCTAACCTTGTTCTTCAGGTAATTTTTCAAATCTTCTAACAAAGATTCTTGGTCATGCCCAAAGGCATTAAGAACATTCCCAGAATGGACTTGATGTAAGGTATTTTTCAATAAGATTTTAAAATCTAATTTTCGAGTAGGAACACGGCCTAAAGACCATTTTAAGAGGGAATTTTAAGAATGGCCGAATCTTACCTTCAGCTAGGTTTTTTTTTAAAGTTTGGCCAAGGTTAAAATGGTTCTTGGTTGAACCTTAGGTTCAGCTAGGGTTTAATTTTGGTTAAATTTTGCTTGGTTGAATCATAGGTTTAGCCAATTCCATTAGGTAGTTGCAACACTTATGTGTGCTTAAATTTTCTTTAGAGAAATTATTTCCTAATTCCTCTTCTTAATAGATTTTTTCTTAAGATATCTTTTTATTTTACCTTTTTATCCTCACTTTAATTCTTTAAATAACTCATTCACTTTGTTCTTTAGGTAATTCTTCAAATCTTCTAACAAAGACTCTTGGTTTCAAGAATGGATTTGACATAAGTTATTTTTTAAGGATATTTTAAAATCTAATTTTTGAGTAGACACATGGCCCAATGACCATTTTAAGAGGAAATTTTAAGCCTAGTCAAATTTTACCTTCAATTAGGCTTTTTATAGGTGAAATCGTCTCGACCCATTTTCACTAAATAGTGAATAGTGGTCCGATTGGTAAATTGAGATTTTTTTTATAAATGGGAGTCGCCACCTAGTTTAGGTCTGGGAACCAAAATTAACTCCAAATGGATATGGGTCGATTCAAGGATTAGAGAGATGGGTAAGGGGTCAGATTACGGGTTTCAGAATGTGTGGGATGTGGGCTACTATGTGAAGAAGATGAAGGTGATAAAGCTGTAAAAAATGTGGTTAAAGAATGAGTGAGATGGGGACTGCTATGTGAAGAAAAAGAAAATGATAAAGACTGTAGAAAAGAAAGTGTGGTTAAGAAGGGGCAAGATGGGGGTTGTTTATAGGTGGAAAAACTAAGTAAAAAAAATGTGATGAAGAGGGCTGAGGAATGTGATTAGTGGGGGGCTGTTTATAGGCTGCTAACAAAAGACTGGAATGGTGTTTGGGGCTATTGTAAGGGCTGAGGAAAACAGAAGAAGAAGGAGTATTCAGTTGGGGCTGGTTTTAATGGTGAAGGCGTGAGTGTAAGTATGTTGCTGCAGATTGAAGAAGAAAGTTGTATTTGGTTGATGCTATTGAGGACGTTCAAGAGGGAAGTTGCAGCAGGTTTAATGGAGTTAACAGAGGGGGCAGCAAGAGGGCATAGAGAGATAAGTGAAAGAGAAAGAGAAAGCAGAGAGGAAGATGAGGAGATCAGAGAGATGGCTGCAATGGCCACGTTTCGAAGAGAAGGTTGCTGTCTAGTGACTGTAAGATGAAGCAGAAAGAATGAAAAACCGATAACAATGGTGGGGGTGATGAAGACGATGACGATGGAGGGAAGAAAACCTGTTGTGCGTGTTGGATATAGAAACAATGAAGGAGACAGTGATGAAGAAGAGATCAATTTTCTTTTTTTTCTTTTGTTTTCTCTTCCCTTTTTTTATTTGTTTCCTCTATTACCTGTTCCAAGAACGTCAGTCCCTTGCTTTGATGGGTTCAAAAATGTCTAATCTCCTCCTTCAAGAGAATATAAGACTCTCTTTTTATAGAGTTCACTTTCTATTTTCTCTTTTTCTAAATTTTCTCTTTCTTTCCTTTTTGATACTTTTATTTAATTTCTTTTCTTTTTTATTTTATTTGCTTATTTCTTTAACCGAACCAATAGAGAGAATATCTCTTTTTTTGAGTTTAGAATGAAAGGGACCATGATCCCATACTTCGCAACACGTGGCACATTGGTGGATCATTATTGATTAAATTTTAATTTTTAATTTTGGTTGATGATTTAGGTTTCAATTTTAATTTTGGTTTGATTTTAATTTGATGGGTTAATTATGTTTCATTTTTTGATCTTGATTGGTTGATTAAATTAAGATTTTAATTCGATTGGTTGATTGCGTTTTAATTTGAATATCGATTGGTTGATTAAGTTTTAAATTCAAGTTGATTGCTCGATTGGATTTTAATTTCAATGTTAATTAGTTGATCGGATTTTAATTTCAATCGAATTTTAATTTTAATATTGATGGGTTGATTAAATTTTAGATTGAATGTTGATTTAAATTTTAATTGTTTAATTGTTTAATTTTAATTGTTTGATTTTAATTGTTTGAATTTGAATTGTTTAATTTTTAATTTGAGTTTTATTTTTAGTTAGATTGGATTTTTAACTGCATTTCGATTTTTATTACTTTTTCTTAAAGATCGGGATCTCTAAGTCGAATTTGGATGTTAAGGGGCATTTCGGTCATTTTTATGATTTTTTCCTAAATTTCTCATCAGTTTGGGTCCCGTTAGACTCAAAATCATGTTTTGAATGCAATGGAGGTACTTTTGAGATTTTTCGGAGGTCCAAAATTCGTGAGGGGTATTTTCGTCATTGTATCGATTTTTGTTTGTTTTTGCGAATTTTGGCATGAGATTTCTTTTGGTCCAAAAGTGATTATTTCTAAGTTTCAATGTTGTATTTTCTTAGCGTAGCGAGGTCTTTAAGTTATCGAATTATGTAATGAACCTAAGCGTACGTACTTACTAAGTCGGGTAGAAAATGTAGCAATCCTAAGCGTGCGTAATTCTATGTAGCGTGGTAAGGAGAAAGAAATGAATAGAATTAGAAGATAGAAGGAATTGGAAGGAGGTTTCTCACAACTTTTCGAGTTCTTTGTGCTCATCATTAGGAATCCACAGCAACCGGGTGACGGATCGCCAAGTCAGGCGGATGAAAAAATGGGGAGTCTACAATATGTTCGGCCAGGGTTATAATGTTGCTTGGTTGAACATTAGGTCCAGCTAGGGTTGAATTTTGATTAAATTTTACTTGGTTGAACATTAGGTTCAGCTAATTCTATTGGACAGTTGCAAGACTAATATATGCTTGAATTTTGTTAAGAGAAATTATTCCCTAATCTCTCTCTTTTATGGCTTTTTCCTCAAGAAATCCTTTCATTTTATCATTTATCTTCACTTTAATTCTCTAAATAATTTTCTCACTTTGTTCTTTAGGTAATTTCTCAAATTTTCTAACAAAGACTCTTGGTTAAGCTCAAGAGCAATAAGAACCTTCCGAGAATGGACTTTACGTAAGGTATTTTTCAAGAAGGTTTTAAAACCCAATTTTCGAGTAGGCACATGACCCAAATACCATTTTAAGAGGAAATTTTAAGCTTGATTAAACCCTTTACCTTTGGCCAGGCTTTTTTAAAGTTTGGCCAGGGTTAAAATGTTGCTTGGTTGAACCTTAGGTCCAATGAGAGTTGGAATTTGGTTAAATTTTTCTTGGTCAAACCTTTGGTTCAACTAATTTTATTGGGCAGTTGCAAGACTCTTGTGTGCTCGAATTTTCTTAAAGAAATCATCCCCTAATCCCTCTCCTTAATGGAGTTTTTCTCAAGAAATCATTTCATTTTAACTTTTTATACTCATTTTAATTCTCTAAATAACTCCCTCACCTTGTTCTTCAAGTAATTTTCCAAATCTTCTAACATAGACTCTTGGTCAAGCCCGAGAGCATTAAGAACCTTTCAAGAATGGACTTGACTTAAGGCATTTTTCAAGAAGGTTTTAAAACCCAATTTTCGAGTAGGCATATGGCCCAAATACTATTTTAAAAGGGAATTTTAAGCCTGGTAGAACCTTACCTTCGGTTAGTTTTTGTTTAGGTTTGGCTAAGGTTAAAATGTTGCATGGTTGAACCTTAGGTCCTGTCAATGTTGAATTTTTGTTAAAATTTTCTTGGTTGAACCTTAAGTTCAACCAATTCTATTGGGTAGTTGCAAGACTTATGTGTGCTCGAATTTCCTTAAGAGAAATTATTCCCTAATCCCTCTTCTTAATTGATTTTTTCCTCAAGAAATCCTTTCATTTGACCCTTTTATCCTCATTTTAATTCTCTAATAATTTTCTCACCTTGTTCTTCAAGTAATTTCCCAAATCTTCTAACAAAGACTCTTGGTCAAGCCTGAGAGCATTACAAATTTGCAGAGAATGAACTTGACATAAGGTATTTTTCAAGAAAGTTTTAAAACCTAATTTTTGAGTAGGCACATGGCCCAAATGCCATTTTAAGAGGGAATTTTAAGCCTTGTCGAACCATACCTTCGTCCAAGGTTAAAATGTTGTTTGGTTGAACCTTAGGTCCAACCAATGTTGAATTTTAGTTAAATTTTCTTCGGCCAAGGTTAAAATGTTGTTTGGTTGAACCTTAGGTCCAACCAATGTTGAATTTTAGTTAAATTTTGCTTGGTTGAACCTTAAGTTTAGCCAATTCTATTAGGTAATTACAAAACTCATGTGTGGTTGAATTTCTTTAAGAGAAATTATTCTCTAATCCCTCTCCGTAATGGTTTTTTTCTCAAGAAATTATTTCATTTTACCATTTTATCCTCACTTTAATTCTTTAAATAATTTTCTCACCTTGTTTTCAAGTAATTTCCCAAATCTTCTAATAAAGACTCTTGGTCAAACCCGAGAGCATTAAGAACCTTTCAAGAATTGACTTGACATAATGTATTTTTCAAGAAGGTTTTAGAACCCATTTTTTGAGTAGCCACATGGCCTGAAGGACATTTTAAAAGGATATTTTAAGCCTAATCAAATCTTACATTTGGCCAGACCATTTTTAGGTTCAATCAGGGCTAAAAGTTTGTTTGGCTGAACCTTAGGTTCGGCGAGGGTTGAATTTTTGTTAAATTTTGCTTGGTCAAACCTTAGGTTCAACCAATTCTATTGGGCAGTTACAAGATTCATGTGTGCTCGAATTTCCTTAAGAGAAATTATACCCTAATCATTTTCCTTAATGACTTTTCCCTAAAGAAATCTCTTCATTTTACCCTTTTATCCCTACTTTAATTCTCTAAATAATTCCCTCTCCTTATTCTTCAGATAATTTCCCAAATCTTCTATTAAAGACTCTTGGTTAAGATTGGTCCCCACATGAGTTCAATTATTGCATTAATCCTATCTTGTTAGAATTAAATGAAGGTGATTTACTCTTGTGCACATTGATCCTATTTTCAATTCTACAACTTTTCCTACGATTCAAGGTAATTTGACCATCTTCTAAGGATTACGACCATTCTATCCACCCTAGAAAATTCTTTAGAACTTGTGCCTAATGACCCTTTAACCCTTAGTTTGTTGGAGACCCTCTCAAGAGAATTGATCAATTTATCCAAAAAACAATCACATAATTGTATGCCATTTGGTCTAATTCTCTTCAATTTGACTTAAGGTTAATGTCTTAGAACCATTAGAGGTGATTGTCACCAATGAGAACCATTGTAAGCTCTATTGGGTCTTGGAACTCTCTTACCCAATTGAACATGAGTTACATAATCTCCTTTTTCTAGGGTGCATGAGTTATCAATTTCTATTATCTTAGAAGACAATGTGGTACGTGGGATTTCCTGATCCTCATTATCCTTGGTCACCCCACTATCCTTAACAGCCCCATCTTCCATCTTATCCTTCTCAGCATCACCTTCAACATTGTCCATAATATCACCACTTATACCACCAACCTTTTGATCATCGTTCTCCTTAGTCATCTCAACATCCCCCTGAACCATCCTCTCCACAGCATTCTCATCAACCCTTCTATCCACCACATCTTCTTCAACCCCATATCCTCAACATCCTTCATTTTCTCACCACCTCTATTCTTCTCAACATCACTACCACCATTTTCCACCCCATGGATCCTAGAACCACCATCTATATCATCATTCCTTCTCCCATCATTATCTTTTTTGTTTTTTTCAAGTAAAACTACTCTTCCCTCCAAAAAGTCACATTGTCTTCTAAATCACAAACATTTTTTTGAAGACTTATTACAAGTTTTGTGAGATCCCTCCTTGCATAAGTTTTGAGTCTTTTCACTGCCTTACCATTATTGTCTTCATCCTTCCTACTCTTCTCAACATCCTATTGAAGCCTCATCTCCACAACATTCCCTTAAACCACCATTTCCACAACATCATCTTCAGCCTCTTATCCACCACATCCTCCTCAACACACTTCTCCTCAACATCTTCCATCTCCTCATCAACAATATCCAAATTCATTTCCCTCCCCTTCCCCCTTCATCTACCTTTTCCCCTCACTATCTGTAGACACCCCATTTTTTGCACTCGCCTGATTAATCAACTCGTCAACCCGATTGCAAGGGTCCCAATGATGGATGATTATTCTAATGCTATATATGTTACTAGATATGTTTCAGAAATTCAGATGAGGTATCTCAAACTAACAAAACTGTAGAAACCACGCTATGCTAGGAAAATATAATCCCAAAAACATAGAAATCATCATCTTGCAGACAAAAAGAAGCTTTACGATAAAAATCACTTAAAAATGATCAAATTACCAAAATACCTCTAATCTCAAAACATCCTTAGAGCCTACATTACGCTTAGAAAAATCCTTTCAAACACATAAAATAATAAATCGAAACCAAATAAACCATTTCACCAATTTTCACAAAATTACAAAAATACCCCTTATAATATTCACGACCATTTCGCACAAAAATTTCATAAATGACATAAACTAATATTTCCATTGAATTCTTTACGAAAAATCGATTCCAAAACATCCTGGAACATTGAAAAACGACTTAAAATGCAAAAAGTCATCTCCGAGGGCAAAACGGTAATTTAACAATTAAAATTTTTAAAATTAATAATTAAAACATTAATTAATGTAAAGTTAAATCCTAATTAAAATTAAAGTCAATCAACTAAGACTTAAGTCAAAATCCTAAAATCTAGTCAATTAAGTAAGACTTAAGTCAAAATTCTAAATCAAGTCAATCAAGTAAGACTTAAGTCAAAACCTTAAATTCTAGTGAGACTTAAATCAAACCCTAATCAATCTAATAAGACCAAAGTCAAACCCTAACCCTAAAAGAATTCTAATCTAACTCTAAAATTATCTAAAAGAAACATAATCTAACTCTAAAACTATCTAAAAGAAATATAATCTAACTCTAATTCTATCTAAAAAGTTCTTAAAAAAATCTATAAATAGGGGTCTCTACAACCTATTTTCGTATCGAAGAGAAAATCATAGAAAAAGTAAGTAAAAAAGTCTCCCCAACCTTCCCAAAATCCTAATTTTGAAGTCCTAACTCCTTACCTAACACTAAACCCCAACTTTTGCTCAAAAAATACCCATAAATTCTTCAAAAACACCCAGAAATCCATCAAAAATTAGGAAACACTTAGATCTAAGGAGAAGATACTTCATCTTGGAGATCTGAAGCTGATCCAATAATAGAAAACGAAGTAAGGAATCTCTCCGCCAGCTCTGAGGGAACTATCGTTGTGATCATCTAGGTATTTTTCATTCTTATTTTTTTTAATTATTTATTTAGGTATTTTAGCAATGTAATTTTATTTGAGAAAAATAGAGACCGGCGTTTGCTGGGCGGGGTTGGTACCTAACACCTTCCAACCCCGTAATGTGATTCCCGGACCCGTATTTTCTTTCGTAGATTAGTATTATTTACCTTTTAGAGTCAATGTTCGGTTCCTAGACCGTAATAACTAGGTGGCGACTCCCAAACCTTAAAAATCAAAAGCGGATCCGTGCACCCCACAGATCGAGGGCACTTTCACTATCTCACTCCCACTATTCTCCTGAACTTTCTTTACTTTCCCTTTGTTTTTCTTCTTCTTCTCTTCTTCCCATATATGTATTGTTGATCCATCTACAGAAGCTTTTAATTTGTTTTACCAATCTTGGTTCATCTTCTTTTCCTTGTGCCTTCTGCGAATACAAAATATAAGAATTTATCAAAAAAATAATGAACAAGTTAATGTAAATAAGTTATGCTCCTATTTACCCAATAGGTCTTGGCCTATTTCAGAGGATTGTATGTTTTAATTAATTTTTCATCAATCTGAATTGTATCTAAATTCAAAACATCCTTAATAAATTTGTCTTTCTTCTCACTTTCTATCAACTTCAAATTTCTTAGAACTTGTGAGCAAAATTTTAAATTCTATTAAACATTTATACAATAATTTTTTTTATTAAAATTAAATATATATTTTTACCTTGCATTATTTCAAAATATCCTCATCAGCCTTATCCCAAAAAAATGTTGTGGATTCCCATTTCTTTGTAAACCATCATTCCCCATGGATATTATATATAGCCCTACCAACCACTTCTCCAAGTGTTATCATGGCTTATCCCAAATCTTTGTACACCATCATTCCCCATGGATATTCATTAAAGGTGTCTAAATCGTTGATAAACTCAACGTATATTGGCAAGATGGCGTTGTTGCCAATTGGGAGTAAAACAATACCGATAACATAGAGAAAACTCAACTTCAAAAAATCATCAGAAGAAATCTCTGGGTCTCCAACGCAACTGAAACATACTTGGTAAGAATCTTCTAAGAAGTGGGGTAGTATGTCTGTCTTATGGTTTTCTTATCCTTCTCAAGTGATTGGAGTACAACCTCCTTATCTGCCACACATCTTAATCATAATATAAGGGTAACATCTAGTAGGGTAATCTTTAAATCTTCATCACCAAAATAAAATGACAACATTGGTTGAATTTTTTCCATCAAAACTGTTATTGTATAATCTTCATTGCCTTCAATTTGTATAATTTACCAAAGTGCGTATCTTTAAATGCCTTGGTTTGTTCTTTAGTTAAACCGTCAAAAAATTTGATAAGGTTACCAATACTTGAACAGAGTGTTCCTTTCCCCTATAATATTGATAATAAAAAAAATAATACATACCTTTGACTTCAATACCACGATATAACTGCACCATTTTATACAATAATCAAGGATTTTTAGTATAAAAAAAATTATTTAGTTAAATAAATTACCATCAAGTTCAATAATATTACTATTGAATTCGATGATATTACCAAATTACATTTTCTGTGAAGGTTTGTTCACAATATCATTGCCATTGAGTTCATATTATAATTATATTACAATCGAGTTCATAATTTAATTACACATTAACTCGATGGTATTATATTACAATTGAGTTTATAATTCAACTGGTATATATGAACTCGATGATAATTATATTACAATCAAGTTCATAATTTTATTACATATGAACTAGATGGTAATTTAGTTACCATCGAGTTCATATTATTATACTTTTTGTGAAGGATTGTTCACAGTATCATTACCATCGAGTTCATAATTCAATTAGTACATATGAACTCAATGGTAATTTAATTATCGTCGAATTCATATTATTAATACTATTGAACTTTGATGTTGTAAACAATGAACATTTGTCTTCTCCGACAAGAAAATGATGGATTTTTTTTTTAAAAAACAACATAAAAACGATAAAATCAAACTCTATTTGCATTTTCAAACCTAAATGAATCATATGGAGTAGATTTTTTTTATGTTAAAAGTGATTCAAATATTTTTTTTTAAAAAACCTAAACCAAACATACCTCTTCAAATTGGCCAATAAAACCCTCCAAAAATGCAGATTCGAGCTTCTTCGACGCAAATGATAGCTCTTATATATGCATCGATTGGATGTTGAAAATTGAGTTATTTGATGAAAATAGTCGTGAGTTTGGAAGTTAGGGTAGTTTGGGCCAAAGTTTAGGTGAAAATGGTCTTTAGGGACCATTTAGAAAGAAAAAGTTTACAAGATGTCCTATTTAGCTAACTGCGAAAACTTATGGACTATTTAGAAAGAAGTTCCTCTACGAGAGTCCTTTAAGTAATTTTCCCTTTTTATAATCATTTTACCCAATGGTTCATTGTGGTTAAAAAGTTGAGAAGTTTCAAAACCGTGATCAACTTTTGACGAAACTCCCATTTTGGCTCGTTGTTTATTTTAATTCACAAAATATTAAGAGCAAAATCACATGTATTTCAAAGTGACGTTCTTGTTGATATAAGGTAGCAAGATCATTGATAAATAAAGCGATAGTTTTGTTGGTTAAAAAGTGACAATTTAGTGAGATCGTCACTTTATAAACCAATGAGATTGTTGCTTTTCAAATTAATATCCGTGATCTCACCACCTTATATTAGCTAGATTGTCTTTTGGAAATACATGTGATCTCGCTCTTCATGTTTTTGGAATTAAAATGAACAGTGAGTTGGAATTGGAATTTTGTTATATTCAGCGCAAGAAGTAGTAATTTACCCTAAAAAAAATTGAGGCTTCATTTGCTAATTAAACCTTGGTTAAGATGAAAAAATAAAAAAAACTAAAGCGCAAGGTTTCTAGAACACTTGGGAAAAGTCTATAAAATTTTATGAACAAGCCTTTTTTGGAAATGACTCAAGTAGAGAAGTTTCTCAATGTATCAATGTTTACTTCTACATAAGCAAAGATACAAATTGACCTAGGAAAATCTCACATTCAAAATGGGAAGGCAAAATGTTAAATATTTTACGATATCCTGTTTCCAGCACTATTTTATTGTGAGAGAGATGATGAATGAAAGGGAAGATGGATAAACTCTTAACTATTATACGATAATCCACGTGCATTTTAGTTTACTAGTACTTCAAATGTAATATTCTAACACATTTTACTTAGTAATTCTCCGAATAAGTTACCAATTATAACCAATTTTTTTAAATGATATAAGAAACAATTAAAACTTTCATTCAATTCAATTCCTTGTAAAAATTCACAACTTCTTGACCTTTATTGGATTATTCACGATTTACTCTTTTTTCCGAATTAAACAAATAAAATAAAAAAACTTTCTGTGAAGAGGGTAAAAGCACACGTTAACCCTTATTTTCATAAAAAGGAAATCTATCTCAATATAGTATGATATATGTTCATTGTTCGCTCTTTAAACTTAAAGGCTTCACCATTAGACAATCACAAATCATTGTTCAGTATTAACCCGTACAGCAAATTGTTAACTATAGTAGTGACCAACAAATCTAGTTAAGAAAATTAGACAACCACTTTGTATTACTTTGAAATTATTAAAGAAACCATTTGCTTATATTAATATAAATGACTGTATACCTTATTTCACAATTTTATTTTTAACAAAAATAGTTATTTGTTGTATGGACAACTTAATGAATTTATGCTCTTGATTTGAATGCATGTTCAGAGAAAGGGTAAATATATACATAAAAAAAAGCAAATGTGATCATACGATATAGACTGTTTTGGTAAAATTTTTTTTATTATATTATGAAATTGGGCATATGGCCACTTTCATACTCACATATATAAAAAGATAGATTCAGTGATTTTTGAAAAATATTATGCTGTAATAGTTATGTATTTTGCCAAAATTTCTAAACCAGCCCAAAATAGTAAATGTGTCAAAAATATATAGCATTTTTGGTGAAAATAAATAATTATGAAATTGAGTATACGGCCATTTTGGTAAATATCTAGAAAATGGTTGGTTCAGTAATTCAAACACCAAATCAAGTTTTTGGCCGAAGGGCTTGTCTTCGAGAATATCTTTCTAAAAATTATTTCTACGATTCTAGAATTTAAATAATTTTTAAAACCAAATAACTAGGTGCAAAGAAATGATTTTTGGTGGATGGGAATAATCAAGAAAATGATATGTAAGCCAAATAGTACATAGTTCTTGATTCTGGATTTAATCTATCCGGGAAAGAGCTAATCAACAGTGAAAATGAGGGTCACAAATTTGTCTCTTACTCTGCAATTATTATTATTATTCTTAAATGATTTGGGTTTTGTGAATCTCAAAGGAAAGAAGGTTCAAATATCTATAACTAAACCACTCAATGGGCATGTTCCTGGATGGAGCTAATCAACCAATAAGGTGCATGTGAGGTACACAAAGTACGTTGTCTCTTAATTTCTCTCTAACTATTACTATTATCAAATGATTTGGGTTCTGTTAATCTCAAATGAAAGAATCTTCAATTAAATGATTTGGGTTCTGTGAATCTCAAGTGAAAGAAGCTTCAATTCCCTATAACTAAACCACTCAATGGGCTGGTTCCCGGATAGCTCTTGATTCTGGATTTAGTTTATCCTATATAGAGCTAATCAACCAATATAGTGCATATGAGGGACAAAAAGTTGTCTCTTAATTTCCTGTAACTATTACTATTATCAAATGATTTGGGTTCTGCGAATCTCAAATGAAAGAATCTTCAATTACCTATAGCTAAACCACTTAATAGGCTTGTTCCGGGATAACTCTTGATTCTGGATTTAGTTTATCCCGGATAGGGTTAATCAACCAATAGAATGCAAATGAGGGACACAAAATTGTCTCTTTCTATGTAATTACTACGATTATCAAATGATTTGGGTTATGTGAATCTCAAATGAAAGAAGCTTCATTTACCTAAAACTAAACATGGGCGTTTCGCTGATGATTTATAGCTTAATCTGGGATGTATTTCCCCCATAACCAATGTTTTTTTTCCAAATCTTGTTCATCTCTTCAATTGGAATGTTCATCGTCTCGGGCAAAAAGAAGTAGATGAAGAGAGTCATTACCATCTCAAATCCAGCGAAAAAGAAGAAGATTCCAAACTTCATGTGTCAAAGCATAGCTAGGAAGGATTGGGCAATGATGAAGGTGAAGAACATGTTCACAGATCGATGGCTTGTCCTGCCGATCAAATCTCTAGAGGGAAAATTTCACTAGGGATCAACCATGACAAAGGCCCCCACGACCATGCAAATACAGTCACATAGACACATACTAAGGACAGCACCATATTGGCTCCAGTGTCAGACAATGATCCCACACCGTTGACCCCAAATTTGGCACTGAGCATGATTCCTACAAGAACCTATGACAAAAACCACAACTCACACCGCTATTTCATATCAGTCGTAATCATAAAGACATAAAGACATAAATACAGATGGAGAGTTAATTTTGGATTGGTGTTTTACCAAATAGAGCGAACCAGAAGCCAAAATTATCATGCCATAAGCGGTTTTAGCATATAGGGAATAACCCATGTTTGATAATGAATTTTTTTACCAAATAACATACTTGTATTTACACCTTAAGATGTGTTGAGTGTATATTTCCTCCACTCTTGGGTGTGTCCTACCTCTCTAAAGCCCCTGTGACCTTATATTCATAGTTTTCCTTCTCTGCAACAGATCGGTCTTTTGGAGTAGTTGGTTGGTTAACATGGTACAAGAGCGCTAGGTTTGTATAGGTCACAGGTTTGATTCTTTCCATCCTTACGGGTGAGGGGGAGTGTTGAGTGTATATTTTCCTTCACTCTCGGGTGTGTCATACCCCAGTTACCCCCCTGGTTGGTGAGCCTCTTATAGTCATACTTATCCCCTTCTCCAACCAATCGGTCTTTTGGACTATTTGGTTGGTAACAAGATGGATATATTTATTTGAAGTTGAAAAAACGATAATTTTGGCTTCTTGCCCACCGATTTTGTACTTCAAATATACCTGTGATATGAACATCTGAACGCCACCTTCAAGGAAAAAAATTCTGCTCCCAATTTTGTTGACCGCAAAGATATAGACCAAGGTGCATGGCAACGACATTGATCAAGCCAGTTATAACAATGGACATAAGCGAGGCATTGTCACCAAAACCCAAGATTCTAAATAGCAAGGGGGTGTAGAACATGATCACATTGATTCCTGTTAGTTGTTGGAAGAACGGGATGAGTACGGACATGACAAGTTGAGGCGTATACTTTAGCTGAAGGATGTTCCTCCATGGATTTGCCACCTTAATTGATGCTTCACTCGCCTTGATAAGGTCTTGGAACTCCTCGTTAACCTTGTTAGCTCCACGAACTCTTTGCAACATAGCTTTGGCCTCATCCCTATGGCCTTGTTCGAGGAGGGAGTTGGGGGTGTCTAGTAGGAAAAATGAGCCAATGGTCATTATGATTGCGGGGATGGCAGCAAGAGACAATGACACTCTCCATTCATTTCCGTCCTTAATCTTGCTTTTGTCACAGTTCACAACATTCACAGAAAGAATTCCGATTGTTATCGCCAATTGAAACCCAATGTTGAGTGCTCCTCTTAATTAGTTTCGCTGGTGCCATTTCTGATAGATAGATGGGAACAGACTACCAACACAAACATTTGAGAGAGAGAGTCCCATTCGGGGAAATGTTAGAGTAGCTTCATAGGCGATAAACTAAGAGAAAGTTAAGTGATGTGGTTTGGACATTTCACGGAAGGTTGATTACAACCATTGTTACACAATTCTTTTTCAAAAATTCAGAAACTCGTAAACATCTACACAATTTTTATTTTTGGATTTATCCAAATTAACCGAATTGACCCGTCAAGTAATTGCCAAATTCATATTGGTTAATATGATTAGGACCCTAGATAGTTAGAAGAAATATTCAAATTTATGATCTTAAAAGAGCGACAATATGGCCCAAAAGATTGTGGATGGAGATGACAATGGGATGTATGAACTCACTGTGATGCAATTGGTCCGACCATATTTTATTATAAAATCGATTAGTTTGTAAACCTTCAATTTTTTGAATCTTATCTTTTCATTAAAAAAAAAAATGAAGCTAGTTTAGGAAAGAAAGAAAAAATATATTTAAATATTTTGATAAATGTAAATTGCTCCAAACCAAATTAAACTAGGGTTTGACTACCCGATCAATTTAATACATTTTTGGTCTAGTTGTTGGTTAGTTTGGCTTTTAAAATATTACTTTCCATAACAAAAGACTTGACTTTAGACAAAATGGAATGGAAGAACATGATTCGTTTAGCCCCAATCTTTGGGATAAGGCTTTGTTGTTGTTATTCTTGTTGTGTCGGAGAGATGGATTGATGAGGGAGGGCATAGATAGAATACCTGACTAGCGTACCCCAAATAAACGACCAATGAAAAGCATTTCAACATTTGCAGCCGCATCACTAAGGGCAACACCAATTAGAAACATCGATCCTCCTACCGACATGGAGATCTTTCGGCCAAAGACACTTGTTGTTGCAGAGGCAAAGAAGGAAGCGACCAAAGCTGATACGTAGAGGGAAGAAGTGAAGCTAGATAACAACTGGCTATCAAATTTGCAGCCTAAGATCGAATATAACTTGAATTGAAGCTATACTAACCTACCATTGATGTATGATATCACTCCCTTAACCTTTGTTTCGTTGGCTGACCCTTGTTTTAGGTACAGTTTTAGTGAAAACTAGTAGAAGGATTTCGTTGAGGGGGACCAGTTAGTTCCCCTCGCTTAGGGCACATTTCAACATGGAAAATAATTTTTTTTTATAGAAAAACTGAGCCTATGATTGGACCAAAATTTGTCAAATTGGTTGGATCTTGGTTCAATTCAAGATCTTAGGCCCTAACTCACCCTCCGTGGATGAACCTTGAGTAGGAACCCTTAGGTTTTCGGGGCATTGGATTCTCACCAATGTTTGCGTTACTCAAACAGACATTCTTGCTTCCGCTTCGTCCACACCTGCTTGTGTGAGTGCTTCTCTCTAAGGCGGGACGCGGTCCACGGAGCTGCATCCCTACTCACCTGGTCCATGCACATCGCTCTCTTCAGGAGGTTGGCCGCCTATCCTAGATCTTCCCATTTTAAATAAGATCCCGGGCTCGATCCGGTTTAGTATCAAGGTTCTTATGTTTCCGTTCCTATATATATGGGTCCGTGCAGCATTTCCACGATATCGTTAAGTTCCATACAATATCTCATAGGAATAGAAATAGCTCTTGTTCCTATTGTTGTTGCTTTAATATTTAAAACTTTTTTGATTTCAAATCAGATACATTGATCTATGATTTGTTAGAAGAAAACAAGAAATGACCTGGTTAGGGACTAGGTTAGTCCTGATTTATATTTATTAAAAGAGTCATGATTTTCTGACTCGAAAATTTTCACTCGGTCTATACTTGCCTGACGTGGCAAGGGCAAAAAACCATAGATCTTTTTCTTCAAGATACGTAAGGAAATGATCAATGATTATGTGCCCTTACAACATCAGCCGTGTACAGACCGAGTGAAAATTTTCGAGTCTGAAAATCAGTACTAGTCTTATTAAAACTAGGAAAGTGCATCTGAGCTGCACATGTATTATTATTTGCTCAATTAGCTAGTGTAGAGGGCACTGTAGCAAAGAAATTCAACAGAGAAAATATAAAGAGAATGATTAGTGGTTGATATTTGACCTTATATAAAGGGAAAAAGTGGTTGTTTACATGCAACAAATTTGCCCAATGCCATCAATGGCCCTCTCCATCCCTCTTGGAAATATGTGGAGCATGTTAAAGATATGCATATTACTTTGAATTCTATTGGAGACAAATAATAGAGCGACTGACTTTCTTGCATGGTTACGTGCTTATGAGCGTAAAAAATGCATTTTTAGGAAAACTCTTCCATTCCTCAAGAGCTTGCGAGAAGTATTTTGGATGATGTAACTTATAACTACTCTCACGAGTAATTGATTTAATAAAGAACCCCAACTTACATGTCATTGTTTGAATGTTTTAAGTTATTATAGAGCCTGAACGTTTTGTAAATTAAAACTAGTTAAATAATAAAAATGCCTAAATAAATGAAGCAAATACTTTAAAAAAATATCACATTATGAAAGAGCTTGATATTCTTCCTTTTATGTTAATTAAAATTGATATATTTGTTCTATTGAAGCTCCATAAATTAATTAAAAAGTAGGAAACCAACTTAAATTAATCAAGGAAACAAACACATGTCTGATGAGATTTGTGAGTTAATGAGGAGCTCTTATGAAAAGGTGGGCCCATTCAATCTGGTAAAGCATTCAATCGAATATCTTAAGATCACTCAAATGCAATTCCAGTGCATATATATAATCAGCAAAGAAATTCCTTTTTATCTAAATTAATGTTTTCTTGAAGAAACAATGTTTTTGGTTTCATTATGAAAATAAAGCATGGCCCTTTCCTCAAAAGCCAACCCCCAACGTTAAAACAAATCCAATTGCACTCGCCTTTAAACTACTTTTTGAGGGTCAACATGCAACACAAGTGCATCAACCCCTAATTAATTTCTTTCAGAGCATTTTGAAAGATACATATAAGCACCCCAAGCTACCCATCAAAAGGTACAGTTGCAAGAGAAATATAAATATCTTATATCCAATATTAAGTAGAAAGAAATACAAAGCATCACTTAGAATCACTATAAACAAAGAGCTTCCTCTACCTCTATAAGGTGTAGCTTTGGAACATAAAGTTTCATTTTCATCCTCTTTTTTATTTTTTTTCCGCTTTGATTCACTATTGTTTTCTCTTCATATATCAGTTTCATTTAGGTTTTGGGAAATATAACCTCAATTAACTCGGAAACGTATCCATGAAGGCATATATAGCATTCATTATTACCTCAGTAACTATAACCTGTTAAAAACAAAAAAAATAAAAAATAAATCCACGCCCATTAATGAAGAGCTCGGGGAGGGTTTTCTTTGAAGAATGCATCAAGTTTTTTTTTCAATCATAGTCATAAGAAGCAGACCTTTCTTCACCTGGTTCTAGAATTAGAGTCCATGGAATAATCCTCAAGAACGTTAATCAACATTGCATAGATTAATGCCAGAAGTGGAGAAATTATGAATAGATATGAATGCTTTAATTTTACCGATATCTATTTCCAGCATTAGATTAATTATAGCAAGACAACACACTCTCGCGAGAACATAATGAAAAATACAAGTGGAGAACATATATTTTCAAAATGTAAAAATTTTCGAGACATGACGAATGGTGACCCACATGGGAATCCCATCCAAGCATACCCAAACTTACATTGCAATCAACCACACTACCATATATTCTACCTCATCAATGAATGTTTGTTTCAACTAATTAATAAACCTTTACCATTAAATCCAAATATTCTTGCCGTAACCTTGGCTCATTACCTTATTGGCTGGGTACTTGTGACCAAACAAATGAAATTTCCACCACAAATAAGGCATTTAAGTCATTATTTTCCCTTCATCATCCAGGTGAAAAACCACTGTAAGATGCAACTGCATTTGGTCAAATCTCATTAAGGTAAAAAACGAACTAAGTTTATTTTTTTAAGAATTAGGTAGGGCAGTAAAATTAAGTAGGGGAAGAAAAGTGATTTTTCATCTAATCTACATGCCTGAACTTCTTATTGGTTAAGTAGGGTTGAAAGATGAGTTTCCCTGAACAAGCCCTCATTGCTTTAATATATATATATATTTTGCCAAGTTATTGCTTTAATATATTTCTACAGTTCAAGTCCTTTTTACTAAATTATGTTTTTTATTCTTATTCTCTATCTCCTCAATTCATATTAGTGGATCATCTTAAGATCCATTATAATTTATTATGTGCGGCACGGTATGTAATAAAATTGAAAAAGGAAAAAAATTTATTGACTAAAAAGGAAACTTATTTAAGTCACACACTTGATACAAATAAAAAATATATAATTAATAGAAAATTTTGACAAGTTTAAAATATTTTGGAAACTATTTAATCAATATATGCTAATAAAAGCTAGCTGTTAATAGATTTGACAAGGCAAAAACATATTGGAATTAATGTACTATATTGATTATTTGTGGTTGCATAATATGCTGTAGAAAACAAAAATGGAAATCTATTGAATCGATATGTTTGATTCAATGTATACAACAAATAAATGACTAACAAAATCATTTGACAAGCTTTAAAATATCATAAAATTAATTTAACTTTATTACCTTTCAAAAAAAAAAAAATTTAACTTTATTGATACGTGTGTCACGCGATGTATAAAAAACAAATAAGAAAACTTATTGATTGTCACATATTTGGTACAATGTATAAAAAAAAATTAAAAGAAAATAAATTATTAACAAGAAAAAGATTTGATAAGTTGTGAGATCTTACTAAATTAATGTAATATATTTGTTAGTTCTCTTAAAATTTCATCAAATCATTTTTCTATATAAACACCATTCTTGAAACGTTAAGCACTGTGTTTGAAGTCTTTGTTTATCTTTCTTTCATATGCTTGTCATTTCTTGTTATTTTTGGTTCAAGATACTTTTGTGTTTGTCGTTATAGATTTGATCATTTGTTTTTCGAATTTCATACTTTAATGATGAGTTCATTGGAAGCTGAAGCCATTGCTGAGAAGCCATCTTGCTAGGTATCTACTCGACAAAAATGTACTTTTGTTAAAATTATATCGTCTTTCCCAAAATCTTATCCCCATAAAAACCTCACTTTCAAAACATTGGATGGACCCTAATACAATGGTATATGTATATACACATGGGGTTAGACATTTCAAAATTGGCTGATTTTTTGTGAGGATGATTTTCTCACCTTAGATATCATCCTCACAAAAAATCAGCCCATTATAAAATTTTTAGCTCATATAAGACAAATGCTTTGTCTAGAATTTTGTCAAAATAACCCGACCCATATATACATTTAGTCTTTTCGAATAAATGCTTGGTCTAAAAAAGTACACAAATCCTTTTAAAATTTTCTTAATTTTCTCAGAAAAACCTTTTAATGTAGGAAAACACTTAGCTTCAAGGGTAGAGGCCCTCCATCAAATAGACCGTTGAAATTAAGGCATCCTAAGAAAAATGTATCCCCAGAAGAATCTGCTCAAATCCCTAGAAGCACTATTAATCTCTAGGAAATTTGTGTTTTTCCTCTTATCTCAAATTGTTCGATCAGAGAGCCTAAATCATTAAACACGATTGTATACTACTATTTGTACATGGCAAAGTGGATCCCACTCCTTGACTACGACTATTGTGCAAACATAGATTTTCTTTATTGGAACTCAATACCTCCCAAGCATGTCTTTTCCCAAGGGAACACAAAGCTTAGACATTATAGACTTTGTTTATTGGTTTGTAATATTGTCTAGGCCCCCATTCCGACCAAGAGGGTTTCGTCTTGAGTCAATCATCTCCACAGGAACGACCCATGGCAATAGGACTGCTATTCAAGTGTGGTTCTTTGAGAGATCAACATCTCAATTGCTTGAATCCAAACCAACCTCATTGCGGAGCTGTCTCTAATTGGTTCCCATGTATATGCCCCTATCAAAATTAACATTAGAGGAAATTACAAATAATTAATGGAAGTAGAAAAAATTTGTGAATTTCCTATTCTAATGCACTATTCCCTTTAACTTGGAAAATGATAAATTACCATTTTTAGAATAAAAATGTTTAAGCAACAAAAACACTTTCCTTACTAAGGAGAGTTTCCTGACCACACCACCCTGTGGCATCCAGACATAATAGGATGCCATAGTGATGTAGAACACAAAATGTTAGGAACTTTTAAAAAGAAGTTATACTTCATTGTAGAATTTTAATTCTAAATCTGAGAGTTCAATGGCCATCCATTTTCAACCCTCGATTAAACCCATGTTTAATTTAATTTTATTTTTTGAGAAGTTTTTTCATGAAATCTAACGTGCTGAGCTGTTGGATTGCCAATGTGGTAATCCATGCAGGCCCAACGACCCTTAAATCTTTCTAAGTTGGGCTGGTCATATGGTTTATCGAGCCTGATAGTATTGGCCAGAAAAGGAGTATTGTTCATCATTTCATAAGTATTCGTCGATCGAGTACTAATATATATTTTCCCAAGGGTATTTTCAAAATTTCAATGGTATTATGTAAAAATCCAATTTCATTTTCTCGGGTTATATATTTCTCTTTATTCAGTGAAAGGGTGTAATCTATAACTACAAGTTTTTTCTTCATAGTGGAAGCGGTGTGATCCATGCATGAACATTCCTCAATCTTTAGAAAATCACATAAAAATCTATGTGTTTGCATATTGTTCTTATTTTTATTTGCTTATTATTTTGGGTCAATTTCTATGAAGTCTTATTGTTTTACAAAATAGGCAAAAGTGTTTAATTGTTTTAAATTATAAAAATAGGCCTTATTATTTATTACTGGAGGTATTTCTATAACTTAAAACATCACACTTATTAAGAAGGGTTCTTCTGTAATCTAGATTTTCTATAGATAATTGGGTAAAAAATAATTAATTTTGAAAATTGTTTTACCATTTTTGAAACTAAAGCACGAATAGTGCACAGCTGATCTGGGAATTTCATAAATTTCAGTGAATATTTTGGTAAATCAGGCTTAACATTCATAAGTGGAGGTATGGGCTGTCGAAATTTGATTTCTAAAATATGTGAGGTTTGCCCGTCAAAATTTTCAGTTTTCACGTAGTGAGGCATTGGTGTCACTTTGGAATTAAGGGGTACACCATGAGCTAGAACCTTACCCTTTTGTTTTTTCCATCATTGTTCCCTATAGGTCTAAACTCTTCATACTTGTTTATTTTTCAGTATAATGGGATCCAACAACTTAAACGATAAGATCCAAAGCTAAGGGTTTCTTACCTCCCTCAAATGTTACACAAAGGAGTTAATACCAAGGTTAGATTTTCTTCTGTCCCTCTTGATATTGATGTAATCTTTTTTAGAGTCGTGCTAGAGTGACCTCAAGATTGGACCTCATATCACACATCTTGATATGAAAATGGACAGGAACCATAGATGCTTTTTCATTCATATCCTGAGGAAAAACATCTATGATTCTTATACACTTTCACGTCAGAGTGTTCGTTGTGAGATCTAATCTTGAGGTCACTTCAGCATTATTCTCTTTTTTAATATCTAGATGGTGTGAAAAATTATGTAGCGATTGTAAAACATCATCACACTTCTCGGTAGGCATTCTTGGGTACCAATTTGTGGTGACTTTCATTCTAGTACCTTTCTTGGATTATGTGTGACAAAATTTCACTGGAAAAAACTTTGAAGTCCCCATTCGCTTCAAAATTTCAATAGAACCCTCTCCCTTAAATTACACGTCGTGTCTCTAAGGAGGTATCCTAAATATTAGGGAAAAAGTATAGGTGTGAAATAAACACAAAAACCACATGTCATGCTATGAGGAGAATTCCTCCAAAATTTTGAATGGCCACTTCGAGTTGCACTAAATTTCATTCAGGTACACCCTTCTAGGGGCTTCAGGTAGCCATTAATAGGCCAGTACTCCTCTTGAGATTGGAACCCAAGATGTGGTGTGACTTTGAAGCCATTTGATACGAACCATCAGATACATCAAAAACATCTGGACATTAATGGGATAAAAGGTTATGCCCAATCAATACAGACCAAAAATTTTGTGAATAATGTGGAATGGAATTTGTTGATTGTTGGATACGAAGATATCAAATGGGATACATCAAACTGACTTGTCCAATAACCCATGTGTGGTATTTGAAACCTCTTTCAAGTTATATCGCGAATCTTTTAGACTTTATATCGAGTCTCCACTTTCTAAAAGGTCGAGGTTTGACACTGAAACATCAAGCCTCAATGATTTTGATTTTTTAGCTTTTTCATTTTTTTTTTTTTTGAACTTGATACTAGATAGATCTTTTTGAATACCCAAAATGCATATATTGTAGTGGCGAAACAAACTCTCTGATAAAACGTTATGAGAAAAATCTTTAAAATTATGAAAGCGTTGTTATTTGTTTATCATTCTTTGTTTCAAATCATTGAAATTGATTGAAAATTACATCAAAATGTAATTATAATTATGACATTTTCCATTCGTGATTGATTGTCTTAAATTGTTGAAATGGATTGCAATCGTCATTAACAAAAATTTAAGTTAAAAGAGGTGAAAATGGTATTTTGAGTGATTTAAAATGTCTCAAGGCGAGGGACCATTTAGAAAGAAAGATTGAGACACCTGTGAATACCATTTTTCAAACCCTTTGCAAGAGGGTGACATGTGTCCCTCAAGATCATCGAAGTACCACATTTAAAACCCGAGCATGAGCAAAAAAAAAAAGCTCATAAGGTACAAAAGTTGGAGAAGTTCCTGACATCATGAACAATCAAGAGTGGCAAGCTGAGCCTTGATAAGCTCCTTAAGAGGAGTAGGTCAAGTGTTCGAAGCTCCATGAAGCAATGAATTCCTCAAGGGCACCCTCTAGGGTTAGGTTGACCCACGCTCAACCAGTTGCATGTAGGACTTTTTAAGGAGGCAATGTGTGTGACTGTGGGATTAGTCTCACCCCGAAGGTAGGGATACCCATAATAAGAAGGAAAAAAGTAGAAAGAACTACCAACCTTATCTAGTCCAAAACATTAAGAAGGGAGCTTGGACAATCCTTGGAATCGAAGACAATAGTGCATATCTTGGACCGAGCATCCCGCAAAGGCCAGAATGGTGTTTGGAACCTCGGGATGCTTGGAAAGTAACACAATAGGAGAAACACAAACCCTAAAAGTATCCTCAACTCAAACATTGAGAGTCAGTTACCAGTTTAGGAGAAAGAATTAAGCTAGTGTGTTTGGAAAATCTTTTCAACATAATACGAAAAACTTTTATGAGATTTGAGCCTATTGGTATAATCTCTCTCTCTCTCTCTCTCTCTCTCTCTCTCTACATCTTAGTTTTAAATACAATATCCTACCAAACTTATCAAAAGCGGCTCAAATAGGACATTCCTTGACAAGATCATCCCCAAAATAGGGCATCCGGCAAACTCAACATCAATTGGACAATGACTTTACTCATCACCTTAAATACACAATTAATGAAAGGCGGATGTGATCTTAAAAAAATGATAGGTCAAATCTTAGCCACCCAATCATCTACCTTAGTAGAAATCAATTGGTTTGCAATGCGCAATTAAATAGTGACACATGCCACTAAAAGTTTGTATAAAGCCCCCTCTCAAAGATTGAGAGTTGGTTGAGAAGTTAAAAAAAGGTACTTTAACAATTCTTATCCCTAAGAATCCTTCAAGAAGCACTATTATTTATCTTGTCCATCCAGACTAAAGTCCTGACTGTAGTTCACTATAATTACCTCACACCTTATTTCTTAAGTTCATACTAATTTGATTGTTAGAGCTTCCTTGATAGGTACCACACCAGAGGTGTGCCTACAAGTCAATAAAAGACTGTTGAAACTCCTTAGCCATTTGATTCAACATCGTGCATCAGATCAACCCCAACAAAAAACTTGAGGAATGTAGGGCCCAAAAAGATGCCATAATACCACTCAAAAGTTAAAGATTATTTATCAACAACTCCCTAAAGATAGTTTTCCCCATCCCCCCATAAATAGGTATCGGGATTTAATCTCGTCAGGAATCTCATGGATAACTTTCAACATTATTGTCTTTTCTCTTCTTCCTCTCTTCGAAGAATATCCCTTAAACTTTATGTCTTTCATCTTTTACTCCCTTAACCTTATAAAGGATGTATGTTGATAGGTACATGCAAACTCTATTTATTCACTAAAAGAGAAAATGGTTATTCATGGTCCAATTGTTAATTTGGTCAACGATACCAAGTTCACTTGTTCTAGTCATATGGTTTGGAATGAGTTAAACCTTTTAAGTTGGTTTAAAATGACTAATAATATATATTTATATCTAAATAATTATAATTTTTATTTATTTATTTATTTATCATAGATGAATTAGTAAAATAAAATCCAAAATAGTATGTATTTACATTTAAATTATTCAGAAAATTCTTTAATTTATATATTAAAAAAAATATAAAATTTTATTGAGTTGTTAGAATTTTCATATTGATATTTCAAAATATTGGATGAATCACTCATAGTTTTGGAGACTGTGGTGACTCGTCCAAGTCATCTAGTACTCAGGCGAGTTTTACATCTTGTTACTAATTAATCTCCTATTTAATTTGCCAAAAATTCTTAAATTTTTCAAAGAAAGTATTATTCTCCCAAATTATTGAATTATTTGGAATAATCACGTATTTTAAGTATAAAAAAATGAATAAATAATTTTTTACGAAAAAATAAATTAAAATTCGATAGAAAAAATGCTATCATAACTTATTGTATATTGTAAAATGTAAATTTATAAGTTGTAATGTGTAACACAAGTTTGATTTTGAAATGACCACGTTTCAAAATTTTGGACGAATCCACCCTTTCAGGTGTTACATGTCCCTTTTACACTTACAAAAATAATGACATGCTGATTTACATTTATTTGAGATGCAACTTTTATTTTCTAAACTAACGATTTATCCCTTGACTTTCGTCTTCCTTTATAAATCAATGAACAATAATCTCAATGCTCTCATGATCACCCCCACCATTAACATCTATGAGAAAAGTAAAACTTAATTAAATCTTGATGATTGATTACAAGACCCTAATCGGATATACATACATAAGAGAAGAATCATGATCATATCAAATTTGATCCTAATCCTAACTTAATACTTATCATGATCTGCACATTATCTGTGCATCTTATCCTAAATATGATAAGGTATATCTAAATACATCTGATCTCTCTAATAACATCATCACATTCATCATATCATCAAAATTTTGATTGTCAAATCTCGAAGTGGGGTGTATTTATTGAATTTTAGACTGAACTTTTGCAACCTAAAATAGAATATAACTTGATTTTTTTTTTATATTACATATCGACTTTTTTTTTTGCCATATTTGGAATGCCGACAAAGGTTGTTAAACTTTTAGGTCTGGAGAAGCTGAAGGTAGTCAGTCGTAGCCAGCCATCTCATTGCACGTGGCCTTTGAAATTCTTGTCAGAACTGACGTTGTGGGAAAGGAATCTTCTGATTTGCCGCGTGTCCATAGTCAGGAGAGCAAATAGTAACGCTTGTTCGCTGGACATAGTAACTGACGCTCTCTAAATTACCCTTCCATGTTGAGTGAATATTAGGATAGCCCCAGTGTTTTAAAACTGAGGACATACCCCTTGACCTCGGTCTACACTGAAAGAGTAAAACAAAAACAACCTAATTAGTGTAAAATAAATAGGAGGGGATTTGGCTTACTTACATTACTCCTTTATAGGTGATTAAATGAGAGGCACATAATGGAACTATTATGAAAAGATTATGGGAGTTAACGAAAGAAACTTTGGCTCATAATGGTCATAGGTTGAGAACATGAATTTAACTCAATGAGATATAATTTTTAATTGATTCATTTCAATGTCTCAAAACTATTTGGTCATATTTTCAAATCCTATTTTCATAAGTTAAAGTATTCTTTAGATTTGTGTTATTTGGATTCATTTAATTCCTAAATGTTGAATTTCATATTTACACGATTGAGATCATGTGTTTTCTCACGAGTCATCGGATCCCCCGATCCATTGCATAAAGTTATAAATAATTTTTAAATAAGAAAATAATATAATTGTAAAATATCATGACATAATGTACAACTATCATACTTGGTGGTGGATCCAACATGGGTGACTTTTGGAAAAATGCATATGTCGAGTGGAGTTTAATGCGATTGAAGGATTTTGAATTAGATCTCGTGTAAAGGATGTAAGGATCTAGTATCATGAAGTCGTTCTTCGATAAGATGGTATGTGTTGTGACATTCACTAAGTGAAAATTGGAAAAATCGACAAGCCAAGTCCAATGAATTTTAGAAATCGAATTTTGACGGTCTAGGGCCATTGAAATTTTTTATTTTCTCCACATTCGACAGCTTAGAACAGTTGAAAAACAATTGACAGTGAAAAATTCGACACCTTGGTCCATCGAATTTTATGAAATTCGACAGCCTTGAACGGTCGAATATGGGCTTTTTTCACGTTGTGGTTGCTCAATAGAGTACAAGCGATAATATCTAATGATAGGCCCCACATAGTTATTAAAGCAATTCTTATGAGATTAATTTTGACTGTTTTTTTTTTATTATTTTCTTAAATAAATTATAGTTAATTGTAATAATTAAGTATTCATATATTCTTGTCTAAATTTTTCCACTCACCAATTTTTTGAGGTTTACTTCATACTACTTTTTATGATTAAAATAAATAGATTATAATTGAATGTAATATATGACATTTTTTTTATTGATAATTATTACAATTTTTTTTCATTCATCAATTTTTATTTTTTTGTTGTTAACAAATTGGCTTTTCATATGATTTTTTATCTGCAAAATATTCCATCTTTAAAAAAAAAAAAAAAAAAAAAGAATTAGGGGGAGTTATGAGGATTTACATACAAGTCCACTTTGCAAACAATTAAATACTAAAAGATTTGCTGGTCTACCAAATCGTATCTTAGTTGAAAAAAATAAGATTTGAGGGAGTTGTTTAAACTTTAAGGGAATATTTGTAAATAGTAGATTTAGACAGATTTGTATCTGGTCTGGGACATTAAATAAGGAAAGAACATTAATAAGCTAAAAATAATCCTAAAAATGCAGTTAATGATCAATATTTACTTCCTTATGAGGAAAATATGTGGACCCACCCAGATTGGATCATTTATCTCGATGTCACAATCAATGGACATGAAGTAAGCTCCATTGATAATATATCTCACAACACCTGAGCTAAGTTATTGAAAAAGAAAAACAAATAATGACATTTAATTTACTGATTATCCATGTGGATAATTTTATTTTTATTTTTATTTTACAAAATTTTATTTTCTGTATTTGTTATTAATTATGGAAATGTGGGGGGTTTATAAGAAAATTTAAATATTTAAAATCTGGTCAAGTGGACTCGATATTAACTATGAAGTTAATAGGAGTGGTTAGGTGTGATCTGGCATGTAAGAACTGTTGCAGCCTGAACCTGGCAATTAGATTCTTGCTTATCCCATCTAAACCGATTTAGTACTCACCCCAGCTGATTCGACTCGGTCTCGACTTAGTGAGCTTTAATTCTACTCAACATGAATCCCTTATTTAGCCTATAAATAAATAAATCATTTAGAATGAAATTCATTAATCTAGATGACTACCTAATGTAATATTTTCAATTTTTCTGATAAAAAATTAGAACCCAAATTGGAATGATCGATTGACAAAAATATTTTGATCGTTATTAATATCAATGGCTTTGTATCAATCTCGCTTCATTGATATTTAATTACACAAGTGGAGGGTTAATACGAGGACTAACAAGTCACATAGCCCAATCTAGATTTTAAGAAAACTAATCAGATCAAGTTGAATCAAATCAAACATATAATTAATTTTATTAATAACTTAGGTTAAAATAATAAAAGAAAATCAATATAAATATTATCAATTTGAATAATTTATGTTAGCTTGTTTGGATCAATCAAATGAAATAGGCTCTTTATAGGGCCATCATAAAATCTTTGAACCCTAAAATATAGCTCTATCATATCTTTTCTCTCTCTATCTCTTGCTTATGTGTATGTGAGTTTGATTGGTATATAGGAAAAGGACAATGCTAGAGTGACTATGACACTGACCTGATGTTGTGGTATGCAGGAAACCATAGATGCTTTTCACTTGCATCTCGAGGAAAACATCAATGATTCTGTGCACACCTCCACATCAGTGCAGTGTAGTAGGTAGTCACATTAGCATTATTCTCGGAGAATTGAATGTGGGGATGATTTCAAGGAAGAAAAAGAAAAACCATAAATGAAGAGGGTTGTTCAAGCTGATGGATTCTAAAAGTGCATGCAAAGGGTGGGGGTTACAAGCCTTAAATGTAGGGATACAGATTGCAGAGTGAGAAAGTGAGATATTGGGACTATTTTGTTTAGCGCTTCAATTGTGTCAACTTTCATCTAATTCAATTGATTGAGAAACCATGAAAAGGTAGCCTTTTTTCCTCTTCTTCTTCTTCTTCTTCTTCTTCCTCAATTCAATCGGCATTCGCCATCATGTCCACATCTTCGGATCAATGGAACAAGCCAAACACAGCACGTTCGAATCTTGAATCTTTTCTTGCCCATGCAACTCCAGCCCTTCCCTCTCAAGTCCTTGTCAAGGTGATACATTTCATCTCTCCATCATCTCTATGTAATTTTTTTTTTTTTTTTACTCTGTAAATTTTTAGGGTAAATATATAAACAACTAGATGTGTGAGACATAGAGAAAGTTTTTATGGTTTACATTTTTTTTTTTTTTTTTTGTGATTTATATATGTTTATATCAAAAATAATTTAGGATTTTAGAAGTTCAATTAATTTCTCTATTTCTTGACTGTTCTATTTTTGAAGTTTTTCTTTCGTATAATGGATATGATGAATTTGATTTTTTGTTCTTCATTTCTTTTTTCTTTAATTGAGTTCAGTAATTTCTCATAGAAAATTATTGACTCTAGAGATATGGTAATACTGAGAAGACAAAATTGTTTGAACTAGCGACGGAACCAGAAGCTCTTTCTAACAGACATATAATGAAAAATCTGTAATTTTTTCTGAGTTGTACTACTATCTAATTTTTATTTCTATTTTTCTTCTTTGGCAGAATTGTTCTCGAGATCTACACATCGGTCGGCAACCACTTAAAGAGACGATAGAGTACTTCAACTTGGGTGATCTCTGGCCCTGCTATTATGAAGCAAGCGCTTATGGCATTGGGGTCCCAGTTGTTCTGAGCAACAAAGAGTCAATTGTTCAGCATTATGTCCCTTACCTCTCAGCCATTCAAATCTATACCAACAGACCATCGTTTTTATATAGGTCTAACAATCAATTTCTTATATCCCAAACCTATTCAATCTCTATAGTTCAATTATTTCTAA
Source organism: Akebia trifoliata (assembly GCF_017979445.1). NCBI lineage: Eukaryota > Viridiplantae > Streptophyta > Magnoliopsida > Ranunculales > Lardizabalaceae > Akebia > Akebia trifoliata. Next base: position 31,039,597 of record NC_141377.1, read on the forward strand.
TTTGATTAAATCAATAACCATGTAATCGGGGAGGGGTGGGGGATGGGAAATGGCTTGGATTTGTGTGAGACTAATTATTGGAGTTTGATGACAGTGAGATTGGACGGCAATCGAGGTCTTCAAGTAACAATTCAAGTCGTGGCAAAGATGGTGTTTCTCCGGTGGAAGACAAACTTGGTTTCCTTTACTTCCAATATTTTGAGACGGCTCCTCCTCATGTAAGGATTCCACTTATGGACAAGGTATTGATTCTTCATTCTAATACTATTTTTTTTTATTTTTTACGTTGGATGGTATGGAAATTTAGAATTTTTTTAACATTTTCTTTTATAAATTAACATAATAATCTTAAATTGATGATTGAATTCAGGTCAAAGAATTAGCTCAAAGGTATCCTTCTTTAGCAACTTTCAAAAGTGTTGACCTCTCTCCAGCTAGTTGGATGTCTGTTGCTTGGTATGTGCTTTTATCATAGAACCATAGACTTCAATTCTAGGAATAATTTGTATTTCATTGAGTAATATTGAAATCATCAGTATATATGCTTATATATGTTGCTGATTTTCTTTTCTCAAATGTAACCTTTTGCAATCCTGAGTCAAGGGCAAAGACTTTTAGAAGATTTTTGATGAATTAAGAAAGCCTTATACAAAGAATTCAATTAATGAATGAGAAAGACATGGTGGAACCTTCTTAGGGGATGGATTTTCTACTAACATATGCTTTTCTTTTCTTTTTGTATTTAGTAGAAAGACTTCAAAGAGTCCGTTTCTTTCATTTTTCATTTTAATTATAACTGTTAGTTTTGATTGTTCAAAATGGAGAAGTTTGGCTATTGGTGGCATTGTGACATTGTTATAGGTACCCCATTTATCACATTCCAGCTGGGAAAAAAGACAAGGGCTTGTCAACAGCTTTCCTCACTTACCATTCACTCTCTTCATCTCCACAAGGTAGATATGTAGTCATTTATTTAGAATATGTATTCATTCTTCTTTTATGGAATTGCTGGCGAGTTGCATGGTGATAATTTAAATGGCACATTGATTTAATTATTGTAGCATTTGTGTGATACTTAATAGAACGAACGACTTTAGGTAGAATTGAATGAAAAAGAAAGATTTGTTCATTTGACCCAAATGTTTTTGGGATGAGCTTTGATGACGATGATGATGATAACGACGATAATTATATGACAACGTAATACACTTTTTTGAAGTGAAAGCAATTCTTAACAAAACAACAAATTATCTCTATTTTGATATATGTCAGACTTTTTTTTTTAAAACCTAGTTTCTTTGTGATGCATACGTCATGTTACATGCATAGGTACATGGCCTATCATCCATAATTTTTCCATGGTGACAAAATTAAATTGTAGGCCCCTATATAATGATTAATGGATTGGCTTTTAACTCATCTAATGGTATACGTGTTTGAAAAGTGCGTGTTGATGGTGTAAGAATCCAACTCGCATGGGTTGTTGTTTTACAAGTGTTTGGAATGAGCAAGCAACACAAGTTGCCAACTCGCCAACTTTGCAATTAGTTAAAAATCAGGCTTTTCAACTTTCACCATATTAGATGAAAGTCGGCAACGCGCATGGGACAATCTAAAAATCAGGTAAAATTTACCTCACTCTCTCTCTTTTCATACCAAGAAGCTCCAAACCCTCATTAATAGCGGTTTCTCAATCATGTGTAAATCTTCACTCCACACATGATTGGTATTTTCTTCCTCTCCATCTCTCCATTAATGAGCTTGTTTTCAATCTCCTCCAAAAGACTCATCATCTTCAAACTCTTCAATCCCTAGGGTTAACCCATTTTTTTTTTTAAGCTCTTCAACCTTTGGGACTAAGCCCATGCAACCTTTATCTTGAAAGCATGTAAAACCATTTGCAGTCTCAAGCAAATCTATATGCAGGATATGTTTGGATAGAACCTTTTTGATGAAATACCAAAGAGGATTATGGTTTCTTTAACATCATTGATGGGTTTCAATTTTGTTTTATCAACTGTGGGTTTTAGAAAGTTGAATGGGAGGAATATGGGTTTTGCATAATTTTCAGACTCTTTAGTTACAATTTAGGAATTTTTACCTCTTTCATTTGTCATTAATCAACCACAAGAATTTCTACAACTCTATTGGACAGTCAAACACTAAAGTTATAATTAACTTTCACCATAAACTTTCAAAAGTTGAACTTATGAGAGTTCAACCTCCGAAAGTCCAACTCTCAGTTTCCAAACACACCCTACGTCAACTCGGTGGAGAGTTGGTTACTTGACATGTCAATTTATTTGGTGTGTTCAACATTTTTATTCATTTTTAAGAATAAAAATCCATGGATACTAGTTTTCAAGAGGACTTGTAGACACCCAAAATCATATAACACACTTTTCGATATTTGGTAAAGGAGTTCCACAACAGTTCTAGAAGCCAAGAGAGAGTAAAACACCAAAAGGACTTCCAAACCCTTCAAATCTTGAACCCAAACTCTAAAAGAAGGAGAAAACTCGAAAAAGAATGTTTTTTTGAAAAAAAAAAAAAAAAAACAAGAAAAGAATTCAGAAGTTAAAACAAAAATTAAAAATCCAATTGGCCATTAAACAATCTCCAAAACTGTTTACATGTCAGATGATAAGATATGCCATCATTGTCTCACTTGGACTACCTGAGTGGCTCACTCAAGTTCACAAAAAAAAGGTAATGATTACATGTGAATGAGCTCCAAGGTCGTTCAGTAGTTTTCAAAGGCAAACACAGGGGAATGACTTATAAGATTGTTCATTAAACTTCCCATCAATCAATCAAAATTAGATCCTTGTAAGATCTCAAATCTCAGTGAGATTTGCATTCAATACAAAAGAATGATTACATGTGAACGACTTTGCAAGGAGTTCACCTAAAAAAATCAATAAATAACCTTCAAAATTTCTCATTCAAAGTTTTTTTTTTTTTTGATTGATAAGCTGGGGTTAAAGGGACCCCTCCCTGAAAACACTACTAACAAGTGTAAATACAAGATAAATCTTCCTCTACAATTCTCAAAAGATCTTGAGAAACATTGGAACTATCTTCAATAATAATAAAAATCATCAGAAAAGGAGCCCAATTTTGCTAAATAATCCGTTGCCATGTTTATTTCTCTCTAAAGGAATTCAAAAGGACATTCATAAAAAAAATGAGCCTGATCTGCAATTTCCAATACCATTTCTTCATACTTCCATGATAGAACAATTTCTTTCTTTATGCATTTGATTGAGTATAACGAATTTGAAGAAATCAAAATTCGTTTAAAGTCTCTCGTACTTGCATATCTCATTGCTTCTAAAATTTCTTGAAGTTCAATCTGAATAATGTCCTTTGCATCAATGTTACTCTAGCCTGCAACTAGAATTGAACCATCTTTATTTCTGCCAATGAATCCAAATCCCGACCCCTACATCGATCTAGATCTATCTATATTTATCTTCACCACATTCTCCTCCGACATTTCCCAAGATAAATGTTTTATGGCTGGATTTACCACCGAATAGCAGCAACTTCGAGTATTCAGAATTTGCATAGTTACTTGTGTAGAGACCTCTTCAATATTTGTTCCATCAAACCGATTTTTTAGCACCTCTCCCACCTGTTTCAATACAATTTCCTTTGGGGCTGTAAGGTCATCAAAGACTCGTTGGTTCCTTTCCTTCAAAGTTATTAAGCCTTCAAGAAGAAAGTTCTACAAATTACTATGAAGCCCCCTTGAAGTTCTAAAATTGCTCTTGAACCCTACTAGACTTTTTTATCTAAATATTTCTTAGGTCTTTATCAACCCACCCTTCTCCCTATTAGGCCCTTCTTCCATCAAAATCTTCCCTTGTTTCCCACTAAAAACCCCATATGCCAAAACCATGTCCCAACCACTCCCCCTTAAGTTTTTGGATGTTGAAACCTTGCTCGAATCTCGACTTCCAAAGCTCAAAAGTATTGAAACTCTACTCGCATCAATATATAATCTCAGCCTCTAAAAATCCTCCAAAAGTATTAAGAAGTGTGATGTGCTACCAAATTCTAGACAATCATACAAGTAAAAAAAAAATGTTGTATTTAAAAAAATTCAATTGATAAGATAAGGTCCTATACCTAAAATTTTACTTGTCAAAAAGGGAATTCTAGAAGATGGAAGAGCCGAAAGAAGAGAGTTCATGGGATAAAATAAAAAACCAAATATTTGGCCACTGAATGACCTCCAAAACTATTTACATTTTAGATGATGGGATAGGCCATCATTGGCCCACTTGGACTACTTGAGCGGGCCACTCGAGTGCAAAAAAGATTATGTTTTCTGGTGAACAACCTCCCAAGCCATTTATTGAACTTCCCATTAATCAAAATCAGATCCTCGCAAGATCTCAAATCACAAAGAGATCTACATTTAATGCAAACAAATGATTACATTGAACAATTTGGTAGACCGTTCACCTCAAAAAAGTCTATAGACAAAAGCATCCCCCAGTTGAAATTTCTCATGCTCTTAAGCCTTCTAGGAAAAGTTCTAAAAGTTACTTTGTACCCCCCCCCCCCAATTTTAACATTTCTCACGTACCCCTATGTGACATTTTTTTCTCATAATGTCCTTTGGTTCTTATCAACCTACTCTTATCCCCACTAGGTCCTCATTTTGCCAAAAAAGGGAATTCCAAAAGTGGGAAGAACCGCAACTCCACCCAATCTTATTTAACCTCAGCCAAACCTTACTACCATATATAATAAGTAGAATATGTCAGAGGTAATAGTAAAATCCGAGTAACTGTCCTTAGGATGGGGAACAAGGGTGCCTAAAGCCTTCTCCTATTTCAACCAAACCACCTTACCTCAAATATTTGGAATGTAGACCTAAAAAAAATCAAATTTTCCTAATGGTGACTATTCATACCCTTGAATTCCATGAATAATGGCGACTCCTTCAAATCTAAATAGCAAAACTCCACCCACTAGGGGTGTGGCTCAGTGGTAAGACCAACAACTAAAGTTTGCTCCTCTAGGTTGTGAGTTCGAAACTGATGACCATTTCTTGAATAAACTACCACATGTGTTGTGTGGGTCAATGCATGTGGTCATGGATTAGTCATGTCGGGTATGGCTCGGAAACCTAGGTTGGGCATGTCCTATGGAATTTCTGATGGACCGAGTTCTGGTCCTCTACCAACGGGGATACCATGTTTAAAAAAAAAACAAACAAACAAATTAGCAAAACTCCAAACCTACTCGACTAGATGGACTTGGGAGGAGAAATTTCCTGGATCTATGGATCCAAGTCGATCATCCCGAGAACGTGAAAGAGAGATAGAAAAAGAAAAAAAGGGGAGCACTATAGGATCAATATCTTTTTTTTGCTTGATGAATTTATTTTTCACATAATATTCATTGCTATTATATCTTAAATATATTTCTCTATTATGTATTACTTCATAAGTATTATCTTTAACAAAATGTTTTGTTGATGCTTTTATCTCTTGGCACAAAGGGACAACCATATCCAACCCTTGTAGTACAGATCCTCCCCCCTCCCCTCTCTTTTTTTTTTTTCTTCTTGGTCCTTTCTTTCCTCACTATAATTCTAATGGTGTAATTATGTATGTGCATGCATATGTGTTTGCTTTTTTGTGTCATCTCAATAAGAAATAAATTCCTTAACCTAAACTTTCATTGAGATTATATCGCATTAATTGCAAATGGATTTTTTCAAACGGTAGTTCTAGATTTCGTTCTAGTTTGTTATTTCTTTATTTACTTGGATAAATTAATATTTTCTAGATGTAGATTAATGAAGTAAGCCTATCTATTAAAAAGCTTCACTATGGAAAATATAACTTATATTAATATATTCTAGGTAATTAATCAAGTTGATCTTAAATTTTTTGGAATGAGGTTTTCATGATGGTGAGTCCAGGAATAATAGCTTCATTATGCCTTTAGTATGAAAATTTGGAGTCACTTTCTTTGCCTCTTCCAATTCAATTCTTTCTTTGTTCTTGGGTTGGAGCTTTAACATGTTCTCTAGCAAGAAAAGGTGCCTTTGGTACTTTATCCCATTTGCTGTTTGTCGGGGGCTTTGGAAAGAGAAACATAATGGTCTTCCAAGGTATGGAGAATTCATCCTATGAAGTTATATTGGAGATGTTGGGGTTGCTATTCTTTTGGTACAAGTTGAGCAAGGAGTTCGAAGGTGATTTTTTTAGGACAAATGGGAAGAAATTTGTTCGGTGTAATGTAGTAGGGCTGTTTTCTTTGGTTGTTTTTTTTCGTAGCTTTGTTTTTGCTTGTTTTTTTCTCCTTGTACCTTCGGGGGCCACTTCAGCCTCCTTTTCTTCTCCTTTTAATAAAATTATACTTATAAACAAAATTTAATATAGAGTTGTGTGTGAGAACCATAGATTTTTCCTCAGGATACACTACTTCACATCCCCATAAATATGCGCAGTTGCGAATTCCGAGGAAAAAATCTATGGTTCTCACACATGCCATGTCAAGAGAGTATGGGGGAGTATGTCAGATGGGGGAGTCAGAAAATCACTATTCATTAATATACACAATACCAATAGAAAAAAAAATTATTTATTATGCAAAATTTCCAAAAAATATTATCTGAATAAATAGTTTCTTAAACATTACATAGAAATACGATGCAAGCTGCTAAGTCTGCTATCTTATTTATCAAGGCTTGTTGAATCAACACTCCCTCAAGCTAGATTTTCACTATGCTTATATTAATGGAACATAGTAACAGTCTTGCAACCTATGAGCTTTATAATGATATACATTCCACTTTTTAGGTCAACTAGTCAACATGGGGTTGTCAGTCTATATATATTTATAGACTAATGATTTTTTATCTCAACCTGACAGCTGGACTCAAAACTCAACGATGTGTCATGAGCAAAGAACTGTAGATTCTTTCGCTCGAGATACACAACTGCAGATGTCAGGTCAGTTGTGTATCCCTTGGGATAGAATCTTTGATTCTTTTCCCATGCCACGTCAGGGAGTTTTTAAGTTTCCCTCTCAGGTTGAGTTAAAAAATCATCACTCATATTTATAATATACTTGGTTTCATTGTGTAATTGAATGCTGTTATGAGTCTTTATGTTCTCCCTTGTTTTACATTTTCATGTTTGTGGTGGTATAATCTTGCAGATACTATATTGAAGGTGGATGAAAAGAAAAAAGGTGTTGATGTGGAGTCAAGTGTCAAAAGAAAAAATTCCAAAGGAGAGATAAGTAAGAGAATTCCCCTTCCCCCCTTTGGGCTGGCCAGTTACAAGATGCATAGGGACCTTTGGATGAATCCCCATACAACTGATCAAGAAAGGATTGTCGCTCTTTTTAACGTTGCGGATTCATGGTTGAAGCGACTCAGGGTCCAACACAATGATTTCAACTTTTTCAGGTCATAGTACCAAAGCATGTGAAATGAGTTTTCCATTAATCGACATCTTTATATTTATTTAGAAACCTTACTATTGGCACCCTTGAAATTCCCAAGGAAACCAACATATATGATAACTTTAGTTTCTTGTTAGAACCATGTAGGAGATGGTAAACATTTCAAGGAAAACATGGGTCTTCGAAGCTTTAGAAAAAGCTTTTGTGAACTTGTCTATCGTAGAATTGAGGTAAGTAGGAAGCAGAAAGTTTCAAATCATTATGTTCTTGTTGGGGTTTTATTGTGTTTCTGTTTTTCTGTGTTGCTACTTCGGAGTGATGATTATACTCTTATTTCAAGTGGTTTATAAATGTTCGTATATTTACTTATTATGTATGATATCCTCTCTCAAATCTCATTTGCCAGAAATTGCTAGTTATTACTCCATCATGAAAGTTTCATTTCAGGGAAGGGCAACGTATCATGATACCTTCTATTTTTACGAGCCTTGCTTTGGTGTCTGGTTTGATGGTTGTCCGTGCTCCAAATCCGGTATATTCCGTTTTGTTTTCCATACTAGCCCAATTCTTTATAAATCTATTTCTCGGTATATTTGAAGAACCTCTTGAAGGTTCATGAGATTTCTCCCACTTGTTTTAATAGAACAAGGCTTAATTAAACGACTTTGAACGTCATAATGCATGGAGTTCAACAACCTAAAATACAATACAAGTTTTTAGGCGATATTCATTTAATTAATATATGGCCCAACCACCATCAAAGTGAAACCAATTTTTGATGAGTTTTTATGTTATAGGTTAGTTTGGGGCAAGTGGGGATTACCATCTATGGTAGTGAATGGCCCACTTGACTTGTGGAGAACATCTTACAGTTTTTCTTTTGCCCCATTCTACCTTATAAGGATGGTGGTCCCTTTTGACCCCCAACCTCTTCATTGAAAATATGCCACATCAAAAATTTATCGCCAACACATGTTAAGCTCCATTTGAAGATGATGAAGATTAGAGGCTCATTATATGATTATGGGAATAGTGTTGGGAGATATTTGTTATGATAATATAGTTTTTTGGTTGCTTTTCTTGAGAGAAAAATTGCAAAAAGAATTTGAAGGTTAAAATTACACAAATTTTTTTTTTCATTAATTGTTTTTGTTTCTAGGGTTGACCATAGATTTTCTATACATGTAAAATCTCTGACATGTGATCTCGTCCTTGAGGTTGCCTCTCTTCAATATTTTTACATCTTTAAAGAATCTTCTTCTCTTCTTATAGTTTATTTTTTGTTTTTGTTAGATTAAAAGAAATGTAAATAGATGAACTAACACAACATCTTCTTCAAATACCCTAGAATTCTTCCATCCATTAAAAATATGGCTTTTAAGTGAGGAGTGCCTACAAAGAAATGGTCAGTCACCTTTCAAGATAAAATCCTCCCAAATGAAATAGATCCATCTCAAATGACTGTATTTTGACGACTCTTAAATAACTATCTTCAGATACCCTATCAAAAAATTTGTTATGCTCTTAAAAAAAGCATTCTTGAAAAAAAAAATCCGATTTTGAGTATGAGGGTTTATAACTTTAGACACTCATAGATGTGCAATCAATGATTTCACAATCTCGACCAAATTAAGATCTTCTCAAGAGATGACACATTTTCAGAAAAACTTTTATGTTTTTTCATTATTAATAATTTTGTCATACTTGCTAGAGAATTAGTGTTTGCCCATTTTTCATCCCTTTGAGAAAAGGCTCAAAACCCTTTCTAAAAGCCACCCATTTTCTATAAGAATGTTCTCCTCCACCATTTTTTTACCACAAAAAAAAAATGATAACTCTTTTCTTCAAAAAATGTTAATTTTAACTAGTGTTTATTATTATTATTATTATTATTGTTCTAAATCATTCATAATCTGAGGTTCTGATTCTCAAGTCTGAAACTGATAGTCCAAACTAGTAAATAAAAATTGAGAACACTATCTTGATTGAATCCCAGAGTTAGTGTTGTCGAGATACCCTTGGACATTGGGTGGTGTCAACAATTTTCAAGAAGCTTTATAGCAACACATGCACTACCTAGACTGACATTCCAAATGAATTTCTTATCTCGAATTCTCGATAGCAATTATTTTCCAACACACGCTTTGGTTAATTCCATACTGGAAATCAGTCTGATTGATGATTTTTCTACTCATTGGATCTGAGAAAAATTCCCAACTTTAATTATTCAACTTTGATGATAAATAATGCTTTCGGTGAAGGTTGATCAAGGGCTCTGGAAGCGTAAGAAGAAAGTTGAAAATGACATGCATGAAGATGGTAATTAAATTTGTACCGATTAGAAAATATACCTTGCTTGAGTCTATGATTTCATGCTAGAGATATGAAAAAAGATATTTGGGTTGCTAAAAGTTGGGATAGGGTATATGCTAGAGAAATAGGATATATGCTGCCAACATAACAATCATGATATCAATTGACACACCCTACATGTAGTTGAGGAAACTTATTTGTTGGTTTAATGGGAAAATCCACTAAAAAATTATTATTTTTTCATGAAAATTCCAATATTCCCATATTTATTTATATATTTTACTGAGAGATTGATTTTCTCAAAACACAATAGACGTCATGTGAGTATTTTGTATACATCTACAATAATGAGTATAAGAGGACTTTGATGACATTGAACAACAATTAGGATGACTGGATATTGAGTAGGAGGGATGACTCCGATCCAAGAGATCATGTAAACCAAAATGGACATTCAATCATTTTGTCCATTTAAACAAAATGGACATTCAATTATTGGTTCTTTAGTACCTTGGACTCTTGATTGGGTGTTGCAACGAATTAAAGCGTCTCTGTCTAAGTTTCTTGGAGGATCAAGCATGTTTGGCGTGAAAGAAATTGTGTTGCGTATGCCTCTCTTCTAGTTAATATGTTAATGTTGAAAGCCTCCCCTTCATTGCTAGGAAAGCCTTCCTGGGGGATAGGCTTGAATTACACCAGTTTAGAGTTGTAAACTAAGGCTTGGCCTTGTGTACAGTTTTCTTCTTTTTAATACTATCTTTGCTCATTTAGCAACAAAAAAAATGGTGACTATGTAAATATTTGTAACAATGAAAAGATCTTTTGATATTGTTTCACATGGATTGATGATGTGGAATATGAAACAATCATTTGATTGTTATAGTTTTTTAATGGATTAGATGTATGTATCTTTTTTGATGGATCTCTCCTACTAATTCTCTTATTTTCACACAGATGGTGAAAATTCATTTTTGAGGAAGAACATTGATTATGAAATTGTCTTAAAAATTAGGCTCCATAAATATGAGTTCAATATTCCCTAATTCCACATACTAATACTCTCTCATTAAGAATCCCTAATGACCATTTGGCTATATGATAAAATAAATATTTTAATATGGGGAATGCTAATGTCTAAGATCTCATGGGGATGATAGCATTCTTCATCAAATTCATTTTTCAATAATACTTTTGTACATTTTGTCTTTTAGTAAAAAAGACAAGGGTATATTGGTTGTTTACATAATAAATGTATTTATTATATCTTTAATAAATACATTTATTATATTGACATTGATTGCCAAAGCATTTATTACAAGAGTCATGCTGTGGTGACATAGGATTTACTGTGATTCTTACAATTCTAATGTGGAAATGCATACATAACCGTAGATGGTTTTTACTCGTATCACGAGGAAACACATCTATGGTTATGTGCACATTCCACGTCAGACTTGTGAGAATCACAGTAAATTCTTTTTGTCATTTTAGCATTTTCCTTATCACAAACAAAAAATTTAAATTTAAAAACTAAAATACACTTAGCATTTATTATGTAAAAGATTAACATATCGTTATATTTTTCCCTATAAATACATTTATTATGTTGGCATTGATTGCCAAAGCATTTATCACAAACAATAAATTTAAATCGAAAAACTAAATGACACTTAGCATTTATTATATAAGAGACTAATATACCCTTATCTTTTCCACTAGAAGACAAAATGGACAGTGATATTATTGAAAAGTGAGTGTGATGGAGAATGTTAACGCCCAAGACCTCTTGGAAACATTAGCATTCACTATTATATTTTTTCCTAATAATATCACTCTTCATTTTGTCTTTTAGTGAAAATATTAAGGGTATATTAATTTTTTAGATAATAATACATTTATTATGCCCTTTATAAAAATATTTATTATCTTGACATTGGTTGCAAAAGCATTTACTACGAAACATGCATTTAAATCAAAAAATTTAAAATACCTTTAACATGTATTTTATAAACATATATTTGTTATGTAAAAGACCTGTAGACACCCCAATTTGAATGAGTCCCTACTCGAAAGACCTCAAAAATTCTGATTTTTCAACAAATTTTGCCAATGGGCCTCAAAGGCCTAAATCAATGAAATACGACATTTTGATCAATTTGAAGGATCCTAAGACTCCCTAAGGGCCTAGTAAGCCCACCCAAAAAGCTTTGGTTTACCTCCACCTTCACCGCTCCACTCTCAAAACTAAAAATACCATATTTCTAATAAAATTTGCCAACAGGCCTAAAAAGCCCAATTCGTCCACACGTGGCGTTTTGATCAATTTGATAATTCACAAAATCCCTAAAAAGATAAACAAATGGAAAATGAGACTTAGGATACCCACTACCCTCCACCGCTCCACCTCCGCTCCCAAATCAAAATATCCTAAGCCCGTCTAAGACCCACAAACCTTCGATTCACTAAAATGCATTTCTCATCTTACCTAAATCTAATCCCTCATCAACTAAAATCCTACAACCTACCCACCCTCAAAAATCCACTTCCAAAATGACCCTAACCAATCTACAACCTTTCATAACTCAAGCCCAATATACTAAAAGCCCACAAACCATATTCATATCCAATCCACCCATACCCATAACCCTAACCCACCAAACCATTAGCCACATCAACAAATCACCATTTTAATCATAAAAAATGACACATGTCATCACCGCAGCTCAGCTCCCTAGCCAAGGACTACACCCAGCACCCTTACCCACATTACCTCGCCAAAAAGCACAACCCAGACCCGGCCCGAACGGACCCAGCGCAGGGGGCGCTAACACAACGAACCACCACATCACTACCCATACCCCCGACTCCCCGAACCCATCATCTGGCGCTAAACACGGCACCAACTCACATCACAACCCACACCTCCCCTCAGCATCACGTACAAACCATTGTTTTACACACCAAACTCACACCCCTCATATCCAATCGAACACGCCTTACCAAGCAACGCATCTAATCAACCCGGCGCTGGTTTTGGCACAGGTCATCACCCCCTCAACCCGCCCAAAAACTCAAACACTAAGCCCTTAAATAACGCAGTCTCCGAATAGAAACACCTCACCTCTTCAACCAACCTAACACGCAAGCAAACACCTAATTCCTTATACCCCCATTCTCTCGAGCGGCATCACTCAGTCTCAGCGCATCAAACACTCTACTAAATGGATGGGGTAAGAGCCAAATCATTTGGATCAAAATACAACCCACTTATCTGCATTATATAACTACCCTCATTCCAACCAACATAAAGTTCATACCTCTCACTTTTAAAACCTATGTCATTCTCTACTCTCCCAATAATTCATCCCATTATATCCTTAAAATATCCTCCCAATACCTATAAATACCCTCCATTACCTTTCAAAAATGATAACCAATTCTCCCACCAAATCTTACACACAAAAAAAAGAATATACTCTCAATTCATCTTTATTCACTACTCTCTTCTACTTCACTCTCAACTTTCTCACATTACTCTAAAATACATAGTCATATTTTACTAAGGACTCAAAGAAGAAGATATAAAAGAAAAAGAAGAAAGACATTAAGGCTTCAAGGTAAGACTTACCCCCTCTCTCTCCCCTCTCCATTTCCCCCTTTTACCTTCCCTCTCACTTCTTTTTAATTTTTTTTTAGAAAACTTCTAAGCTGTGATGTTCCTCTTCTCTTATCTCCGATAGATCGGATTTTGATTCGGTTGAAAGTATAGGGGTTGTAACCACCTTCAAAAATAAAATCGTTTTAAAATCCTCAAATTATTTTGTGGCAACTAACATTCGGATTCTTCTCGACTCATGAGAATGGATCCGTAATCGAAGTCAACACTTTTCAAAAATATGATTTCCAAGGCTAATGTCCATTAGGATCATCTCCTTCGATGATATGTTCCTTACGAGTTAAAGTCAATAGTAAATCCCTACTTAGGGTACAAGTTATCGACACATGGCACTTTATTCTATTCGCAATTTTTTAATCAAAATGACCAAGTTGAGTTGAAGTTATCATCATTTGGTGGGGAGAAAAAGATGTCTAACACCTTCCATTTTCTCTAATTGAATCACTTACTCCGATCTCAAGGTTAGATTGGTATCTTATCCATCGAGAGTCACTAAACATTAAAATAACAACTTTTCTAAAAATGAACATCGGGTGACCATTCACACCTTTTTCCAAATATGAATGGTGGCGACTCTAATCTTTCGTAGAAGTGATAATCATGATTGAGAATCACGTATCTACAAGACCAATATACCCTTGTCTTTTTACTAAAAGAGATAAAATGGGGAGGGGCATTATTGGGGTCCAAAAAAATTCCTATATGAGTTAGAAGTCTTAGAATGTGCTGTCAAGTTTTATTGTTAATCTATAAACCACTTATTTTCTATGGTAAAGACATTATCCTTACAAAGCATTAGCTCATTCTGAAACTTCTAATATATATAATACAAATTTTGGCTCCCTAATGTTAGCTAACGAACGGAACTCATATATATAGAGAGAAGTTGGGTTCCGTTGACTCAAGAAATGTGACTTATAAAATAACACAAGATCTTGACCGTGTAAACACAAAATCCAATGGTTGACAATTATCCTTGAGATAAGGATCATTGTAATATGATCTCAATAAAGTCTCAATTGTTGGATGATAGTTTCAAATGGTTGGGATCTTGTGTTATTGTTTGTTCCAAAACGCGCTTTAAAGATTGTACTCAATAGATTGCACTTAATCTAACTGCCTAGATCTATTTACTCGTAATAAAATTTTGTGTTTTTACAACGCCCTCCCTCAACTATTTTTGTTTCATGCGACATACCTTACACCACTTAAAACGCAAAATAGAAAGTCGATCCAACCTCTCTTCCCGTCTTTTTCTACTTTCTCTTAGAAAAAACCAAAACCTTAAAATCATATCTTCTTTCTTTGAACTCCCAAACTCGAACGACTCTCTAAATCGCGAGTTGCCTCACTGATCTCTCGACCTCTATTTGGCTGATTGAATTCTATATGATAAGGCCTTATAAATTCATCAGCACAACCACATCCACTAGAACCAAAACAAATTTAGACATTGGTTTTTAAGTGATGTCTAAAAATATAGACATCGGTTTTAAATCTGATGTCTATGGCATTGATGTCTAAAGTCTGAGGGTTTAGACATTGGTTTGTCTTGAGTGGGAAAACTGGTGTCTATATCTCACTTTAGACATCGGTTTTTTGTGTGTTGCTCTGATTGCATAACTCCACCCACCCTAATCAACAGAAAACCTAACAAACATCTAATTTCTAAATATAATAAGAACCCTGAATTTAAAATAAAATCCTTAATTAGTATATATTGTTCAATTAATGCCAAACAAATTAACAATTAAAAAAAAGTATTAGATTCCTCTTCTAGTCAGTGCAAGTGTAAATGAACTCTCTCTACACAAGCCTGACCTCCAACCACGGCATCATCACCTGGCAATCACAACAACCAATTACAATGAGCCTCATTGTTTAACTGAATGGAAGCAAACAAGAGAAGAAAATAGTAAAAATAAGCTGAATATGGAAAGTAGATTAATAAACAGAAATAAGAATAGATAACTATGAACAAATAGGCAAATTAGAATACTAAATGGCTATAATATTACATCTTACACTAATCCATGCTAATTTGAAATGAAAATTAAGACTCTCACTCGATCACATTGAAGTTCTTCAGCTAAGCACAAAAGACGAGATCATGAAACAACCACATGGATCACTTGATTCACTTTCTCATTTACATAGACTATTGGGTATTTTGACTTAAAATTCCCTGGTGACAACTCCACAAGTACTAACTTTCTATTGGCACTTTTCTTCTAGCACAAAATAGGATATTACTATATATTACAATTATGATACTTTTATTTGGACAGTTACACAACTTCAACAAGACTAGGGGAGAGGGGAGAGTGGACAATTTATAGCAACTAAGTAAGAACAAGTAAAGAACTTCTCAAAGAAAATGCTTAAAAGGTGTAAGAAACATACCTCCTCATCACCTCCGTTAAGCTGTCCAACCTCATACCCACTTGCTGTAATACGTTCTCTCTTGTTGAAGTATGAGGGAGACAAACCCTAATGAAACAATCAAAACTATTTCTCAGTTGAAGAAAACAAGGTATTAAATTTAAAACAATGTATATACAGAACCTTCAGTAGATTCAAGTATACCACAGGAATCAACTACGGACATTACAGTTACATCCCATCCATCTATTAAGTTAAAAGTGACATTTGTTCCTAATTAGGGCCTAGAAAGTCTATTCTAAGGCCCTATTTACAAAGCATTTAAGGTTTCATCATATGTTAAACCCCCCTAATTAGATATAATGCATTCATAGTCCCTATTATTTATTATTTTCGAATTTATTTTGATTTTTGACTTAATTTTGATTCATTATTTGTTATAAATCAAGGCATGCAGAATAAAGGATTAAATCAAGAAAATCACAAAAGCCCACTGCACTCTAAAACCCAAACAAAGACCCAGACTAAAGCCCAGGCCATGGGGCTCACCATAGCTGTGGCGTAGTGAATGGGTACGGCGATATTCATGCTGTGTTGTGACGACTTGATTACACATTTATTGGATTAGAGTTGAACTTTCTTAACTCACATGCATTTTCATAAAAAGGAAATTGTTTTTAACTCCTCCATATCCACAAAATCAGTGAGTTGACTCACGTACCAATTTTGGAAAAAGTAAAATTACCTTTTAATGCCAGCCCTTTCTATTATTTTAAGCGATTGGACACCTCATTTCTTCAAAACGTGAAGTCCTTTCTCACAAGAACTTGAAATCTATCATGTGGGTTAAGTAACATTTTTATTTTTACTTTTTTTTTTACAGTGCCAATGTGTGTGATTTATTTTATTTTGTTACCTCTTTGATATTTAGAAAATTGCCTAAATGATTTAACCTTTTAATGGGATTTAACCGAACATGGCATAGAGAATCCTTTTGTGAATTTTTTTTTTTTTTTTTAATTGTTTTAGAATTCCGATTTTGATTTTAGATTTCCCTTCGTTTATTAGATTTTGAAAATGGTATGTGGGACCCCTAATTTTGAGGCACGTATATGGAGGCTTCCCAAGTTTACATTGTTATTGGATTTTACTTGAGCATTTTATTAAGAATAAATTACCAAAATGGTAGAATTTTAGAAATTATTTATCAAAATGGTACACTATTCAAAATATTTCCTAAAAAGGTAAAGTTACCATTTTCGGAAATAATTTTTTTTACCAAAATGGTAAAAACAGTAAAAACAATAAATTGTGTACTGAAAATACCCTTTTTTGTTTTAAGTGTGCATTTACACTTATAACCCTCACAACAACATAAAATCCAAAAAAAATATTTGAGAAAAAACTGAACTTCATCTTCTTCACCTCTCAAATCCAAAACAATGCAAAAAAATGTACGAATAACTCTCTTGGTCGACGATTAAAGTAGGGGAAACTCTCAACTTCATTTTCTCCATCTCTGAAATCCATAAATGTACTTGGATCTACTTGTTTTCTCCAACTCTTGGTGGACTGCACAATCTCCACAGCGGAAAGAGACAAGGAGAGAGAGAAAGAGAGCAACTTGCAACTTTTTCAAGATCTCCCCAACGCCCCAAAAGAGAGATACAGAGAGAGAAAGAGAGAGAGGGAGCGAACTTGCATACCTCTTGACTTCTTCGACCTCTTCTGCAACGAAAATCCATTAGAGATGAAACATACATCTATTAATGAAAAGAAGAGGACGGATTCGTAATTTGAGTCTAAATTTATAAAAGGGTATTTTTGGAAGAAATTTTTTTAATTTACTGTTTTTACCGATTTGGTAAAAAATATTAATTCCGAAAATGGTTAAATTACCATTTTCGAAAATATTTTGAACAGTGTACCGTTTTGGTAAATAAACGAAAAGTTGTGCATGTTTTGGTAAATCTGCCCTTTATTAATTTGCTCCTTATTTGTTTTTTTTTTTTGGTGGGGTCCACCCTAAAAGATTTTGCCAACACATATTGAAGCCCCCACGACTTGCCAATTAATTTAATTTTTTTTATTATTATTTTTATTATTTGTCTTCATTAATATTAATTTGTTGAGTGTTTTTGGAGCTAGGGGAATTGGGTCTAGTTTGAGAAATTATCATTTTGTCCTTGGAAAAGGACTTTTCAATTAAAGTGGATTTCCCGAGGTTGTGGGATTTTCAAAGATCAAAATTTTGTAATGATTTTGTTGGATGCAACAATTTCAAGTCTCTCATGGTTTCAAGGTAAAAGACTGTGTATAAACGAAAATTGTGGACTATTCTATTTTTATTTTTTTTTCCAATTATCATTTCATGGATTCTAAAAGTGTTCCTAGGCGTAATGTGATCTCTAGGTGTATGTATCGAGTCTTGAGAGTATTTTTGTCATCCTGTTAAATTTTGTGATTATCGACGAAGAGTTTCGTTTGTTTTTAAAATGATGATTTCTAAGTCCCAAAATCATGTGTACCTAGCGAAGCGTGGTTTCTATATGTGTACCGAATGCTGGACTTATTTTGATCATTTTCAATTTTCGCAAATATATACAAGAAGCTTCATTTGAATCCAGTGTGATTATCTCCAAGTCCCGAGGTCGTATGTGCCTAGCA
Organism: Akebia trifoliata; assembly: GCF_017979445.1. NCBI lineage: Eukaryota > Viridiplantae > Streptophyta > Magnoliopsida > Ranunculales > Lardizabalaceae > Akebia > Akebia trifoliata. The sequence continues at coordinate 31,058,072 of NC_141377.1, forward strand.
TAACATCATTTCTAAGGTCGTCTAAGTGTGATAATGATGTTAAACATGCATAATTTCTATGTAAAATGTGGTGATGATCCTAAGCATGCATAATTTCTATATCTAGCATGCCAAGAAAACAAAGGAAATCAAATAGAACTCTAAGAAATTTGGGAAAACTGAGAGGAAGTTGGAGAGGCATTGTCCATACTATCGATTCTCACATTATTTTTTTGGCTCATCATTAGGACTATGCGGCAATCAGGGTGACAGATTATCGGATCAGGTGAATGCAAATTGGGGTGTCTACAGATGCTCCTCTTTGGCAGAGGATGTAAGCAAACTAGATGGCAAATCTACTTTGGTAGATATTGCGGCATTTGAATGTCAAAACATGTGACATTTCATTTTGAAGCCTCATTCCGCAATTCGTTGGGGCGTCCGGATCCTCAATGGTAAAACCCTCCTTAGACTAAAGGGTGTCAAGTCCTTGAACGTGAACTCTTGTTGAGGACGTCATATCCTTGAATTTTGAACATTTTCTCTTACTAATGCAAATATAATGAGATTGCACGTGTGTGATGAGGTGATGAAAATTCGATAAAATTGACAAATTATGCCCATGGGCATGCAATGATATGATTACTGCTTGAATTTTGAAAACTTTCTAGAAATCAAGGGAATTAGACAGACTGTTATGGAAAATAATTTGATTATGTGGGCCTCACATTTCAAGATTTTGAAAGATAATTGGATGATAGGGGACTCAAACCAATGAGTTTTAAAATAAATTAGGCATCATGGGTCTCATACCAATCCTTTTAGATTTATTAGAAGGATAGTTTGATGTCAGGAGACTCAGACCAACGGGTTTTGAAAATGATTGGATGCCAGAGGCCTCACACTAATCTTTTTGGAATCTTGAAACAATAGTTGGATGCCAAGGGACTCAGACCAACGGGTTTTGAAAATGATTAGACATCAAGGGCCTCATACCAATCTTTTCGTATTCTTGAAATGATAGTTGGATGCTAGGAGATTTAGACCAATGAGTTTTGAAAATGATTGGACATCATGATACTCACATCAATATTTTCGAATTTCTTAGAAAGATAGTTTGATGCCAGGGGACTCAAACCAACGGGTTTTGGAAATGATTGGATGCTAAGGACTTCACACCAATCTTTTTGCATTTCTTATAAGGATAATTTGATGTTAAGGGACTCAGACCAACAAGTTTTGGAAATGTTTTGATGCTAGGGGTCACACACCAATCTTCTCAGATTCTTAAAATGATAGTTGGGTGCCAAGGGACTTAGAGCAACGAGTTTAGAAATGATTGGATGCCAAGGGCCTTACACCAGTATTTTCAAGCTTTTGAAAAGATAGTTAGATGCTAGGGGAGTCAAACCAGATCAACAATTTCTAGTTTGAGAAACACAATTTTTAAAATTCAATTTCAAATGCTATGGATGAAAATGGATGACATGAGAAATCCTAACTCAGATCAAGTTGATTTGCACAAGAGGTCTAAAACTTGATAATAAAAAAAAAAATCATTTTAATTACCACCAGATTTTAGGCAAAGGCCCCTTTTTTGTTTGATTATCATTATTCATTATACAAGGGGACAAACTCAAATTTCATGATTTTTCCTTAAGTCTTGGTCAAGTTTCTTACACCGAGGAGAAATGTAAGCCTAGACTTTTGGGATATCCCCACTTGCTCTATGAATAATGCATTTTTGAAATTTCTTGACTTGATCTTTAATGAGGATTAAGAAGTCAACAGATGAATGAGATTGAGAAACCCTTTACAAATATGCCCCTAGTGTTGGGTGGTGGTGCTTTTAAAGAAATTGACCATGAAGCTAGGTTGGACAGAATGCAAATAAGGGGAGAACACAAATTTGAAGACTTTGAGCATTGACCAATGGAAGAAAATGTTTGACATCTTATGATCATCATTTGCGCATTGGGTTATCATTTTTATTTTAAAAAGTTTGAATCAGGCTCGCCTTGAATATAATAAGCATTAGTATTGAAAAACTTTGAAATTTGGCATGGATTCAATCATTGTCCCTTTCAGTTCATTTGGTTATTGATAAACAAGTCTTGATTATCCTTAAACGAGATTGCATAGCTTCTAAGTTTCTACTAGATTAGGCCCTAACACCATCCATTATGAGGATATTTTTCCACTAATGGTCGAGTGTGTTGCTCGGGAGACATCTTTGATTCTGTTGTTTAATTTTGAAATCCCTAATTTTTACCTAAGCTACCCTTAAAGGTTTTCAAATTAGTTGGCTTCCATTTTTTGCTTTTCTGATCTACCCTAATTTTTTCCTAATCTGCATTTTCGGGTTTTCAACTTAACTAGCCTTTTATTTTATTTTTCGTTTGCCCTAATTTTTGCCAAGGCCACCCTTTCGGATTTTCAACCTAACGGACCTTTCATTTTCTTTTCTGAGATACTCCTTTTTGGTGATAATTCAATTTGAGATTTTTTTTTTCTTTAATGGTCGATCAGCTTCTAATTTGATGCACCTTTGTGAGTATCATTCTCTAAGACTTCTTCTGAGATTTTTTTTTTTTCAATTAGTGCTGACACCAAACATTTGCCCATAGGATCACGCGAAAACGCTTATTGAACTTTATGAGCAGGTTTACCATTTCCCTCATGTTCTTCTAGTGATGAGATTGTTCCATTTCACATTTTTCAAGATTATCTTTAATCCTAATGTTCATCAATTTATTTTTTTAATTCGAGCCTGAGTTGTTCATTTACTTACTACGTAGAGGGTATTAAAAGATTTATTCACTAATTGTTCCATAAGAAGACTTCAAAAACAATAACTAAGAAAAAACAACTGATTAAATATAACATAGTTGAAAATAAAGACTAACTAAATGAAATATAGATTGACAAAGAGCTAGACTCGAAAAAGAAATGGGGTAACACAAGAGTGTCTTTTTATTAACTTTGAAAACCAAAACGATTGACTCGACTGCAATCCTCTTTTACACTACACTCTTTAGCCTGAGCTTGAAACTTCGATCGACTGAATGTTCATTTTATCTTGGCAATCCTCACATCTTCAATAAAGTTGATTTTACCATCCATACAATATCGATGCCTTACCCCTTGTAAGCAATCGAAATAGTGGATGATCTATTCAGGCCACTTACATGATCCACAAACTTGGCAAATTAGACGTGTTCCGATTATTGCCAAGGGAGACATGATGTTGGAGCCTACCAATTTTGAATTAGATTCATAAGAAAGTCCAATCAGGTCGCCAATTAATGTATAGTAAGGTGATGACGATTGTTCTTCAAAATTAAAACTAAGAGATACCATGTTAACTACCTAATTCATTTTTATTGTGGTATTTGACCTCTCAAAATATCCAAAAATATTTTCTTTAGTTTTTTTGAATTTGAAGGTGTAAACACCCCAATTTGAACGGGCCCCTACTCGAAAGGGCCCAAAAATACCGATTTTCCAAATAAATGGGCCAACAGGCCTTAAGGGCCCAAGTCATTGAAAAGTGACATTTTGATCGAACCAAGACCCCTAAGACCTCCTTATGGTTTAGGGGGCCCACCAAAGGACTCGGCTTACCCTACGCTTTCCCAATATACGCCGCTCCACTTCCAAAATCAAAAATGCCAAATTTTCGATAAAGTTCACTAACGGGCCTAAAAAGCCCGATTTGCCAACATGTGGCATTTTGATTAATCCAATAATTTCAAAATCTCAAAAAAAAAAAATAGATAAAATTAAAATAAGACTTGGGACACCTATCACTTCCTCTAACCTCACCGCTCCATCTCAAAATCCGAAAAAACCTAAGCCCATCTAAGGCCCACAAACCCACAAGTCACCTAAAATGTATTTCTCGCACCATCCCCTAACCTAAATCCAATCCAAAATGATCCCAACCAATTCCTAAAACATTAAACCTATCCTAAAACCCAAGCCCAAACCCATATCCAATTCATATTTAACACACAACATTAACCTGTAAATCACAACCCACATCAACCAATCACTCTTTTATTATCAAAGGGTGACACATGTCATCACCCGCTCTCACCTTCCTCATCAAACCACCCACCCCATCACCTTTCTCTAAAAAATTAACTACCCACATCACATTTTTTCTAAAAAATCACATCAATCCACACCCTCCCCTAACTTACCCTCATTAATCCCTATAAACCTCCAATCTCTCAAATCAAACACCTCCCCCTAACCTACCATCATCATACCTCCCCCTAATCTACCATCATCATTCCCTATGAACTCATCTCTATGACCTAAACCTATACCCATCCTCTCAAATCAAACATTCATTCTCTCTCATCAATCCATCTAAACCTCTAATCTCTACACATCTTGTCACATGTCACTATCTCCTTCACCCTCCCAAAACCTAATTAAAACCCACTCCCCTCAACTTACCAAGCACTCAACCACCATCTATTCTCTTAAACCAAGCACCACTCAATCAATCAACCACCCTCTTAAACATCCATCATCTCACCTCATCAAATACTCCACCCAAATGGTTTGGGTAAGATCTAAATCATTTGGATCAAAACACAACCCATTTACCTCCATTACATAATTATCCTTCTTCCAACTCCTAATTTTATACCTCCCACCTTTAAAACATATGTCATTTTCTACTCTCCTATACTTTACCCCCATTATATCCCCAAGGTATCCTCCCAACACCTATAAATACCCATTTTCTCTCCTAAAAATGGTTATCAAGTCTCACATAAAAAAATACTTCACTCAATATATTCTCTACTCTCACACTAATCTTCTAAAATCAATACTCTCATATTCTATTAAAAACTCAAGAAGACTCAAAGGAGAAGAAAAAGAAAGAAAGCAACTTTGAAGCTTCAAGGTGGGTCAAAAGAATATACCCCCCTCTCTCTCTACCCTCTATATATCCCTCTTCTATTATCCCCATCATTTTCTTTAATTTTATTTAAGAAAGACTTGGGATGTAATGCTACCCCTCCCTTATCTCCGGTAGATCAGACTTCGATTCAATCGAAAGTATAAGGGTCGTAAGCACTTTCAAAATAAAACTAATTTTAATCCTTAAATTATTTTGAGGTAATAGGTATGTGGTTCCTTCTCAACTCATGAGAATGGACCTCAACCTTAGCCAATATTTTTTCAAATCACATGTAATCTTCAAGACAAAGGTTTATAAGGATCATTTTCATCAATGGAATGATCCTATAATCAAACCAAAAGCAAATCCCTACTTAGGGTACAACTTATCGACACGTGGCACTTTTGTTTTGTTTTTATTTTCATCCAAAAAAAAATAGTCAAGTTGAATTGAGGTTACCACCACATGGTGGGAAGAAAAAGGTGCCTAACACCTTCCCTTTTCTCCAATCGAGCCGCTTACCCTGATCTCAAGATTTGATTAGTTCTTATCCATCGTGAGTCACTAAATGCCAAAATGTCATTTTTTTCCGAAAAATGTACATCAGGTGACCATTCACATCAACTTACAATATGAATGGTGAAGACTCCAATCCTTAGTAGATGTGGCCGTCCTAATCGAAAATCACGTGTTTATAGCTGGCGACTCCATTGGGGACAAGGTTCATCCCTCGTGTCAACTCAGCCATTTAAAAAAAATAGATTTTTTTTATATTTTATTTACTAACATTGTTTGTTGATTGTTGCTTGTGCTTATTGTTTTTCTAATTTTTAATCTCATGTATATATTCATGTTGTAATATTTATTTACGTTTTTACTTTATTTCAAGGTACTTGTAAGGGAGTCGATGAAAAAAAAATGAAATGCAAAATTGCACGTGCACTTGCTAGCATAGCCTCATTACACGACCACCCCACCCTTAATATATTTAGCCCCGATGCCTAGTATTTCTATGGCTTGAGATCGTTATTTCAAGTGTCAGGAATGAACACATCAAATCTGATCACTAACCAACGATGTGTGTACTCCGGTATGCATCGAGGTTTGAAGATCAGGTAGCTGTGAAACCACCTATTAGACTCATGCATGTGCCCGATTAGATGAACTAGGACACATGTTCTCAAATTTGAATCGACCCCCGAACAAAGTTGTATTTGCTTGAAGTTTTCGTCAGGCCTTGAAGCCCAAATTGTAAGCCCATGAAGGCAAGTTGTATATACTTAGGTATATTTCTCTTTCTTTACTTTTTCCCTTTGGTAAGAAGGGAAAATTCAAATTTTTTTTTTAGTCATGCATATCATCAAAAAGTTAAAAAAACAAAAAAATGAAAAAAATGTATTTTTTTTTGGCCCAAGCAAAAAAACCATAGGCAATGTGCCTTAATTTTGGATTAACAAACTTTAAAATAAAAAAAATAAAAAAAAATTTAGCCAAAAATTCATACTGGTCCGTATTTCAGGCACGGATAAGTATGAAATACCTGTATCCGTACTCGAAATACGGATGAAATTTTTTTTTTTTTTTTTGCTCATTGTATTTCTGACATCAGACTTGACAACTTTCGTTTTTGGGTTTATTTTTCTTTTGAAGTTTAAGGCTTAAAAAAGCTTAAATATATCATTTTTTTTACTAAGCTTAGAGCCTACTCCTCATCGCTTTTTTTGTTTGATCAAAATAGAACTCACATACATTCTATCGATTAAAGTTAACCCCACCTAACGTGGTACACTATCAACCTCGCATACAATCAAATCCATTACCGTCCATCACCAAACATCAAAAATGGGTCCACGACTCATATCCACTTTCAAAATGGTTTCACGACCTATACCCATTTTCAAATGGGTCCATGACCCATATCCATCCAAAATGGGTCCACGATCCATACCCACTTCTAATTGGGTCCACAACTCATATCTATTACAACTGGGTCCACGACCCAGATCCATTTCAATTGGGTCCACAACCCAGATCCGACCCATATCCAAACTAAATTGGGCCCTGACCCGTATCCATCCAAACCGGGTTCACAACCCGTATCCATTTTGACCGGGTACACGACCCAGATCCATATCCATTACAATTGGGTCCACGACCCAGATCCATCTCAACTGGGTCCACAACCCAAATTCGAATCATATCTATTTCAACTGGGGTTCACGACCTAGATCCATTTCAATTGGGTCCATGACCTAGATCCATTTCAACCAAGTCCACGACCCATATCCATTTCAACTAGGTCCACGGCCCAAATCCACTACAACTGGGTCCATGACCCAGATCCATCTTAATTGGGTTCACGACCCAGATCCACCACAACTAGATCCACAACCCAGATCCATTTCAACTAGGTCCACGACCCAAATCCATTTCAATTAGATTCATGACCCAAATCCATTTCAACTGGGTCCATGACTCAAATCCACTACAAACCGGGTCCACAACCCATATCGAATCAACTCCATGCTCAAAGTCATCTTTCTTTCGTAACTTCCAAAAGTGTGGACCTCTCTCCAACTAGTTGGATGTTTGCTACTTGTTATGTGCTTTTATTATAGAACCATAGACTTCAATTCTAGTAATAATTGTATATCATTAAGTAATATTGAAATCATTAGTATATACATTTATATATGTTACTAATTTTTTTTCTCAAATGTAACATTTTGCAATCCTAAGTTAAGGGCATGGACTTTTAGAAGATTTGTGATGAATTAGGAAAGCCTTTTACAAGGAATTCAATTGATGAATAATCTTTATGTGGAGAAAGATATGGTAGAACCTTCTTAAGGATGGTTTCTCTTCATTTGTTCCTTTTCTTTCATTTTTCATTTTAATTATTACTGTTAGTTTTGATTGTTTGAAATGAAAAAGTTTTGTTATTGGTGGCATCCACTACATCATAAGGGGCAGAAGGCAAGCCTATATTTTGTGGCAAAAAAGACGACTTTAAGTCATTATTTTAAGCGACGATTTTCAATAATCACTAATTAGACTATCTTAACTCAATCCATTTCATTTGACTATCTCTATCTCTCACTCACTCACACTCTCTCACTCGACTCTGTCTTTCTTCTTTCTTACTCGACTCATCTGTCTTCTCTCTCTCTCACTCGACTCTATCTGTCTTCTCTCTCTCTCACTCGACTCTATCTCTCTCTCTCTCTCATTCGACTCTCTTCTCTCTCTTTCACTCGACTCACATAATCGATCTGAGTCTTTTTTTGTTGGAAAGTAAATCAATCAAAGTTTTATTTTTTTGGAAATTAAATCGATCAGGATTTTTTGTTTTGGAAAATAAATTGATCGAAAGATTTTCGCTCGATCTATTACTGACAGAATCTCAAATTTTGAATCTATAGTCAGATGCAATCAGATTTTGATTTGGGAGTTTTATGACAGAATCGATCAGAGTTTGATCGAAAGATCTTCGCTTAATCTCTTACTCACAGAATCTCAGATTTTAAATCTATCAAATTTTAATTTGGGAGTTTTAGGACTTTATTTGATCTCCCCGTCTCTAATCATTTTAACCTATCTTTCAGATTTGAAGCGAGTTTCTACTGAGTTTGCAATCGAATCTTCAGGTATGTGAAAGCTTTTGATAGAATCTCAAATTTTCCTTAATTATTTTAGGATTTTGTTTGATCACCTTTCCTTAATCATTTTAAAATAACTTTGACGATGGTTACCTATAACAATAATTTTTACTTTTTAAACGTCGTTAGGAGAATATTGAGAACACTCATATTAAAAGATTGATAAATTCAATATCTGGATTTAGCATTTTAGGATAACTTAAAGTAAACAAATCATGATGCTCAATTTTAATGAATTGGTGAAAAATAATTTTTTTTAGTGTAATTTTGTTCAATTCTTTCTAGAGTCATGTTTTTATTCTAGTGTTAGTGCATTCACATATGCTTTCAAAGATTATTTGATTGTGTTTTATAGAAGAATTTAGACAATAACACAAGTCCTTTGTTTGATAGACATGACCTCAATCTAACACTAATAGTAAATAAGAAGATAAGAAATAGTTCATATATATTTAGTGTTTCTTTAGGTATTGAAGGGGACCCTATGAACTGAAATATTTCCTTTATACCTATTTCAGTTGGTATGTTTAATGTGATTATCGACGATGATCATTATGGGATTTATGAGTCATCACTTCATTTCCAAGTTATACCATGTATTATATTACCTTAAAGAACATAATAAGAATTGGTTTATTTATTTCACAGTATTTGGGATTTTTCTTTTCAAATACTTCTTTTTTATTACTATAATATAATTCATTAGAGTTGTTTGTTTGCATATTTTGATAACGTTTACAGTTTTATCTCATTCATAAGAGATTCCCTTCAACGTAATAGAAGTTTATTCTGTAATATAGATTATAACGAGACTTTGTTGTTTCTATATATGATGTATCATATTTACATCTTTCAAAAATGTATGATCTTGACTGGTCGGTTCACCATCATTTATGCTTTATCCCTATTGTTCGTAGTCAGAAACATGAGTATGATTTCTTCATTCAGCTCAATCTAGAGCCATATCTTTGGTAATTCTATGAGTTTTCATTTTATTTTTTAACACATCAATCCACTTCAATTTTGGTCTTCATGTCACCCTTTCAGAACCCTCAACTTGAAGCAAAGCACTCAATGGTGCTGGTATTGGTTCTTATTTTACATGCCCAAACCACTATGAACCAAATTTTATTTCCTTTAGGTGCTATTTTCATATCCCACAAAACATTTTTTAAAGAAGAAGTTTGCATTTATGAACTTTTTATTTTTTTGATTGAGCTTGATGTTGAGATTGGCATTGAAATGGCATTTTACATTTTTATGTTTTGATATTTGATATACTACAAATCAATTTGTGACATCATTGTAATTATAATTCAAGAGATTTCAATCTAGTTTGTACATGCTTTCTAATTTTGAAAATTGGATTCTTGTATGGCTTGGAACCAAGAGATTCTTGAATTATTTTCTTTTACTATATTATCCACTTTTTCTATATATATATAGATATAGATATAAAGGTCATGATGCCTTAAAATTCCAATTACTTTGATAAGTTTTTTTTCTCTGTTTCTCAATTATTATTTCGTTTAATCTTAGTTTTATTTTCTATTTTTGAATATTGAGTCCTATAAGGTATTGAAAAATCATATTTTTATCATAAGATATTAGAAAAATATCTTATTAAGGCATTTACCTTTATTTCAGTTTTTTATTCACTTTCTTTCATCAATAATAAATTATTTTTTATTTTTATTCGTAAAAAATGTCTTCGACTTTTATGCTCCCAAGCAAAGAATGGATGACCGTACTAAGACTATCCATTGAATACCTAGAATGAGTTAATTCATTCTTTAGATTCATAAGAGATAATACACATAAACTAGGGAGTGATGATTAGTATTGTTGTCCTTGTGTTAAATGTCATAATTTTTTAGGAGGGAAGAAAATATTTAGAGATATTCATACACATTTAATATGTGATGATATAGATACTTCCTACACAATGTGTATCTATCACAAAGAAATCTCCATACGGAATGTCAATATCGGTATTGGTCTGTCTACTAGTAATAGTAATGAAGATACATTTTCAAGAATGATTAATATGATAAATGACATATTTGGACGTATTCGTAATGATGATAATGTTCAAGATCATATAGGGGTTAGTACGCCTGCATATATGGATGAAGTTAATGATGAAGTAGATGTTCAAGTTCATGATAAAGTAGATGTTCAAGTTCATGATGATTCACCAGAAGATATTCAATATAAGAAATTGATGAAAGATTCGATGTAATCTTTATATCCGTCTTGTCAAATTGAGAATATAAAATTATTCGTGACAATTGATTTATTGAGCATGAAGGTTAGATATCAATAGTCTAATAAGAGTTTCTTAGAGTTGTTACAATTAATTAAAAATATTTTTCTCGATGAGAACTTTTTGCTAGATAAAACTTTCACTACTAAGAAGATGCTCAAATATTTGTGTATGAAGTGCGAGATTATCCATGCATATCATAATGATTACATATTATACTTGAGAGAACATGAAAATAAGGATAGTTGTCCTACGTGTGTTGAAAGTAGATGGAAATTAATAAACATTTTGAAATCGAGAAATTCACATTTTTCATAGAAAAAATTAAGATACTTTCCATTAACACTAAAATTGCAAAGAATGAACAGTATATCATAGATTACAGAGAATATGAAATGGCATGAAGATGTGGGTTCAGTACCAAATGAATTAAGTATGAGTCATCCAAGAGATTTTTCCTGTTAGCAAAAAGTAAATCGTAAGTGGCACACATTTGTTGTTGAAGCACATAATGTATGATTAAGACTTACAACATATGGATTCAATCCTTTTAGGAACAATAACAATTATTATAGTTGTTGGCCTATTATGATTATCCCGTAGAATCTTCTTCCATCCCTATGCATGCAAAATGAGTTTACAAGGTTAATATTATTGATTCTTGAAAAAAAAATGTCTTAGGTACAATATTGATGTTTACTTAGAGTCATTGGTTGCAAAATTAAAAGAATTGTGATCTAGTGAAACAATAATATATGACTCTCATAAAAAAAATTACAATGAAAGTAATTTTGTTATGGGCAATATATGATTTTCCCGCATATGGTCATTTGTTGGGTTTTAAGACTATAGGAAAGTATGGTTGTCCTATTTGTAGCGAATAGACAGAAGCATTATGACTAAACCATGGAAAAAAAATGATTTCTAACTCTAAGATATATTTTCAAGAGCCAAAAATCACAATTTAATGGAAATGAAGAACATTGAAAACATTCTCGGTGTTTGAGTGATTTTAAGGTATTAAGAAATATGAAAAATATCCAAACAAAATTTAAAAAAATACCAAGCAATAAGCGAAAAATGTCTATAGATGAAAATAAATCATCTGTATGGTCTAAGAGATCGATCATTTTTCATTTACCATATTAGAAAGTGTGTTATAATTTTTTTACATATTAATGATTTATATTATATAATGATGTTTTTAACTAACATATATTATTTCATTCCCATAAGATAAAATTAAGGATGATAAAAAAACCTTTTTATAACAATTATGAACACGATGGATAAAACTGAGGATGGTCTTCAAGCTCGTCAAGATCTAAAAGATATGTGAATAAGAAAAAAATTATGGCCAATAGAAAAGAATGGCAAGTTGACATACCTAGAAGCTCCTTACATATTATCTCGACAGAAAAAAAAAAAGAGTTAATTTGTAAAACTGTGTAATTTGAAGGTTTCAATAAGGTATAGTGCGAATTGGAAACATAACATTAGCTTAGAAGATAACAAGCTAAAAAATTTAAATTCTTATGATTATCACATTCTCATGCAACAAATATTATCAATGTTGCTGATGCATGCATTCAAGACACATAAAGTTTTACGCGTTGCTATTCGACAATTATCGATATTCTTTAATGTCTTGTATTTGAAAGAGAACTTCTGTGAAGAACTTTCAAATATGAAAGAACACATTGTGAAAACATTATGTGTGTTCAAAAAGTATTTTCTATCATCATTTTTTGTTTTTATGACACATCTTATTATGCATTTGGTAGAAGAAGCCCAAGTTTGTGGACCTGTTAGATATCGATGGATGTATTCCTTTGAAAGGTGAGTAAAAAGTTTTATATTATGTATTTATTTTTATATTGTATTAATAAGTTTAACGCAAAGATCTAATATTTGATGATACACGCATATCAAGATAATAAAAATGTAGAAACGATACGCACTAAATCATACATACCCAAAAGGATTTATTATTGAGTGTTTCCTCATGGACGATGCAATTATGTACATCATGAATTACATGCCCAATGATAGAAAAGGATGTCATAAGCAAACATATGAAATAGTAATGAATGCTAGTAGTAAAGGGCCTTATCATATTGATAAAAAAAGAAAAGATTTGCATTATTGAAAATGTATAATATCAACAAGCACGTAAATGAGTACTCCTCCAATTACCTGAAAACGTTGAATAGGAAAGGTATGTAAAATTTGATCTTCCTATACACTTGAATATTGTGTTAAAAATTATATAACACATTCATGTTACTTTCGTGTATAGGAAGTATGTTAATATTTAGAGTCACACATTCGATAGTCAAATTCGGAGAGGAAATTTACAACAAGAAAAGGTAATGGATTACATTCCTTAACTTAGACAATAATTACAAAATGAACCAAGTTGTCCCTTAAAAAGACTTATTGATGAGCCAAAATTTGAAGTCATTTCATATAGTGCATATTCAATAAATATATATATATATTTTGTACAACATATTAAAAAATGACCAAAACAACACAGAAAAGTGGGGTCTCTATGAAAGTTATAATTAGTTTTAGGTCAAGTGTCAAGGATACGAATCTGGTGAATGAAGAAGTCACTTACTATGGCATTGTGAAATAGATTCTAGATCTCGATTATCATGATAGAGCGACTACAAGAGGAGTTTAGGGCACGCGAGTTATTAGAATAGAAATTACTTTTTTATGCTCAAACTGGAACACTGATGCAACTTTCATTTAATATTGGGAGTTCTCAAATATAAATTTTAATTTAATTAAATAATAGATTTCATTCATATTAAATGTTTGAATTTATAAAATATTTATGTTGCATCTATTGTTTTGCAATTTTATAAGTGAGACACGATTCAACACAGCAGGAGACACGATCAGATCGATCAATTATGCAATGTTTTACATTGCCGATCCCAAACCCAGATAAAGGAGGGGGAAAAAGATGGTCCCAAGCCTGGATAATAAGTATTGTTTTTCTTTTCCTTTTTCGGTTATTACTTATTTGGTTGCTATATTTACATATATCAGATAGTACCAGTAACTTCATCTCTCTAACAAACAGATGTCAAGTTTGCTAAGGAAATAACATTAGTTTAAATCAAACATAATCATAATTTGTTCATAGCAGACTATTCAAACCTACTCAAAGGATGACCAAACAGATCTCCAATGACTTTTGTGAGGTATATTTATCTTTATTTTTAGTTATCCTCCTTACTAAATGATCATTTTTGGGTAAATTTTTAGGTTGTTAGATTACAATTGATCAACAAGGACTTTACCCCAAAGGTATACACCTTATAAGACTATGGCTGAGCAATACTTTTTTTTTAGGAAGATTAGTGTTGAGGCTTCAATTCTATTTTTATAAGTAATATCTTCCATTGGCAACTCAAATTTTTTGATGAACATGCTCCATTATACCTTACATCACATTCCAATTGGGAAAAAAACGAAGGGCTTGATAACATATTTCCTCACTTACCATTCACTCTCTTCATCTTCACAAGGTAGAAATGTTTATTTAAAATATGTACTCATTCTTGTTTTATGGAATTGTTGTGGAGTTTCATGGTGATAACTTAAATAGCACATTGATTTAATTATTGCAGCATGTGTAAGATAATTAATAGATAGAACGACTTTAGATAAAATAGAATGGAAAAACAAGATAAGCCATTTGACCCAATATTTCTAGGATGAGACTATGATGATGATCATGATTATATGACAAACCAATGTCGACGCAAGAAAAAAAAATCTTATTTGAAGTGAAAGCAATTCTTAACAAAACAACAAATTATCTCTATTTTGATATATGTCAGACTTTTTTTACCTTGATTTTTTGCCCAATGCACGTGTCAAGTTACTTACATTCATAGGTACATGGCCAAATCATCCATAATTTTTCCATTGTGATAAAATTAAATCGTAGATCCCTATGTAATGATTAATGGATTGGCTTTTAATTTATCTAAGGGTGTGTTTGAAAAGAGTGTGTTGACGGTACGAGAATCCAACTCGCGAGGGTTGTTGTTTTACAAGTGTTTGGAAGGTGCAAGTAATGCCAATCCCCAACTCTCAAATTACTTAAAAATTGGACTTTTCAACTTTCACCATATTTGATGAAAGTTGGCAACACGCACGGGATGACCTAAAAATCAATTAAAATTTACCTCACACACACACACACACTCTCTCTCTCTCTTTAGACCAAGGAGCTCCAAACCCTCATTAATGACGATCTTTCCTTATGCAAATCTTCATTCTACACATGATTGGTATTTTCTTCCTCTCCATCTCTCTATTAATGCCCTTGTCTTCAATCTCCACACAAGGACTCATCATCTTCAAACTCTTTATCTTGAAAGCATGCATAAAACCATTTGAAATCTCAAGCAAAATTTATATGCAGGATATGTTTGAGTATAACTTTTTTGATGAAATGCCAAAGAGGATTATTGTTTCTTCAACGTCATTGATGGGTTTCAATTTTGTTTCATCAACTATAAATTTTAAAAGGTGAATAGGAGGAATATGAGTTTTGCATAATTTTCAGACTCTTTAGTTAGAATTTACAACTCTCTTGGACAACCAAACACAAAAGTTATAATTAAATTTCACCATAAACTTTCAAAAGTTTAACTTATGAGATTTCAAAACCTCTGAAAGTCCAACCCTCGTCATGAACTCTTAATATCCAAATACACCCTAACTCAAGTCGATGGGGAGTTGGTTAGTTGGCATGTCAATTTATTTGGTGTGTTCAACATTTTAATTCATTTTTAAGAATAAAAACCTATGGATCATAACATAATTTAATTGTTTGATTTTTTTTCCCAATTGATTAGTGGTTGTATCTTGCATCATTTTCAAATAAAATTATAACGTGAAAGGTATTGACTATAAATACTAAGTTTTTAAGAGGGGGACATTTAGACACCCCAAAATTGTATCGCGACACTTCTAGAAGCCAAGAGAGAGTAAAACCCAAAAGAACTGCCTTGGTCTTGAACCCAAACTCTAAAAGAGGGAGAAAACTCAAAAAAGAATCTTTTTTGCAAAAAAAAAAAAAAAAAGAATTTCAAAGGTCAAAATAAAAATAAAAAATTCAAATTGGCCACTAAACAATCTCTAAAACCGTTTATATGCTAGATGATAAGATAAGCCATCATTGGCTCCCTTGAACTACTTGAGTGGTTAACTCAAGTTCACAAAAAAAAAAATAATAATAATGATTACAGGTTAACGTACACTAAGGCCATTCACTAGTTTTCAAAGGCAAAATAGGTGAATGACCTCCAAGATTGTTCATTAAACTTCCCATCAATCAATCAAAATTATATCCTCATAAGATCTCAAATCTCAGTGAGATTTGCATTCAATGCAAAATAATGAATTACATGTTAACGACTTCGTAAACCGTTCACCTAAAAAAAATCTATAAATAACCCCCCTTCAAAATTTCTCATTCAAAGTTACTAAGCATTCAAGAAGATAGTTCTAAAAATTACTCTAAAGCCCCTTGAAGTTCTAAAATTACTCTTAAACCCAACCAAACTTTTTATCTAAATACTTCTTGGGTCTTTATCAATCTACCCTTATCCCAACTAGGCCCACCTTCCATCAAAATCTGCCTTTGTTTCTTCTTTAAACGCCCATATGCCAAAACCATGTCCCAACCACTCCCCCTTAAGTCTTTGGATTTTGAAACTTTGCCCGAATTCTAACTTCCAAATCTTAAAAGTACTAAAACTCCACTTGCATCAATTTATAATCTCAACCTTTCAAAATCCTCCAGAAGTATCAAGAAGTGTGTTGTGGTGCCAAATTCCTGACAATCATACAAGTATAAAAATGTTGTATTTAAAAAAATCAAATGGTAGCATAAAAGTCTTATACCTAAAATTTTGTTTGTCAAAAAGGGAATTCTAGAATATGGTAGAACTGAAAGAAGAGAGTTCATGGGATACAATAAAAAGCCAAATATTTGGCCATTGAATGAACTCCAAAAATTTTCGCATGTTATATGATGGGATGGGCCATCATTGGCCCACTTGGATTACTTGAGTGGACCACTCGAGTGCAACAAAGGTAATCATTTAACGACCTCCTAGACCGATCATTAAATTTCCCATTAATCAAAATCAATTCCTTACAAGGTCTCAAATCACGAAGATACCTACATTTAATGCAAACAAATGATTACATTGCACAATTTTGTATACCATTCACCTAAAAAAAATCTATAGCTAGAGGCATCCCCCATTTGAAATTTCTCATGCTCTTAAGTCTTCTAGGAAAAGTTCTACAAATTACTTTGAGCCCGACCCCCCCCCCCTCCAATTTTAACATTTATCACGTACCCTTGCATGACCATTTTTTTCTCATAATGTCCATTGGTCCTTATCTACCCCTTTATCCCCACTAGGCCATCATTTTTCAAAAAACTTCCCTTTATACCCCTTACATATGCCGAAACCTTGTCCTAGACAATTCCCCATAAGTCTTTGAACATTGAAATTTTGGCTAAATCCAAACTTCCAAACCTCAAAAGTATCAAAGATCTACCCGCATCAAGCTATAGTCTCAACCACGTAAAATCCTCCAAAAGTTTGGAGAAGCGCATATTTGTTGTTAGATTCTCTACAATCATATAGGTATAAAATTTTGTATTTAAAAGATGTAAATGGTACTTATACTCAAAATTATGCATGAGACAAAAGGAATTCCAAAAGAGGGAAGAATCAAAATTAGAGAGTTCATAGACCAAAATAAAAATAAAAAACCAAATTGGATACTGAACGATCTCCAAAACCATTTGCATATATAGCAGATCATAATGGGATGGGCCATAATGGCTTACTCAAGTGCAAAAAAAAGGTGATGATTATAGGTGAACAAACTCAATAGTTATTAACTGGTTTTCAAAGGCAAAAAGGTAATTAATGACCTCCAAGGCCGTTTATTAACCTTTCCATCAATCAATCAACATTAAATCCTCGCAAGATCTCAACTTTTTGTTAAATCTTCATTCCATGCAAGAAAATTCATGACATGTGAATTGTTTTGCAGATCATTCATCTCCAAAAAGTCTATAAATAGAGGCTTCTCCCGTTCAAAATTTCTTATTCAAAGCTTTTAAGCCATCTAGAAGAAAGTTATAAAAATTACTCTAAAGCCCCACATCATCAAGATTTGTAATCGTGAATTGTTTTTATCTATAGTTGTTGGTAGGTATAAAAACAAGGAGTAGGAACAGGGAGTGTAGACACCCCAATTTGAACGGAACCCTACTCAAAAAGACCTAAAAAAGCAGATGTTCTAATAAAATTCACCAACGGGCCTAAAAAGCCTAAATCACCTGAACATGGCATTTTGATCAACCCGAGGATTCATAAGACCCCTAAAAAAATTAATGAACTCACGATAAAGACTTAGCATACCCCCACCTTCCCCACCTATCACTACTCCACCCTTAGGATCGTAAATATCCTAAACCCGCTTAAGGCCCTCAATTTCCCAAAGAAATCATTTCTCAACTCATCCCTACCTTAATCCAAATCTACAAATATTTAACTCACAACTCATTACCATACCCAAGCCCAACCTACCATTAAAGCCATTGGACTCAACCCATTACCATACCTATTCTACCCAAACTCAACATCACAACCAATCACTCAAGATCATCAAGGTGGGACACATGTCATCACCCCAACTCACCTCCCTCATCTAATTACCTACCCCCATCACTTCTCTCTAACACAACCAACCACTCACATCACAACCCATACCCCCTACATCTTAATCCATCACTTTTCTCTAATATACTACCAACCCACACTCCTGTAGACACCCCATTTTTGCATCCGCCTGATTAATCAACTCGTCAACCCGATTGCAATGATTCCCAATGATGGATGTGTATTCTATTGCTTTATTTTGTTACCAGATGTGTTTCAGAAATCCGGATGAGGTGTCTCGAACTGACAAAACCTTAGAAACCACGCTACGTTAGGAAAATACGACCCCAGAAACATAGAAATCATCATCTTGCAGACCAAAAAGAAGTTTCACGATAAAAATCACTAAAAATTACCAAATTACCAAAATACCCCTAACATCAAAACAACCATAGAGCCTACGTTACGCTTAGGAAAACCCATTCGAACACATAAAATGACAAATTGGAATCAAATAAATCATTTCACCAATTTTAACAGAATTTGACAAAATTACGAAAATGCTCCTCATAAAGTTCACAACCATTTCACACAAAAAATTTCATAAATAACAAAAACTAATATTTCCATTGAATTCCTTACGAAAAACCGATTCTAAAACATCCTAGAACATTAAAAACCGACTTAAAATGTGAAAAGTCCTCTCCGGGAGCAAAACGGTAATTTCACAATTTTCATGATAAAAAATTCTGAAATTAATAAATAAAACATTAAATTATTAAATTTAAACATTAATGAAATTAATTTAAAAAGTTGAACCTAAAAAATCGATTAATCGGACTCTCAGGCAAAATTGTTGAGGGTTCGTGGGATATTTCTTTAAGGACCCCTCCATTTGGGGGTCCAAAGAATTAAAGATATTTTAGAGGGGGATTCTCCAAAAATTAAAAGTAAATCAAGCAAGACTAAAGTCAAGGTATTAAAGTCAATCAAGTGAGACTGAAGTCAAAATTAAAGTCAATTAAGCAAGACTGAAGTCAAAATATTAAAAGTCAATCAATTAAGACTAAAGTCAAAACATTAAAAGTCAATCAAATAAGACCAAAAGTCATAATAGAATTATAATTGATTAATAACTCTATCTAATAGAGTTCTAACTTAAAAATAATTATACCTAAAACAATTCTAATTAAAACATAATTCTACCTAAAACAAGTGAAACTAAAACACAACTCTAATTAAAAGATCTCTAATTAAACACTAACTCTATCCAAATCAACCCCTAAAAACATCTATAAATAGAGGTGCTCACACCCTATTTTCGTATCAAATTATAAACCCTAAGAGAAGTAGGTCTAGAAGCTCCCCTAGCCCCCCATAAACCCTAGTTTTGGAGCCCCAACTCCTTAGCTAACATCCCTCCTTCAATTTTAGTCTAGAAAACACCCAAAAGCCTTCTAAAAACACCCTCAAATCCGCAACGAAATTGAAGAGTTCAGATTCAAAAACAAGGAGATACCTTGCCTCGGAGATCCGAAGTCAAATCCGGAAGCAGAACGAAGTAAGGGAGCACGGTACAAGGAGTTCTTTTTGTCAGATCTGAGGGAACCAAGTCCTTGCCATCGGAAAGGTAAACCTTTTATTTTTATTTATTTTCTTATCTAGGTTTTAGCAATGTAATTTACTTGGGAATTTAGTAGAGACCGGCTTTGACCGGGCGGGGTTGGTGCCTAACACCTTCCAACCCCGTAACTTGATCCCCGAATTCAGTTTTTTTGGTTTTAGATTAGTTTTTATCCGTTTAGAGTCATTGATCGGTTCCTAGACCGTAATAACTAGGTGGCGACTCCCAAACCTCAAGGGTCAAAAGCGGATCCACGCACCCCGCGGATCGAGGGCGCTTTCAACTCCCATGTCATAAACCTAATCCATCACTTTCTCTCTAACACAATCACCAACTCACATCACAACCCACACCTCCCTTCATCATTCACCCTCAACTTATCCTCACAAGCCATCCCCACACCCTTTCCAACCAATCAACCCACATAAACACTTCATTTCTATACTCTTTTTTACACATGTCATTATCCCCTTAACCCTCCCAAAAATCTAAATACCTAACTTTTTATACAACTCATTCTTCTAATCAAACACCACACCTTATCATCTCACCTAACATTCAATCATATTCTTTCAACTAAACACCCCATCATTTCACCTCACCAAACACTCCACCCAAATGGATTGGGGATGATCCAAACCATTTGGATAAAAAATTATCATTTACTCTCATTACACAAATATCCTCATCCCAACTCTAAATTTCATACCCCTTACTTTCAAATCCCATGCCATTCTCTGCTCTTCTAATTTTTCACCCCATCTTACCCTCAAAAACAACCATCCATCCCTATATATATCCCCCCCCCTCATCTCCTAAAATGAGAACCCAAGTCTAAGTTTAAAAAATTTCTCAAAAAATACTCTCTACTATCCTCACTTCATCTATTTTAAAACAAATTACTATTCTCACAACTCTACTAAGGACTCAAAAAGAAGAATAGAAGGAAAGAAAAGAAGATCAAGCTAAGGTCTCAAAGTATATCAAATGAAGCATTGTACCCCCTTTTCTCTCCCTTTTTCATTTTCCTCTTCTACCTTTCCCCTGTAGACACCCCATTTTTGTAATCACCTTATTTATCAACTCGTCAACCCGGTTGCAACAGTTTCCAATGATGGATGATTATTCCAATGCTTTATTTGTTATTAGATATGTTTCAAAAATTCGGATGAGGTATCTCAAACTAACAAAACTATAAAAATTGCACAACGCTAGAAAAATATAACGTCAAAAATATAGAAATCATCATCTTATAGACAAAAAGAAGTTTCACGATAAAAATCACTAAAAAATGATCAAATTACTAAAATACCCCTAATCTCAAAACATCCCTAGAGCTTACATTACGCTTAGAAAAATCTTTTCCAACACATAAAACAACAAATCGAAATCAAATAAACCATTTCGTCAATTTTCACAAAATTTGACAAAATTATGAAAATACCCCTCTAAAGTTCACGACCATTTTGCACAAAAATTTTTATAAATGATAAAAACCAATATTCTCATTAAATTTCTTATAAAAAATCGATTTCAAAACATCCTGAAACATTAAAAAATGACTTAAAATGCAAAAAGTCATTTCCGAGGGTAAAATGATAATTTTATAATTTTAATAATTAAAATTTTCAAAATTAATAATTAAAATATTAATTAATGTAAAGTGAAATCCTAATTAAAATTCAAGTCAATTAAGTAAGATTTAAGTCAAAATCCTAAAGTCAAGTCAATCAAGTAAGACTTAAGTCAAAATCCTAAAGTCAAGTCAATCAAGTGAGACTTAAGTCAAAACCCTAAATTCAAGTCAATCAAGTAAGACTTAAGTCAAAATCTTAAAGTCAAGTCAATCAAGTGAGACTTAAGTCAAAATCTTAATCAAACTAATAAGACCAAAGTCAAAATCCTAATAGAATTCTAATTAAACTAAAAAACTATCCAAAAGAATTCTAATTAAACTCTAAAACTATCTAAAAGAAACCTAATTAAACTCTAAAACTATCTAATGGAATTCTAATTAAACTATAAAACTATCTAATGTAATTCTAATTAAACATTAACTCTATTTAAAAATAATTCTAATTAAACACTAACTCTATGTAAAATAATTATAATTAAACACTAACTCTATCTAAAAAGTACTTAAAAAAATCTATAAATAAGGGTTCCTACAAACTATTTTCGTATAAAAAAATAAATCCTAAGAAATATAGGTTAAAAAGCTTCCCTAACCTCCCATAAACCCTAATTTTGAAGTTCTAACTCCTTACCTAACATCCATACCCCAACTTTAGCTCAAAAAATAATTAAAAACCCCTAAAAACACCCAAAAATTCATAAACAAATCAGAAATATTCAGATCTAAGAATGAGGTACTTCGTCTTGGAGGTCTGAAGTGAATTGTGAGGAGTACTATACGAGGAGTTGTTCTATCAGATTTGAGGGAACAAAACCGTTGCGTTGCAAAGGTAAATATTTTTATTTATTATTATTATTATTATTATTATTATTATTATTATTATTATTATTATTATTTAGGTCTTTTTAGCAATGTAATCGTTTTTGAGAATTAGTAGAGACCGACGTTTGTCGGGCGGGGTTGGTGCTTAACACCTTCCAACCCCGTAATGTGATCTCCGGACTTAGTATTTTTTAGTAGATTAGTTGTTTATTTATCTATTTCGAGTCAATGTTCGGTTCTTAGACCGTAATAACTAGGTGATGACTCCCAAACCTCAAAGTCAAAAGCGGATCCGCGCACCCCGCGGATCGAGGGTGCTTTCACCCCCTTACCTCTTTAATTTCTTTTTAGAAAGACTAAAGATACAATGCTCCCCCTCCCCTATCTCCAGTAAATCGAATTTCGAGGTTGAAAGTATAAGGGTAGTAACCACTTTCAAAACAAAACCAATTTAATCCTTCAAATCATTTTGAGGCAATCGACATTCAAATTCTTCTTGACTCATGAGAATGGACTGGTAATCATAGTCAACACTTTTCAAATATGTGTTGTTTCCAAGGCTAATGCCCATTAGGACCATCTCCTTCAATGAGATGATCCTTATAAGCTAAAGCCGATAGTAAATCCCTACTTAGGGTACAAGTCGTTGACACGTGACACTTTATTTTATTTTGCATTTTCATCCAAAAATAATCGAGTTGTGTTGAGGTTACCATCACTTGGTGGGGAGAAAATGGTGCCTAACACCTTCATTTTTCTCTAATCGAGCCGCTTATTCCGATCTTAAGTTGATTGGTACCTTATCCAAACGAGAGTCACTAAATGTCAAAAAATGACACTTTTTCTAAAAATGAACATCGAGTGACCATTCACACCCTTTTACAAAAATGAATGGTGGCGACTCCAAATCTTAGTAGAAGTAGTATTTGAAAATCAAATAATCACGTATCTACAGGGAGTACCCCTATATATATAGGCCCTAAAGAGAGCCAAATATTGTGTCATACATTTTTTCAATGTATGGGTTATAAGTTTCATAATGGGTTGATATTTTGTGAGGATGATCTCTATAATGAGGAGATCATCCTCACCAAAAATCAGCCCATTCTGAAACTTTTAACCCCATCAATAGTGGTTTACAATAATCAGACGGTCCATGATTCTTCAACTTGTAAATTAGGGTCAGAAGTTTTGAAATGAGCTGATTTTTTCACTCTAAAGGTCATCCTCACAAAAAATCAGCTCATTTTGGAACTTCTAACCCCTATTTTGAAAAATGTTTGGCTATTTTTAGAGCCTCCGAATGTTGTCCACACACACACACACACACACACACACACACATATATATATATATATATATATATGGTCAGGTTCAAAGGACAACCATTTCTACACACATATAGACAACGTGTTTTGTCTTATATGGGCAAAAATGTTTGGAATGGACTGATTTTTGTGAGGATGATCTCTGTGATGAGGGGATCATCCTGGCAAAAAATCATCCCATTCCAAAACTTGTAACCCCATCAAAATTGATTTACAAAAATTGGACGGTCTATAATTTTTCAACAAAAATTGGACGGTCTAGAAGTTTCATAATGAGCTGATTTTTGGCAAGGATGATCTCCTCACCATAGAGATCATCCTCACAAAAAATCAGTCCATTCCAAATATTTTTACCCATATAAGACAAAACACGTTGTCTATATGTGTGTAGAAATGGTTGTCCTTTGAACCTGACCCTATATATATATATATATATATATATATATATATAGCGTCCCGTTCGGCACCCTAAGTTTTACCACACACTTTAACAAACGCGTTTTTTCTTACATGGGTTAGAAGTTTCGGAATGAGCTGATTTTTGGTGAGGATGATCTCTATGGTGAGGAGATCATCCTCACCAAAAATCAGCTCATTCCAAAACTTCTAACCCCATCAAAATTGATTTACAAAAAATGGACAGTCCACGATTTTTCAAAGTGTAAACATGGGGCTAAACATTTCGGAATGGGCTGATTTTTGGGGAGGATGATCTTCTAATCATAGAGATCATCCTCACCAAAAATCAGCTCATTCCAAAACTTCTAACCCATGTAGGACAAAAAACGTTTGTTAAAGTGTGTGGTAAAACTTAGGGTACTGAACATTTCCCATATATATATATATATATATATATATATATATATATATATATATATAGGGTCCCGTTCGCCACCCTTAGTTTTACCACACACTTTAACAAACGCGTTTTGTCTTACATGGGTTAGAAGTTTCGGAATGAGCTGATTTTTGGTGAGGATGATCTTCTAATCATAGAGATCATCCTCACCAAAATCAGCTCATTCCAAAACTTCTAACCCATGTAGGACAAAAAACGTTTGTTAAAGTGTGTGGTAAAACTTAGGGTGCTGAACATTTCCCATATATATATATATATATATATGGGAAATGTTCAGCACCAAACATTTTGGCAATACATTTTTCAAAATATGGGTTAGAAGTTTTGGAATGGGCTGATTTTTGGTGAGGATGATCTCTACGGTGAGGAGATCATCATCACCAAAAATCAGCCCATTCCAAAACTTCTAACCCCATCAAAAATGGTTTACAAAAAATGGATGGTCCACGATTTTTCAACTTGTAAACATTAGGCTAGAAGTTTTGGAATGGGCTGCTTTTTGATGAGGATGATCTCTACGGTGAGGAGATCATCCTCACCAAAAATCAGCCCATTCCAAAACTTCTAGCCCCATGTTTAGGGCTGATTTTTTATGAGGATGATCTCTACGGTGAGGAGATCATCCTCACCAAAAATCAGCCCATTCCAAAACTTCTAGCCCCATGTTTACAATTTGAAAAATCGTGGACCGTCCATTTTTTGTAAACCATTTTTTATGGTGTTAGAAGTTTTGGAATGGGCTGATTTTTGGTGATGATGATCTCTTCACCGTAGAGATCATCCAATGTTTTGCCAAAATGTTTGGTGCTAAACATTTCCCTATATATATATATATATATATATATGGGCATGTTTGGCACCCTATTATTTACCCTACGTTTTGCCCTGCGTGTTTCATCCTACATGGGTTAGAAGTTTTGGAATGGGCTGATTTTTTGTGAGGATGATCACTATAGGAGATCATCATCACCAAAAATCAGCTCATTATGAAACTTCTAACCCCATCAAAAATGATTTACAAAAAATTCACGGCCCACGATTCTTTAACTTGTAAACATGGGGCTAGAAGTTTCGGAATGGGCTGATTTTTTGTGAGGATGATCGTCTCACCATAGAGATTATCCTCACCAAAAGCAGCCGATTCTAAAACTTCTAACCCATGTAGGACGAAACACTTAGGGCAAATAGTAGGGTGTCGAACATTTTTCATATATATATATATATATATATATATATATATATATATATATATATATATAGAGAGAGAGAGAGAGAGAGAGAGAGAGAGAGAGAGGAGGAGGAGGAGGAGGAGGAGGGCCCAAATGAAGTAATAGGCACACGAGGCATTTGATGGGTCTCAAACCTAAAAGATCTTAAAAGACAATATAAATGTTAAAAGAACATATGATTTTGGCAAAATTGGATTTTGTTGTATCCTTAAGGCATTTGCAAGAATCTAGTTGCAACTTCGTTTTCAAGTAAAGTAAACCTGTTTGGTTATCTACTATTGATTATCTTCTTCTAATCCTCTTTTCTGTTATCCTTAGTTTTCAACATTTTTTTTTAAAACAATCACCTGATCAACTTGGCAAGTAACATTACCTACCTACTAGACACCATTGGAGTGTGTGGAGCTAGGAATGCTACATGGGTAGGGGTGGTAATGAGTTGTGTCGTGCTGAGGTAAGGGTATTCTGAAAATTGTACCCAACCCATTTAACAATCTAGTCGAAAACTTAAATCCAAACCCAACATATTTATTAAATAGGTAATTTGACACGACCCGTGTGACCTATTCAATAAAATTCTAATCTTTAGTGGAAAAAATAAGCTCCATTTTTACAACAAAAAGAAAATTTTAACATTCTTAGAATTTTGTCCTTTACATCCATGTGGCATCGGATCATGTTTATGGATGCCATGAGATAAACAGTTGGGAACTTAGTAAGGAAAGTGTTTTTCTTTTCCAAACTAAATGTTTAACCCTTAATTATTTCAAACTTATCTTAAAACACCCTCTATATTTTATTAAATTTTGAAACCAAAATGTATTATGAAAAAAGTTCATAAAATTCTAATAAAAATGAATAATTTTAAAACCATAAATAATTGTTGATATTTGAGATACCACCTATGTTTTATGATTTAAAAAAATATGTTAGTTACATAATAATTAAACGTGTTAAAATGGGTTGACATCCCTAACTTAGACATGACCCATTTAATAATGTGTTAGACGAGTCAACATTATTATGACCCAAACTCATTTAGGCTTTAGTCGAATAATATTGACAAAAATGGTCAGTTTTTTATTTTTATTTTTTATAATCGTGATATTACCATTAATCGATTTAATCACGCTTTTTTAAAGCATCGACGTTTTTTTTTTAAACACTTCGTCGGTTTTGAAATAAATTGTGGATGTTCTTGGTTTTTCACATTGTGTGTTTCATTCTCGACCTTTTACACTGTAGTTTTGTACTTTAACTATAAAAGTGAAACCCTTTCCTTAATAAGATAGTAAGATTTTCAACCTTACTAAGGGTTGTTTTGCTCAAACGGATTACTAAATTAGCACTCCTTAAAATATATATATATATATATTTGATGAATTTCTATTGAGCTTGATCCAAGGTTTTGAAAAAGGACAAATACTAAACTTTCACATAACTCCCTAACTTAAAATTAAAATTCAACTGTGAAACACAAGTTTTTTCCAAAATTTGTTTTCAAAGTGCATAGAATTTTGTCCTCTACAACCCTGAAAGATCTAATCATATTTTTGATAGTCACAAGGTGAGCCCTCCCCTTAGTAAAGGTGAACTGCTTACTAGCTTAGTAAGGCTAGCCCAATTCATTATAAAACTATCTTTTAAAAAAAATAATAAAATATTACATGCTGAGAATGAATATATCATAAAAGAACCAGGGGTGTCTTGTAATAATTAATTAAAAATAGAGTAATTTTTCTTATAAAGTACAAAGAAAAGAAGAGTTTTTGTGTGTTTCAGACAAATTATTATCTACTTATTCAACTGTTATAAATTTATAATTTTATTTGATATTATTTTACTATTTAATATACAAAATGCATATATATATGGTCGGGTTCCGTAGACCCCCATTACGACCCCCTTTGCGATACACCATTTTGTCTTATATGGGAAAAAATGTTTGGAATGGGCTGATTTTTTGTGAGGATGATCTCTATGGTGAGGAGATCATCCTTGCCAAAAATCAGCTCATTATGAAATTTCTAGCCCCATGTTTATAAGTTGAAAAATTTTAAACTGTCCAATTTTTGTAAATCAATTTTGATGGGGTTAGAAGTTTTGGAATGGGATGATTTTTTGCCAGGATGATCCCCTCATCACAGAGATCATTCTCACAAAAAATCAGCCCATTCCAAACATTTTTGCCCATATAAGACAAAATGGTGTGTCGCAAAGGGGGTCGTAATGGGGGTCGTAATAACACCATCCATATATATATATATATATGATATTTTAACGATGTTTTTTCGACTATACCAACTTTTCCCAAAAAAAATTTGAAGCGTTTCTTTACTGAATTATTCACGAATCACAACTTTGTTAGTATGGCTATTATTGGTATGCTGCAAATCATTTGTAAATGCAAATAATTTTTTGAAATCATCAATTTTATTGGTTCTTGGGTACACAATGCAAATGATTTGCATTGATTACCTAAATTCTTAAGAAATTTCAGTAACTGATTTGCGGCATAAAAAGTACCACAAATCATTTGTAAAATCATAATGCAAATTTTTATTGCAAAGACCAACTAATCATGCACAAGAAAAGATTTGCAAGTTGCAAATGATTTATAGTGTACCAAGAGTTTTATAATCAAATGATTTGCGATAAATGATCTACTATCACTTGGTAACCATTGAAAAATCTCTTGTATGTGATTGGTTGATTCTTGTAACAAAAAATTTCATTTTGATTTTGCAAATGATTTGCAATATTTTTTATGTTGCAAATCATTTGTTTAAGAAAACCACAAATCATTTGTTTAGATTTCTTAAGAATTTACGTCATCCATGCAAATTATTCGCATTTGCTAATGATTTACATCATTATAAGTCATCTTAAGTATATGGAACACATCTCTTCGTCACCTTCATACCTCAATGCAGGGCAGGGACGGAGTTGGTGAGGGCAATTGCCCCCACAGAACTTTGAGACACCCATATATTTTCAACTAATTAAATGCCCCATTTGTTCCCACTCTCTCACCTCTATCCCCATTTGCCCCACACTCTCATCTCCTCTATTCAAGTTTTTCAACTATACAATTAATCATAATTTGCCCCCCACTACAAGAAAATTCTGGCTCCGCCCCTGCCTCAATGGTTATTTTTGGTCCTTGTTAGCAGGCAAGGCCCACCTGGTAGGTATGACGAAGCGCTTCAATGTACCAAATAATTATTTTTTAAACCAAAATATCTTTTTTCTAAAATTATTTTCCTTACCAACCACAGGCACGTGCTTTTACATTCCCCTCGTGAAAGGCGTGCTTTCAAATGGTGTTGTATGGGTGTGGGTAGGGGGGTAGGTAGGTCGTAAAATCGCAAACATTTAAATATCTCCAAATTAGTTATCTGCCATCCACGTGTCCCCTCTTCCATCACTCTCGAATCTTTCTTTTGCTTTTTAACGAGAAGAGAGTGATAGAGTGAGAAGCTCTGGTTTGGTTGGGATTCGTTTCTGCTTCACCTCCAAACCCTCATCGAAACAAGTAAAGATCTTCGATTCTCTTACTTTTAGCTTTCGAATCCAACTTAATCTCGTACAAATACCTACTTTTCTCACAATCTTCGATCGTTCTTCTCTAATTTTAACTCATTTTACTTCAATCGTAATGTACTTGAATTTCATACCCTAATTTTAAGACAAATTTTAGATCTTAACTCACGCATTTCGATTTTCAACTCGCAATAGTTCTAATTTTTGCAGATTTTGACATATATTATGCACTAGGGTTTCTGATTTTGTGTTGTTCTTCTGCGAATATCTTTAACCTTTTTTTTTTTTCCCCTTTGTATTGGTTTTTAGGGTTTGGAGTTGGAGGATTTGTGGTGTTTTATAAGTAATAATGTCGAACATCGACATTGAAGGGATCTTGAAGGAACTTCCGAACGATGGACGAGTTCCGAAGACAAAGATCGTTTGCACACTCGGCCCAGCTTCTCGATCTGTTTCTATGATTGAGAAGCTTTTGAGAGCTGGAATGAATGTCGCGAGGTTCAACTTCTCTCATGGCACGCACGAGTATCATCAAGAGACCTTGAACAATCTCATGATTGCAATGCAGAACACTCAGATCTTGTGTGCTGTCATGCTCGATACTAAGGTTGGAAAGATCGTAAATTTTCTCTCTTCAGCTTAAAAGAATCTCTCCATTTCTTGTGATTTACATTTGTCCGATCTATTTTTCGTAGTTGGCTTTTTCTCATGTTCACTAAAATGGCTGATTTACCCATGGTTTCAAAACTCGGTTTGACGTCTTGTCTGGTCCATGGATGAGACCGAGTTACCTCAGAAGAGTCAACTCGTTTCGCACGAGTCAAACCATTAAGCTCTGTTTACATTGATTGATTTACATATATTTAAATTAAAATAATTATAATTTTGTAATAAAATAACATAGATTAGGAAATGTTTAGTCCTAAAATCATGTGTTTATTTATATAACAAAAACTTAAAATCTAAAAAAATTTAATTATTTTAATAATCTACAAAATCCCAGTTGACTCAGCCGAGTTTTACTGACTCGGATGAGATTTTCAAAATATTGTCCGAGATATCTCGTTTATCTCGCGTGATGATGTGAATTTTGAGACACCGTGCAAATCCGTATAATTGCTTAACGGGACCGAGATGACTCGGGCAGTCTCGGACAAGACTTAAAGCCATGGATTTTCCATAACGTTTACCAAATAGGAAAAAAATAAGTTAAATTACAAAAATAGCCTTCTCAAAATGTTATATTTAGTAATGAACACCGAGGAGTATCGTTGTAATTTAACTCAACTTTTTTCCTATTTGGTAATGAGTTTAAATTCTAAAAATGGTAAAATGGTAATTTATTGATTTCAGAATTAAAATGAGTAGTGCAATGAAACGGGAATTTCATAATTTTTATCTACTTTTTCGATAATTTCTCCGACATTAAATAAGTTGTAAAATTTTCTAGATGTTACTACGAGAATTAAAATGAAAACGGATTGGAATTTCACAATTTTCAGCCATTGTTTTATTAAATCAGCTGATTTAGTAACATTTGAAAAGTTTTACAGCTTATTTAATTGAAAAGAAATTATCAACATAGTAGAGAATAATAGTGAAATTCTCTTTCCTTCGCCCTATTCATTTTACCATTTTTGGAATTAAAGTGAATAGTGCATTGGAATGGGAATTTCTCAGTTCTCTGCTTTTTTTATTTTATTTTTTATTTTTTATAATTTCTCCTTAATTAAATAAGCTGTAAAACTTAAACGTCACTATACTCTTTTTTTTTCCTAATGATTGGGCAAAATGCCACATGTTGTAGTCGTCCTGTTGCAAAGTCCAGGCTATTGGTTGGTCCGTGAGAGTCACAACACTTGCTGAATTTCGTGTTCCACTTAGATTTGCTTAATAACATTTCTTGATACTCTCTTTCATGAAGTTGATCTATGTAAGCATTTAGTATGATATCATTGATTGCTCCAAGTGAGACCTAGCAAAATTGTGAATTCTAGATGCTTACCTTTGATTCTTTTATAGGATTGAACTTTATTTTCGGAGAAAAGAAATAGAAATGGCGAATACCTAATGGTTTAAATTTGAGGTTTTTTGTTTCTCTTGCAAACTCTTCAATGATATACTCGTTATTTTGTTGTTGTATTCATCTTTAGAGGAAACTTGATTGTGAAAGGGACAGACTAAGATGTTCTCATGTATCCAAACTTCTTCCATAGGTGTTTGGCTAATGTTGCCATGAATCACATTGAAGCGTCGCGTACAAAAAAATATCTATTTTTTGTACCTTTTCAACTGCCACCTCTTGAATCCTCGAGGCATTCTTTTGGCTTATTATCTTGAGACCTTGACTGTCTTCATAGTTTCAAATTCTTCAGAAATTGCTCTTTCTTGGATGAGATAATCACCATTTTTTCAAGGATTTCTTCTTTCGAGGTCATAATTGCTCTAGGTCTTGTCTCTTTTAATTAGTCAAGTGACCATTGGCATGCCCCAATTTTCTATACACTTGTTGTGAGAGATCTTGTTTCCCTCATTTTCCTTATTTTCTTTATTTCCTTTTTTCCCTATGTCCATTTGAAGTTTCTTCTATTTCTCGCTCTAAAGCTTTGCCCCTTGTTGCTTAGTCGAAGGCGACGAAGTAGATTCGAATGGACTTCCTTGTCTTTGGGAGTTGGCTTAGGTATAGTTCAAAGATGTGAAAGCTTCTTTGCATTCACGATACATTCAAATCTGCATCTCTTGCTCAATGGCTGGAATGAGCACTTGCATTGGACAAAAGATCAAGACATAAGTTGTTTCAAGACAACTTACTTTTTGACGAGTTTTTGTTTAGTACCTTAAAAGTCATCCATTCTTAATTAGTCGCTTAACCAATTGAGCATTGTGAGTGTCTGACTTAGACATTAAATGCAAAACACAATATGCACTTAAATGGGAAGGAATTTTGCACCTTTTGGCAAAGAATCCCTTCTAAAGTGATCACTTGGTTTTTGAAAAACATGGTATATGAAGAAACATTTGAAAAGTAGTTTCAGGATCCAATGAGAAGTGACACGACAACAAAAAATTTGTTAGTGAAAGTAAAAAAAGAAGATAATATGCCCATTTACCAATGTACTCAAAGAGAATTTTTGGGTATGTATTTTGAAGGTTCTCAAAAGAGAGAGGACCAAATCCAAGAAAATATTAAAAAACTCAATGATGGAAGTGTTGGAATAGTTTTCTCACTCTTTATGTGGAAACTATAACATTTTTTTATGAGTTGGAGTTTGAATGCCCAAATAATAGAGTATGAGGCATTGATAAGAGACTTACATATAATGGAAGATTTTCTTTTAACCGAGAAAATATTAAAAAACCCAATGATGGAGGTGTTGGGATAGTTTTCTCGCTCTTAATGGGGAGCAATGGCATTTTCTTATGAGTTGAAGTTCAAGTGCACAAATAATGTCGTAAAGTATGTGGGAACGAGAGATTTTCTTTTAAACCATTTTTGAGGCAAAACATAAGGATGGTATAAAGTGAAAAAAGGCATCTTAGACCTTATGTCAGGAAATTAATCATAGTCCTATGTGGCATGTGCCAAATAAGGAGAATGCATATATTGTCTCTTTGGTTACAAATTGCTTCTAAGGATGCGTTTGATCGCATGGAAAATCAAAATCCATGGAAAAATGATTAGGATGGAAAAATTGAATCCATTATTTGATATTAATTTAGAAAAATAGAGAAGAAGAGGAAGAGGAAGATCAAGAGGGGAGGGAAGGGAGGACGTGGTGGTGGTGGCAGCGACGGAGGTGAGGGAAGAAGAAGAAGAGAGAGAGAGGAGGTGGAGGAGAAAGAAGGTGGTTGACGATGGAAGTAGTGACGGCGACGGCGATGGTGAGGTTGAGTGTGATGGTGGGTATGGTGGAGGTGGTGGGGAAGAAGAGAAGATGAGTTAAGGTTTTAATTTCGGGATGAAAAATAGGGGTGGGAAAGTGAAATTTAGCTTTTGTTGAACTTTTGGACGTGGAAAAATGCAATCAAGCACATGAAAAATGTCATTTTACACCTTATTTTCTAGGTGCAATAAAACATACCCTATGTTACATATGAGGTACGTGGGCAACTTTTTGTGTTACACACTCTTCAATATATAAACTATTGATGATAAGTTTTTTCTCCAAAATAAACTCCAGTTGTCTTTTTCATGGATATTCAAATTTTGGTATTTTTCAATGAGACACTGGTGTGGTGTTTACCTAAGAGACTCTGATGATTAAGTTAGTTGTTGTCAAATTACATAAATAAATTAAGGAGCTTAATCTTCCCTTTTAGCATCCATATTATTATTAAGGTCCATGGGCCTAACTAAACCTTACAAAATTGGCTTGTAAGGTGAGGGTTGCTGTTACCTCAAATACTGCACAAATTGAGCACCCAAGACTGATGTGGGACTATTGTTCTAACACCCTCACATGGGACCACCACGTGTAGGGCCTGAGAAATGCTTCTGCACATCCAGAAATGATGAGCTAGCTCTGATACCATATTAAGGTCCATGGACATAACTCAATCTTACAAAACGGTTTGTAAGGTGAGGGTTGCCATCACCTCAAATACCACACAAATCAAGCACCCAAGACCGATGTGGGACTATTGTTCTGACAATCATAACCCATAGAGTCATAGAGTCACTTGAAGGTAGACAACCAAACCGTTTGGTATCAATGTGCTTTTGCTTTGACATTGGACAGCCAAGCCATCCAAAATCAATTTGTTGTGCTCCCACATTGAAGTTGGGATGGCCATGCTCTTCATCTTCAATGCATTTGTCCCTTTTCCTATCCCCCTTGGTTCACTTAACCTCGGCCATATTTTATCATTTTTCTCCTTCCCTCCCTATCATTGGAGTGAATTTAAGCTACTAGAAAAGGTCCGTCAATGTCCTCAATGTCCACTTTGATCAAGTCCGCACCTATGATGCCACGTGTACCATCTTGCGATAATAACCACTCAATCGGTTGTATGGATTCTTAGTTACAAAATTTGGAATAAAGCACAATTAAGTAACTATAGAAATCATGGAAGAGGCTGTTAAGAACGAAGGCTTAATGACTTCAAACCATATTTATCGTTCCCATGCTAAAAGACATAGAATCCCCTTACTAAAGATGTAGGATTGATTATGAAAGCTTTCTAAACTCTTTCTGCAATATGTCAACTACTAACTTGATCGTTGGAGTCTCTTTGGCAGATACCACATCAGTGTTCCATAGGAGAAAATCAGAATTTGAAAATTCCTATAGAAGGCAATCGTAGTTTTTATTGGAGAAAATGCTTATCATCAATAGTTTTTATCTCGAGGAGTGCACAACACAAAAATTGCCCATTTGGAGGAATCTGACTAACATGCTAGTGTCATAGTCATGGAGGAAAGTGCCCACACAATTTTTGGATTATAATATAAAAGAAGAGGAAGTATTTTCCATAGAAGTGAAGGGTGATGGTATGCCCTTATATGAACGTACTTGGAAAAGGGAATTCATCCTTTGGATAAAAAGAAACAAAGAGATTAAGAAGCATGTAGTTTGATTTGATTTACTAGACGTAATTTATACAAGAGAAGGATCAATGATTTTTTCTTGAAGAATATTAGTTTCAAGAAATGTAAAGTGCAGACAAAGAGATTTTTTGCAAATTATGGAAAATTATTAAATAAATAATTGTTAATAATTAAAAAAATAATAGTTTTCCAATTTTTTTAAAAGATAACAAACCGGCGGTTTGACCGTCAGCTTATGAAAGTGTTGAACTGCCAGTTTTTTAAAAGAAGTAAATTATCGAAAATACTCCCACATTATCTTGTGCTTTATTTAGCCCTAAAAATACCGCTTATTTTGAGATGCACTTTTTGTCCTATTGTGCCCATGTGACCTTGTGCATTGACTCTGTTTGACCATGAAAATAGGCACTACAAGCACCTGGTTTGGTGCGAAGTGCCTATTTTCCTTTTTTTATACAACCCAGCCAGCCACACACTTCTCTTCCCTATCTTTCTTTTTCTTATACTTCGAAAGAACTACAACAAATCTTAAGATTACAAGTGAGTTTAAGTTTGCACTCAATTTATTCTTTATATGTTTTCTTCATCTACAAAAGCATGTAGATCTAGTTTGCTTTTGTGATTCTTCTACAAAAGCATGTAAATCTACATAGACTTAATAAATAAGCTCGAGCACAAGAGGTTTGGTGCGTATGAAACCAGATGCTTGCAGTTCCCATTTCTGTAGTCAAACACAATCAACAACACAGCGGTCACATGTGCACAAGATAACTAAAGTTGTAGAGGTCGCATGGACAAAAGGCGCACATTTGAAAACAAAAGTATTAACAACCTGTTTTCAAAGGTAGGCAACGCACAGAGGGTAAAATGGTGGTATTTTTCAATAATTTAGTCGTCTTCTTTTTTTTTTTTCAAAAATAGGCAGTTCAATCGTCAGGTTTCATAAATTGGCTGTGAAACAACCAGTTTTTCATCTTTTTTTTTTTTAATTTTGGAAAACTATTATTGTTTTTTTAATAATTTACGTTAATAAGAA
Organism: Akebia trifoliata; assembly: GCF_017979445.1. Classification (NCBI taxonomy): domain Eukaryota; kingdom Viridiplantae; phylum Streptophyta; class Magnoliopsida; order Ranunculales; family Lardizabalaceae; genus Akebia; species Akebia trifoliata. The sequence goes on from NC_141377.1 coordinate 31,094,243, forward strand.
TTTGAAAACAGGTGCTCAAACCACCCATTTTGACTTACCACATGGACTGATAGTGAAAATAGGCGGTTGGTCAACCTGTTTTTGCAGGGGTAAAATTGGAAAGTCCAAATCAGATGGTCCAACCCAGTTTGTTATCTTTTTCAATATTTTGAAAAACTGTTATTTTTTTAATAATTTTCCAAAATAAAGGCATTTATTTACATCTTACTCTTGTTAGATAGAGATCGGAAAATCATTGAAAATAAAAAAATATTGGAGAGTTGAGCTTGAAGGTGTTATGGTAAAAGGTCCAAAACAAAAAAAAAGATTTGATTTTTATGTTTTTACAACAAGGGTATTTTCAAATATTTATAAGGAGGGATGGGGGTTAAGGCTTGCCCAAAAGTTAGGGGGTATTCAGAAAGAAATCCCTAAATTAGGTCCATTAAGTGACGTTCCCCTTTGTATTTGTAATTTTTATTTGCTGATTTGAACTCAGGTTAAATCATCAGTGACAGTTCCTTATTTCAACTAATCGAAAAAAGAAAAAACAGTGCCTTATCTCAACTACTTGGGCTTACAACACCAATGCATTTCTCCATTCCAATTTACAATTTAAATCATTAACTATTTTGCATGTAAAAACAGTTCTAATTATGCTGCAAAAGAGATGCTTGCTGCTCAGGCTTCATTTTGGACACAATCATGCCTTATTTTTTATGTGATACGTTCTCTTGATTCACCTTATCTGATGATTATTCCTCTGATAAAAGAAGAGAGCTCCTATTGTCACACCAACTTTTGCTTACACCACCCCAAATGTGTGCTAATTCTTTGGCGATTTACATATGAATTGGGGGTGGTGTTAGCAAAAGTTGGTGTGGCAATAAAATCTCTCTTAAAGAAACTTTCTTTGCTTCTAATTATGATTTTGTGAGGAGAAAAAAAAAACACTGGTGGTAGTGTTATTTGGTTATGATACAGGAAGAACATATTCTATCTGGCTTTGGGGAGATCCACCTCTTTATGACTGAAAGTTCTGCTGATTTAGTATATGTATATATATACTATAGTTTACCCGTGCCTATGGCACAGATATCCTCTTTGGAGTTAAAGGGGAAAAAGAGGGAAGATAGTAAAATTGGAGGGATATTATTAAAAAATGTGGAGGGGAGTGGAGGGGTGGTGGGGAGGAGAGGAAAGACAACAAGGTTAAAGGGGGTGAAGAGGAAAGGCAATAAAGTCGGGTAATGTGGATCCCACTCTGCCGTAGTTAGAGTGGGACTAGAGTGGGACGTTTATACCCCACAACTGTAATTGGAGTGGGACCAACCATTCTGTTTTATTATTACATATATATCAGACTTTCGATGTGTTTTCCTCTGCTTAATACTGCAATTCAAACCTGACCTTAAACTTGTGGATGTCGGATCATATCAGGTAATTAATTTGGCTTGAACTCTGAAAATCGACATGGCATAGTTTTTTTTTTCTTTCTTCATTTATAGTTTTGTTTCATGACCGACTTACCCAACTATAGATTTACGTTGAATTATGGAGCTCCTTGGCACTGTTTTCTTCATTATTAGTAATTCATTCTGCTTTGCACTTCATTTTCATTGTTTTAGGGACCTGAGATTCGAACTGGCTTCCTAAAAGATGAGAAACCCATCCAACTTAAGGAGGGTCAGGAAATCACAGTTACTACTGATTATAGCATCAAGGGAGATGAAAAGATGATATCTATGAGTTACAAAAAGCTTGTTGTGGACTTGAAGCCAGGAAATATAATCTTGTGTGCAGATGGCACCATCACCTTAACTGTCTTATCATGTAATCCAGCCAATGGAACTGTGCGCTGCCGGTGCCAGAACACTGCTGTCTTAGGTGAGAGAAAGAATGTCAATCTCCCGGGTGTTGTAGTGGATCTCCCCACACTCACAGAGAAGGATAAGGAAGACATCTTGGAATGGGGTGTTCCCAACAAGATCGATATGATTGCTCTGTCCTTCGTGCGCAAGGGGTCAGATCTCGTTAATGTCCGTCAGGTTCTTGGGTCCCATGCAAAGAACATACAGTTGATGTCGAAGGTATACCAACTCCTTGACTGCTAGGTGCCCTATAGTTGGATTATTCCTGCATGGTTTTCACTAGAGCATAAAATAGGTCGGACTTTGTCAGAAATCCAAATTTCACGGGTTTGGGTCCCTGGAGTAGATCTGAGGAAAAAATGGGTTGACTATGGTTTGATGTCCCATGATGCGAGTTGGATCCTGGTCAGATACAGATCCATCCATATATCCACCTTGATCTGAATGATATATTGCTTTGAAAATTATATTTTTAGATTTTTCAAAATATTATTTTCTACTACTTTAATATAACATAAATTCTTATAAAATAAAATAATTATAATGTTTAACTAAAATAATATAGCAATTAACAAACAAACAAGTATAGAAGAAAAAAAGTTGAATGATCTGGTATTATCTAACCCAACCTGAATCAAGCAATTTGTCAAGTCGGATCTGGATCCGGATCAAGTGAAATTAAAATGATTCAGATATGGTTTATCTAGTAGGATCCAAGTCGGATTTGGATCCATATAAAGAAAATCGGATCTAGATATGGATATACTCAAATCTGGCCCGAATCTGACCCATTTAAGCCTAGTTTTCACTTTATTTGTTGCTTAGTTTATCTTGTGAGGCCTATTTATGGTAACCTTTTGGAAGATTTAAAGCTAAAATCCTCACAGCTGCCTTGTATGTCTTAACCCATGCAGAAATACATGTTCTCAGACTACTAATCTTTGATAACATAGGTCGTAATTAATTTATTATTGTATAGAGGTTGATTTTAATTGTTTGTCATTTTGAAGGTTGAGAACCAGGAGGGGGTGATCAACTTTGATGAGATACTGCGTGAAACAGATTCATTCATGGTTGCCCGGGGTGATCTTGGGATGGAGATCCCAGTCGAGAAGATTTTCCTCGCACAGAAAATGATGATCTACAAGTGCAACCTTGTAGGCAAGCCCGTGGTTACCGCTACCCAGATGCTTGAATCCATGATTAAGTCTCCAAGGCCCACACGTGCTGAGGCCACCGATGTTGCCAATGCTGTCCTCGATGGCACTGATTGCGTCATGCTTAGTGGTGAGAGTGCAGCCGGGGCCTACCCCGAGCTTGCGGTGAAGATCATGGCCAGGATCTGTATAGAAGCAGAGTCCTCTCTTGACTATGGAGCAATCTTCAAGGAGATGATAAGGTCAACTCCATTGCCGATGAGCCCATTAGAGAGCCTTGCGTCCTCGGCAGTCCGAACAGCTAACAAGGCTAAAGCCACGCTCATTGTGGTTTTGACACGTGGAGGGACAACAGCCAAGCTGGTGGCCAAGTATAGGCCAGCGGTTCCAATCCTTTCGGTGGTGGTTCCAGTTATGACAACGGATTTGTTTGATTGGAACTGCAGCGAAGAGACACCAGCAAGGCACAGTCTGATCTATAGGGGTCTGATCCCACTGCTTGCTGAAGGATCTGCCAAGGCCACAGATGCAGAGTCCACAGAGGTGATACTAGAAGCTGCACTCCGTTCTGCGACAAAGAAAGGCCTGTGCAAGCCTGGTGATGCGATTGTGGCGCTGCACCGCATAGGCGCGTCCTCAGTCATAAAGATCTGTCTGGTGAAGTGAATTGGAGACTATTTTGGTAGGCCTACTGCGGGCATATGTGTTCTAGTTTTTAGTTAGGTTTCAATTCCTACATTCTTTTCTTCAATCCACCAACTCTTACTTAGCTCTTAGTTATCCTGGGCGGCTGGCCTCTTTTTTGGGCCTTTTTGTAGTTTTATATGCATGTGTTGGTAATATTATGGAATCTGCTTTATCTATGCATTATGCCCTTTTGATCCATTGATTATGTAGACTTCTATTAGTAATTCATGAACATTCATGTCCTTTTTTAATCTCTTTTTTTTTTTTTTTAAAGGGAAAATTATCGGAAAAAAAAACCTTAAAAAAATTATTATAAAAAAGTAATACATTTTTTATAATTATCAAATTGAACTTAAGCAGATTTTTATTTTTTATTATTAAAAAAATAAAATCAACACTTTAAATGCCAGATTTTTTTAAAATAGAATTTTGGCACTTAAAAGTGCCGGATTTTTTTTTTAATTTCAAATTTCAATAAATTTTGATTTTTTTAAAAAAGAGAGAAATGGTAAATTTTTTGGGCTTTGTTACATGTTGGCTCACAGCCCAACAAACGTTTGACATGTGGTGCAATGACATCAGTAAGAGAGAGTTTCTTTCTCTTGGCCACTGCCCACATTTATTTTTAGATTTCAAATATGAAAAAGGGTCATTGGGCCCACATTGATTATCACATTGACAATCTAACAACATAGATTTTTAGATTTCATGAAAATATTTATATTAAAAAAAAAGAAATTAAAAAATATTATTTTTTGAACTTGATCCAAGGTGTTGAAAATGGATAGTCACCGAGCACCTAAATTTAAAAATAAAATTCAATGGTGAAAAATAACTATTTTTAATATTGTTTTTTTAAGTTCATATAATTTTCTCTTTTACATCTCCAACTCCTTGCATCGGATTTTACTCTTTTTTTTTTTTTTTTTTTTTTTTTCAATATGGGCATGAGAGAGAAAGGGGTGAATCCAAAAGTAACGTCTATTTAGCATTAAAAAACAACGCTCCTTTCTCTCTCTCTTGCACATAGTGAAAAAAAGCAAACTATCTAATTTGATCATCTTGTGACATTCAAAAACATGATCTGATGCAATGGAGTTGTAGAGGACCAAATATATATATATATATATATATATGGGTCACGTACCTAAGACTCATATTGAGACTCACATTGCGACACACCGTTTTGTTTTATATGGGCAAAAATGTTTGGAATGAGCTGATTTTTTGTGAGGATGATCTCTGTGATGAGGGGATCATCCTGGCAAAAAATCATCCCATTTCAAAACTTCTAACCCCATCAAAATTGATTTACAAGAATTGGACGGTCTAGAAGTTTCATAATGAGCTGATTTTTGGCAAGGATGATCTCCTCACCATAGAGATCATCCTCACAAAAAATCAGCCCATTCCAAATATTTTTACCCATATAAGACAAAACGGTGTGTCGCAATGTGAGTCCCAATATGAGTCTTAGGAACGCTGTTCTATATCTATATATATATTAAAAATAGTTATTTTTCATTGTTGAATTTTATTTTTAAATTTGGGTGCTCGGTGACCCGTCCATTTTTCAACACCTTGGATCAAGTTCGAAAAATAATATTTTTTTATTTTTTTATTTATTTTAATATGAATATTTTCATGAAATCTAAAAGATTGTGTTGTTGGATTGTCAATGTGATAATCAATATGGGCCCAATGAACCTTTTTAAGATTTAAAATCTAAAAAAATAAATATGTGGACAGTGGGCAAGAGAGGGAAGCTCTTTCTATGACTGATGCCATTGCGTCACATGTCAAATGTTTGTTGGGTTTTGAGCCAACATGTAATAGGGCTTGCCCCAACCATTTAGCATTTCTGTTTTTTTTTTTTTTTTTTTTAAATAAAAAAAATAGGAACTTCCGGAAATTTGAATTAAAAATAAATAAATAAATAAACATCAACACTTTAATTCCACACTTCAAATGACGTTTTGGGTTTGATTTGATAATTAGAAAAAATGTATTACTTTTTTTATAATAAATTTTTTATTTTAATTTCCCCTTTTTTTTTATTTTATAAATCTCCTCTTTTCAAATTTAAGATTTTAAATTAGTCTCTAGAAAAAAAAAATAATGATCAATTGGGAGGACAGGCAGATGAGGAGAGCATGTGAACATGGTAGGGAGAAAGAGACGTTTCGAAATAGGTGCCCGAGAGACCCTGGTATATAAAAGGAGTGTTTTATAGCACTCGACTAGGTTTCTCAAATATTCGAAAAAAAAAAAAAAAGGCCTATGAAATGATGAAATAGAATGTGTTTTTTCTAGTAAACAGTTTATTGGCCTATACTGGGCAATCACTGTTAGACCGGTGAATTAATCAATAATTTACCAATTTAATCATGAAATGGAGTAATTTTTTTTACCATTTTATCTTCTTTAACCTTCAAAACTAAAGAACAAGATTGGGATTACCATCATTTCTATAATCCCTTTATAAGAACCACAAGATGATCCTTTTCATGGAAGGAACTCAGAAAATATTTCTATATATGATCGATCATAGTGTCCATGAGATCTTTTCAATTATTGCCAATAAACATGATTGTCTCTACATAATACAGTTAGTAAGAAACTTTACATAAGGTAAAGTCCACTTCCCATCGAACAATATGGAACACTCTGATTGGTCTGTCTACCCATTACCTTCACTCGATTCCATGATTTTGTTAGCCACCATGAGCTTCTCTTCATCCTCGAGCCTTTTCAACCATCGCAATCCAAGATCACATCCTGCCTTTGCAGCGATTTGGAACTGTTCTTTGGCCAGTTCTATGGAGTCCTCAAAACTTCTCACATTCTTCATCATTTTCTTAGGGATTTGCCTCCTTTTCGAAGTATATTTTGTTAGAGCTTCGGGAACTTCAGCACCTAACCAGATCAGACTTCAATTAGAAGGAATGCCAACCTCATGAAGACAATACATATGTAGTTGGAGGGTATTGAAACCCACCATTTGGCCCACCTGTGAGATCTCCTAGACCGTAAAGTGAACCAAATGGGATTTTTTTGTTTATTAAAACTGATCGGGTGATCCTCTTAACCATCTACGTTAATCAACAGTCTTTTGTGACCATTCAAGATGAATGTGATAGATTGGATGATGGCCTAAGATATATTCTAAGTGAAACCGTCCCAATGTCAAACCCCATCATAGTACGTTATATATCAATACCATCAACTCATGTGATACCATCGTATTACAAGCTTCTCTTTAGACTTCAAAGAAGTGAATTTCCTTAGAATCTCCACTTGAAGCAATCAATCATATAATTTGTAGTTGATATAGGAGAAAACTTGAATAGTAAATAGAGGACTATTTTTTTTAAAGTATCCACTATAATTGCAATAATGGTAAAACAAACCTTTTAGAATAAGTGATCCATACGCTATCGCTGCACCACCATGTCCCTGCATAAATTTAAAATAGAAAGGTCAGAGATCTTGTTTAAAATAGTGTATCATTTCCTCCCTCCCTCGACCATTTAATTATATAATTTCCATATAAGCCTCAGTGACCTAGAGTATCTAAACATCTTCCATTGTAAAAACTCGTAAGGGCACAAAGTTTGTACTTGAGTATCTTTTCATTGCTTTGTGATGCCATGGATAGCAGTAACGATGGCTGGGAACATGGGAGATGATTGTACAGTCTTGTAGCCAGATGCAACCAGATGATTATATCCAATTTTCCATTATTAAAAATACCAACTTTTCATTAGCTGCGCTAAAAATCAAATTCAGAAATCTTTAACACCAAATTTCAATCCAAGTCTTTGAACATTTAGTTGGGAAGCCCAAGTTAGCAACTAATATATTTCATGAACAGCAAAAAGTTTCTTCAGGCACATAACATAGGTCTTTATGAACACTCATGACACGGCCCCAGCATTAACTTTTCATAATACCACCTTTGATGCCAACCATGTGGGGAATTACGAAGCCACACTTTTTATGACATAATTACTTGCACATCCATCACCTGGCAAGTGAAGTCAAAGGCGTAGATGACAGGTGACTGGCAGGGGTTCCCATAGAGCCTTTATGCCTATGTGATGCTTGAGTGGCCATGTAATTTTTTACAATTTCATTTAACACACACCACCAAAAAAAAAACCTTAATTCTTTTGTAACCATTTTAACATCTGAAGATGGTAGTTTTAACTTAAAGTCTCACATCATCCAATGTGAGGCTATTTTGTCTGACAAGAAAAAGAAGAAGAAAGAGGCAAATCGCCTAGGTGGCACATCCTAGGTAGTACTCAACTAATGCCTGTTTGAGGTGCTAGGTGTCCTGAATACTTTGCATTGGCAATTAGACAGTATTCCTCTATGTTGGGTGGAATTATATAAACAATTCAAAGAGTTAGGGAAATTTTCTTTGAAGACTTTCTTGTTGGATGGGAAAGGGTTTGTAATCTTAGTGAGGAATAGGTTTTTCTAGGTGGGGCTGCTTGGCTTTGTTTTGCGTAGTTGTTGTACTCCTTTCTTCCGGGTGGTCATCTCGAACCCCCTTTTAGATGACCCCCCTTTTTTAAATAAATTCATCTTCACTTATAATAATAAAAAATAAAAAACTACGGATTTCCATTGCTTTAATACTAAATAACTGCAATTAACCAATGTAGTAGTTATTATTACCTTCTCTGATGCTCTATGGAAACACCACAAAGCTGAGGCAATATCTTGCTTCACACAGTCCCCTGACAAGTACACAGCACCTAGAAGGTACAAAGCACCTGGATGCAACTAGAACAAAAGCCAATTCCAATTATGTGATGATTAATACACATTTTCAAAGGGTATTATAGATGTGAAATCAAACTCAATATTACAGTCAAGAGCATAAAACGACCGACACATTTGATTTATGCATTGCAAGTGGGAGAATGAAGCATACCTGGTCAACTGCTTTCTCCAAATAATAGAAAGCTTGTTGATCTGATTGAACGTTTTCATTCTATCCCAAAACAAGTCAACAAGAAACAAAGCAATAATGTAATTAGTAAATAGATAGGAAACAAAAATGATAAATAAATTAAAGTAAACTAGGCAGACTAAAATCTAAAGCTAATAGTATAACCCACAAGAACTATGCAAACCATAGAGTTTTGAAATGATGAACCTAGTTCAAGTTTCTGGATAGAAAGTCACGTCTACAACATTGAAAGAAAAGAAAAAACCTAAGTACAAAGGCATACAATTCCATTTTTATATTCAATTTTAAATTTTATATAATCTTTTTTTTTTAATGGTGGTGGTGGGTAAGCTGGATCAAAACTATTGCCACATGGTCTTCAATCCAGATCTTCGATCAAGTAAGCTAACAGCTCAATTCCAACTTTACAGTATTTCTTTCTTGTAAGGTAAAATACAATTGAAAAAGGTAGGGGCGACCCCAAATTTCAAAACTTTACAAATAACTAAGCTAAGGTACTGCCAATTATCCAGCCATATCCCAGATTTGTGCCATGTCTATGTACATTATGAAGTTGTGTACTAGAAACCCTCACGAATTTTCTATATTGTATTATATTCAATTACCCAATGTTGTGGTAACAACCAGCATTTGAACATGGTTCACCTTTTCAGGTACGAATACATGGGTGTTGGAATGAACAAATCTTATCAACTTGAAAGGAAGAAAAATAATCTTATCAATACAAGCATTACGATATTATCAGAGGGGGGGTGTTCTACACTAAACAAGTCAATTACCTGGCGTATCAAATAGAATATCATAACTTAATTAACTTATTGTACAGCCACAAACAAAGGGCACGAACCTAATCAATGCATCTAGATTTCGCAATACACAAATCCATAGAGGAAAGCAACAAAGAGCGGGCAGCAGAACAAGTTTCAGAAATTCAAAACTAGTTGTCAGACAATTCAAATCCTGGAGCAGCAACACAAGGACATTGACAAAAACCTTTTCATCTTGTCAGCATTAATTTTAATGAACTATGCACTCCATAATCCAAGTGTTAGCAAAGGTATCTAGATATCTCAATGAATAAAGGATGGAACAAGTACTGTAATAGTTTCCAGACAAAATATGAAATTTTATGTGTGTAGTCTGATGCAGGAGCATCTGATTTCAATAAGAGCATCACACACTGTAGGAGGCTCGCATCCAAATCTCTTACAAAGATTGGAAACTTCCATAATGAAGCCAATCTGAGTCAAGGAACGGAGGAAACAGAAGTTTGGGAATCTTGTCATATGCTTGGAAGAAGGAGGTTTCAGTTTCTAAAAGTCATTGTTGTATAAAGATTCCATTTTCTAGAAAGCAATAAGATAAGGAGCAAGGTGGTTGAGAACAACTGGAAAGACAATCGAGACCCAAAAAAAAATACTAATATATCCAACTTCTTGAAGCAAAAGTTCCCACCTAGAGAAAAAATCCTCAAAGATCCTCCAAGGGCCTCACAAACAGAGTCAATCTCCATAAAATCGCACTTCTAGAAACGAAGGCAGAGGAATGCCAGCATTGGAAGAAAGAAAGAACAGATTGAGGTGGACATCAAGAAAGACTGGAGAGATAGACCAGATCACATGGGCCCCATCCCGCAATTAGGAAGTAATTAACAGTTTCACCACTAGCTTTAGACACACTAAAAAAAAAAAAAACTACTATGATAATCCAACGGGTTAAAATATGATCAAACTTACAAGATCTTATCCAGGGGTCATTCCAAACAAAGAAAGTGATATTAGAGAGAACTTTTGAGTTTTAGGAGATGCATTAGTTAGTTTTAGAAGTAATTTAGCAATATAATAGTAGGGAAAGTAGGGTAAAGCATTTAGATGTTTACCCTGGGGTGCTTTATTAGGAATTTCATAAACTTTTATGGATCAAAAGATCTATTTTCTGAAGGTCTTTTGTGAGCATTAGGATGTTTATAGGTCAAAACATATAAGTGAACAAGGCAGCAGTCTTTTGAATGATTAAATAAAGATATACATATTTAAGGTCTTGAATGTGGTAGTGATAATAGAAAACCTTCTTTGATTTTAATTTTCAAATAAATATTTCTTATTTTCTATGGTTCTAAGACCACATTTTCTTTAAAAGTAATGAAAATGGAGAAAGGGTATTGCGGCAGGAGGGCGGGCAAAAGAAACATATGAAAAAGAGCAAAAGGTGAAAAAGGCTTTCAAACCCGAGGCTCAGTAAATATCTACAGATGCAATATTCTCACATCTAAAATACAAAATTTCAAATCTAGAGCCCCTACACTCAGATTGGATGGAAAACAACTCCAAGGATGCAGTTCACATGATGAAAAACACATTAAAAAAAATCAACTTAGGGCTTCAAAAGTTGAAAAATCCATAGCAACAAATATGACAACTTTCTAGTGGAAATAAAACATTAATAAAATAACAAGAACAAGTCACAACAAGAAGTAATATAGAAGTGCTTAACCTTGACTCTTAGGCGACAACCCAGCTCATATTGCGCATCTGGATCGCCCATGTCCGCAGCTTCCACTAGTAAAGCAGCTCCACTATTGAAAAACTACTCAATTTGATTTTTGATTTAAGTAAAAAAATCAACAAAATATATAGAAAAAAAGGAATAGAATTAGATTACCCACATGGCTTTACAGGCCCCAGGACATTGGTATTTGAGATGCAACCTGGCCAACCAGTACCTTGCATGGGTGTTTGAGTTATCAACTTCCAAAGCCAACTCAAAGTTCTCCTTTGCAGTCTGATATGGATCAGGAACATTAAGATTATTATTATTATTATTATTATTTTATTTATTTTTATGAGTAAAATTTATTAAATGGAGGACAAGAAGTCCTCAAGGACAATGCAAAGGAAAGGAAGAAAAAACAAAGCAAAGCAATCAATCCCTGATTACATTATCCCACCGAAACAGAAAATCTTCAAAACAGATATCCCATACCCAAATAACAATTGTAAGAAAAATATACAGGACAGAGGCCAACAATATGTAGGTCTTAAATTGATCCATAAAAGTAACAAAAAGGGTGAAAAGAAGGGCAACAATGATGACTGCATGTTACACACTTTAAAATAATCAGGTCTGGGTATTTTTTCTATTAAGGGGAGAAGAGATGTGGATGTTTTCCTCTGAATGATAGCCACTGAGATTATTGGTCATCCTCCTAAGAAAGATCTTGTTCGTTTTCATTTGTCGCTAGCAAACTGAGGGAGGTTCAGTCTGGATCAGATCAGTCTTCCTGGGTAGGCTTTGATTGGATCTTTCGGGTCTATGGGTTGAGAATTTGGATCCTTTTTTGGGTATGCGAGGTAAGACTATATTCGTCACTTAGTTTTACAGTCTAGGAACCGAATTGACTCAAGATGACAGATATGGGTTTGGTCTAAACTTAATTAAAAGGTTGGGGGGGGGGGGGGGGGGGGGTGTTCAAATTATGGGATTCTGGAACGTGTTAAGCACCAGTCCCACCCAACTGATGCTGATCTCTACTAGGGCACATTAACTGAGTTTTGGACCCACAAAGTGGACTTAAAACTTGCCACTTCGGTGACGTGGTAAGTCTGATAATACCATGGACTAGGGATCAAAACCATACCTTCACACTTAAACCCATAATTTTTTTTTAGCGGAGTACATATTTAGCATGAAGAACTTAATATGTGAACATCATAGAACACATAAAATTGCATAAATAAGCTAGATCAGGGATTGGTTGAAAGCAGTAGCCCACACACAAGTCATTGAAAGCTTGTTGTCTCTGAGCTCAAGCATGTCCAAGAAGCCAGATGGCCTACCAAGCGGCCATGCCTGTCCCAACAAACCAACAACTCAACTTTTACGTATTTTGTCAATCCTAATAGGCGTGCCCATAGTTCGAAAAATGATTTCCAAAGCATTGGTCTGATAAATTTGATCAGTCCTAATACACTTTACTGTACTTAATATTACAAATCAAAAGTAAATCAACATGGTATAGTCCAACGTAAGAATGGGCATCTCCGAATAACCCAAGACTAGAATCGATAACCCAAAGCATCAACCACAGGCTTCAAAATTATTTTTTTTATCAGGTAGCCTGTTTTTGATGAGTTGAGTAACTCAGTGTTGGCGGGATTTGAACCCAGGTCTCTGATATCATCACCCAAAGTCCATGTTCTTGATTTGGAAATTTCTATTGGGGTGAATGTGCAAGAATCCGATGCTCTCATTTTGTTAGTTGTGGAAACTGAAAAGATAACAAAACCATATCTTGAAGGAGGTCCTGGTAAACAGAAGCTTCAGGACATCCACCATGTTGGCATGGTGAAAATGTATTCGTGACAAAAAAGGAAAGTTTGTTACGGACTAGGTTTATACCAAGTATTTGCCTCATGGTTGCATGTAGAATGCTTCGTTACAGAATAGAGATTCTAAGATTTTGAGGGCGATGTCCCCAAATTTGGCAAACAGTGCTAGCATCAGAACGTGTTTATTCTCGTTGTGCCATATATTTAAGTGCATTATTGTTTTATAGGGTACTACATGAGACTGAAACTGGAGGATTTGAATGATCTCATACACACATTGCTTGTTGAGCAAAATATAAGAAAGGTTACGCACTTCATGATAAGTAAAAAAATTAAATGTATAAATGTATAAATGTATGTACACATGGGTGCATCTAATATATGTACGTACATACATACGTATGTATGAAACTGAGACAATGAATCAAACATCACATTATTAAACAAGGGTGATGACTTTAGAAGAAAAAAAAATGCAACACAAAAAATAAATATAATGCCAATTTAGAATGCAATATGAAAGCACTAATAACAATTACAATAATAACTACCCAACAATGAAAAGAGAATTATAACCATTACAAACTACTTTGAATCTTAAAAACAACCCGAAAATATAAAATGTGCATGCAAAAGCAGGTATATTGTGTGCATAATTAAAATAAAATCTATATTAAAAAAAGACTACTGATTTTTCTTATTTCTTGAATTTTTCTTACTCTAAATTGAGGATGCAATCGAGGGTCGGTTGGTTCAGTGTAATCAATGACTCTGTCAACTTCCTTTAAAGCATTCCACCCTTTCGCTATGAACTCCATGGCCCTTTTATTCCTACTATGCATCCCTCGCTGCAACAAATAACGAAGTAAATAATAAAATGAAATATGCGTAATTTGGAAATAGTGAAGAAAATACCCGGAGACTGAATTGGTTAAGTTGAAAGCCTTGTTGTTGGGTTGCTCTCAAGACCAAAGACCTCAGCATTATCTTTTACGTTTGTTCTGTTAAAGAGATGTGGCTCGTCAATATGATGAGTTTGTGCAAGTGTTTAAAGGTTGGAATTTCTTATGCATGTAGATGCATAATTGCTACTTGAGCCCCAACCATACAATAGTTGTTCATATCACAATTCACAGTGGCCATATTAAAAAAAAACCAGTTCATTCTTACATTTTTAAACTCATGAAAAACTTTACTTGAAATTGAAAAATCCTAATTGTTCACTTAAACCATTGTTTTGGATCCAACTTTTATAGTTAATAATTAATAATGTTAGAATATATATTTTGACAAAGATGAACGTCATGGAAAGGAGAATTCACCAATGGTTGTATCAAACAATATAATTTTCTTATGGGACCATTTAAGAGGTTGTTACGATCCCAAAGAGATATGTGCTCAACTTTCCCTACCAATAATACCCGGGTATTTTGGTGTATTGGTTGGGTTTGTATCATTTGATATCAAAACCAGTGCCACATCTTTAGTTCAACCCTTAGAATGAGCAACTTGCAAAAAAGACTACCTGGGGACTCAAAAAGAAGAGTACCAAAATGAAAGCCACCACAGAGTGGGCTACTACAGACGTCTGTTCCAAAACGTGGTGGTATGTTACAACCCTAAAAAGATATGGGCTTAGCTTTCTGCACCATTAACACCTAAGAATTTTTGGTGTATTGGGGTTGGATTCGTATCATTTGGTATTAGAGTCAACACCACTTCTCAAGTTCAAACCTTTAAAACAGTGACTTGGAAAAATGGCTACCTAGGCACCCAAAAAGAAGGTTAGGTATTGGGTCCTAACTATAGGATTTAACAACGAGAGTGACTCAACAATTGAATCTTCAATCGATACGTTAATGAAAAAGACCACCTATTCTATGATATGCTAATTCAAATCAAATCTCATCAACATCTATCTTTAATAAGATGAAAGAATCGAAGCAAATCTTCATTACTAGAGTAAAAGCCACAACAAAGTCAGCACCAAGGGTGATGGTAGAAGGGATAACCTAGAGAAAGGGCTACCTAGGAGAAAAAACAAGGGTACCAAAGTGAAAGCAGTCGTATATGGGCTGCTATGGACGAGCATGGTGTTATGTTACGACCCCAAAGATATACGAGCTTAACTTTTTGCACCAATAACACCTAAGTATTCTTTGGATTTGAATTAGAACTACAATGAATTAGAACAGGGAAATGGACTTAAATATGATGAATCCATGTACGAATATAGGAAATTGCCATTCATTGTGTTCTAGCATATGGTACACAAATGAACTGATAAATACCATCCAAATGAACAAGAACAGGGAATGGGGCGTAAATATAGACAAGTTCCTATACGAATATAGGAAATTGCCATTTCTTGTGTTCTACCATATGGTACACAAATGAACCAATCAATACCATCCAAGTGGTTACCAGACTTAAAATATATATTAATCGATTTTCCCTATTACTAGTGGGTGCATGTCATCTAAGTTCTGAAAGACTACTATAGTGTGCAAGGTATATCGATATCAGTTTGGCACACTTTGCTCCAAACAGCAATTCACATAAATAAGAGAAAAACAAGGAGAACCAAATACATAAGCAGCAATCAAGTGTACGAGAAAAACAAACTATAGATCCAAGGAATCGAGCTGACATATGTTTACGGAGTTTTGTGTTTGCATTTTTATGGTGTATTGTGGTGGCGTGCTTGGTAGTATTTCCGGAAAATCCCCAGAAAATTTTCCTCGTGCAATATAAAAATGGTAATGCATAGCTGATTCTTGAAATTATTAACAAGAAGAATTTTAAGTTGCTGGTAACACCTCAAAAAAAAAAATTCCAAATGCATATGCAATCATGATTCAAAAGAGAGAGAGACTAAAAGAAGTTGGTTCTTGAAAAAGGACATTAAAATATTTTCAAGTAAAACAAAGAAGAACCTTACATTCATACAATAATAATTCTACCACAACTGCAAGAACAGTAGCACACATTAAGCTTCCTATCAAATGGGTACTTCACCAAAGAAAAATCTATAGATGAATATAAATTCATGTAATAGTGAAAAGGTAGAACATTTAAACCACCCCCACCCCCCACCCCAAAAAAAAATTAAAAAATTAAAAAAATTAAAGATTATACAGAAATTGATGTGGTTATCAGTGCAGGAATAAAAATTAATCAAAACTACATTATTAAGTTCCAGAAAAATAGAAAATAAAGAGATGGGTACACACATTTGAGATTCCTATCAAATGGATGATGCAATCCAACATGGAAACAGAGGGTTTATGGAGAGGTTGAAGATTATGGGTTTTGGGAAGAAAAAAATCAAGGGTTTTTGCCAAACCTCAAGTATGATGGGTTTTCGTTTAGGATTTCAACTGGTTTTCCTCACATTTTCTATAGTTTAGAGAGAGAGGCCATACATACTGGGGCTGCGTTTGTTTTTGCTGTGGGGAGGAGCTGAACGTGCCAAAAACGTTGGTCCCGCGTAGCTAGCGTGTTTAGTGCCAAGATGAAAGCTGACAGTCGATCAAATTCGATTATTTTTTGCCGAATCAGTCGATCAGCACAAGTTGAACGAATCCCTCGGCTACAAAAGACACCTCTCTCTCTCTCTCACTCACTCACTCACTCTCTGGAACTCTGTGATTTTAAAAATAAGAAGCTAAACTCATGGATTGGAGACGAAGCTTAGGCTGTAACAATCTTCCCCTCTCTCTCTTCCACTATTTTTTCTTGTATGTTTTATAAAAACTGGGGAAACCTCTTTATTTTGATTTTTTTTTTTTTTCTTTTTTTTTTTTAATCTTGTGTTTGTTCTTCTTCATTTTATAAAAACAGGGTAACGCCTCCTCATTTGGAATTTAAAAATAAATAAATAAATTTCTTTGCTTTTTGAGAAACATTTTGTTTTTTTATGTTTTATTTTGAAACTATTTTTATTTTATTGTTCTTTTTCAAAATATTGTTTGATTGTTTTTTTTTTTTTTTAAATGATTTTTTAATATGTTTTTAATCTATTCTGTGTATATTTATTGTTATATATTTATATGTTACTTTCAATAATGATTAAATTATTGTTTTTATAGAAAGGCATAGTATTTGGGATATCCGCCTCTTTCATGTCCGTGAGAAATAAAGAGAAATATATACAATATCACAACTTAAGAGAAATATATACAATTATTTATATAATTGTATTGTTATTTTGAAGTTGTTTAAATGTTTCAAAATTAAGAATGGTAAAAGTTGTCATAAGGTAAGATAGTGAAAGAGTAACAAATTTGCTTAGATAAAAGGAAGAATGATTTCATACATGGGTTTCATTCCCACACCTCATTAATGTTTGCACTTGAGTTCAATTTGAGGTGTCTCAATGTATTGATTATCGAACTTATTCGAATTTACTCATTTGGAGTTGGTGAGTCAGAAAATGTCGTTGTCAACGTTATTTTGATTCATACTCGTGAATTCTGCATTAAATGAAGAGATTTGGCCTCATGCTCCGATCTTACTTTGTCTTTTAGTGCCATTTTGTTCTCGCTCTGCCTGATCCTTCCAACTATTCAAGGCTAGTCCCATATGCTAACCATTAACAATCTGATTCTCCAACTATTTGTGTGTTTCCCGAGTCAAAGCACATGAATTCAAGTTTGGTGTTGTGGGCCTAGGCAAGGCACATGTCCTTATCTTGAAGTGTGACGGAAATGGACTCCACAATTGCCCATTTTTTAGTAGCTTGGTTGAACAAGGTGAAAAAAAATTGACCTTGTTTTGCCAATCTCTCTGTGAGCTGTCTCTAACTCTTGAGCATTTGTGATTTATGAGTCTGAGTATCATCATACCCACGCTTCTTGAACCTTCTTAATCCCTTCCTTTGCTGTCATATTTTTCATAATAGTGCCTTGTTGTTTTCATTTCTCGATGCATCAGTATCCTCTTTGAAATTGGCGCAATAATGATCGATACACGTGTCATTCTTTACTGGCCTTGGAACGTGCATGCCGCCTTACATCTTTTCGTTTTCTGATGACATTTTAGTTGTGCACAATTATTGTCAGCTTGTCTTTCATAATTAAGACTTGTTATTATTGCGACGATGGAGAGTTTCTTGTGATTCGAGATCCTTTCACTTTCTATAAAGCCTCTTATTTTCCCTCATTCTTATTTTCGTATCCCTTCACGTCTGCTGCTCTATTCGCTGGTGCTCATCTTTATTGGTCCTTTCTTTTCATCCTTTTCAGGTTTGTTTTCTTTCTTTCTCTAGCTCTTCATTTTTACTCTTCTAAATCTACTTTTCCTTCTCTGGACTTTACTTCAAACATATGGCCCCAAAGAAGCATCATTCCCCAATCAGGCCCTCCATAGAGGACTAAAGTATAAAGTATAACATCCCTGCCACCATTGAGATGGCATATTGTGTAAAACCTTTGTCTAAACGTCATTTTAGGGATGGGACTACCAATGTATTCTAGGGTTAGTTCAAGGCTTGTTTAATATTGCCTTCTCTTCCTTAACCTGAGAGGTTTTACATTTTTACAAGCGGGCCCTTGGTAAGATGAATGGGAATTTCTATCGTCTAATCAAGTCGATCAAATGGATGAACACCTGTCTTGGGGTAAACCACCAACTTGGCCTTCTGGACATTCGGGCACAATTTGAAGTTAAAAGGTTGGGGTATTTATTCCTCTCTAGAAGGACGGGGAGAGATCCATTCATCCGTCTCCTCGATTCTAACAAAGAGTGGTTTCTATACCCTCTTGTTCTTAAGAGTCAAAGGGAGTATGCTCTCCCTAAGAGGTTGGGGTATTTCTTCCTTTCTAAAAGGATGGGGAGAAATCCTTTCATCCGTCTCCCTTATTCTAACAAGGAGTGCTTCTTATGCCCTCTTATTCATAAGGGTCAGTGGGAGCATGCTCTTTCTGCACTGAAGTTTAACTCCTTTAACTTTGAAGGTAACTTACTTAATTCGGGAGATTTCTTCATTTGGTACTAACCTTACTAAGAAGTTCTTGACTTTTCTCACTAGTTCTACACACGCCTCTATAGACAAAGATCCTCCCAAGTCGGTGATAATTCAATAACTCCTTTATAACTAAGCTAAGTTCCAAAAGGTAGTTGTCCCGTCTACTAACAACCGTACTATCTTTAGTGAAAGAAAAGCCATCCCACCCTAGCTTTTAAGTATCGACCTCTTCTAGTAATCATTCTCCGACCAATCCATACTTTTCTTCCTTGGTTCCTCTAAGATGCCTTAGAGAAGATCTCAACAAACCACTTAATGACATGGTTTTGATGCAACTCAAATGCCATTCTGCCGAGGACTTAAGCAAAGGCCCTTCCGACCCCTTCTCTTTCGAGGTTTTGCATCAGAGGAAGAAAAGATTGAGGAAAGTCGTTAAGCCAACCCCTCCACTGACTATTCCTACCGCGTCACCCTCCTGTGGATGTATCTCCAACTATTCGTGCCTAAGCCCTGTCTGCCCCCGAGTAATATCCTCCGACTTGGTAGGTTGTTTGCCTTGAACTCCCAACTTGGTATGTTAGTAAAGGTGATTCGGCTCTTTAGGACGGTTGAGTGACCAAGGCCTTCTTTGAGTCCACGCGTTTGCCCAAGGATAAGCAAGCTATTATGCTCGCCTTTGTTGAAAATGTTTACTCCATGTATGAAGATGATTTCTAGGCTATGGCGATGACACATGCATGTTTTCTTTCAAATCATGTGTTTTATTTCCTTCTTTCATTTTTTCTATTTTTTTATGTCATATATTCATTTGTCCTAATTTCAACTCATCATGGTCGAGATGTTGTGAAACTAGTTTGAGTTAATAAGGGGGGGGGGGGGGGAAATGATGACTAAGGAGATCTCCGAAAAGAGGGTCGTTGATTTGGCTGCAATAAGGGAGTAGCCCAAGGCAATTGATGAATGTTTAAAAGCTCTAAAGGTCGCTCAACAGGTGAAAATCAAGAGCTCTAAGGTTCTCAAGGTCAAGATTGCCAATCTTGAGGCAAGGTTATTGGTGTTAACGAGGAGGAAATAGAGGGCGTTAGTGGAGTAGCTGAAGGAAGCCAAGGCTAAAGTTAAGGATGCCTTGTCAGAATGGAAGTAGTCCAACAAAAGATTGAAGAAGAGGATAGCTCACCTAGAGCCTCTCTAAGGTTCTTCTCCCCCAAACTCCTGCCCCCGCTTCTACCGGGGTGGATGTTACTTCCATTCCTTTTACTCCTGACTCTCCCTTTCTCAACCTGGACACCGAGGCTGACCTTCCTGCTGTTATTGAGCCTTGAACTGAGGTTGCCGCACCGATTGCGTTTCCCGAGGATCCTCATACTCTTCCATGATTTCTTTTTTATGTCTATCTTCTCTATACTCGTTTAGGGTTTTTGATGTTTTAACAACAACATCAAGCTATACTTATTTTTAAGGCCAAGGTGGCCTTTGATCAATGTCTGATCGTGATGATCGGAAAAACAAGTTTTCTTATCCCTAGCTATGGTCAGGGCAGTAAAAAATAACATATATATATATATGTATATATTTATTTATTTATTTATTTATTTTTAGATGGTCCTACCTTTGAGATTATGGTCGAAGTAGGGTCTTTTCGTATATATCTCTGCTTTCATTTGGTGATTTTATTATTTTTTGCAGGTGTTTTTGGATTTTGAAGGTCTTTATGCCTTGATTTGCTCTTTCGACTGTTTTTCCTTAGTGTGTTTTTTCTGGAGGATAGTCTTTGTTTGACGCTTTTTATGTTTTTTTTATCTCTTTGTAAAAAAGACTTTGAACTCCTGAGGTATGCCTCGGGTTACCTATGTAATAGATGAAGCTTTTAATAAAGGAATTTCCCTGATTTTCTCCTTATGCTTATGCTTTGTTGTGAGTATCTTTGAAGAAGACACCCTTTTTGGTGTGTCTTAGAGAGATTCTTTCACTTGGTGGCTTACTCAGGAGAGTTTTGGATACAATTTTGCTTTGTTTTGACTAATGATTTTTTGCTATGCTAATGTTGTTATTTACTTGTGGATTTTTGTAATTTTGAATAGACATTTACCCTGAGAAAAGAGAGTTGCTCTTTTTAGTATTTTTAATTGATTCCCCTGAGTAATTTTAGAAAACATCTTTGGCGCTCTTTTCTATGTATGTCTTGTATTTTTTGAGTCTATATGAGCATTTGAAAAAACATCCTTGGGGCATATTTATACATCATATTTTTCCTTCCAAAATTTCATGAGTGTTCCTAAAAATTATTTCAACGGGTGGTTTGTACATCCGACCTACCTCTTCAAAATCACATGAGTGTTTTAGAAACATCATCGATGTGTTGTTATACATCAGTTTGCCTTTCTCGAGTCACACGAGTATTTTAAAAATATCTTCGATGTCTTGTTATACATCAGTCATGCCTTTCCAAAGTCTCACGAGGGTTTTCAAAACATCCTCGATGTATTGTTATATATCAATTGTGCCTTTCCCGAGTCACATGAGTGTTTTAGAAACTTCCTCGATATGTTATTATATATCTAACTTGCTTTTCCAGGTCACCCGAATATTTTTGGAAACATCCTCGACATGTTTTTATACATCTTACTTGCCTTTCCAAAGTCACTAGAGTGTTTTTTAAAAACACTTTCGGCGTAATGTTATATATCTAACTTGCCTTTCCAAAGTTACCCAAGTGTTTTTGAAAACATTTTCGACGTGTTTTTATACATCTGACGTGCCTTTCTAGAGTCACTCGAGTGTTTTTAGAAAACATTATCAGCGTGTTGTTATACATCTGACTTGTGTGTGGTAAGTGTAAAAAGCATTCGTTTGGGGTTCAGAAACAATGAACCCGATTTGTTTCTTCCTTCGTGTGTGCTTTCGTTCCTAATACACGTAAGAGTTTACATAGAGATACGTCACAAAAATGCTTTAATTATAGATGGGGTTTTTTTATTGACATGGTTCTTTGGATGTGGTCCGATGGGATTGACCATGCTTATCATCAACTGGCATTTCATGGCCATGTTGACACCTCTAGATATTACTCTTGAGTGATTCCAGGTGTCATTCTGATGTAGATCTTTTTGAAAGCGCCCTCGATCCGCGGGGTGCGCGGATCCGCTTTTGACCCTTGAGGTTTGGGAGTCGCCACCTAGTTATTACGGTCTAGGAACCAAATTGACCCTACAATGGATAAAAAGAACTAATCTACTATAGAAATCTGAATCCGGGGATCATGTTACGGGGTTGGAAGGTGTTAGGCACCAACCCCGCCCGGCCAATGCCGGTCTCTACTTATCCCAAATAGATCTACATTTGCTAATGATAAACCTAGATAAAATAAAATAAAAAAAATTTACCTTTGATCTGCAAAAGTGTTATTCCCTCAGATCTGGTTAGAATGGCTCCTTGTACCGTATTCCTTACTTCGTTCTATCTCCGGATCTGATTCCTGATCTCCGAGGTAAGGTATCTCCTTCTTGGATCTGAGTGCTTCAAATTTGTTACGGATTTTTGGGATGTTTTTGAGAGGTTTTTGGGTGTTTTTTTAGGCTAAAATCGGAGTAGGGGTGTTAGGGAAGGAGTTGGGGCTCCAAAATTAGGGTTTTGGGGAGACTATGGAGGCTTCTTTACCTACTTTTCCTAGGGTTTTTTCTTTGATACGAAAATAGGGTGTGGAGGCTCCTATTTATAAAGTTTTTAGAAGCATTAGGGTTTGATTAGGGTTTCAATTAGGGTTTTGACTTAGTCTTTAGGGTTTTAATTTAGGGTTTTGACCTTAGTCTTATGAGATTGACTCGATTAGTTTAGATTAGGGTTTTGATTTAGGGTTTTGACTTTAGTCTTATGAGATTGACTTTAATATCTTGACTTTAGTCTTGCTTGATTGACTTGAAATTTTTGGAGAACCCCTCTCTATTATATCTTTAATTCTTTGGACCCCCAAATGGAGGGGTTCTTAAAGAAATATCTTGCGAACCCTCAACAATTTTGCTTGAAAACCTGATTGATAAATTTTTTGGTTTAAATTTTAATAATTAATTTTATTAATGTTTCACTTTACATTATTTAATAATTTATTTATTAATTTCGAAATTTTTAATTATTAAAATTGTGAAATTACCATTTTGCCCTCATAGAGGATTTTTTAAGTTTTAAGTCGTTTTTCAATGTTCCAGGATGTTTTGGAATCAATTTTTCGTAAGAAATTCAATGGGAATGTTTTTGTTTTTGTCATTTATGAAGTTTTTTGTATGAAATGGTCGTGAACTTTATGAGGGGTATTTTCGTAATTTTGTCAAATTTTATGAAAATTGGCGAAGTGGTTTACTTGGTTTCGATTTGTTGTTTTATGTGTTTGAGTGAATTTTCCTAAGCGTAATGCAGGCTCTAGGGTTGTTTTGATGTTAGGGGTATTTTGGTAATTTGGTCATTTTTAGTAATTTTTATCGTGAAGCTTCTTTTTGGTTTGCAGGATGATAATTTCTATGTTTCTGGGGTAGTATTTTCCTAGCGTAGCGTGGTTTCTAAGTTTTGTCAGTTCAAGATACCTCATCCGGATTTCTAAAACATATCTGTTAACAAAATGAAGCATTGGAATAAACATCCATCATTGGGAACCTTTACGATCGGGTTGACGAGTTGATTAATCAGGAGAGTGCAAAAATGGGGTGTCTAAAGATGCCCCTCTTTGGCAGAGGGTTGAAGCAAACTAGATAGCAAATCTATTTTGGTAGATAGTGTGATATCCGAATGCCAAAGCTAGTGACAGTTCATTTTGCAGCCTGATTTAGCAATTCGTCGGGGTGTTCGGATCCTTGAGCGTAAAACTCTCCCCGAACTAGAAAAATGTCAGGTCCTTGAGCGCGAACTCTCACTGGCAGTGTCAGATCCTTGAATTTTAGAAAATTCTCCTTGACTGCTGTAACAACTGTGCAAGTGTGTGGACTCAAAATATGAGATAGGTTTCAAAGAGTTTGAGTTGGAAGTGAGTCAAATCTGAGCATGAAGTAAATATAAACTGAGCATAATTCCAAGAGAACCCTTGGTGGTATCTGAGCATAATTCCGAGAAAGCCCTTGGCGGCATCTGAGCATAGTTCTGAGAAAGCCCTCGGCGGCAACTGAGCATAATTCCAAGAAAACCCTTGGCAGCATCTGAGCATAGTTCCGAGAAAACCCTCGGCGGCATCTGAGCATAGTTCCGAGAAGACCCTCGGCGACATTTGAGCATAATTCCAAGAAAGCCCTTGGCGGCATCTGAGTATAATTCCGAGAAAACCCTCGGCGGCATCTGAGCATAATTCCGAGAAAACCCTCGGCGGCATCTAAGCATAATTCCAAGAAAACCCTTGGTGGTATCTGAGCATAATTCCGAGAAAACCCTCGGCGGCATCTGAGCATAGTTCCGAGAAAACCCTCGGCGGCATCTGAGCATAATTCCAAGAAAACCCTTGGCGGCATCTGAGCATAGTTCCGAGAAAACCCTCGGCGGCATCTGAGCATAGTTCCGAGAAAACCCTCGGCGGCATCTGAGCATAATTCCAAGAAAACCCTCGGCGGCATCTGAGCATAATTCCAAGAAAACCCTTGGCGGCATCTGGGCATAATTCCGAGAGAACCCTCGGCGGCATCTGAACATAATTCCGAGAAAACCCTCGGTGGCATCTGAGCATAATTCCAAGAAAACCCTTGGCGGTATCTGAGCATAGTTCCGAGAAAACCCTCGGCAGCATCTGAGCATAATTCCAAGAAAACCCTTGGCGGCATCTGAGCATAGTTCCGAGAAAACCCTCGACGGCATCTGAGCATAATCCAAGATAACCCTTGGCGGCATCTGAGCAAAATCCAAGCTAACCCTTGGCGGAAACTGAGCAAAATCCAAGCTAACCCTTGGCGGAAAATGAGCAAAACTGGCAGAGGAATGAATGAATTTTGAACGAATTTAGAGAAAACTGATTAGAACGAATCGAAGAACGAATAAATCTAGAGGATAATGAATCTGGAAGAGAAATGATTGATTCTAAGAATGATTGAATCTGGAAAAGAATCTGGAGAACGAAAGAATGCCATATCTCCTTTGTGATATCCAAAATGCTTTTGTTTGAACCTCAAGGATTTATCAAAAAGTTTTATGAATTTAAAACCTGAGTTTTTATTTCTTTTGAACCTCAAGAGTTTTTTTCGAAAAACTGTTATCAGAGAGTAACCTTAAGTTTGGAGTTCTAATCATCTTTAGGATTAACATTGCCAAAAACAAAATGCCCCTAGTTTGACAACGTACGTGGCATTGAACACATCATTAAAAAAAGCCCCTAGTATGAGGGGGGAACTTACATATTTGAATCTATGCCTGGTTTAAGTTGAGTATTGAACTTGATTATTCGGACTTCTGATGTTTCAGCTCGGGCCGCTTTCAGCTTGGGATTTTCTTCTGTTTTTATTTATTGCTCTAACTTTTGCCTAAATCGCCTTTTCAGGTTTTCAATCTAGCGAGTTTGCTCTAGCTTTTGCCTAGATCGTCTTTTCAGGTTTTCAATCTAGCGAGCTCTTTCTTTTTTCTTTGCTCTGATTGTTGCCAAAGTTGTCCTTTCAGATTTTCAACCTTGCGAGCTTGCCTTAATTTTTGCCTAAGTCGCCCTTTCCGGATTTTCAACTTAGCAGGCTTCTTCATTTTTTTTTTTTTTAATCTTTTTCTTCTCCTCTGAAGTTCTAGAATTACTGTCTGATCATGCTTCGCTACCCTCCTTGACTTTTTCACACGGTACTTAGGAGGACTTTTATAGGTAGGCTGGGACTAGGCATAAAAAGAAAGGAATTTTGAGGCTCAAAAACCCAAATGCCCCTTGTGTGGCATTTCATTTAAAATTTTTTCTTGAACTTTCTTCCCCATTTTGGATGATATTTCTTTTTCTTTTGAATTTTTTTTCTTTTTAGATTTTTCCTTTGTCGGGGAATCTATATATATTTTTTTATTTTGATGTGGTCGAGCCTGAAGTAACTTCTCAGGTTGCCTACGTACCCCAAATTTTTGGGATCAGACCAAAACGTAGTTCAGATTTTTCCCTCCCCTAGGTTAGGTGATCAGGCTAAGAAATAAAAGGCACAATTTTTCTCTTTTTGAACAGGCTGCAAAGGGGTTGAGAAAGGAGATAAAGAATTAGGTAGTAGGAAAATTGATTCGGCCAAAAATGGCCTCCTTAAATGTAGTACCGTTTGATTTGGTCAAGGTTGGTTGGTTCTGGTAACTCGATTCCATCATGATCTTGAAGCCTGACAGCTTTTCCTGGTAGTATCTCCTTGATGATGTACGTGTAGACACCCCATTTTTGCACTCGCCTGATTAATCAACTCGTCAATCCGATTGCAATGATTCCCAATGATGGATGTGTATTCCATTGCTTTATTTTGTTACCAGATGTGTTTCAGAAATTCGGACGAGGTATCTCGAATTGACAAAATCTTAGAAACCACGCTACGCTAGGAAAATACGACCCCAGAAATATGAAATCATCATCTTGCAGACCAAAAAGAAACTTCACGATAAAAATCACTAAAAAATTACCAAATTACCAAAATACCCCTAACCTCAAAACAACCCTAGAGCCTACGTTACGCTTAGGAAAACTCTCTCGAACACATAAAATAACAAATCGAAACCAAATAAATCATTTCACCAATTTTAACAGAATTTGTTAAAATTACGAAAATGCCCCTCATAAAGTTCACAATCATTTCACATAAAAATTTTCATAAATGACACAAACCAACATTCTCATTGAATTCCTTACGAAAAACCGATTCTAAAACATCCTATAACATTAAAAACCGACTTGAAACGTGAAAAGTCCTCTCCGGGGGCAAAACGGTAATTTCACAATTTAATAATAATTAAAAATTCGAAATTAATAAATAAAATATTAAATAATTAAAGTGAAATATTGATGAAATTAATTTAAAATTTTGAACCTAAAAATCGATCAATCGGACTTTCGGGTAAAATTGTTGAGGGTTCGTGGGATATTTCTTTAAGGACCCCTCCATTTGGGGGTCCAAAGAATTAAAGAAATAATGGAAGGGGGTTCTCCAAAATTTAAAGTCAATCAAGCAAGACTGTAGTCAAAGTATTAAAGTCAATCAAGTGAGACTAAAGTCAAAATTAAAGTCAATTAAGCAAGACTGAAGTCAAAATATTAAAAGTCAATCAATTAAGACTAAAGTCAAAACATTAAAAGTCAATCAAATAAGACCAAAAGTCATAATAGAATTCTAATTAAATAATAACTCTATCTAATAGAGTTCTAACTTAAAAACAATTCTACCTAAAACAATTTGAACTAAAACACAACTCTAATTAAAAGATCTCTAATTAAACACTAACTCTATCCAAATCAACCTTAAAAAAATTCTATAAATAGAGGTGCTCACACCCTATTTTCGTATCAAATCATAAACCCTAAGAGAAGTAGGTCTAGAAGCTCCACTAACCCCCCATAAACCCTAGTTTTGGAGCCCCAACTCCTTACGTAACATCCCTCCTTCAATTTTAGTCTAGAAAACACCTAAAACCCTCAAAAATCGCCCCCAAATCCGCAACAAACTTGAAGAGTTCAAGTCTAGAAAACACCTAAAACCCTCAAAAAATGCCCCCAAATCCGCAACAAACTTGATGAGTTCAGATCCAAAAACAAGGAGATACCTTGATCTAGGAGATCCGAAGTCAAATCCGGAGACAGAACGAAGCAAGGGAGTACAGTACAAGGAGCTCTTTTTGTCAGATCTGAGGGAACAAAATCCTTGCTATCGGAAAGGTATGTAATTTTTTTATTTTTATCTAGGTTTTTAGAAATGTGATATATTTGGGAAGTTAGTAGAGACCGGCTTTGGCTGGGCGGGGTTGGTGCCTAACACCTTCCAACCCCGTAACATGATCCCCGAATTCAGATTTTTTTGTGGTAGATTAGTTCTTTTTATCCATGTTAGAGTCAGTTTGGTTCCTAGACCACAATAACTAGGTGGCGACTCCCAAACCTCAAGAGTCAAAAGCGGATCCGCGCACCCCGCGGATCGAGGGCGCTTTCAGTGGCGACTCCACTGGGGACATTGAGGATCAAACTTGAAAAACCCCAAGTATGGGAACATTGCCAATAACCTAGTTTTTTATTTTATTTAATTTTATTTAATTTTTAGTTAGTTTTTATTTTTGTTCTCCTATTGTTGTTTTGATATATTGGTGGGTCCAATCATTAATTTCGGTTCAACTTTGAGTACGTTATTCTAGCATATTATTATTTTCATATAGTTCAATCGAGGGTCATTTAGGGTGACTTCAAATAAATAATACCAAGTTTTAACGGATACTTTGTTGAGGGTGGAATAACGATCATTGAGGATGAAATAATGAAACAAAAAGGATTTTTTATTTTATTTTATTTTTTTTTTTAAGTATGTCGACTCATTTTTGGATGACAAAAGATTTTTTTTTAAAAAAAGAAACATGTTCGCCATATAAACTTATTTTTAGTTAGTTGTTTTTCATTTTTTATTATTTTTTTATAGATTTTTATGGGCAAAGATGCTGCCCATTGACAGCAGATGAATTTAAAAAAAAAAAAATAAAAAATTTGAAGTTTCTGCCAACAGCAGCCTCCAATGGTGTGCCCCAAGTATAAAGCGATTTGAGTTTTTTAAATCCAACGATTTTCAATGGGGTGCCATAAGCGAAAACCCATTTTTATTTTTTTCAACATCTTAATTAGTTCTTTTAAAAGAGGTCTTCTTCCCCATTCGATCCCATCTGTCTCGACAGAGACTAGAGAATGCTTCTCCTCAAAGATGCCAAAACCCGTGCTCCAGTTTGCGGATCTCGAACGATCGAGATATCAATCGATCAAGCCTGCTTCTACCTCTCAATCGAGCAAGTAAACGATGGAATAAAAGGCGAGTAGATGACACGATCTGCTACATGAGATGAAAGGTTCGATTAAGATCAATCCTCACTTGCCTAAACTCAGTTTTGAGCATCATCTCTATGTTTCTATTCAATATAATATCAGTCTTATCTCTCGATTTCGATGGCTATTTTTTAGTCAGCCGTTCTTGTAAGATCGTTGCGTCTGATCTCAAATTCGAACATGAAGATCTCTGTGGAGATTGGTTGAAGCGTGGTTCTTCACCCTATTTCTTTTAAATAGAAGATTAAAATCATTAGCAGGGGGTTCATAGAGATTTTCTTCGTCTCAGCAAACTGAAATGGCGAATAATCCATCGAAAGATCCCGTGTTATAGGCTGATCTCGACGTTAATCTGTTGTTATAGGTTGATCTCGACGTTTCTGCTGTTATAGGTTGATCTCGACGTTTCTGCTGTTATAGGTTGATCTCGACGTTAAGTTGCTGTTGATCTCGACGTTAAGCTGCTGTTATGAGCTGAGCTCGACGTTATCCTACTATTTTAAAACAGCAAGGCCGATCTCGACATGTGCTGGATGAGTTCGATTATTGGCAGCGGCATATATAATCTATTTCACAAAATTATCTCGGTTTTTTAAGATCAATTTTTTTTTCCTAAAAAAAAAAAAAGGGAAATTAATTTGTTTCACAAAAAGGAAAATCAAAATAAAAAAAATAAAGAGTAGAAATTTTTTTTTAAAAAAAGGAAGTTCAAAAAATAATGAAATCAAATTTTTTAAATGTTGCTAATGGCAACATATGCTCAAGTTTTTTGTTTTCTGAATTTCTTTTGATCGGGCTCATCTTGTTTTTTTTAAACTATCCTCTCTATTTCATCGATATTATTATACCCTCAATTCAATACCCTTAGAAATTTCAAATTATTTCGGGTCACCCCAAAATAACCTTCGATTGGAATACATAAGAAAATAATACGGGATTAGATGCTAATATCAAGTATATGCTTAAGTGCTTATCTTTGCCTATATGATTGGAATAATGTTGACTTTGATTGAATATTCATTTGATCCGAATAGTTTTGATCTTGATTAAATTTTCATATGTATATGATTAGGCCCATGGGCCCATTTGCTTGAAAAGGCCCCGGGCACACCCCACCCTGCTTTGCACACACCACATGCACGTTTACTGCTTTACTCACTTACACGTCCCATTTAGCCAACGTGGCACTAGTGCGTGGCCCGGTCTCTTCGGAGATGCGACGTCATTCATGAAACCCACAACTCCAGTCACGTACCTTAGGGTATATCAAACTGGGGGCATCAATACCGTCTGATCAGGTGATTCTGAGAAGTATATTGATGCACCCAGGCTGGAGCGACCTGAGCCTTTGTCCTATTGTGAGCCACACAGTCACATGTCCCGATTGCCAACGTAGTACTAGTACGTGGTCGGTCCCCTCGTGGGATGCCAAACCATTTATGAAAGCTACAACTCTTGACTCGTACCCGTAGGGTAAAAGGTAATCTAAGTATATCAATTGCACTTCTTGGTCAAAACCGGTGCCTAAGCAAGATCTTGCCCCGCTGTACCCTACTGTACGAGGGGGATAGACTACGTCTATTCTAGACGAGAGGTATTTAAGTGGGCCCTTGCTCAGCATTGTGCGCCACCTCTCAACTGGAGATCAAACTGGCTGTTTTTGGCTTCAGAGAAGTGAATTGAGGTTTTAGATTATCACCTATACGGTATATCAAACCAAGTCACCACGTATCGAAAGGTATATAGGTGTGCTTGGGCAAGGGTGGCCAGATAAAAATGCATTGCACGTAGTAAGCCTAGAGTCTAGAAACCTTCCCAGTAGGTCACGACTCGAACTTATCGTGGGTGTTCCCGGGTTGTTTATTGAATGAATGTCTGTTGTTGAATGAATGTATGTGAGTGATGTGAATGATGAGATCAAAGTGTATGATTGTCCTCAAGGATCAAAAATTATTTTTGAAAATTAAAATGGGTGCACCAACCCAATAAAGAATCCATTCTTTTACAATAATGACCCAGTCCATCCCGATCCAACAATCATGATGGACCGGGCCAGTTAAATCAAAATGGAAATCGAATTTTCAAAGAAGAAAATATTTTTCAGAAAAGATTATTTTCCAAAAGAAGTGTTTTCCAGAAAAAGTATTTTCCAAAAATATTTTTCATAAGAATAAGATTTTCCAAAAGAAAATAAATTGATCTTTTACATGGACCATTGGAAGAGTACTAAAATACCCTTTTGTGTCAAACCAGGATGTTAGCCGCCGGCGATAACCCAATCGATCAGTTAGTCAAAACAACCGTCATAGGAATGCACCCTGTAGAGAAGATCAATTTTGGGAGATTCATGTTGAGGAGTGCTCTTTACTTCCATGAGTTTGAGATAGACTGGAACCTCTTACATGCTATGGCTAAGCGATGGAACCCCTATCTTCACATATTCCATATGGGGTACATGCATTTATGCCCTACTCACGAGGATTATTGCGGCATAATGAGGATATCCACTTAAGGACCTCTAGTCAGGCCCTCATTGAAGACCGGATATTCTGGTGAACTCGCCACAGGGCTAAACATTTCCAAGGAAGAAGCCAAGGCCCTAATCCATAACGGGAGACTGGATTTAGTACCTTTACTGGGCCCGTACCGCTCCCGCAGTCATCCTATCAATGTAAAACCCGAAGCCTGGCGAGCCACTAGAGACTATCGATTTGCTTAGGAATCCTAGCCCAATACATACTGACCTCTAATAGTGATGGCCAAACTATCCCTGAGTCCTTCATAGATATAGCCTCTCAACTCTCAAGGAAAGCCAACCCAGTACCCCTCATCTTAGCTGAAACCTTCTCAGGTCTAGATGCCATAAAAAATGGTGAGCGGGAAAGCTTCAAAGGAAGCCCCTACTTACTCTATATGTGGCTTTGTGATCGTCTCAAGATTGTAGATGTTCCCTCAAACCTCGAATATGGGCCAGAACACTTTTCCAAGAGAAACCTGTTAGTGCGTCACAACTCAGTCAAAGCCTGGAGTAAATGGTTAGACTCTCGCTTAGCTCGTCATATCGGTTTAGGTGTCCTTGGTGGATGACTGATCCCCCCATTCTAGGAACCAAAGGATCCTACTATGTCCGTCTGATCGGTTTAGAAGAAACATCTTTTTACCATCCTAATTTGATCCCAGAACAGTACGATGTACCCATAGAGTTATCCTTACCTCAACCCAAAGCTTTCTTCTCCCCCGAGCCTTTGACTGAAAAGTTAGTACACCTCATTGAGAAAGCTTGGAACAAGCGCACCTTAGGGTATCCAGACGGACCAGCAGAATTCAGAGAGTCAGTTGTTAGAGCCAAGAGGGTCAAGCCTGACAGCAATCCTGATGACCATCAAGACAAAGCCAAGCGTCCATGTAAAAATAGTTCAAATCAAATTTGTTGAAAGATGTTTTAATAAGAACATATTGTCAATCATTTTCAATAAAACTATCTTTCTTTTTGAATAAATATCTCCTTTTCAAATACTCATTGTGTGAATGGATTAATTAATGGATTGGTGCACAAACCTCAATAAAATGATTCTTAAAAATGTTATCAAGGGGGTAATACTGAAATTGACTAAATCTACCTTTGATGGGGTCATATAGGATTATCATTGCGCCCAAACTCAAGCGTCCACCTCCTAGTTGGAGTCGTAAGTCCAGTCGGTTAGAAAGAACCACAGTACCAAGTCAACAAGCAGAGATGGCTTCAGAATCTGAGCTCACAGAGATCCGTAAGATCTTGGCAGCCTTTGCCAATGATATCAGCAATATAAAAGGCAAAGTGGAAATGTTAGAACAGACCTCGGAATCAACGGGAATTCTCCTAGATGACCAAAGGGGAAAAATTGAAGAGAAACGTCCACGTGAAGTCTTCGAGCTCGACGGAGATGAAGAGTATGTTGATGAAAATCCGGCGTTATCTAATAGAATGTCTCAATTGGAGTCAGCAATGAAGAGTATAAAGGGTATTGATGAAATTGCAGCAGGCATTGAAGCTTTGAATCGCATCCCTAGAATCCATTTGCCAGAAAAGTTTGTGATGCCTGAAATGGACAAGTTCAGTGGGACAGGGTGTGCGAAAACACATCTTAAGGTGTATGTTACCAACATGCGCACTATGGGGCTCAGCGACGAACAAATGACATTGTTGTTCCAAAGAACTCTATCGGGATCAGCACTACGTTGGTTAATGTCTCAAGATCCAGTTACTGTGGGTACATGGGAAAACATGTCAAAGGCCTTCTGGCATCATATAAGTACAGTACCGAGATTGAGACTTCTAGAAGGGATTTGGAAGCAACTAAACAGAAAAATGGGGAGACATTCACTGATTTCATTGGTCGCTGGAGGGCCAAGGCTTCTCAAATGTGGGATAGACCTTCGGAGAAGGAACAAGTAGCAATTATCCTAAAGAACCTCTCTCAAGGATATGCTCAACACCTAGTGGCCCAATACCTCCCTACCTTTGAGTCCTTGTTGCAAGCCGGGAGCCAACTTGAGGATGCGTTTGCCTCTGGGATCCTTTCTAACCCCTCAGATAACAAGCCTAAGAAACCATATGTTCCCAAACCCAACATCAACCATACTTACATCGCCAATACCTCAGTTACCCCAGCTCAACCCCCGGCCCGGGTTAATAACCAAAGTCACCCGAGTCAACCTCGAACTCCGCGTCAATTTACCAACTTAGGGATGACCCTTACCGTAGCTTTGCACAAACTGTTGAAAAAAGGGTTGCTTACCCCGATTCAACCCCGACCTTTACCAAATCCCTTGCCAGCCGGACACAACCCCAACTTATTCTGTGAATTTCATCAAAATCCTGGCCATCACACGGATCGATGTATCACCCTACGCCATGCCATTCAAAACCTCATTGATAACAAGAAGATCACGATCCCTAGCCCACCAAATATCACCACTAATCTACTACCTACCTATCAACCTCCACCAACCCTAAATATGGTTTCTCATACCTCATTGCCATTCGATCCCATCTCTCTTATCCATCCAATCCAGGTCAAACCGCCCAGTTACCCCCTTGTCGGGATAGCCTTCACTGATGAGGTTTTCACCGCAAATTATGAACCATTCGATTTAACCTCAGATGATACCTATTGTTTATCCCCACCTCGCTACGATAGTCCCGCGTTCACTAGTTACCTGTTGGCCCAAATGAATCTGAAAAATCCTGAACCTTTGACAGCCGAAGATCCATACTTGTTAACTGAGGAAGATGAGCCTTTCCCCCTTTCCTGTGATGAAGTTAGACATATGACTCGAGGGGGAAGAGTTTTTAAGCCACAAGAACTCTGTGTTGAAAATCCTGCAGCCCTGGCAAGAAAAGAAGAAGAAGATCCCACTAAGGAAAGCATCGAAGAGGATAACTCCGTGATCAAACAATTGAAAAAATCAGGGGCCAACATCTCAGTATGGGGTTTACTCATGGCTTCCACTG
Source organism: Akebia trifoliata (assembly GCF_017979445.1). NCBI lineage: Eukaryota > Viridiplantae > Streptophyta > Magnoliopsida > Ranunculales > Lardizabalaceae > Akebia > Akebia trifoliata. The sequence continues at coordinate 31,128,687 of NC_141377.1, forward strand.
CTCATAGGGAGGCTGTTCTCAAAGCACTTAACACAGCCCAAGTTTCCCTTGAAACTTCTCCAGATCAGCTGGCCAGTATAGTGGGGGCAACTTACGTGGAGAATATCCTATCCTTCTCAGACTCAGATCTCCCAAAAGAAGGGGCAAGCCATACTAAGCCGTTGCACATTACAGTTGACTGTAACGGAATGAGGGTACCTTTGGTTTTGATTGATAACGGGAATGCACTGAACGTTTGCCCGCTGAAAACGGCTACCTATCTCGGATTTAAGGCTGAAGATCTCAAACCTACTAATCAAGGTGTTAGAGCTTATGATAACACCAAGAGAGATGTACTGGGAATTTTGCACCTTCGGCTGTCCACAGGCATAGCTGAATTTCTTGTGGAATTTCAGGTTATTGATATCCAGTCCTCTTTCAATCTACTGTTAGGGAGACCATGGTTACACCAGATTAAAGCCATCCCTTCTACGCTACACCAGAAGGTCAAATTTATCAAGGATGGGCTGGTAATTACTCTTCATGGAGATGCTGAAATTGTAGGGATCATAAATAATACTGAGGCTAAGGATAAGCCGTTGCTTGAGATTCAACCAGAACAACAGGGAGTAGAGCTCAGTGGGTTCGAATTTGAAAAGATATGCTCAGTCCAATGGGATCAAGCCATGAAAGAGTATTTTCCAATGGAGAATACCTATAATTGTTGCATGGCCAATATATTCAAGAAAATGAGATTCTTTCCTGGTATGGGCTTAGGTCGCAAGCAGCAAGGTATTAGAGAGGCACCATTGATTAAAGATGCCATCGGCACATTCGGACTAGGATATAAGCCTACTAAGGAAGATTGGGCCCAATATTGGAAAACAAAACGGGATAAGGCCATTGCTAAAAGGCAAAGGCGCACCACATATCTCATTAAAATGAAGCCATATCGAAAGACCCTCAATGGTTACTTTGTGAAAGAAGGAGAAGACTTCCACTACTGTGGATTCCCAGAGCCGTTCATTGATCACATCACAGGTACTCGTCTGCCGGGGTTTGAAATCTTCTTTGGCATGGAATGGCCTGAAAAGGAAGCAAGCATAAAAGTTAAGGAAAAGAAGGTTGAAGACTGGCAACTCGATCTGGACTCCCTCAACATCGATCAGCTATTCATTGAAGATCATAGTATCTTAGTATTGTCAGTTGAGAAAGGGATCCCGAATCCTCAGTCTGTAATCAAACCCGCTGTTGGGGTTCTATCAAATTATCATGTAATCAGTCATGTGTTACATGTCAAGGCTGGGTCTGTCGGTCCCATTAGTCCTGTTCAGTCTGACATGCCAGTTGAGTCATTTATTTCTGTTGAGTCAAGTAAGTTAGTTGTTTCTGCTGAGTCTGTTGCTGCTAGGGAGTCTGTTTTTCCTACTGAGTTGAGTGAGTCTGTCAAGTCTGCAATGAGTCCTGTTACCCCATCTCTTTTTAATGAAATGAAAGAAATTTTTGATTACCCCGAGCGCAATAATAATTCAACTAATAATCTGGCTTCGGAGGGAGAGTCTTCTGACGAAGAACCTCCCCTTGAAATAATCAAATTACTTAAACAAGAAGAGGAACGTCAGGCTCAACCTCTAATAGAGGAAGTAGAGGTTATCAACCTCGGAACAAAAGAAATTCCTCAAGAAATTCGTATAGGAGTCACTTTATCTCCTGATGAACGCAAAGGGATAGTAGACTTGTTCAGAAAGTTCAAAGACGTGTTCGCATGGTCTTACGAGGATATGCCGGGGGTAAGCACAGACATTGTCCAACATCGGATTCCGTTATATCCTGATGCTCGACCAATCAAACAGAAACTTCGACGTATGAAGCCGGAATGGACTTTGAAAATCAAAGAAGAAGTTACGAAGCAGATTAACGCTGGATTTTTGGAAGTAGTAGAATACCCTGAGTGGATTGCCAATGTCGTCCCGGTGCCAAAAAAGGATGGAAAAATTAGAATGTGTGTGGATTTTAGAGACTTAAACAAAGCAAGCCCAAAAGATAGTTTCCCTTTACCACACATAGATGTTCTAGTAGACAGTACAGCAGGACACGCGTTGTTGTCCTTCATGGATGGATTTTCAGGGTACAATCAGATAAAGATGGATCCTCGAGATATGCAAAAGACGTCGTTCATCACACAGTGGGGGACCTTCTGCTACAAGGTCATGCCTTTTGGTTTGAAGAACGCTGGAGCTACCTATCAAAGAGCAGCCACGACTTTACTACATGACATGATACACAAAGAGGTCGAAGTCTATGTAGATGATATGATAGTCAAATCCAAAGAACGACTAGGGCATGTTACAGCGTTAGAAAAATTTCTCACAAGGATTCAAAAGTACCAACTCCGCCTCAACCCACAGAAATGTGTATTCGGAGTAACTTCTGGAAAGCTGTTGGGATTTGTAGTCAGTCAGAGAGGAATCGAAGTAGACCCTGTAAAGATTAAAGCTATCCAAGAGATGCCGCCTCTCGAGACTGAAAAACAAATTCGAGGTTTTCTGGGAAGAATCCAGTATGTTAGCAGGTTCATCGCTCAACTCACCAACGTATGCGAACCTATTTTCAAGCTTCTTAAGAAGAATGAACCAACAGTTTGGAATGAGCAATGTCAAAAGGCTTTCGACCAAGTCAAGGAGTATCTTTCAAACCCACCTATTTTGGTCCCACCTACACCAGATGAACCACTTCTTCTTTATCTATCAGTCACAGAAGAAGCTATGGGATGCATGCTTGCACAGTATGACAAAGATACGCGCAAAGAAAGAGCCATCTACTACATCAGTAAGAAGATGTTAGAGTATGAACGAAAATATTCATCCTTGGAGAAAACCTGCTTAGCATTGGTATGGGCTACTCAGAGACTCCGGCATTATATGCTGTCTCATTCAATTATCCTATTATCTCGGATGGATCCTCTCAAGTATCTTTTTGAGAAATCGGCATTGACAGGGAGAACCGCACGATGGTTATTGTTGCTATCAGATTTTGACATCACGCATGTTACGCAGAAATCCATCAAGGGGAGAGCTGTAGTAGAATACTTGGCAGATCACCCTGTAGTAGAAGGAATAAGGCCTGTCGATCAATTCCCAGATGAGAACATCCTGCGCACAGGATGAATTGAGATGCTAATCTTAAAAGGGTTTGCCGTTCCTTCCTCGATGCTTATTCTGGAAATTCTTGTTTTTTCAATACCTTTGTAATATCTGTGTACCACGGCTTTCCATCGGGTAGTCGAGTAGCAATATTGATCTGACAACAATATGCAGGTTTGTCTTTGACTTCAACAGTGATCGGCCTCAATTCCATGCCAGGGGATAAATGGATCATTGAAGATAGAGTGGCTAACGAGTCAGCAAATCTATTATCTTCCCTTGACACGTGTTGGAACAGAATAGCTTCAAACTTACTCACTAAGTTTAACAAATATTCATGATAAGGCTTCAGCTTTTCGTCCCTAGTCTTCCATTCTTCCAATGACTGGTGTATGACCAAGGCTGAATCCCCAAAGACTTCAATTTCTGTAATGCCCAGATTCAAAGCAGCTTCAAGTCCAGCGATGCATGCCTCATATTCAGCTGTATTATTGGTATTAGAGAAGGCTAACTTAATAGCGATCGGAATGTGGCATCCTTCCGGAGAAAACAGGACTGCCCCTATTCCATACCCATTTTGATTGGCAGCTCCATCGAAATACAACTGCCATGTTTGGTTCTGAGGCTCTTCTTCAACATGTAAGATGTTCTCATCTGGGAACTGATCAATAGGCCTTATTCCTTCTGCTACTGGGTGATCTGCCAAGTATTCTGCTACAGCTCTCCCCTTTATGGATTTCTGTGTAACGTGCGTGATGTCAAACTCTGATAACAACAATAACCATCGTGCGGTTCTTCCTGTCAGTGTCGGTTTCTCGAAAAGATACTTGAGAGGATCCATCCGAGATAACAAGATAATTGAATGAGATAGCATATAGTGTCGAAGTCTCTGAGTAGCCCATACCAGTGCCAAGCAAGTTTTTTCCAGGGCTGAATACTTTCGTTCATACTCTAACATCTTCTTACTGATGTAGTAGATAGCCCTTTCTTTGCGAGTATCTTTGTCATACTGTGCCAGCATGCATCCCATAGCTTCTTCTGTGACTGACAGATAAAGAAGAAGTGGTTCACCCGGTGTGGGTGGAACCAAAATAGGTGGGTTTAAGAGATACTCTTTGACTTGGTCGAAGGCCTTTTGACATTGCTCATTCCAAACTGTTGGTTCATTTTTCTTAAGGAGCTTGAAAATAGGTTCGCAGACGTTGGTGAGTTGAGCGATGAATCTACAGACATACTGGATTCTGCTTAAAAAACCTCGAATTTGCTTTTCAGTTTCCGACGGTGGCATATCTTGGATAGCTTTAATCTTCACAGGGTCTACTTCGATCCCTCTTTGACTGACCACAAATCCTAACAATTTTCCAGAAGTTACTCCAAACACACATTTATGCGGGTTGAGGCGGAGTTTATACTTTTGAATCCTCATGAGAAATTTTTCTAAAGCAGCAACATGCCCCAGTCGTTCTTTGGACTTGACTATCATATCGTCTACATAGACTTCAACTTCCTTGTGTATCATGTCATGTAGTAAAGTCGTGGCTGCTCTTTGATAAGTGGCTCCAGCATTCTTCAGACCAAAAGGCATAACCTTGTAGCAAAAGGTTCCCCACTGTGTGATAAATGACGTCTTTTGCATATCTCGAGGATCCATTTTTATCTGATTGTACCCCGAAAAACCATCCATGAAGGATAATAAAGCGTGCCCTGCTGTACTATCTACTAGAACGTCTATGTGTGGTAAAGGAAAACTATCCTTTGGGCTTGCTTTGTTTAGATCTCTAAAGTCCACACACATCCTGACTTTTCCATCCTTCTTCGGTACCGGGACGACATTGGCAATCCACTCAGGGTATTCTACTACTTCCAAGAATCCAGCGTTAATCTGCTTCGTAACTTCTTCTTTTATTTTCAGAGTCCATTCCGGTTTCATACGTCGAATTTTCTGTTTAATGGGTCGAGCATCTGGATATAACGGAATCCGATGTTGAACAATGTCTGTGTTTATTCCCGGCATATCCTCATAAGACCACGCGAACACGTCTTTGAACTTTCTGAGCAACTCTACTATCCCTTTGCGTTCATCGGGGGATAATGTGATCCCAATCCAAATCTCTTGAAGGTTTTCTTTTGTTCCGAGATTGATAACCTCTACTTCCTCCATTGGAGGTTGAGCCCGACGTTCATTTTCTTGGTCAAGTAATTTGATTATTTCAGGGGGAGGTTCTTCATCAGAAGATTCTCCCTCTGAAGTCAGATTATTAGTTAAATTATTATTGCGCTCGGGGTAATCAAGAATTTCTTTCATTTCATTAAAAGAAGATGGGGTAACAGGACTCATTGCCAACTTGACAGACTCACTTAACTTAGTAGCAATAGTGGACTTACTTGACTCAACAGAAATAAATGACTCATCTGGCATGTCAGACTGAACAGGACTAAGGGGACTGACAGACCCAGTCTTGACATGCAACACAGGACTAATTACATGATAGCTAGAGAGACACCCTACAGCGGGTTTGATTGTAGACTGAGGATTTGGGATCCCCTTCTCAGTTGTCAACATCAAGACACTGTGATCTTCAATGAATAACTGGTCGATGTTGAGGGAGTCTAGATTGAACTGCCAGTCTTCAATTTTCTTCTCTTCAGCTTCTGTGCTTGCTTCCCCTTCAGGCCAATCCATACCAAAGAAGATCTCAAACCCTAGCAGACGAGTGCCTGTGATGTGGTCAATGAATGGTTCGGGGAACCCACAGTAACGAAAATCTTCTCCTTCCTTCACGAAATAACCATTAAGGGTCTTACAATAAGGCTTCATTTTGATGAGATCTGTGGTGCGACTTTGCCTTTTCGCAATTTTCTTATCTCGCTTTGTCTTCCAGTATTGGGCCCAATCTTCATTAGTAGGCTTATATCCTAGCCCAAATGTGCCAATGACCTCTTTAATCACTGGTGCCTCTTTAATACCTTGCTGCTTGCGGCCTAAGCCCATACCAGGGAAAAATCTCATTTTCTTGAATATATTGGCCATATTGCAGTTAGAAGTATTTTCCATTGAAAAATATTCTTTCATGGCTTGATCCCATTGGACTGAGCATATTTTCTCAAACTCGAACCCATTGAGCTCTACTCCTTGTTGTTCTGGCTGAATCTCAAGCAGCGGTTCATCCTTAGCTTCAGTACTATTTATGATCCCTACGATTTCAGCATCTCCATGGAGAGTGATCACTAGCCCATCTCTGATAAACTTGACCTTCTGGTGCAGCGTGGAAGGTATGGCTTTGATTTGGTGTAGCCACGGTCTTCCTAATAACAGATTAAAGGAGGACTGGATGTCTATGACCTGAAATTCTACCAAAAATTCAGCTATGCCCGTGGACAATCGAAGGTGCAGAATTCCCAATACGTCCCTTTTAGTGTTATCATAGGCCCTAACCCCCTGATTAGTGGGCTTGAGATCTTCAGTTTTAAACCCAAGGCAAGTGGCGGTCTTCAAAGGGCAAACATTCAATGCACTCCCATTATCGATCAATACTAGAGGTACCCTCATCCCGTTGCAGTCAACTGTGATGTGCAATGGCTTAGTATGGTTTGCTCCTTCCTTTGGGAGATCGGAGTCCGAGAATGACAAGATATTTTCCACATAGGTCGCCCCTACTATGTTAGCCAGCTGATCTGGAGAAGTGTCAAGGGAGACTTGGACTGTACTTAATGCTTTGAGAACAGCCTCCCTATGGGCAGTGGAAGCCATAAGTAATCCCCAAACTGAGATATTGGCTCCTGATTTCTTCAATTGCTTAATCACGGAGTTATCTTCTTCAATGTTTTCTTTGATAGGATCTTCTCTTTCTTTTCTTGCCAAGGCTGCCGGATTATCAACACAAAGTTCTTGTGGCTTAAAAACTCTTCCCCCTCGAGTCATATGTCTAACTTCATCACAGGAGAGAGGATAAGGTTCATCTTCTTCAGTCAGCACATATGGATCTTCATCTGTTAAAGGTACAGGATTTTTTAAGTTCATTTGGGCCAACAGGTAACTGGTGAATGTGGGGCTACTGTATCGAGGCGGGGATAAACAATACGTATCATCTGAGGTTAAATCAAATGGTTCATAGTTTGTGGTGAAAACCTCATCAGTGAAGGCTATCCCGGCAAGAGGGTAACTAGGCGGTTTGCCTTGGATGGGATGGATAAGAGAGACAGGATCGAATGGTAATGGTGTATGAGACACCATGTTCAAAGTTGGTGGAGGTTGATAGGTAGGCAGTGGATTAGTGGTGACATTCGGTGGGCTAGGGATTGTGACCTTTTTGTTGTCGATCAGATTTTGAATGGCATGGCGTAAGGTAATACATCGATCCGTGTGATGGCCAGGGTTTTGATGGAACTCGTAGAACAAGTTAGAATTGTGTCCAGCTGGCAAGGGATTAGGTAGAGGTCGGGGTTGGATAGGGGTAAGAAGCCTTTTTTTCACCAATTTGTGAAAAGCTACAGTGAGGCTCATCCCTAGATTGGTAAATTGACGCGGAGTTCTAGGTTGACTTGGGTGAGTTTGGTTATTAGTTCGGACTGGGGGTTGAGCTGGGGTAGCTGATGTGTTGGCTATGTAGACATGGTTGGTGCTAGGTTTAGAAACATAAGGTTTCTTAAGCTTGTTATCCGAGGGGTTAGAAAGAATCCCAGAGGCAAATGCGTCCTCGAGTTGGCTTCCAGCTTGTAACAATGACTCGAAAGTAGGGAGGTATTGGGCCACTAAGTGTTGAGCATATCCTTGCGAGAGGTTCTTTAGGATAATCGATACTTGTTCTTTCTCTGACGGTCTATCTCACATTTGGGCAGCTTTGGCCCTCCAACGACCAATGAAATCAGTAAATGTCTCCCCATTCTTCTACTTAGTTGCTTCTAAATCTCTTCTTGAAGTCTCAATCTCGGTACTGTACTTATATTGATGCCAGAAAGCCTTTGACATATTCTCCCAGGTGCCCACAGTAACTGGATCCTGAGACATTAGCCAACGTAATGCTGACCCTGATAAAGTCCTCTGAAACAACAACGTCATATGTTCGTCACTGAGCCCCATAGTGCGCATGTTAGTAACATATACCTTAATATGTGTTTTTGCACACCCTATACCACTAAACTTGTCCATTTCTGGCATCACGAACTTCTCGGGCAGATGGATTCTAGGGATGCGGTTCAGAGCTTCAATACCTACTGTAATTTCATCGATGCCTTTTATACTTTTCATAGCCGATTCTAACTAAGACATTCTGTTAGCTAACATCGGATTTTCATTGACATATTCTTCATCTCCGTCAAGTTCGAAGACTTCATGTGGACGTCTCTCTTCTACTTTCTTTCCTTTTGGATCATTTAAGGGATTGCCTGTTGATTCCGAGGTCTGTTCTAGCACTTCTACTTTACCCTTTATACTGGTGATATCATTGGCAAAGGCTGCCAAGATCTTACGGATCTCTGTAAGTTCAGATTCTGAAGCCATCTCTGCTTGTTGACTTGATACCGTAGCTCGTTCTAACCGACTGGACTTACGACTCCAACTGGACGGAGTTTGGGCGCAATGATAATCCTATATGCAATAAATTTAGTCATTTTCAGTATTACCCTCTTGATAACATTTTAAGGAATCATTTCATTGAGGTTTGTGCACCAATCCATTAATTAATCCATTCACATAATGAACATTCAAAGAAGAAATCAATATTTATTTGAAAGAAAAAATAGCTTTATTGATTGACAAATAAATGTTCTCATTAAAAACATCTTTCAACAAATTTGACTTGATCTATTTTTACATGGACGCTTGGCTTTGTCTTGACGGTCATCAGGATTGCTGTCAGGCTTGACCCTCTTGGCTCTAACAACTGGCTCTTTGAATTCTGCTGGTCCGTCTGGATACCCTAAGGTGCGCTTGTTCCAGGCTTTCTCAATGAGGTGTACTAACTTTTCAGTCAATGGCTCGAGGGGAAAGAAAGCTTTGTGCTGAGGTAAAGATAACTCTGTAGGCACGTCGTATTGTTCTGGGATCAGATTAGGATGGTAAAAAGATGTTTCTTCTAAACCAATCAGACGGACATAGTATGATCCTTTGGTTCCTAGAACAGGGGGATCAGTCATCCACCAAGGGCACCTAAAACCAATATGACAGGCAAGGCGAGAGTCTAACCATTTGCTCCAAGCTTTGACTGAGTTGTGACGCACTAACAGGTTTCTTTTGAAAAAGTGTTATGGCCCATATTCGAGGTTTGAGGGAACATCTACGATTTTGAGACGATCACAAAGCCACATATAGAGTAAGTGGGAGCTTCCTTTGAAGCTTTCCCGCTCACCATTTTTTATGGCATCTAAACTTGAGAAAGTTTCAGCTAGGATGAGAGGTATCGGGTTGGCTTTCTTGGAGAGTTGAGAGGCTATATCTATAAAAGACTCAGGGATAGTTTGGCCATCACTATTGGAGGTCAGCATGTATTGAGCTAGGATTCCTAAGCACAATCGATAATCTCTAGTAGCTCGCCAGGCTTCAGGTTTTACATTGATAGGGTGACTGCGGGAGCGATATGGACCCAGCAAAGGTACTAAGTTTAATCTCCCGTTATGCACTAAGGCCTTGGCTTCTTCCTTGGAAATGTTCAGTCCTGTGGCAAGGTCACCAGAATATCCGGTCTTCAATGAGGGCCTGACTAGAGGTCCTGAAGTGGATATCCTCATGATGCCGCAATAATCCTCGTGAGTGGGGCACAAATGCATATACCCCATATGGAATATATGAAGGTGGGGGTTCCATCGCTTAGCCATAGCATGTAAGAGGTTCCAGTCTATCTCAAACTCATGGAAGTAAAGAGCACTCCTCAACATAAATCTCCCAAAATTGATCTTCTCTACAGGGTGCATTCCTATGACGGTTATTTTGACTAACTATTCGATTGGGTTGTCGCCTGCGACTAGCATCCTGGTTTGACACAAAAGGGTATTTTAGTACTCTTCCAATGGTCCATGTAAAAGATCAATTTTTTATTTTCTTTTGGAAAATCTTATTCTTGTGAAAAATATTTTTCGGAAAAGCCTTTTTTCTAGAGAACACTTCTTTTGGAAAATAATCTTTTCTGAAAAATATTTTCTTTCTGTAAATTATTTGAAAATTTGATTTCCATTTTCAATTTAAATGGCTCGGCCCACCATGATTGTTGGATCGGGATGGACTGAGTCATTATTGTAAAAGAATGGATTCTTTATTGGGTCGGTGCATCCATTTTAATTTTCAAAAATAACATTTGATCATTGAGGACAATCATACACTCTGATCTACACCATTCACAACACTCACATACATTCATCAATCAACAGGTTCCAATCAACAAACAACCCGGGAACACCCACGATAAGTTCGAGTCGTGACCTATTGGGAAGGTTTCTAGACTCTAAGCTTACTACGTGCAATGCATTTTTATCTGGCTACCCTTGCCCAAGCACACCTATATACCTTTCGATACGTGGTGACTTGGTTTGATATACCGTATAGGTGATAATCTAAAACCTCAATTCACTTCTCTAAAGCCAAAAACAGCTAGTTTGATCTCCAGTTGAGAGGTGGCGCACAATGCTGAGCAAGGGCCCACTTAAATACCTCTCGTCTAGAATAGACGTAGTCTATCCCCCTCGTACAGTAGGATACAGCGGGACAAGATCTGCTTAGGCACCGGTTTTGACCAAGAAGTGCAATTGATATACTTAGATTATCTTTTATACCTACGGGTACGAGTCAAGGGTTGTAGCTTTCATAAATGGTTTGGCATCCCACGAGGGGACCGACCATGTACTATTACTACGTTGGCAATCAGGACATGTGACTGTGTGGCTTACAATAGGTCAAAGGCTCAGGTTGCTCCAGCCTGGGTGCATCAATATATTTCTCAGAATCACCTGATCAGATGGTATTGATGCCCCCAGTTTGATATACCTTAAGGTACATGACTGGAGTTGTGGGTTTCATGAATGACGTCGCATCTCCGAAGAGACCGGGCCACGCACTAGTGCCACGTTGGCTAAATGGGACGTGTAAGTGCTTAAAACAGTAAACGTGCATGTGGTGTGTGCAAAACAGGGTGGGGTGTGCCCGGGGCCTTTTCAAACAAGTGGGTCCATGGGCTCAATCAAACCAATCATACATTGGATTAAAAAAACATTCGAATCATGTGAATATTCAATCAAGATCAACACCATTCCAATCACATAAGTACATTAAGTATATCAAGCACACATATCCATGTTATAATCAAATATTTAATCCGGCATTACTTCTTTATGTATTTCGATCAAGGGTTATTTCGGATGGTCCAAAATAATTCAGAATTTCAAAGCATAATGACTTGAGGATGATTGGATATATGTTAAGATGGAGATTTTAAAATCAAATGCCCTTTTTAAAATAAAACAAAAACAAAATCCTAAGAAAAAACTAACCAACGAGTGGATTGTTGTTGACAAACCAACTTTTACTAACGTCACCCCAATTTCCACGTACATCATTAAGGCGGCCTTAGAACAATTGGTGAGTCAATAACAATTCGCAAAGGAACCAGAATCATTCTCTATTTCATAATTTGGGATAACATTTCGAGACATTATTAGTATACCCAATATTTATTTACAACACGCCAATTATCTTTAAAGGCAAATAATTGTTTACATTTAGATTCGTGTATTATAAATAAACAATAGGGTGTTTCCAATAATTCTCTAAAACTCCTCAACAAAGAGTACTAAAAATATTTAGATTGCTGCCGATACCAACGATTTATTCGATTTTCCCCTTTTTTTAAAACAAACTCACTTCGATCATTGTCAACGCATGAGTCTTTCTTACACCATATTGCTGACCCCTTTTTTTTTATTTTAAAAACACATTCTCGAGTTCAAAATAGTATGGAAAGATTTGCTTAAAAATGGCACTCATTGGAGTTCAAAACAGTATGTAATGGTTCGATTAAAAATTGCCTTTGAACGCAGCCCTTACTCGATGATCTTAACCCAACCAAAAAACAAATACATATGGTTCTGTTCTTCCTCCAATTCCTTGATCCACAAAGCCATCAAATTCTACCATTTTATGGAGCAAATTTGCAGACAAATCGAGCCTGCAAGAAGAGCTTTAGAAATAATGGCAGACTTTGCAAAATCTAGCCATTTCCTAAGGTTTCTTGCCGATCCGAATTGGCAAAAATTCTGCACGTCTACACCATGGATTCTCATGAAACTGAACCTTCAAGGTTGATGAGGTTCAACGATTTCAGATTACGCGCCTCTAAATCAGATGAGATCAGAAGTTTCTTTGAGTCTTAACGGCTTTGAAATCGACTAAAAAGGAGGTTCGATTGGTTTTAAAGAACAGGCCGATCGGGTCTTGCTCAAGATACCATGAATATAGCTGAAAACTGCTTAGAATCAAGGGTTCGGTTAGTTTGAAGGAGCAATCCGATCGATTTTCGTTGAAAAACGCGAAGGTCATAGCTGAAAATCGATAAAAATGGAAGTTCGACTGGATTGAATGAACCAGCCGATCGACCTCTGTTGGAAACCCAACGGACGTGGTTGAAAACCGATTAAAAATGGTGTTGAAGTCGAAAATAAACTCAAACGTCCAAGCTTTGGATCGTTCGAGCCTCACAAACCAAAAACAAGAGTTTAAAACCCTTGAGGAGTCGATCTCTCTTTGTTGAGGTCGACAGCACCAAATGGAGAAGACGATGGATCCTTTTTAAAACAAAATTATTTAAAAGGGGTGAAACAGAAATAATTAAAAGCTTTCTACTTACAGCACCCCCAAAAACATTGGTTTATACTAAGCACACACCAACGAAAGTTTTTGCCGGCAGAATTTTTTTTTTTTTTTGTTTCTTTCTCTCTTTGAAATTCTATATGCTGTCAATGGACAGCATGTCTCGCTTACTAAGGAAAATGGTCAAATGTTAAATCACGCACACACCCAAATTTTCAATCGAAATATACTTATATGTGTAAAAAAAATCATGGTCCAAAAATCATTATCTCATCCTCCATAAAATTATTCCTTCGAAATCTCGCATTATCTAGGGTCATTCCGAATGACTTTCGATTGAACCATAAAAAAAAAGATATACCGAATTAGGATATTCAAAATTGAATCACATGATCTATAATTAAGCCAAAAGAATATAGAAAAACATAAATAAATAAAACACAATAAACAAATAATCAACTAACTATAAAAATCAAATAAAAAGGTCCTACTAGCGATGTATCCCATACTCGGGGCTTTTCAAGTTTGATCCTCAATGTCCCCAGTGGAGTCGCCACTGAAAGCGCCCTCGATCCGCGGGGTGCGCGGATCCGCTTTTGACCCTTGAGGTTTGGGAGTCGCCACCTAGTTATTACGGTCTAGGAACCAAATTGACCCTACAATAGATAAAAAGAACTAATCTGCTATAGAAATCTGAATCCGGGGATCATGTTACGGGGTTGGAAGGTGTTAGGCACCAACCCCGCCCGGCCAATGCCGGTCTCTACTTATCCCAAATAGATCTACATTTGCTAATGATAAACCTAGATAAAAAAAATAAAAAAAATTTACCTTTGATCTGCAAAAGTGTTATTCCCTCAGATCTGGTTAGAATGGCTCCTTGTACCGTATTCCTTACTTCGTTCTATCTCCGGATCTGATTCCTGATCTCCGAGGTAAGGTATCTCCTTCTTGGATCTAAGTGCTTCAAATTTGTTGTGGATTTTTGGGATGTTTTTGAGAGGTTTTTGGGTGTTTTTTTAGGCTAAAATCGGAGTAGGGGTGTTAGGGAAGGAGTTGGGGCTCCAAAATTAGGGTTTTGGGGAGGCTATGGAGGCTTATTTACCTACTTTTCCTAGGGTTTTTTCTTTGATACGAAAATAGGGTGTGGAGGCTCCTATTTATAAAGTTTTTAGAAACATTAGGGTTTGATTAGGGTTTCAATTAGGGTTTTGACTTAGTCTTTAAGGTTTTAATTTAGGGTTTTGACCTTAGTCTTATGAGATTGACTCGATTAGTTTAGATTAGGGTTTTGATTTAGGGTTTTGACTTTAGTCTTATGAGATTGACTTTAATATCTTGACTTTAGTCTTGCTTGATTGACTTTAAATTTTTGGAAACCCCTCTCTATTATATCTTTAATTCTTTGGACCCCCAAATGGAGGGGTTCTTAAAGAAATATCTTGCGAACCCTCAACAATTTTGCTTAAAAACCTGATTGATAAATTTTTTGGTTTAAATTTTAATAATTAATTTTATTAATGTTTCACTTTACATTATTTAATAATTTATTTATTAATTTCGAAATTTTTAATTATTAAAATTGTGAAATTACCATTTTGCCCTCAGAGAGGATTTTTTACGTTTTAAGTCGTTTTTCAATGTTCCAGGATGTTTTGGAATCAATTTTTCGTAAGAAATTCAATGGGAATGTTTGTTTTTGTCATTTATGAAGTTTTTTGTATGAAATGGTCGTGAAATTTATGAGGGGTATTTTCGTAATTTTGTCAAATTTTATGAAAATTGGCGAAGTGGTTTACTTGGTTTCGATTTGTTGTTTTATGTGTTTGAGTGGATTTTCCTAAGCGTAATGCAGGCTCTAGGGTTGTTTTGATGTTAGGGGTATTTTGGTAATTTGGTCATTTTTAGTAATTTTTATCGTGAAACTTCTTTTTGGTTTGCAGGATGATGATTTCTATGTTTCTGGGGTAGTATTTTCCTAGCGTAGCGTGGTTTCTAAGTTTTGTCAGTTCGAGATACCTCATCCGGATTTCTGAAACATATCTGTTAACAAAATGAAGCATTGGAATAAACATCCATCATTGGGAACCTTTGCGATCGGGTTGACGAGTTGATTAATCAGGAGAGTGCAAAAATGGGGTGTCTACACTTTTACACCGAGCTTGTTTCCTTGGTATTGTGCCCTTCTTTGATTTTCCAAGTTCCTCTTGGTTACAACATCCTCCTTCTTGTGCCGAAGTATTGTGAGCTGAGGACCTGATCAGCCAACCTAGAAATTCACAATGGTGATAGGAGGACGCTAAACTTAGCACCATTAAGACAGGTGCCTCATTTTGAGGCATGATCAATCGTTAGAATCTCCCCAAAAAGGGAAGCAATACTTCGTAAATTTGTTTCTTCATAACAGAATAAAGGAAGATTTGGAAACGTAACCCACATAGGGAGGATTGAAGAATCCTTATCCGAAGGTCGAAAAACTGGGGTCCACTTAAAGACCCTCATTGCAAAGCCATCAGTCGACAATCTCTCTTTGAGCCAAATCAAAACCATGTCTTCATTTAAGGAAAAGTTAAGGAGGATGTGTCAAGCATCAAGAATAAGGACATCGCAAGAACCTCTAAGATTCCAATCCCTAATAATCTTATGAACAACCTCCACGCCAAGTCGCAAAAGATTTTCACTAGTTTGTGGCTTGAAATATTTTGCAACCAAAACATATTTGTAACATTGAGATCCAAGTCTTCTGTGAAGGAAATTGTTGGTTCCCCCATGCTAGACATAAAGCTTGGGAGTAGATCTTCCATAGACAACCACCTTCTCGACAATGATCTTGTCATAGAAACCACATTAGCAAAGGATCGTTCCCCCGACTTGGGAGGACCTTCAAGTGTGACACTCATTCTACCCCTCATGGATATTTGTTTATGATTAAACCACTCTACCTATCTGGTCTGATACGTGACACCTTAACAATTCAGAAGACTACAATCAAAATGTAGCATAAAAATTGAAGATTTCATCAAAGAGTGCACAACTGACAATTAAAATCTGAACTATTTAGAGAGATGCTACTGGCACCCCAACTTTTACTTATTACAACCCAATTCTTAAATTATTTATCACACCCCAATTATTATTTCAACATTATAACATTCGTTCAAACTATTTCAATATGATTAGGCTCACTTAGAATCCTAAAGCCAAAAAAAAGAAATCTAGCAGTAACTTAAAATTAAAATCCAAAATATTTAAGATCCTAGTCATAAAATCAAGTGAGAAAACAAAATCTTACAATTGCATGTATCGAAAGAGTAAATCCTTATAGTTCAATTTCTTATTTTTTTTTATTCATGAGGCAATGGATCAGAGTAACTAGCTCTTGCATCCATGGCTGTCGATGATCAATGGGTGGGTTATTTTCATAGAAAGGAAAAAAATTAGAGATTTTTTCCAAAATGTGGTCAACTTTGGATGAAATTCCGATTCTGACTCACTATTCATTTTAATTCCCGAAATGTGAATAACATTTTTCAAGTGACTAATCTCCACAAGTTAAAGTGACAATCTCAAAGGTTTGAAGTGACTACTCGCAAGTTTGCTACAAGAGATTGTCGAGATCGTCATTGTAAACAGGAGTGGAGCCAGCTAAGGACGAGTGGCAGCTTTAGCCCCCACTGAACTTTTTGAAAAAAAAAAAAACCCCCTTATGTTTGATCGATGTTAGATATACCCTTGTGTTTCTCAGACTAACGACTATATAGCCCCTATTGAACTAATGGAATTGTTGTAAAAAAAATAAAAACTGATTTAAGTCCTTATATTTTGATTGATATTAGATATACCTCCCCTCTTTTTTAAACTGACGGCATACATCATTGCTAGGTACTAGGAGTGCACCTTGGTCCGATTCAAACCAAGAACCAAACCAAACCGATAGTTCTGGGATGGTTTGGTTCGGTTTGGAACAAGTCACAGTTCGACTCCGGGTTACGAAAATGGAGAACCTATCAATTTAGTTTGGTTCTCGGATCAAACTTGTATAGAATCGAACCAAACCAAGAACCCAACCCTTATATGGGTAGCGTTCAATGGCTAACTTTTTGGCAAAACATTTTTCAAAACATGAGTTAGAAGTTTTAGAATGGGCTGATTTTTGGTGAAGATGATCTCTACGGTGAGGAGATCATCCTCACCAAAAATCAGCCCATTCCAAAACTTCTAATCCATGCTTACAAGTTGAAAAATCGTGGACCATCCATTTTTTGTAAACTATTTTTAATGGGGTTAGAAGTTTTGTAATGGGCTGATTTTTGGTGATGATGATCCTCACCGTAGAGATCATCCTCACCAAAAATCAGCCCATTCCAAAACTTCTAACTCATGTTTTGAAAAATGTTTTGCCAAAAAGTTAGCCATTGAACGGGACCCTATATATATATATATATATATATATATATATATATATATATATATATATATATATATATATATATAGAACAGCGTTCCTAAGACTCATATTGGGACTCACATTGCGACACACCGTTTTGTCTTATATGGGCAAAAATATTTGGAATGAGCTGATTTTTTGTGAGGATGATCTCTATGGTGAGGAGATCATCCTTGCCAAAAATCAGCTCATTATGAAACTTCTAGACCGTCCAATTTTTGTTGAAAAATTATAGACCGTCCAATTTTTGTAAATCAATTTTGATGGGGTTAGAAGTTTTGGAATGGGATGATTTTTTGCCAGGATGATCCCCTCATCACAGAGATCATCCTCACAAAAAATCAGCTCATTCCAAAAATTTTTGCCCATATAAGACAAAACGGTGTGTCGCAATGTGAGTCTCAATATGAGTCTTAGGAACGTGACCCATATGGGTAGCGTTCAAGGGCAAACTTTTTAGCAAACTTTTTGGCAAAACATTTTTCAAAACATGGGTTAGAGGTTTTGGAATGGGCTGATTTTTGGTGAGGATGATCTCTACGGTGAGTAGATCATCCTCACCAAAATCAGCCCATTCCAAAACTTCTAACCCATGTTTACCAGTTGAAAAATCGTGGACCGTCCATTTTTTGTAAACTATTTTTGATGGGGTTAGAAGTTTTGGAATGGGCTGATTTTTGGTGATGATGATCTCCTCACCATAGAGATCATCCTCACAAAAAATCAGCCCATTCCAAAATCTCTAACTCCTGTTTTGAAAAATGTTTTGCCAAAAAGTTTGCTAAAAAGTTGGCCATTGAACGCCCCCCTATATATATATATAGAGGGAGCGGTTCGGCAGCCCTAAAGTTTGCCAAGTTTTCTGCCAAACATTTTTTGTAAATCACTTTTGATGGGGTTAGAAGTTTTGGAATAGGCTGATTTTTTGTGAGGATGATCTCTACAGTGAAGAGATCATCCTCACAAAAAATCAGCTCATTTTGAAACTTCTAACCCTAATTTACAAGTTGAAGAATCGTGGACCATCAATTTTTGTAAATCACTTTTGATGGGGTTAGAAGTTTTGGAATAGGCTGATTTTTGGTGAGGATGATCTCCTCATCATAGAGATCATCCTCACAAAAAATCAACTCATTCCAAAACTTCTAACCCATATTTTGAAAAATGTTTGGCACCAAACTTGGCAAACTTTAGGGCTGTTGAACCGTCCCCATAGATATATATATATATAATTATTATTATAAATTATTTTAGGTGTTAGGATATAGATTAATGATATTTTATAGATAAATTAATGAATTTTTATAGATAGATTAATGATTTATTTTTTGTTTATTATATATTTATTTTTTCATAAAAAAATGTTACTTACAATTTATAAAATATTGGCAACCCATAGAATCGAACGGAACCAAACTGACTTTAGTTTGGTTTGGTTTGGGTTGGTTTGGTTCTAATGGAATTTGGTTCGGTTCTGGTTCTTATTTAATAGAACCGACCTATGTCAGTTCGATTTCAATTTGCCCTCAAACCGAACCAAGTTGCACTCCTAACGGGTACCATTGAATTTTATTCAAAATGATGAGAGCTGCTATTGGCAACTAAAACTTTACTTATTACACCCCAATTAAAGTAAAGAAAATAAGTTACTAGTTGAGGATAAGTAAAAGTTGGGGTGCCAATAAAAGCTTTCACTCGGTTTTTTTTTTTTTTTTGGCTAGATTTTTTTTTTTTTTTTTTTTTTTGAGATTTAAGATTTGATATGATCCTAGTCATAATTGTAACGACTACTGAAATTATTAGAAACAATGATAGAATCTTGAGATAATAATTTGAACCAAGCCTTTGTAATGTTTCAATGATGTGTTTAATCTTCAATCGGGGTGTGATAAATAATTTAAGAAATTGAGACGTAAGTAATTTTTGTGTGCCAATAGCAGTTCTAAAAAATAAAGAAAAAAAAACAAGGTGATTTAACTCCCCATTTATATCGATATTAGAAAGGCCTTCATGATTTTCAAATTGACGACATATATCCTAGGCCTCGATTTTCTCATATTCGTACCATACTCAAATTTTTTTCAACTTTTCAAAATTTTGTAAACTTCTCCAAATTAGGGATTAACCCATTAAATCGACAAATCAATGAATTAATTGACGATTTTTCAATTAATCATTGAAAGTGGTAAAAATTTTACCTTCACTCTCAAAATTTTATTTTCTTCAACATTCAAATCTATAAAAAAAAAGAAAAAGAAAAAAAAATAGGGATTTGTGGGACGTTGAATTGATGATGTGCCTTCCTATTGAGAAACCCGAAAACACCATGCATTTGTATATTTTTAAAAAATTCCCCCATTTTTAAACAAAACTTCACTTATTCAAATTAACCGAATTGAACCCCTATTGAATAATTATCAAATCTGAATTTTTTTTACAAGGATTCGTGAAATATGACTTGAGGACCCTTACTTTCAACTTCTATCTAAATTTTTAGGAAAAAATATTGATATCGTGGAAATGTTGCATGGACCCATATACATAGGAACGAAAACAATAAGAGCCTTTATACTAAACTGGATCATGCCCGGGATCTTATTTAAAATGGGAAGATCTAGAATAGGCGGCCAAGCTCTTGAAAAGAGCGATGTGCATGGACCAGGTGAGTAGGGATGCAGTTCCATGGACCGCTCATCATCAATATTGGAGATAAGCCTATGTTTTCAACCCTCATAGGAACTCCACTGAACTTCAAAAAAAAAAAAATTGGTGATGTAGCTCCCCACATTTTTATGGACATTAGAGATGTGGGGGAAATTCTTAAACATGGACACGTGGCTCGAGCAAAGCCCAGAAGTAATAATTTTAAGCTCGGATAGACTGCTACATAGGCCCAGTTTATTAAACTTTTCGGATGCACGGATGCCCCAGCTCGGACCTGAGCCACCGATCCATTAAGTAGCCCGGACAACGACAATCTAGGTCGGCAAGAGGGATCTGACAGATGTGTTATTGATTGACAGCTCTGATTATCCCAGAAGTGGCAGGGCAGTTGCAACAACTCTTGCAGCTGACATGTCAGGGAGTGAGCTAACTGCCCTTAGTAAACTAACAGCCTTGGGTCATTTCAAATGATGGCATAGAAAACGATCAAGTTCAATGCTTATAAAAGAAAGAGGACTATGGGTAAAAGAGGTGGGGATTCTTCTTCTCTCAAAACAAAAATTACATTGATAAATTTGTCTAACTTGATCGTCGGAGTGGGCTAATTTGCAGGTCCGCCTGAAAGCACCCTCGATCCGCGGGGTGCGCGGATCCGCTTTTGACCCTTGAGGTTTGGGAGTCGCCACCTAGTTATTATGGTCTAGGAACCAAACTGACTCTAAAACGGATAATGAACAAATCTACTACAGAAAATCTGAATCCGGGGATCATGTTACGAGGTTGGAAGGTGTTAGGCACCAACCCCGCCCGGCCAATACCGGTCTCTACTTATCCCAAATAAATCTACATCGCTAATGACAAACCTAGATTAAAAAATAATGAAAAATCTTACCTTCGATCTGCAAAAGTGCTATTCCCCAGATCTGGTGAAAACGGTTCCTTGTACCATATTCCTTACTTCGTTCTATCTCCGGATCTGATTTCTGATCTCCGAGGTAAGGTATCTCCTTCTTGGATCTGGGTGCTTCGAATTTGTTGTGAATTTTTGGGGTATTTTGAGAGGTTCCTAGGTGTTTTTCAGGCTGAAATCAAAGTAGGGGTGTTAGGTAAGGAGTTGGGACTCCAAAATTAGGGTTTTGGAGAGGTTGTGGAGGCTTCTTCACCTACTTTTCCTAGGGTTTTTTCTTTTATATGAAAATAGGGTGTGGAGGCTCCTATTTATAAAGTTTTTTAGGAGAATTAGGGTTTGATTAGGGTTTCAATTAAGGTTTAGACTTTGGTCTCATGAGATGGACTTTGTCTTTAGGGTTTTGACTTAAGGTTTTGACTTTAGTCTTATGAGATTGACTTGATTAGTTTAGATTAGGATTTTTATTTAGGGTTTTGACTTTAGTCTTATGAGATTGACTTGATTAATTTAGATTAAGGTTTTGATTTAGGGTTTTGACTTTAGTCTTATGAGATTGACTTGATTAATTTAGATTAGGGTTTTGACTTTAGTCTTATGAGATTGACTTTAATACTTGACTTTAGTCTTACTTAATTGACTTTAATTTTGACTTTAGTCTTATTTGATTGATTTTAATATCTTGACTTTAGTCTTACTTGATTGACTTTAAATTTTTGGAGAACCCCTCTCTATTATATCTTTAATTCTTTGGACCCCCAAATGGAGGGGTCCTTAAAGAAATATCTTGCGAACCATCAACAATTTTACCTGAAAAGTCTGATTGATCGATTTTTTTGTTAAAATTTTAAAATTAATTTTATTAATATTTCACTTTACGTTATTTAATGATTTATTTATTAATTTCAAAATTTTTAATTATTAAAATTGTGAAATTACCATTTTACCCTCGGGGAGGATTTTTTACGTCTTAAGTCATTTTTCCATGTTCCAGGATGTTTTGGAATCAATTTTTCGTAAGGAATTCAATGGGAATGTTGGTTTTTGTCATTTATGAAGTTTTTTGTATGAAATGGTCGTGAACTTTATGAGGGGTATTTTCGTAATTTTGTCAAATTTTGTGAAAATTGGCGAAGTGGTTTACTTGGTTTCGATTTGTTATTTTATGTGTTTGAGTGGGTTTTCCTAAGCGTAATGCAGGCTTTATGGTTGTTTTGATGTTAGGGGTATTTTGATAATTTTGTCATTTTTAGTGATTTTTATCGTGAAACTTCTTTTTGGGTCCACAAGATGATGATTTCTATGTTTCTGGAGTCGTATTTTCCTAACGTAGCGTGATTTGTAAGGTTTTATCAGTTCGAGATACCTCATCCGGATTTTTGAAACACATCTGGTAACAAAATAAAGTACTGGAATAAACATCCATCATTGGGAATTGTTGCGATCGGGTTGACGACTTGATGAATCAGGCGGATGCAAAAATGGGGTGTCTACAGATGCCCCTCTTTGGCAGAAGGTTGAAGCAAACTAGATAGCAAATCTATTTCGGTAGATAGTGCAATATCCGAATGCCAAAGCTAGTGACAGTTCATTTTGTAGCCTGATTTGGCAATTCGTCGGGGTGTTCGGATCCTTGAGCGTAAACTCTCCCCGAACTAAAAGGCTATCAGGTCCTTGAGCGCGAGCACTCACTGACAGCGTCAGATCCTTGAATTTTAGAAAATTCTCCTTGACTGATGTAACAGTTGTGCAAGTGTGTGGACTCAAAATCTGAGATAGGTTTCAAAGAGTTTGAGTTAGATATAAACTGAGCATAATTCCAAGAAAATCCTTGGCGGCATCTGAGCATAATTCCGAGAAAACCCTCGGCGGCATCTGAGCATAGTTTCAAGAAAACCCTTGCGGTAATTGAGCATAGTTCCAAGAAAACCCTTGGCGGCATCTGAGCATAATTCCAAGAAAACCCTTGGTGGCATCTGAGCATAATTCCGAGAAAACCCTTGGCGGCATCTGAGCATAATTCCAAGAAATCCTTGGCGGCATCTGAGCATAATTCCAAGAAAACCCTTAGCGGCATCTGAGCATAGTTCTGAGAAAACCCTCGACGGCGTCTGAGCATAATTCCGAGAAAACCCTCGGCGGTAACTGAGCATAGTTCTGAGAAAACCCTCAGCGACATCTGAGCATAATTCCAAGAAAACCCTTGGTGGCATCTGAGCATAGTTTCGAGAAAATCCTCGACGGCATCTGAGCATAATTCCGAGAAAACCCTCGGCGGTAACTGAGCATAGTTCCGAGAAAACCCTCGGCGGCATCTGAGTATAATTCCAAGAAAACCCTTGGCGGCATCTGAACATAATTCCAAGAAAGCCCTTGGCGGCATCTGAGCATAGTTCCGAGAAAACCCTCGGTGGCATCTGAGCATAATTCCAAGAAAACCCTTGGCGGCATCTGAGCATAGTTCCAAGAAAACCTTCGGCGGTAACTGAGTATAGTTCCGAGAAAACCCTCGGCGGCATCTGAGCATAATTTCAAAAAAACCCTTGGCGGCATCTGAGCATAATTCCGAGAAAACCCTCGGTGGCATCTGAGCATAATTCCAAGAAACCCTTGGCGGCATCTGAGCATAATTCCAAGAAAACCCTTGGCGGCATCTGGCTGAGTAAAACTAAGAATGAAGGAATAAATCTAGGAAAAAACGATTGAAAATGAATCTGGAAAAGAGGGGTTGAATCTGGGAACGAACAGCTTTTGGCCAGAATGAATGTCTTATCTCTTATGTGAGATCCAAAATGCATTTGTTTGAACTTCAAGGTTTTATCCAAAAGTTTTATGAATTTAAAACCTGAGTTTGAACCTCAAGAGTTTTTCGAAAAACTGTTATCAAGAGGGTAACCTTAAGTTTGGAGTTCTCATTATCTTTTAGGATTAACATTGCTCCAAAATAAAATGCCCCTAGTTTGACAATAAACATAGCATTGAAAATAATTGAATACATTGTGTAAAAATTAAAAAAATGCCCCTAGTATAAGGGGGAAAAGTTACATATTTAGAGAAAAAAAAAAAATGCCCCTTGTATGAAGGTTTGAAATATTTGATTACTACAAGCGCAATAAAAATCCAACTTTTAATTTTGATTAATTTTATTGAAGGTTTTGAGTCAGGCTCACGAGAACAAAATTATTTCCCTTTTGAGACTCATCATAGAATTCATTCTTCTCTCCCTTGGTTCACTTAGGGAAGTAAGAATTTTCAGATCGATCGTAGACAAGATACTTGTGACTTCTGAATCTATGCTTGGTTTAAGCTCAGTATTGAACTTGATTATTCGGACTTCTAATGTTTCAGCTCGGACTGCTCTCAGCTTGGGATTTTCTTCTATTTTTTGTGCTCTAACTTTTGCCTAGATCGCCTTTTCAGGTTTTCAATCTATCGAGCTTGCTCTAACTTTTGCCTAGATCGCCTTTTCAGGTTTTCGATCTAGCGAGCTTTTTCTTTTTTCTTGGCTCTGATTGTTGTCAAAGTTGTCCTTTCATATTTTCAACTTTGCGAGCTTGCCTTAATTTTTGCCTAAGTCGCCCTTTTCGGGTTTTCAACTTAGCAGGCTTCATCATTTTTTTTATCTTTTTCTTCTCCTCTGACCTTCTAGAATTACTGTCTGATCATGTTCTACTACCCTCATTGACCTTTTCACACGGTATTTAGGAGGACTTTTATAGGTAGGCTTGGGACTAGGCATAAAATGAAAGGGATTTTGAGGTTCAAAAACCCAAATGCCCCTTGTGTGGCATTTCATTTAAAATTTTTTCTTGAATTTTCTTCCCCATTCTTTTGAATTTTTTTTTTTTTAGAGTTTTTTCTTCAATTTTTATTGTGTGGGGAAATAGATTTTTTTTTTATTTTGATGTAGTCGAGCCTGAAATAACTTCTCAGGTTGCCTACGTACCCCATAATTTTGGGATCAGACCAAAACGTAGTTCGAATCTTCCCTTCCCTAGGTTAGGTGATCGGGCTGAGAAAGAAAAAGGCATAATTTTTATTTTTGAAAAGACTGCAAAGGGGTTGAAAAAGGATATGTTGAACTGGGTAACTGGGTAATATGAGGATTGATTCGGTCAAAGATGGCCTCCTTAAATGTAGTACCGTTTGATTTGGTCAAGGTTGGTTGGTTCTGGTAAGTCGACTCCATCATGATCTTGAAGCCTGACAGCTTTTCCTGGTAATATTTCCTTGATGATGAACGGACCTCACCAATTAAGTTTTAACTTCTCTCTAGGATCAAAGATAGGTGCTCGATTTTCTTTGAAATCTGATGGTTTTCCAAAGTAGTGTTTTCTTGCTGATAGATGAATTTCTCCAATTAAGTTCAGACTTTCTCCTATGGTCGAGGAGGAGTACTTATTTTTCTTTGAAGTCTGATGGTTAAATCCTTGACTTGTAAGTAGCGAACTTTAACCTTCTTGTCAAACGTGCGAGCGATTCTTCTTTGATAAGTTTGCACCCAAAGTTGTTTTTCTTCAATCAAGTTTAACTCTTCGTACCCAATGACGAGTCTAGTCTGTTTCTAGCAATTGACTTTCCATCAAGACCTTGAAATACAAGATTTCCAATTTAACTAGCAAAACTGCTTCCATATCATATACTAGAAAGTAAGGAATAGCTCCAATAGAGGACTGCATTGACCTGAGGGGAACGGTAATGCCCCATCAGGACGCACTCGTGATCGCACTCCCAGTTGGGAACGTCGAGCTCCGTAGAATATTGGTGGACTCGGGAAGTGCAGTTGATATCCTTTTCCTGAGCGCAGCAAGAAGGATGGGGATTTCAGATAGTGTGGAACCAACCCAGACCCTGGTCTACGGTTTCAATGGGGCTCCCAGCAGCTCGGTGGGCGAAATTACACTCCCAGTCACAGCGGGGTCGAAAGTGGTGATGACGAGGTTTGTGGTGATAAAGATGGATTCAGCCTATAATGCAATCCTCGGGCGAAGATGGATACACGAAATGAAGGCGGTCCCCTCAACGTATCACCAGGTAATTCGATTCCCGAGCCAGGAAGAAGTAGTAGAGATCAGAGGTGACCAGGAGATGGCGCAGCAGTGTTTCCACCTGACCTTAAAGCAAGGACAGGACATCGAGGCCGTTCCTCAAAAGAAGAGGAAAGAGCCACCTGTGGAAGGAGAAACATTATAGCAGTTACAGAAGGAGCCACAGCAGGAGCGACTGGCGACAGTTGAGGAAGTTGAGATAGTAGACCTCGGCGATGGTGGAGGACAGCTGGTTAGTATTGGCACCACAATGTTGCAGGAGGAGAAAACGGCATTGGTCTAGCTTCTGAGGGAAAACAAGGACGTGTTCGCATGGTTGTTAGAGGATATGCCTAGAATTGACCTCTTGGTGGCGTGCCATAGACTAAACATTGATGAAGACTTCCGACCTGTTCGACAGAAGTCGAGGAGGTTGTCTCCCCGTCTAAGGCAGGGGGTAAATGAGGAAATCGAGAAATTATTAAAGGTTGGATTCATCAGGGAAGTAGATTACCCAGAATGGATAGCCAATATAGTGGCAGTGCCAAAGAAGGATGGGAGGGTGAGAGTGTGCATCGACTTTACAAATCTTAATAAGGCATGTCTGAAAGATAGCTTCCCTTTGCCAAGGATTGATAGGTTGATCAACACTACGGCCGGGCATGAAAGAATGTCATTCATGGACGGATACTCGGGGTATAACCAAATCCTATTAGCCGCGGAAGATCAGGAGAAAACGTCGTTCATCACCGAGCAAAGACTGTTCTGCTTTAAGGTCATGCCATTCAGCTTAAGAAACGCTGGGGCCACTTACCAGAGGCTCGTGACAAGGATGTTCGAGGGGTTGATCGGGGAGACAGTGGAGGTGTACATTGACGACCTGTTAGTAAAAAACAGGAAAGCGGATGACCACTTGGCAGACCTGAAGCAGACTTTCGACCGATTGAAAA
The DNA here is from genome assembly GCF_017979445.1 of Akebia trifoliata. Taxonomy (NCBI): domain Eukaryota; kingdom Viridiplantae; phylum Streptophyta; class Magnoliopsida; order Ranunculales; family Lardizabalaceae; genus Akebia; species Akebia trifoliata. Next base: position 31,155,597 of record NC_141377.1, read on the forward strand.
GTTTTCAAATGAAGCTGAATCCGAATAAGTGCGTATTCGCAATGTCGTCAGGGAAATTTCTCGGGCACATCATCACTAGGAGAGGCATTGAGGCCAACCCAGACCAAATCCGTGCCTTGATGGAAATGCCGAGCCCACGTAACCAAAAGCAAGTTCAGAAACTTGCAGGAAGGATAGCAGCGTTGAATAGGTTTATTTCCCGAGTATCCGACAGATGCCGTCCGTTGTTCAAGTTATTACAAAAAGAAAAGAATTTCTCCTGGAGCAAAGAATGTGAAATGGCGTTTAATAACCTGAAGAAGTATTTAGGGCAGTCGCCGATCCTTAGTTCTCCGGAGGAAGGAGAGGAGTTAGGGATTTATCTAGCAGCCAGCTCGTCGTCGGTAAGCTCGGTCCTCTTCAAAGTCGATTTGAGACGGGAGTACCCTATCTACTACGTTAGTAAGACACTGGGTCCATCGGAGGCGAGGTACACGAAGACAGAGAAAGTAGGATTATCACTCGTCTACTCGACACACAAGCTCAGGCCTTATTTCCTCTCGCACCGCATCCGAGTTGTGAAAGATAGCCCGTTGAAAGAAATGATGCATAGGTCGAAAAAGTCTCAGAGGATGGTAAGATGGGCGGTAATTCTCGGAGAATACGACTTACAGTTTGAGTTACGAACGACACTAAAAGGGTAAGTGCTAGCAGACTTCCTCGCCGATTTCCCGGTCGAAGATCCAAACTAGGAAGAATTGGAGGACGAGGATGAAGTGGGGGAAGAAACAGAATTGTGGGACAAACATGCAGGTTGAAGGATGTTCGTCGATGGTTCGTCAAATTATTCAGGCTCGGGAGTTGGGATAGTGCTTGTAACACCGAGCAATGACAGACTTGAGAAGATAATCAAGCTCAGATATGAGGCATCAAACAATGAAGTTGAGTACGAGGTAGTTATCAATGGGCTGAGAATGGCAAGCGAACTAAAAGTTGGCCGAATAACGCTATGCACTGACTCGCAGCTCATAGCGAATCAGTGCAATGGTAAATTGAAACAAAGGACAAGCGTATGTCGAAATATCTGATCTCAGTAAAACGGGAAATTGAAAAATTCGACCAAGTAAAGATATGTTAGATACCGAGGGATGAAAACAGGCACGCAGACTCGCTGGCTTACATCGCTTCAATGCTAGGGGAAATAGAAAGACGAGCTTTACCGATAGAATACTTGCCTAAAGCAAGCATTGATCACGGTGAAAGAGAATGCGCACAGGTGGAACAAACCTAGGGATGGATAGAAGAGTATACGCAGTATCTACACTCAAAGGTGCTGCCAGAGGACAAGGTGGAAGCAAAGAAAATGCTACGGAAGGTCGGCAAGTACACGCTCGTTGATGGAGAACTCTATAGAATGTCGTTCGGAGGACCACTTCTAAGATGTCTTAGTAAAGCGGAGTCCGAGCTCATAATGGCATAAATCCATGAAGGGATCTGTGGCAACCACTCGGGGGGGGGGGGGGGGGCGATCGCTTGCCAATAAGGTGATCAACCAGGGCTACTTTTAACCCAGGATGCAGGAAGATTGCAAGAAATACGTAAGGACCTGTGATAAATGCCAAAACCATGCTCCCACGCATCTACAGCCAACCAGCGAGCTCCACCCTATGAAGTCACCCTGGCCGTTCTCTATATGGGGAATGGACATTGTTGGACCTCTACCTTGGGGAAAAGGGGGTAAGCTCTTCATCCTTGTAGCTACAGATTATTTTACCAAATGGGTCAAAACTGTTCCTCTCACTCGGATTAGGGAAGAAGAAGTTATCAAATTCACTTGGGAACACATCATAACGCGCTTCGGAATCCCTTATGCACTAATCTCCGATAACGGAACACAATTCAAGGGTAACCGCGTGCAATCGTACTTCAAGGAATACGGGATCCAATCACTCCAGTCGTCACCGAGGTATCCACAAGGTAACGGGCAGGCGGAAGCATCCAACAAGACAATCCTCGGGAACTTAAAAAAGAAATTGGCGGAGCATAAAGGAAGATGGGTGGACGAGTTACACAGTGTCCTATGGGCTTACCGGACTACAGCAAGAAGGGCAACAGGTTTCACTCCGTTCGCGCTAGCCTATGGGACTGAAGCCGTCATCTCGATCGAAATACAGGTTCCTACTACTAGAACACAAGTGGTCGAAACAGAACTGAACGATGAAATGGTGGCTCGAAATTTGGATTGGTTGGATGAGACGCGAGAGAGGGTCATAGAAAAATTAGCGCGATACCAACAAGTGTTAAAAAGGTTTTATGATTGGAAGGTCCGGCATAGGGAATTCCAAGTCGGCAATATGGTGCTTCGAAAGGTATTCTCCAACACCAAGGAAGTCAACAGTGGAAAGCTCGACTCTAACTGGGAAGGACCTTACATCGTAAGCAAAGTTGGGGAATCTGGTGTGTACTACTTAGAAACATCAACAGGGGATGTAGTTCAATCACCATGGAATGTATTCAATCTGAAGAAATATTATCAATAAACAGTTATCTTTGCATCTATGCCTACTGTCCAAGCAAAGTCTCGGCCCCTCAACAGGAACCGAGCCCAACTGAGGAGTTGGTTCGAAGTTAAAGCCTTGGCCCCTCCACAGTAGCCAAGCCCAACTGAGGAGTTGGTCTAAGGCAAAGCCTCGGCCCCTCAACAGGAACCGAGCCCAACTGAGGAGTTGGTTCGAAGTTAAAGCCTTGGCCCCTCCACGGGAGCCAAGCCCAACTGAGGAGTTGGTCTAAGACAAAGCCTCGGCCCCTCAATAGGAGTCGAGCTCAACTGAGGAGTTGATTCGAAGTTAAAGCCTTGGCCCCTCCACGGGAGCCAAGTCCAACTGAGGAGTTGGTCTAAGGCAAAGCCTCGGCCCCTCAACAGGAGCCGAGCCCAACTCAAGAGTTGGTTCGAAGCTAAAGCCTTGGCCCATTCACAGGCGCCAAGCCTAGACTAAAATATCAGTTCAAGGCAAGGCTTCGGCCCTCAACGAGTGCCAAGCCTAATGAGTTGGTCAAATGAGAGCAATATTAACTATTCCGGGATTATTAAGCAATAGACATCCGCATGAAAGCCAAAAAAAAGGGGGGAGAAGAGAAAAATGAGCAGCAAAAACTGAAAGGCACAAGAATTTTCAGAAAAAATATGTATTCTTATTAATATAAAAAGGAGATTTACATGTGGAATTACAAAATTGTATTACAAAAAAAGAAGAGAGAAAAATTATGCATCCGCTTCAATGATGGCTTTGGCATCATTGGGAGCTTGGTCCTCGGTGGGAGCAGCTGGACCTTCAAGAAAACGGTCGGGAGCAGCAGCAGTTGTTGCTTCTGGGGTCACCTTCGGCTTCTTCGCAGCAGCCTCGGCTTTCTTTAGCTTTGCCTTCAGCTTGTTGTAGGCTGTTTCCCAAGCTTCCTCCGAGGAATCCAGCTGGGCTTGGAGGGAGTTGAGTTGGTCTTGAAGAGCTCTCTCCTGCTCCACCTCCTTCGCCTTTACCAGCTCTTCCAACGAAGAGATTTTCCCATCCGCCAAAGCCAAGCGGTCCTTATTCTGCTCCAGTTCGGATAATGCGCTATCCAAGCTTGTTTGGAGCTTTTGGGATTTGGCCGCAGCCACATCCCTTTCAGCCTACAGCTGAAAAAGGCAACCTTCCACAGCTTTGAGGTTATCTGCTGAAGTGTCGCGAGCTTCCACGAGCCTGACCACGGCATGTTATGCCTGGTAAGACAAAACAAAAATATATATATATATATATATATATATATATATATATATATATATATATATATATAGGGTCGCGTTATTACGACCCCCTTTTGGACCCCCTTGCGACACACCTTTTTGTCTTATATGGGCAAAAATGTTTGGAATGGGCTGATTTTTTGTGAGGATGATCTCTATGGTGAGGGGATCATCCTGGCAAAAAATCATCCCATTCCAAAACTTCTAACCCCATCAAAATTGATTTACAAAATTGGATGGTCTATAATTTTTCAACAAAAATCGGACGGTCTAGAAGTTTGGAATGGGATGATTTTTTGCCAGGATGATCCTCTCACCATAGAGATCATCCTCACAAAAAATCAGCCCATTCCAACATTTTTACCCATATAAGACAAAAAGGTGTGTCGCAAAGGGGGTCCAAAAGGGGGTCGTAATAACGTGACCCATATATATATATATATATATATATATATATATATATATATATATATACCGTTCAAGGGCCATGTGAGAAAACATATGAAAAAAATTTCGTTTTTCAAAATAAGAGCTAGAGGTTTTGGATTGAGCTGATTTTTTGCAAGGATGGTCACTATGATGAAAAGATCATCCTCACAAAAAATCAGCTCAATCAGAAACTTCTAAATCCATCAAAAGTGATTTACAAATTAGTGATAAAAATTGGTAAAAAATCGACGGTCCACATTCTAAATCACTTTTAATGGGGTTAGAAGTTTCAGATTGGGCTGATTTTTTTTTTTTGGATGATCTTCCCATCATAGAGATCATCCTCACAAAAAATCTGCTCAATCCAAAATTTCTAACCCATATTTTAAAATTTTATTAAAAACGAAAGTTTTTACATATGTTTTCTCATATGGCCCTTGAACCTGACCCTATATATATATATATATTAGAAGGATTCAAGTACAGAAAAGAAACATCAAAAGAAGGTAAAGAGCTTACCACAGCCAAAGCTCGGAATGCATCATTCGCAAATTTAGCCGAGTCACGGGCGTAACTTCTGCGAACTTTCTCCACGTCCCGCGGGAACGCGGAAGCGTCAAAGATCGCCCTGGCCACCACCGGGTCGGATAAGGCTGAGTCCCTATCCGACACCGGCTTTCCCCTCACATTGGGATGTACCACCCAGGGGGAAGGAGGGGGCAGATTTCCCCTTTGCACCGAACCAGTCGAGGATGTTTGGGATATCTCGGCTGGTTGGTTCTCCCCCTCGGCACCAGGAGGAGGAGGCAGTTGGAGCTGGACCACCGGGACCGGAGAGCGGGGTCCCCTCCTCAGCCTCTTGAGAAGAGGTTGATGGTTTTCTTCTTCCTCTTCCTCTTCCACGGCTACGTGCCCCACCCCTGGAGTCCCTGTTGGCAGGGTAGGGGGAACCTCCATGGCTTCATCCTCGGAGTCGGATCCCAGGACGGGTGGCGGCCTTTTTTATTGAAGTGCCATGCTTGGGGGGCGGATAGACGGCGGAAGAAAGGCTGTGGCATAGTTGTAAAGATCAGGATTTGAAAGCGGATGAGTGATCACCACCGAATCACTCGGAAACTTGTCCTTGCTCGGGACTGCAGAAATGAAGAAAATTGAAGTTATTTACCGGGAAAAAGAAACTAGAAAAGCAAAGAGAAGAGAATCAAAGTAAAAACTCACCTTGGGGGTTGAACGAGGAGTGGGCCAAAGAAGGAAGCTCGTCACCTGGGGCGTTTTCCCACTGGTCGGATATCCGAATTGGGAACAAGAACCACTCCTTGTCCGAATCAGGAAGATTGACCAAGGACGACTTCCCTCTCCTCTTCGATAAATAGAAGAAGCCCGGTTTTTTGGGGCATTTCTTCAGGACAAATTGGGCCCTAATGTCCCATAGCCCGAGCTAGAGGCCGTCCTCCAGCCTACTGTTCATGTGCTCGCGGGCACTAATGAGTCGGAAGAAATTTCCGCTCATTTGCCTGGGAGCCCTCCTATAAAAATTCAGAACTTCCCGAGTCAACTTGCTTAGAGGGACTCTGAGGCCTGCTCTGAATTGCCTCTAATGTATCACTGGGGTACCTGGGGGGCTTTCCCTGAGAGGCGTGGCCTCATCCACATATGACATGCCTACGCTGGCAGGGACACCAAATGTGTCCCTAACCGCCTCTAGTGGAGGGCGAGCAGGAGCATGGGATCTTCCCTTGGTCATTTGAATAACAGAAAAGGGAACAAAAGGAGGAGGAACAAGAGGAGAGGGGCCTCTGTTTTCGTTACCTTCCCTTGTCTTTGCTCTTCAAACGACCGAAAACTTCACGCCACTGGTTGACTGACGTGGAGAAGGCACAGTGAAGGCACGAGCGGGGGCAAGAGAGGCAGAGTAACGGCAAGGAGAGTGAAGGTAAAAGATAAATGAGAAATGAATGGGGTATTTATAAACCTGAGAGGCCTCGAGATACGCGATTGAAATCAACGGCTAGGATCTCTTAAGCAAATAATGATGAGGCATTAATTGCTGAGAGATCCGATATGACCGTTCGACCTTCGCACGCGAACCAAGCTATTCGCAGAGCGCCACGTGTACTGTATACATAATTGCGCCGTATAAACCAACAGACATGACACACCTTACGAGAGCAGCCCCACCGACCGCCGCCCTCGAAAAACTAACGGGCTAGGTAACGGTTCGTCATAATAAAATCATTAATCCTAACTGCGACCCACTGAGAGGCTGCCACATGTCAATTTTCCAATTTTTTAGATTAATATTCTCGAGCGCCCGAGCAGTCCGCTCGAGCCCTCGAGAGGGGGTATTGTGAAGGAAATTCTTAAACATGGACACGTGGCTCAAGCAAAGCCCGAAAGTAATAATTTTAAGCTCGGATAGACTGCTACATAGGTCCAGTTTATTAAACTCTTCGAATGCACGGATGCCCCAGCTCGGACCTAAGTCACCGATCCATTAAGTAGCCCGGACAACGACAGTCTAGGTCGGCAAGAGGGATCTGACAGATGTACCATTGATTGACAGCTCTAACAACCCACATCATGTCAGATCAGCTCTGATTATCCCAGAAGTGGCAAGGCAGTTGCAACAACTCCTGCAGCTGACATGTCAGGGAGTGAGCTAACTGCCCTTAGTAAACTAACTGCCCTGGGTCATTTCAAAGGATGGCATAGAAAACAATCAAGTTCAATGCTTATAAAAGAAATAGGACTATGGGTAAAAGAGGTGGGGATTCTTCTTCTCTCAAAACAAAAATTACATTGATCAATTTGTCTAACTTGATCGTCGGAGTGGGCTAATTTGCAGGTCCGCCCCAGTTAGGAGAGAGGAAAAGTGTAGAGCGAATTCTTGCATCTACAAGAGATATCCCCTATGATATTCAAATTGACAACATGCATCCATTAAGCCTTGATCTCCCCCAATCTAAAGAACAATGACTTAAAAGGGCCCTCATCTTGAACTGATATTCACTCTCAAGAAATATAACAACAATGTTCAGATTTTGTTATTAGTCAAAGAAGATCCAATTCAGATAAATTCAAAAAAAAAAATTGTAAAAAAGTCAAATCAAAGACTTTGGAGGATATAAAAATGATATTTTTGTGTTTCTTGCCAAAATCTATCTTGGGTTCCCTAAAAATTCTTTCTTATTCCCGAGACTTTAATGTTCAAGAAAATAAAATTTTGAGAAAATAAAAATGACATTTTTGTATTTCTTTCCAAAATCTATCTTCAGTTCCCTAAATTTTTTTTCTTATTCTTGAGACTTTAATGTTCAAGAAAATAAAATTTTGAGAAAATAAATCTAAGTCAAAAGTTTTTACAAGTCTTAATGTCTATAGTTTTAGCGAGAATCTTTTGTAATTGTTATGGTGATTATGGGATGATCATTGTTTGTTGTGAAGAGCCTGACATTTACATAAACCAAGATTATGAGTTTACCATCGTTAGCCATTAGCCCCCACTGACCAAAAGTCCTTGCTCGGCCCCACTATAAATTTTAAGTTTTCTGAATTTGAAAACAGTTATAGGAATTTAATTTCGTCGTATTCAGCTCACAAGATAGTAGTCTACAAACACTCCACCCCCCCCCCCCCCCCCCCCCCCCCCCCCCCACACACACACACACACACACACACACACACACAAAATAAATAAATAAATAGAGAGTACTGTCCATCTCCTTCGGAAGGAAGATCAACTTGTTCATCACCCTTCATTTTAAACATATTATCATGATGTTTAATTAATACTCTAATCTATACTTCATTTATAACATTAAAGTTACTCTCCAGGGTTGACCCATTAATATGACCAAAGAAGGTATCATTTATTTCAAAACTACTCACAAAAAGAGCCAAAACACAAGTCTTTACACACACTTAGAAACAAAGACGAGACAAGAGTAGGAGAAAAAGTGTCACCATGTAGCAAAATAGACTAATAATCAGCTGGAGCCAATGGTTGGTGTGTGCGTGGTGCTACTGCTGTTACTTCCCCTGGGATCACTCCATACTCATATGTCACACCTGCAAGTGCTGCCCCAATCAATGGCCCCACCCAATATATCCAGTGATTGGTCCACCTCCATCCCACCAGTGCGGGTCCAAATGCTCGTGCTGGGTTCATTGATGCACCATCGAATGGCCCTCCTACGAGTATGTTGGCCCCCACAATGAACCCTATGGCTAGAGGTGCTATGGTGCCCAAGCTGCCCCTCTTTGGATCAATGGCTGTTGCGTATACCGTGTACACCAAACCAAAAGTCATCACTATCTCTAGGAGCACTGCATGCCATTCCCCTACGCCAAACCCCACTGAGAACCCCACTGGCCTCTGCAACATCATCCACCATGAGCATTCAAAAATTACAGAATCAGCTCTTGCTGGGAGATAAACTACAACTTCCATACTTCAGATTTGTATCTCAAGGGATTTTTCTCTTTGTACTCTTTCTTTTATAATACAATGCTGCCCTTTTGCTATGATTTTTTTTAATCTTTTTTTTTTTCGTATCTATCCATTTTCCTAAATTAGGCAAACGTTTAGGAACAAATGTTTGCTTGCACCTAAAAAATATCGAAAAGAGTTTATTTTCAATTTTGAGGTAAGGATAATCCTGAGATAATAACACTAGAATACGTGTTAAGAACCAAAACAATACTCCAAAAATACTTAGATGTTAAAGGAGTGGAAAGTTTTAATAACTTTGGGGTAAGGGTAATCCTAGGATACGTGTTAAGAACCAAAACGATACTCCAAAAATACTTGGGACCTTAATGGAGTGGAAAGTTTTAATAATTTGACCTTAATAGAGTGGAAAGTTTTAATAATTTTGGGGTAATGAGATAATAACACTAGGATACGTGTTACGAACCAAAACAATACTCCAAAATCGCCTAGACCTTAATAGAGTAGAAAGTTTTAAGTCTTAAGGAGCTCAAGGCCGATGCTTTCGTTGGCCCACTTTTTGGCGAGCCCCCAACCCCTTGATCACCTTTTTCAAGTACTAGGTATCCCATTTTCTTTTTCCCACAAGTTGCCCCTACCCAAACTAATTATGGTGGCCTACTATGGAGGACCCTTTCATACCCCATACTAGATCAGGACCACTTTTTTCTTTTTTTTCCCCTCCCCTAAAAAACCCCTTCCATATGGTAGAAGATCTCTTTTTTTCCTTCTGTTTTCACCCTAACTCAAACCTAGGAGATGGAAAACTCTGATACAAAATGTTAAGACCCGAACCAATACTCCAAAAATATCTACACGTTAATGGAGTGGAGAGTGTAAGTCATTACCTAAGCATCCTAACTCACTACCTAGTGAAAGGGGTAAATTCGATGAACCTATGAATTTGCTAAATTCGACAGACCTTGGGGCCGAATTTATCCCTTTTTTAAGGTAATGAATATATCAGTGGAGTGGAGGGTGGTAGGGGAAATACATTAAAGCCAAGAATGGAATTTTATTGAAAAAAAACAAAATCTTTTTCCCACAAAATAATTATAAATATATATAAAGTTAAAGTTGTCTTTTCTCCCACACATTTTTCTCCCATAGAAAACCTAAGATATCAAATTAATTACTTGTTGGAGCCAAATTAGTGCTAGAGATACTAGAATAGATTGACTTTATTGTGAGGATAATCATAGTACTCCCAAAACTTAAAGATTACATCAAATATGGAACAAACATTTTCATTGTTGATCCACTATTTAAATTTGTGAGTTCTAGGTGTGCATTTAAATATAAAAAAATGTCTGATCTAAAGACTTTTATCAAGAACAAAAAAGTGTACATATATGAGAATGTTAATAACTAATGTTTCATCGATACGTTATCTAATACTTCATTGATAAGTTTAGCACCTCCAATCTTTACTATTCTTTTTTGGATTTTGTTAACACGTGCCCTAAGGGCACCTATAAAGTGCATTAAATACACCTTGGAAGTTTATTTTCCTATCAAAAATACCCTCAAAACAAATTTAATTATCAAAAATACCCTCAAAAGATTTTGTTAACATGTAATCCAACGGCACACACATTGGAATGCATAAAATACACCATTCAAATAAATATTTGAGGGTATTTTGTATTAAATTTTTGTGTGTGGACATTTTCGGGTTGAAAAATAAATTTCCAAAATGTATTTAATGCACCTTAATGTGCCCCTGGGGCACATGTTAACAAAACCCTTCTTTTTTGTAAGACTTTTAGTTAGATGATTTGTTTTTAATGATAAAGATAATGTTGATCTTTGAATATAAATGCTAACCTTCTTGAATAAAGAAGAGTAACATTCAAAGACCAAAATACCCTTATTTTTATCACCAAAAGACAAAACTTCAAAAAGTCTTATTAGAAAATCTAATTAGAGTTTGCTAATGTCCCAATGCCGCAAGTTAGAATTCATTAGCATCCTCTACTTCTTTCTTAAATACCTTGTGACCTTGATCTTTTCAACCAAGGAAAAATATCCTAAACATCCTTATTTTCACCTAACAATTTTATTTTTAAAACAAGAACTCTTCAACCTCAACGGTAAACTAATTTTAACCTATTTAACTTCATCCACAATTGATCTAACATTGCCTTAATCCCCGATAGAAAATTTTAAGACTTTTTTATTAAAAAACATCTCATCATATTCTACTCCAAAAATCATATCTTGATCTTTAGATTAGTAGTTTAAAGAAGATTAATCTTAATGGTGAAAACTAGGATAAAAAAAGTCTTAACGAAGACATTGAAGATGATTGGTTTTGGAAGAGAGAGAAGAAATTTCTGGTTTTAACTTGAAGAAAGGAGCATGAGGTCATTTTGCATTAGACTATTGGAGAAGACCGAAGTCAAGGGTAAAGTATGCCATTTGAGCTGCCCTATGTTTAAAGAATGAGTCGTGATAATATGACCTACCCACGTGGCATACTCAATCGACTACCCCTACCATGATAAGTTCGGGAATCGTAGATCTGCACTCCTCGGGATACAAAACTGCACTTTTTTATGAGGAAATGCAGTTATGTATCCCAAGGAGTACAGATCTACGATTCCCGAACCTATCACGTTAGGGGTGTTTATTGAGTATGCCATGTAGATAAATTAGATTATCATGATTCTTTAAGAATAATGATTTTCGGACTCCCCCCTCCCCCGAGGTACGCCGCCTGATGTGGCATGAGCTAGAATCATAATTATTTTCCTCAAGATACAAAATTGCACCTTTCATGGGGAAATTAAGTTTTGTATCCCGAGGAGAGCATATCTACGATTCTAACCCATGCCACGTCAGGGAGAGTACGTTAAATCACGACTCGTGCTTTAAACTCACGAGGGAGTTCCCTTACTTGGGTCTTCTCTTATAATATAAAGAAAAATGACCTAAATGCCCTTTTCTTCTAAGTTTTCAAAGAGGTGACATTGCCCCATTACTGGGATATTCTCTCATAATAGTGTAAGAAATGACCTAAATGCCCCTTTTCAAATCTTTAACCAAAAGAGACTGACTAGTTGCATACCACCTATTTACCAATTGCACTCCATAAGTGAAAAATTCCCATTGGCACTCCCTTTGGAAGATTACACTCCAAAATAATAAAGAAAATGTTGGACTCTTTCTTTTTAAAATGTTTTTTTTTTTTCTTCCTCAACTATGCCCAAAGAAATTATTGCTAGTTCGATAATTTTTGCAAGAAATTTATTTCCATTTTGGAACCATGTTTTAAAGTTATGTTCTCTTGAAATTCAGTTTAAATTTAAACAAAGATTAAAAAATCAGTGCCTTAATTAAAACAATCAAAAAACACGATCAAAGTAGAACATGGGCAAAGAATACAAAACTACAAATTAAAATAAATAAAATTTAAATCCAAAAAAGGTTAGATATTGGAGTGCAAGCAGTAGGTTAAAATAGAGGTTATAAAATACCAAAAAAACAAAGGATTTTTTAAAGTCTGCCCGGGCTCTGCATTCTTACCTTCAGCAAGGCAGTATCTAAGAGTAAACCTTCCGCAAAGAAGTTTATATATATATATGTCCTCGTTTGCGAAGCCTAGATCTGTAATTGTAATTATAAAAATAAAATAAAAAAGTAAAAAAGTAGAAAAAAGTTACCATATCGTTGGTGGTGAACCTAAGCAAAACAGAGGCCAAAACAGACCCTAAGAGCTGAGCCACCCAGTAATACACCGCACGTAGCACAGTCAACCGTCCACCCACCAACGCACCAAACGTAACAGCTGGGTTCACGTGACCTCCTGATAAATTCTGCCCTATCGCCACTGCTACAAACAACGAAAACGCATGTGCTAACGCCACCGCCACTAGTCCTGATGATGTAGTCGTGTCCTTGTCCATCTTAGCTGCACACTTACACCTAATTAATTAAAGAATATGACTCATCTTGACTTGAATAATATTCTTGACATACATACATACCGAGAGCGAGAACAGATCCTTCTCCAGCAAAGACGAAGATGAAGGTGGATATGAGTTCAGATAAAGTAGCTCTCATGGAGTCGGGATGGGTGGCTTCTTCCACCCGACCCAAAGCGATGCCTCTTCTCATAACTCTAATCTCTATTAATCTAACCTCCTCTATGTTTAATAACTACTACTACTACTACTTCTGCTTCTGTTCTTCTTTTCTTGATCTTCTTTGCATGCAAATTGAGAGACAGTAGAGAGAAGGGCCCTCTTGAAAATGGTGGAAGCGAGCGAGAGAGAGAGAGAGAGAGATAGAGAGCTCGAATTATATTATATAATGAGGAAGTTATCTTAGGTGGACACCTGGGAGGATACGTAGTGAAAATGTGAAATGTGTCCACAGATAAGACTTTGTATAGACACGTGGGAGGATAGTCTGTTCAGTGTTGTCGCACGTAGAGAAAAGAATCTGAATGCTGACTCCTCTATCTCTTTGTACTGGGGTGTCAATTCGGTCCACCGGCCCACAAACCAGGCCTGGTCCATGAGAAAACCGAGGGTTACTTGAGTCAATAAATGTTTTGGGTTTGGCTCAAAATTTTCAAAACATATTAAATTCGGGTCAGGAAAGTGTACTAATGACCAGCCCAATATGGTTAAGCCCAATAAAATATTTTATACGTGTACTAGGGTTTTCCGTGTCTATAGTTTTTTTTCTCACATAACACTCCATCAACCACATGAACCCACGTGTGTTGAACGCATTCCTAACTTACAAAAGTATCCTTGTTAATTACAAAATTACCCTTCTTACTTGCCGTGGCACACACTGAAGAGTCTATTGCTGCGTTTGGAAAAGCCGTGTGAAGGCTAATTTCATCCGAACACGCTCGGTCTTTTGGAACTTCAGTGTTTGGGATGGAGTTGGGACTCTTTTTAATTGCCGATTCCTTCGTCAAAAACAGCCGACTCTCTCGACTTCCAACTCTTCAACGAGTCTCCGCAACATCACACGGTTCTTTCGCAAAAACAGAGTCTCTCGACTTCCAACTCTTCAACGAGTCTCCGCAACATCACACGGTCATCTCTCTCTAATTTTACAATCAAGAAATCATCTCTGCAACTCCCTCAGGTAAGTAATTTTTTTTTATTTTTCAATATTCGCGTGTTAAAGCAATCCTTCCCACAGCATGTTATTCATCGAAAATTTTAAGAGAATCTAGAAGGAAAAAAAAAAAAAAAGAGAAAAAAGAGAAAGAAGAGTAAAGTCAGAAATTTACCTCCATTCACCCATTGATTTCAATGCTCACTCACCCACAAACCTTCGGTCTCAACACCATTGTCATCTTCTCCAACTCAATCGAACCCAAACTCACCCTCATTCTCTTCGTTCCAACACCTACAAGAGCATCATATTCATCTCCCTCACTCACTCATACTCACCATTAACACACAAACATCATTGTCTTCTCACCCATCACTCACAAACCTTCATCATCTCATCTCCTTTTAACTCCAAATGCTCAGCTACACAGCAGCACCGCAGCCATCCATTAATGGCCAACGCAATATCAACACCCTCTCTCACTCACGACTCACCCATGGAACCCATCTTCGTCACACTCAACTCACTTTTGGGCTCTCGACAACACCCACAAGATTCACCCACACAACTCTTTGAATCTGTATCGAACTTGAGACAGCAATGTTCTCCCACAACCAAAGAAACATGTGGTTAGAAACAGAGTTAAGAAAAATAGAGTTATATTGCCACACCAACTTTTGTTAACGCACACCAACTTTTGTCTAATAGTTGACATTGACCTTTTAGTTGATTTAAAGAGTTGTGTGGGTAGGGCTTGGGCTTGCCAACTTTTGTCTTATTTTTCATCCATGAGATGGATGACCCTCATGTGGAGAGTTAGAAAGTAGTGGTTATCAAAGAATAAAAAAGTTTGAATTACAATTGCCTTTCAATTTCAAGAATTTGTTACATGAATATCATTTTGAAATTTTTAGAGAGTTGTATGTTAATCATTTGTAAAGAAACTTGTGTGCAGTTTTTTTTCTTTTTTTACACCAATTACAAATACTAGATCCACATGAAGGGGTAGGAGCACGTCAAGTTGGTCAAACTACGTTGAACCCTTGAAGGGTGGCATTGAAATAGGTATAAGAGGATGACCTCAATGGTCAATTGCCTTGGATTGGGTCTTAACAAACTAATGATAAGATGGTAAATGTCTTTTGGGAGAGCGAAAGGTCAAGGTTTGAATACTTGCTCAATAAACACCATCAGCAACGGCAAGAACTCCCCCATTGTAACCACTCACTAAAAAAGCATCTTCTCCACCTCTGTCAATCTTAAGAAAGACCAAAAGAGATATGCAAGTGAGATGCATTTGACAACAAATCAGTAATTGATGCAAACATGGTAAACATTGAACTTTATTACAATCACACAAAGGAAAAAAATTGAGGTAAATAACAACGAATTGCTCGAACATAAATCCAGAAGACTAGAGTTTCACAATGGTCACTCTACCTTATTTGGGTGTGGTATGAGGTGAGAAGATGTTTATGACTTGGAATCACCTTTATTTTATTGCTTATTACCAAAGTTGAATTAAATATGTGATGGGTTGTATTATGTAATTATAAATTGTTGTGTTGGATGCGAACAGAATGAGAAAAAATTGGGGGGGGGGGGAGAGGATAGTAAGACTAGGCTACCATATGTGAACTACAAGGTTACAATCACATCTGTACTCAGGCCCAAAGGGCTCTGATCCGTTGGTAAGTGAAGGACCAAGCAAAATTTGTATTTTACAATGCCTTTTTGAAGCCTTAAGTCTCCTCTTGATGGGCCATTGGGCATTTTGAAAGAAACTTAGGCCTAGCCTACCCTACGGGTGTTTGGGCTCTCAGGTTCGGTTGGTGTTTACATGTCTTGATTGTTGATATGAATATTGTACGAGATGAGATTGCTCAACAAATTTATAATGCCATATATACATGATGTAAAATTTTATTTAATTATTTATTTGATAGACATTATATATGTTAGTATAAAAAAAATGAAATTGAATTTTTATTTTTATTTTTTAATATTAAATCCTATGTTTATACTTATTGTTAACATATTATTACTTATATCAGATAAATAATCTTTTTTTTAAATATTATTTTTTATTTCATCCAGCAATTTTTAGACAACAGGTTACCAAACAGTTCAACATCTTAACAGCACAGTTAGACAGTATGTTACCAAACAATATACTCAATTCAGCAAGTTACTTCAGCAACAACAACAACAACTTTCTCTCAGCTTCAGCAACTTAATTCAGCATCAGCAACTTTACATACAGCTTTTGCAAACGGAGCATATGGCCACTTTGAGCAAAAAATCACTCCCTATCGTACAGATATCCTCTAAAATTTAAAGGAATTTTTTTTAATGAATCCACGTGTATTGAACAACATCCCTAATTGACAAAACTACCATTGCATGCTTAACGTGGCACACTGAAGAGTTTATGAGAAAAAAAAAAACCACGCCCAAAAGAAGACAAATAATAAAATTTGAAAAATATTATTGAAAAAAATGGTAAAAAAAAAAATAATAAAATTGGAAGTTATACTTGAATTGAAATGGGGGGAGGAGAGTTCTTTATGCATAATCAAACATGTATTTTTTATATATTAGGGTTTAGGCAAAGTACCATGCACCTCCATGTAATTTTTTTTTCCTTTATGTACCTTTATTTTTTCTTTAACCATCAGACTCTAAAATAACATAAAAGTGACCAAGATGGTTGTCTCATTTATTTTTTACTTTTTTAGTTATATATAAATATATTCTGTTTATAAATGTATTATTAAAATTGATTATTAAAAAATAATATAACACTAAAAATTGAAAAATCTTTTTCTATGATATTTTTTGTATTTTTTTGTGCTATTTGAGAATTTGATTATGAAGAAAAAAAAAAAAGGAAAGTTAAAGGAACTTGTCATGATTTTGGAACTTAATATTCAGATGGCACAATCTTGATTGATAGACATTTTTTAAGTATAATATCATTAGACATTAATAATCCTTCATACTCATCTACAAAGAAATTGTATCAATAGGGGAAGGATATTTTATTATTTTAATAGAATAGTATAAAAAAAAACATCAGTAATGTTTTATTGAGTTCAGTAACTTAGTGTTGGCGGGATTTGAATCCAAGTCTTTGATATCATCACCCGAAACTTTTACAAACTAAACTTGTTGGCACATGCAAAATATTCTAATGGTGTTAGATTTTGGGTCTAACATTGTAGGATAAGATAATCATCATTTTATAATTTATTATCAATCATCGTAAAGGAGAGTTAATCTAATGACATGAAAAAAGCCCATATTCTACGAACCAAGGCATCAAAATTTTTATTGCAGAACTTTGTGCTTTCGACAGGTTGAAACCGTCAAATTAATGGAGGATGGGAGAAATCCGACGGCTCTAAGCTGTTGAATCTAGGGAATTTAAAAATTTTCAACGACCCTTGGGCCGTCGAAATTCGATTTCTAAAATTCGTGGGTCTTGGCCCATTGAATTTTTCCGGCAATCACTACAAGAAAATCAACTTTTAGCGATGGAAAAAATCGTCACTAAAACCTTGTAGTGATGGAATATTTGTCCGTCACTCAATTAACGTTGTAAGTCTATATCACTAAAGTTTTAACTAATGAATCTAACTACCGTCACTATTAGTTAGTCTATACTGACGAAAAAAACTTGTCGTAAATGATAAATATATATGTATAATACAGAACATTAAATTTTCAGTAGTGATAGTATTAAAAACCATCACTGTAATTTTATAGTGATAGAAAATGCAAAAATATCTTAAAATAACAAAAGAATATCTAATATCAACAGTAATAGTGTCCTCCAAATCACAAATCACTGATATGTATATGATGAAAAAGATGTCTGAAAACAAAGAAAATATCTAATATCAACATTACTAGTGTCCTCATAATCATAAATCACTAATATGTAACAAAGAAAATAGCTAATATCAACAATAGTAGTGTCATCTGAATCCTGAATAATAAATCACCAAAGGTAACCTCTGGAGGCTGAGTGGAACCCATAAACTCAGATATAGAAGGCATAGAATTAGACATAGAAAGAATGCAGCTCAAAAACAAAGGTGGTCAAAATTTTAATTTGGACAGCCATCTTAGCCTCAGTAGCCTTCCTATCTGCACGCTCACATTCTAAAACTTCTCTGTCATACTCTCAGCCATCTTCATAGCCTCATACTGCATAATACGCGAGCCATAGATATCAGCACACGTGACACCTAACCCAAATCCGCGAATGCGACCACCTTTATCTTTTCCAATGACTTATGTAAAGATTTAATTTCTTAAAGTGCTACTTATTAATGATCCTTCTGACTGTTTTTAAGTTTTTCCTCAACATCTGACTAAAATTAATCAAATAATATAATCAATCACATGTAGTAAATTTCATAAATGACAAAAATTTATTTGATTAATTATATAATTATAGAATTTATAAATAAAAAGGTAGATCATGCTGAAACACTAGCTAAGACCTTATTTATAAGCTGTACATTCTTATGTGTATGAGTCAACCTAAACATCTTCACCCGGTCTGGTACTTGTCCATTGGGATCTGCTACCTTCTATTTTAATAGAAAAAAAATGGTTGTTGGTGAGAATAAACAGGCATCCAAATTATAAATTATTTAATAATATAATCAATTAAAATTTTATATTTTTACTCACATGCTCCTCGCGCATATGTGCATAACTTTTAGTCCCTGAAGTATGGATCATTGTATGATTCACTCGATTTATAGTATTTATTGCACTTCTTGCCTATAAATAATCATACATGCATTAATTAACTAAAATATTAAATTTTACAATTTGCAAAAAAAAAAAGGTAAACTCAAAATAATTATTTGTTAATCGTTACTTATTCAAATTTTCATACCAAACTCTCTTGGGACCCCAAAAAAGTTACGAGCGATGCCCACTACTTAGAATGCACCCTATCGATAGTAATAGCCAACCACTCAACATCAGAAGTAGATGGAACATAAAATTTCTTTTTTAATTGACTTTTCCAATTTCGCCAACTATCTGAGAGTTTTTGTAATTACCATAATCTGTGTCAAATTTGAATTTGATCTGCAGCATATTCATAGTAAGTAATACACAACATGATAATTTATAAATAAAATATATAATAAACATAATAAACAATGGATTAGGTTTGGATCGGATTGATACTAAGTAACCTTGAGATGCGAATGAAATAAAGAAAAGAAACATGATTAGATTTAAATGAACAAAGAAAGTCCTCGACAGTAGGAGAAACATAGAATATATACTATATAAAGAAGAATCCATAATCATTAAATGCAGGCTTCCATGGTGTAAGGTGCATTTTTTCCAAATAAATCAGTAAGTTCTAGTTTTGTGCATAATACATAATATAAATTTAGAAAGAACTTGTTGTTTTCCTTTGATGCTTTTATTATCATCTTTCTTAAGAAAAGTTTTGGTGTGGATTTTGAAACCTCATACCCTCACAGGTATGTCTATCAATAGATAGTGTTTGGATGGATTGATTCTAAATGCATACTAATCCAACAAGGAATTTATTAGATTCAGACCAAATTGGATCTGTCATTTTATATTTATATTTCAAACACAATGCAATTGGATTTCTATCTAACTAGGAGATGGGTTGATCCAAAATCGATTCAGTAAGTCATCAAATTGGATTCTTATTGGACCAGGTTTTCATTGGAAATCGAATCCTTGACCCAGATCAATAGTTATTTGGAACAAATAGCAATTTGGTTTATGGTAGGAATGTTGTGCCCAACATCAAAATTATAATCTCTCTATTTTTAGAGTAACAAAGGGTGAGGGACACATTATATAACATTTTATCTTTTCAAATAGAGATCCACAAGATAAGCCACTCACACTTCTAACAAACAAAATACATGTAATCAAATAATCCAAATGTATTAAATCAAATAAAAAAAACTTACCCAAACAAGAGATTAAACCATTTGTCATACATTCCCTCACCAAAAACATTACTAACAAAGCAACATCTTCCCAACTTCTAAAACAAACATTAGACATAGTTATGTCTCTCTACATATTAATCTCAGGTGACATCATATACTGTTTAGAAACACAAATTTTTTTTAGTATAAATAGATCTTAAGGTCAAGTAATTCTATAAATGCAATCAAGCTTTAAACATCGCTGGTGAATAAGCATCTTAGCATTGATGAGTTAATTTTGTATGGAATAATTATAGAAAAGTAATTCTCAAGTCTCATTAATGAAAGCTTGATAGATATATATAAAACCTAAAAAGTAAATAAACATAAATGCCCTTACATAGAATTAAACTAAGCTAACTAAAGAGACTACATTATTTCCAATACTCTCCTTCAAGCTGGAGCAAATATATCAATTAAACCCATCTTAACAAGATGAAAGTTAGCGACGGAAGGGCTAATAGACTTCATAAGCATATCTGTAAGTTATTCTGAAAAAGATATAAAGACTGTCTGTAGAGCACCAAAACGAACTTTCTCCTTAAGAAAGTGAACATCAACCTCTATATGCTTGGCTATCTCATGAAGGATTGAATCAAAAGCAAGCATGATGACAGATTTGTTATCACAAAACAAAGTAAAAGGGCCAAAGACCAGAAAACCTAGCTCCATCAGTAAAGATCTAATCTAAATAAACTCGCAAGTACCAAGGGTCATATCACGATACTCAGCTTCAGTAAAAGAACAGAAAATCACATATTGTTTCTTATTTTTTTATGAGATTAGATTATCACCATGAAAAATACAGAACCCAAAGGTAGATCTCCTATCTATAAAAGAACCAACATAATTTGCATCAATAAAACAGGACAAATGTGGTTGAACAATGGAGAAATAGAAAAATCAAATATCAGGACAATATTTCAAGTATCGAAGAATACAAAAAATTGCATCAAAATGAGAAGTACGTGAGGCATACATAAACTAACTAACCATACTAACCGTTGTAGACACCCCATTTTTGCACTCGCCTGATTAATCAACTCGTCAATCCGATTGCAATGATTCCCAATGATGGATGTGTATTCCGTTGCTTTATTTTGTTACCAGATGTGTTTCAGAAATCCGGATGAGGTATCTCGAATTGACAAAACCTTAGAAACCACGCTACGCTAGAAAAATACGACCCTAGAAACATAGAAATCATCATCTTGTAGACCAAAAAGAACTTCACGATAAAAATCACTAAAAAATTACCAAATTATCAAAATACCCCTAACCTCAAAACAACCCTAGAGCCTACGTTACGCTTAGGAAAACTTTCTCGAACACATAAAATAACAAATCGGAACCAAATAAATCATTTCACCAATTTTAACAGAATTTGACAAAATTACGAAAATGCCCCTCATAAAGTTCACAATCATTTCACACAAAAAATTTCATAAATAACACAAAATAATATTTCCATTGAATTCCTTACGAAAAACCGATTCTAAAACATCCTAGAACATTAAAAACCAACTTGAAACGTGAAAAGTCCTCTCCGGGGGCAAAACGGTAATTTTACAATTTTCATAATTAAAAAATTCGAAATTAATAAATAAAATATTAAATAATTAAAGTGAAACATTAATGAAATTAATTTAAAATTTTGAACCTAAAAAATCGATTAATCGGACTCTCAGGCAAAATTGTTGAGGGTTCGTGGGATATTTCTTTAAGGACCCCTCCATTTGGGGGTCCAAAGAATTAAAGAAATAATGGAGGGGCCTTCTCCAAAAATTTAAAGTAAATCAAGCAAGACTGAAGTCAAGGTATTAAAGTCAATCAAGTGAAACTGAAGTCAAAATTAAAGTCAATTAAGCAAGACTAAAGTCAAAATATTGAAAGTCGATCAATTAAGACTAAAGTCAAAACATTAAAAGTCAATCAAATAAGACTAAAAGTCATAATAGATATCTAATTAAATAATAACTCTATCTAATAGAGTTCTAACTTAAAAACAATTCTACCTAAAACAATTTGAATTAAAACACAATTCTACCTAAAACAATTCTAATTAAAACACAATTCTACCTAAAACAAGTTAAACTAAAACACAACTCTAATTAAAAGATCTCTAATTAAACACTAACTCTATCCAAATCAACCCCTAAAAACATCTATAAATAGAGGTGCTCACACCCTATTTTCGTATCAAATCATAAACCCTAAGAGAAGTAGGTCTAAAAGCCCCCCTAGCCTCCCATAAACCTTGGTTTTGGAGCCCCAACTCCTTACCTAACATCCCTCCTTCAATTTTAGTCTAGAAAACACTTAAAAGCCCTCCAAAAACACTCCCAAATCCGCAACAAACTTGAAGAGTTCAGATTCAGAAACAAGGAGATACCTTGATCTAGGAGATCCGAAGTCAAATCCGGAGACAGAACGAAGCAAGGGAATACGGTACAAGGAGCTCTTTTGTCAGATCTGAGGGAACCAAGTCCTTGCCATCGGAAAGGTAAATTTTTATTTTTATTTATTTTTATCTAGGTTTTAGCAATGTGATATATTTGGGAAGTTAGTAGAGACCGGCTTTGGTCGGGCGGGGTTGGTGCCTAACACCTTCCAACCCCGTAACTTGATCCCCGAATTCAGATTCAGATTTTTATGGTAGATTAGTTATTTTTATCCATGTTAGAGTCAGTTTGGTTCCTAGACCATAATAACTAGGTGGCGACTCCCAAACCTCAAGGGTCAAAAGCGGATCCGCGCACCCCGCGGATCGAGGGCGCTTTCAACCGCCAAGGTCAAATCCAATATTATGTTAATCAGATAAATTAGACGGCCTACAAGTCTCTGATAAGAAGAAGGATCAAGTAATAAATTACCATATTCGGCATGAAGATGATGATTCTGATCCATAGGAAATGAGGCAAAACAACAATCAAGCATTTAGTATCTTGAAGGAGATCCAGTGTGTATTTGCACTGAGATAATGAAATAACATGACAAAAGCAGGCCACTTCTATCCTCAAGAAATATTTGAGGGAACCCAAGTCCTTAACCTCAAATGCACTATTCAATAACATCTTTACCTTGTCAATCCACTATGCATCGTCTTTAGTTACTATAATATCATCCACATAGACCACTACAATAGTGTAACGGCCATCTACTATTGGATAAACAAAACAAGTATGATCTGAATGACATATAGAAGACTCCATAAATAAAAATGACCTCAGAAAAATCTTGAAACTAGGCTTGCAGAGGCTGTTTTAGACCATACAGAGATTTGAGAAAGCAATATACTTTCCTAGAATACTCCCCCTAAAGGCGACCTGAAAGGGGGGTCCATGTAGATAGTCTCAATCAGATCCCTTTTCATAAAGGCATTTTTTATATCAAATTGGTGAAGAGGCCAAGAATGACAAGCAACTAAAGAAATGAGGAGACAAATTTGAGAATTTAGTTATAGAAGCAAATGTAGTACCAAGATGTTTTCTTGGAGTCTGCGTAAATCTTTTAGCGACTAGACGGGCCTTATATCGATCAACAATGCCATCCGTAAGCTACTTGACAATGAAAAATCATTTACAACCAATAGTCCGTTCCTAAAAGGAAGATGAACAAGTTCCAAATATGATTTTTTTGCAAAGCATCCATCTCAACAGCCATGGCTTCAATCCACTTAGGATCTTGCAAAGCCTCTGATACAGATTGGAGCACCTAAATAAAATCAATAGCAACAAGGTAGGCTTGATAAGAAGAAGAAAGCCCCTAATAAGAAACAAACTAGGCAATAAGGTGATCAGTAACGCTCATTCGCTTACCTTTGCGAAGTGCAATAGGTAAATGAAAATCAGAAATGAAAAGAATAGGTGTTAGAGTAGAAAATGATATACTTGAGTCCAAGGAAAAGGTTGGCAAGTCCAATGAGAGGCAAAGGCGACTATAATAAACCTTAAGAAGCGAAAAAAAGGAAGATGGATCCGATAAAAGAGAAAAATTCTACAAAGAAGATGAAGGTGGAGAGAAAACTGGAGAGTGGAGAGGATAGTACTATAAAAGAAGGATCCTACAAATATGATGTAGTACGAAAAAAATGAACATTTTCAAAAAATATCACTCAAATAATGCATGGCTTATGAGAAAGAGGGTCATAATAACGATACCTCTTTGACATAAATAAATAACCCAAGATAACACAACAAATGACTTTGTCATCTAAGTTTGTGTGATAGGGAGTTCTATCCTGAAGAAAATAAGTACATCCAAAGACTTTGGATGTAATGGGAAAGAGAATGCTATCAGGTCAAAGGACATGAAAAGGAACTTGTCCTCCTAAGGTACGATTCGAAACGTGATTAAAGAGAAAAATCACAGTAAGGACTGTCATATTCCAATATAACTTGGGAACATGCAAACCTCAAAGAAGACAATGGATAATGTTCATGAGGTGACGATTCTTGTGTTCTACCACCCCATTATGTTTAAGAGTGTAGAGACAAATCAATTGATGAAGTACACCATGCTCATGTAGGTGGGATCGAATCCCATCAAAAAATGTATTCCTCTATGTTATCATACGAAAGATATTTAATTGTGGTGTTATATTAGGTCTGAATCATTTTAAGGAAATTAACAAAAATATGGAGCACCTTAGAATAATAACAGATCAAATAAACTTAAGTACAACGAGAATAGTCATCAATAAATGTAACATAATACTTATGACCATTAACCACAACCAAGATCCATTTCCTAATCCAACCTAAGCCTAAGACAAAGCCTACCTTCTAACCCAAATTCAAGTCCATTCTTTTAGCCCACCCTTAAAGTCCATAGTCCATAACCCAAGTCCATTACCTTAGTCCAATACCAAGTTCATTCCAAGCTCATTCTTTCACACCCCCTCAAAAGATTACACATGTTGATCTCCCATAAGCCCTCAATACCAAATGCATCATCTAATTGGAGAGTCAACTCTTCCTTGTGAAAATTCAAGAATGCCCTTCCTAAAAAGGTTGGTCAAACCAAAAAGATTCTTGGGTCTTTGGTAATAATTTATAAAGTTGAGAGAATTTCCAATCATGCCCTCAAAAGGTGGGAATCTTTAAGTACATATATGGAGTTCTCTCATTAGTCCATTTCAAAATTATACTTCCACCCTTGATTTATGTGTTATTTACAAATAAACCAAGGTCTAATTTTCACCTACCACTTCACCTTTACACATGTCATTCTCCTACTCACCCTCCAAAAAGTACTTTTGTTCTCCTATTGGTCCATTTCAAAAATATACTTCCACCATTGCTTTATGTGTTATTTACAAATGAACCCAGGTCTACTTTTTACTTACCACTCCACATTTACACATGTCACTCCCTTATTTACCCTCCCAAAAGTGTTTTTGTTCTCTCACCTCTATTTACCAAAAAACCAAAGACCAAAGAATGCTTTTAGGGTTTCTTCACAAATGTCATCTTTACCCCCATACAAATGAAAAATTCAAAAAGAAGTAACCTAAATCTCATGTCCATTTTCTTTATTTTTAGGGTTGGACCACTTTATCCCCAAAAGTTTTCCAAAAACTCAATAAATACCTTCATTTTTTAAGAACAATTTATACTCTCAAGCCCCCTTCTCTTAACCTAAAACTCTAACAAAATTTCTACTCATCTCTCATCTCTCAACATTCAACTCTCTCAACCCTTAACTACATCCTTCAACTCTCAAGTTCATCTCTTAAGCTCAAGTTCATTCAAGACTTCCAAGGGGATAAGGTGGGATAATAGTTATTTATTTATTTTTATTTTTTCTAACTTATATCTTCTTTTTCTATCCCTCTCTTTTTCTTGTTAGAAACCTTTAAGATGTGATGGAAAACCCTCATTCATTTCAAGTAGATTGAACCTCAACCTTGGGCATGGAATGCTTGAGGCGGCTTGGTCGAAAGGATGGAGGTTGAAGTCCTTTTTAACCCATTCTCATATCATGCATCATAATGTACACTATGCACACACATCACACATGTTTGGCCATGATGAAGAATTGTATAGCTCTCTTGATGGGACTAAAACACTAAGTTTCTAGCTAAGCATGCATACATTAAGGTTATGGATCTAAAGGAATTCCATCCATAGAATTTTTCTAAAATCCTAAACCAACATCTCAACTCATGCAAAAGTGTGTTGACTCCATAGAATATCTTCTCCATAAAAAATTTCTTATGTCAACACCAACATTAAATCTTCTTTCAAAGAGGTACATATTCACTAAGTGCACACACCCACTTCATGCATTTCATGCAATTTTGTTATGTTAATCTTTTCAAAAAGTGGCCAAATCTCAAGGTAACCACCTTAGGTGAAGAGAATGGGGTGCTTAACACCTTCCCCATTCTCTAACAGAATCCCCTTACCTAAATCTATGGTAGACTATACCTTTTCCAAGAATGAAAGTCACTACAATGCTATGAAAAAAAATGATTTTCAAAAGAATCGATTCAAGTGCCCATTAACACCCATTTCCAAAAAAGAATGGTGGCGACTCCAAACAATGTAGCATAGAGGTTCAAGGATGAACATTCTCATGTCTACATACAGTGAATAGGAAAAAAAGTTACAGAGCAATTTAAAGATTTGGTAATGTTACTCACAAATAAAAGATTAAAAGATAGATTAGAAACATGAAATACAGAGTCAAGTGAAAAACTAGAAAATAAATGGATGGTATTATTGTTGATGATAGGAGTAAGGAACTCATCAGTAAAGCGAACCTCCTTATGGGTAGCAAGTAAAATAGAAGAAGTAAAATAGTTAGACTTATCGATCATATGATCAGAAGCACCAGAATCAATTACCCAAGTCAGAAGAGTAGAGCTAAACTGAGTAACATGGAATGCAGAAGATGTACCTTGGGGCATAGTAACTGATGTCACAGTTAAGGATGAGTGAGTATGAACATAGATCTGATCTTGTATAATAATAACAATATGAGTCTGAAGTTGTTGTAGATCAATAATGCTAATAGAAGCAGAAGTATCAATAGAAGGAACTGATGATGACTCTACAACTACAACGTGGGGAATCGACTGTCCCAAAAAGGGAGTGGAAGATGATTGCAACAAATGGGGATATAGTTGGAAACAACAAGCATTTTCATGGCCAGGCTTCCTACAATGACTGCAAATTAGGCCACTCCTTTTACCACGGTTAGGGCCTCTATTCCTAGATCCCTGAGGACGGGAGTTAGAAGAACCTGAATTGGCTAATAGAGTCATCTAATCTGTAGTTGGAGTAGAGATAATACTAAGATCCTGAGTTTGAGACGAAATGACATGACGATAACACTCATCATTATCAATGTTCATAAATATCTCAAATAGAGAAGGTAAAGGAGTGGTATTAAAGATCTAGGTCCAAAGTGCCTCAAACTCAGGATGTAAACCCATGAGAAATTTGTATGTCTGATATGGAGCAATCCTTATAACTATATACTTGGCTACCTCTATAGACAGTTCAACTATAGACTTATAATCCCATCAAAAGTGATTAACAAAAATTGGACGGTCCACGATTCTTCAATTTGTAAACTAGGGTTAGAAATTTCAAAATGAGCTGATTTTTGGAGATGATGATCTCTTCATCGTAGAGATCATCCTCACAAAAAATCAGCTCATTACAAAGCTTCTAACCCATGTTTTGAAAAATGTTTGGCAAACTTTAAGGTTGCTGAACCGCTTCCTATATACATATATATAACCTAAAAAGTAAATAGACATAAATCCCCTTACAAAGAATTAAACTAAACTAACTAATGAGACTACATTATTTCCAATATGTATCCTATGAGAAGAAAGTACCTAAGTGATTTGTTAAATGTTGTATTCTACCAATCCCAATATAATTATAAACAAATCACCATGGAAAAAATTTATTCATATAAAAAAAAATTATACCTTAACGACCGTCCATGCATGCTCTTTCTTCTCTCGTGGCATCTTTCTCTAATCTGTACAATCAATAGGTGTCATGCTCCCATCTTGTGCTAACATGCCAATGTATGATGCTAGTTGTCTCTCAATGTCCCCAATCGCCTGCCAATATTCATTGAGATGAATCTTGGGGTGCACTCTTTGATTAAAAACTTGGATCAACTGATTAGGGCGTCAAGTCCGCCGAAAACCTATATCGTGGAATAATCATTAATAAATCAAATAATAATAATCGAAAATAGTATCTATAATTTTATTAGAAAAATAATTAAATGTTCCAACTATATACTTACCAGACAATCTTGCATCTAGCTTGGGTGTCTTAGATTTTTCAACATTGATTGCAATCATTTTTGACAATTTTTTATCGTGAATGATGAATGGAGAATGATATACTCCTAATTTTGAATATTTAGATACATTTTTCAATTTATTTCAATGATTCATAAGCAAAAAAAATTTGACAAAAGAAGTTGGGATTCTAAATTTTTTGAAAATTTCATCTTTGCTTTTGATTCGAGTGTCTATTTTGCAACTATAATATATGCATTTTAGATATTTCAAAGTCCAAAAAAAAATATTATAAAAAACCTGGATCACATTTATAATGTCAAATTCGTCACTTTTTATTATCGAGTTCAACATTTTTATTGTCGAGTATGACAATTTTTATTGCAAATTTAACATATTTTAAGAGCTATTGCAGTGGATATATCCATTTCTATAGGTCAACAATAAAAATTGCTGAATATAATTATTGAAATCAGCAATTTTTTATTGTGGATTTCTTTTATGTTTGCAGGCTCCTCTTCTTATAGGATGTGATGTAAGGTCTGTCACAAATGAGACAACGCTGATCATTCGCAATAAGGAGGCCATTGATGTTAACCAAGGTATCACTTGTGCTTTCTCTCAACTATTCTGATGTATGTGACATATTCTGATTTTTCCATTATATTTTATTTTAGAGTTTTTTTTTTTCTTAATCAGTGAACTTGTCTTCAAATTATTTATAACTACCTCAATCCACTTCATTTGAGATATTTGTCTCACCCTTTTAAAATTGCAAAATTGTATAAAGGTTAGGATTTTAAAAATTATACCGAATCAACAATTGAAAAATATTTATTATCTTTTCAAGATAAGATTATTGGGGATATAGTATAATTTTCATAAATGTGATTCATAGTTTCAAGCTGTTCTTTTAACAAAAATAAAAGAAGATATGTTGTGATTTGTGAAGCCTAATAGTATTAATCAACAAGGAGGTATAGTAAATCAAAAAAGAAATTTTCCTAAGGGTATTTTTGTAATTTTATGATTATTATGTAAAATTCTGTGTTTATGTGCGTGATTTATATTTTATTTTGATTTATTTTTTGGTTTGATTGTTCATTTTTTTTCTCACCAAGATACTCATAGATAAGAAAAAGAAAAAGAAAAAATTATATTATATGAATCACAAATATTTAAATAGTTTTAAAAGATAATTATTTTCTATCATAAATCACCAAAATCAGTTGAGCCATCTGATTGTCCTCCAAGACCAAGACGACTCGCTCAAGACATCTCGGATGAGTTTTAAAACCACAGGGTAGAACCGCCATCAAGGGCGGATTTAGAGTGGGGGCAATGGGGGCACTTGCCCCCATAAGATTTTTCAAACTTTCTGTAGAGTAATGAGCTATTGCGACAAATAATAGTCACGAATAAAGAAATTTGCCGTAATTGCCCTCACACTTTGTTTTACACTCTTAGTTGCCCCCCCCACAAAAAAAATTACAATCTTTGTTGCCCTCAGAAAAAAAATTTCTACTCTTTAATTGCGCTCACATGAGTAAAATCATGGCTCCGCCCCTGACCGCCATCCATTGTGCAAGATGATAAACATGGAAAGAAAATAGATGAAATGATGGTGGTCAATATTTTCCCTTAAAAGATCATTCATATCCCTACTCATTAATTTGATTGTTGTTTTTTAATCAAGACTGTTGTTTTCGTTGAATGCCATGTGGACCCCTCGGGTGTTCAAGCCAGAGATCTTTATTATTTATTTTAGATTATAGAGATGTATTGAATAAATGTGCATCAGTCACACTAAATACCTATTGGTATACATCATTAGATAGCAAAATTGTACCTTATGGGCCATAAGACTGGCAATGGACGGATCCAGGCTGGGCTTTGTTGAGCCCTAACTTGGCCCTAAAGAGAGATGTACCTTGGATTATCCATATATCTCTATCCTAACTCAATTAAGCCCAAGTCTGATCCTAACAGGCCCTAAAGAATAAATTAATACACTTTTCAATAGTATATAGCCGATGGATTTTGCGGGTCCAAATTCCATTTATAGTTTAAAAAACAGAATATGTTTTAGCTAACTTTTGTTATAAAATCATAAATCTAACATTATATAATGAGTCAACACGATTTCATCCAATAAATATATTTTTAGTTCATTAAATATCTTAAAATTGTGGATTTTAATTCTAAATTATACTAATTTTCTTTAACTTACAGATTTCTAATTTGACTCGAGTGAACAAATTGGATCAATTTCATTATGGAATTCTTAAGTTCTATGATTGCGCATGGAAAAAGGATTTTGTATCCACTCCCCCCTCCCCTCAAAACAAGAACAAATTGGTACCCAAAGCAATTTTCCCACCTCCTAATATTATTCTTTAAAAATCACCTATTTCTCAATCCCGAGTCTTTAAATCTGTATTATTCTCCTTGAGTAGCTCAAGGGCACATTATTATTAGAAGAAAAAATCAAAATCAAAATTCTAAAATTATATTTCAAATGGCCACCTTTTTCAAAATGAACACCTAGATCAAAAATACATCTAAATCTTAGTGCTCACCATCAAATATCAGTCACTAACTGTAGAAAACCTTTGGTAAGGTAAAATTAGGAGGTGGGAATCACTATCAACTATTTTTAAGGCAATTGTAAAATTCTTTCAACAAAGAATTTGGAGTCGAATAAGCAAATCATATCCACCATTTGACAGCCAAGTCTTCTGTTAACAAGACCCTCATTAAACTCAAATCACAACCCCGAATTTGATCCCTAGTGAGACACTCAAATCTTGGAGAAAATCGCAAAAATCCCCCTTGTAACAACTCTTTTATTACCCAGACCGACCTTCGATTAACCCAAAACTAAATGATCGAGAATTATTATTTAGATGCATTATGGCTTGTTCCTACTACTCAAACAAAAACAGAACCCAAAACCACCTGCCTAATGTGGATTCCAAGGCAAAACCGGTTACCTTTGCACTCAAGACTATTAGGCTTAGGCAGTATAAAATTTTCATATTATAAAAGGGTAAACAAAGTAGCAACACTAACAAGGGTGCGTGGTGACAAAGGCATTTACATGGTATAGCTTTCTGTAACACATAAAGACATCTCTTTCCAGTCCATGTTTTATCAGACCCAAAAATAAATAAATAATATACACAACACAGGTGATTTGTATCGAAAAATTAAAGCTGAATCTCTCACCATATCCATACAAGTTGTCATTTTCTTTTCTTGTCTTCCAATTTGATTAGTTCAACCGGAGCCGCTGGAATCCTAACCCACCATTCTCTTACCCGCCTTAGCCACCTGTCACTGTCATCTTTTCTATATGGCATTTCCCTCGTATAAAACTCGAGGAATACAAACATGATCAAGTATTTAAGAGGCACAAATGCAAACATTCCAGCCATGAAGACCAACAAGAGAGCAACCTTATCTGTCGCCTGGAAAGCAGATGAGAATTTTAAAAAAGAAAAAATGTTTAGTGCCATAAATTTGCACTCTGTTGTAGGGACCTATAATATCAAATGCAAAGCATGAATGAATCAATTCAAGTCCAATGATTCTGGCAATGTAGTTGTCCGTTCTTTAGTCAACCCCAAATATTTGGATAAGGCTTCGATGATAATGAGAGTATGTTAAAAGTATATTCAAGTTTAGAAAGCTTATTTTGTTCCTTGATTTTTGACTACTACATTTGCTGGTAAATGAACAACTTTTTTAACTCGACTTGGGTCTTTTGGTGCAATTTTTGTTTTATATTTTATCAGATTTAGACAATGCAATGAGCATCTTCACAATTCCGTGTGCCAACCAAGACTTGTTTTGAGGTCACATCACAAATTAGAAATACAAACTAAGACTATGGATGCTGAAACTACCATTGGAAGTAAAAAAATTATTAAATACTAGTCAGGAAAAATAGGAATAAAAAAGTATATGAGAGAAAATTCTTATGTAGATCTTCCTTCATTGTTATGATCCTATAAAACATTAGGGTTTGTTAACAAGTGCCCTAAGGGCACATGTCAAGGTGCATTAAATACATCTAGGAAATTTAATAATGCCCTCAAAAAAATTTCTTTTTTACCAAAAATACCCTCAAATGCTTATTTTCAAGGTGTATTTAATGCATCTTAATATGTGCCCTAGGGGGGCACATGTCAACAAAACCCAAAATATTATGTGTGAAATCTCACACATTTCCATGACTCAAAAGATTTATTCACTTCAAATATTAGTGAAGTGCTGAGTATAGTTAAGAAACAAACCTGAGGAAGTGCAGAAAATAAGAGAGCCCTTAGCTTGAGAAGAATAATATTTCCAGCTTGAATTAGTGTTTCAAGTTGAGAGATGCCTTCCTGTAATGTAATAAGCTGCTCTACTGCATTCTTACTAGGGGGAGGTGTGACTCTAAAGGCTTCCAACGGCTTTCCTTTGTTAAGATACTTGCGCCATAGCATGAGAGCCGCTAGGCACAAAAAAATGCATGGCAGCACATACTTGATCCAACCCCTGTCAGTCAGTTAATTTTACCATTAAATTCCCTTTTAGTAAAAGAAAAAAAAAAGAGAGAGAGAATTAAGGGTTGGTGAGCAGCATAAGGTATCCTACATAAAACCGAATATTACATGTCTCAGCATTTAATTCTTATATGTAAAATATGGTCTTCATGGATGGTATTCTATAGCTTTTTCTCCTAAGGGGGATTTGTTGTGGAATATTCAACCCTTTGCATTGGATTGGACATTATGGAGAGAGGAATGATTGAATCATCAATAATGAGGGATGCTCCTCGGAGATAGTAGCACTCAAAAGTCAAAATCAAAGCATCATTGTAAAAGTGTATTTCCATCTTGAGTGAATTTAGGGGATCTCTCTTTTGGAAGAATTTGTACCATATAGGGGTAGAATGTTGGACAATCAAGAAGCATTGTGTTAATAGATTGAGCATAGCTGAGATAAGGATGATGAGATGAATGAGTGTGAAGAATAGAAAAGATAAAATTATAAATGAACATAATAGAGAAAAAGTAGGGAGTAGCTCCAAAAAATGCATAAACAGAGAGAAAGCCTATTGAGATGGTTTGGGCACATTCAACGAAGACCGGTTATAACCTCGAAAAGAAGCAATCTACAAATTGAAAATTCTAAAAGAGTGAAAGGAAGGCCCAAAAAGAAGGTTGATTGAGATAATAAAGACCCAAAAGCCTAAATTTAACTCAATTGTTCTTGCCTGTGGATTTTCTAAGTCTACTTCTGATCATGCAATGTTTGTGAGGTACTCTTCTGGTGGAATTAGTGTTGATAGTTTATGTGGCTAATATCATCATCATTGAAAGTGATCCAAGTGATATCTCAAATTTGAAGACTCATCCAACCAAACAGTTTCACACTAAAGACTTGGGTTTTCTTCCTACTTCTTGGGTATTGAAGTAGCTCGCTCCAAAAAAGGTATTAGTTTGTCTCAGAAGAAGTATGTTCTGGATTTGCTATCCGATACTAGTACGTTGGATTCTAAACCAGTTGATACTCTCATGGATCTCACTACAAAACTTAATGTTGAACGAGGGGATATTTATCCTGATGCAAGGTGTTACCGTAAGTTAGTTGGCAAACTAATCTACCTGACTGACACTCACCCATATATTACCTTTGTTGTGGGAGTAGTTAGCCAATTTATACATGCTCCACAGACTCATTAGGATGTTGTATTTAAGATATTGAGGTATCTAAAGGGGTCACTAGGCAAATGATTATTATATAGACCTTCACCTCTTATATCCATTACTGGCTTCTCATATGTTGATTGGGCAAAGAGTCAGACTGATTGTAGATTTACTTTTGGGTATTGTACCTTCATGGCAGGTAATTTGATGCTTGGCACTGTAAAAAACAGCAAGTTGTAGTTTGTTCTAGTGCTGAAGCAGAATACATAACGATGACACATGCTGCATGTAAGATGCTTTAGGTTCAGAGTCTTTTAAAGGAGATGGGGATTGAAGTTCTTACTCCTATGCTTATGTATTGTGATAACCATATTGCTAGTTATATAGCTAGTAATCCAATATTCCACAAGAGAATCAAGTCCATTGAGGTTGATTGCCACCTTATTCGTGATAAGGTGATGGCTAAGAAAATATCTACTCCTTATATCAAGTCAGAAAATCAGTTTGGAGAAATTCTCACAAAACTATCGTCTAGGAGTTCCTTTCTTACTTTTTGTATCAAATTGGGCATGTCAGATTTGTATGCTCCAGCTTGAGGGTGACTGTTAGAGTTTTTAGTTAATGTCGTGTGAGCCCAATATTTAAAGCCCACACGACCAACCACATGTTTTTAATATAAAAGAGAAGCCAAACCCTATTGGATGGGTGACCTACTCATTCTCTTCTCTAATTTCCTCCTCTCTTTAATCCTACTCTTCTAACAATAATCAAAGAGGGATTTTATAATGCAAATGTACTCACATGTCAAAAGTTGTGCCTAAATAGCTAAACCAAAATATCTCCTATCATCATCAAGGAGAGAAAATATTGGCTAGTTAATTCGCCTCTCTTTGTGGCACGTGATAGAAGTCAAATCACTATGATAGTTTTAAGCATGTAAGTATAAAGAATGTAATTGCTTAAAGAAAGCAGGTGGAACATACAAGTATATTTGAGTTCCTTGTTAGCCTCAATACAAAGTTTGAACTGATTAGAGTCCAAATTTTAATAGAAAAGTTTCTTACACTCAACCATATCTATGCTCAAATCCAAACTGAAGATAATAGAAGGTATGCCATGCAGTAGCAAAATGTTCCAACTTAGAATCAGTCAGCACTTGCATATATTGCATTCTCTCCAAAAAGAGGTAAAGTGAGTGGAAAAGGTTCAACAAAGTTATAGAAAAGTTTAAGTATATGAATGGTCGTACGGTGGAGCATATTAAAGAATCACGTTGAGACATAATGCATCAATTCAGAGCATATTACTTTGTCAAGTACTACTGCATTTCAAGCTTAGACAATGATTCATGACATGCCGGTATAGATTGCTGCACCATTAGAGAGGACGATCTCAACTTCTGGGAAGAATTGGAAAATATGCTTTGCATGTTGTCCTAATTAGAAAGTACTTTTACATTAGCATCTGTACAATGTTCAGGGATCCACTTTACTTCTCACAATTACTTTGATTCTCCGTTATGGATTATTGATTTAGGTGTTTTAGACCCTATGACTGGTATGTCTTCATTGTACTCCATTTATTTTATTTGTTCTAGTAGGGAGAAAGTTTGTATTGTTAATGGTTCCTAATTATAAATATCTAGAAACGGAAGTGTCAACTTCCTTTCAAGTTTTCCCTATCTTATGTACAACATGTTCCTAATCTCTTTACTAATTTGTTGTCTATTGGTAGTATTACAAAATCTTTGAATTGTACTGTCACCTTTTCTCCAACTCTTTGTTGTTTCAGGACTTGGATTCAAAGAGGACGATTGGCAATGGTCGAGAGTACATGGCTTGTAATTTCTTGATAAAGCTCTAATAACCCATGAAACACATCACTCTAGTAGTTTCAGTATTATTAGTAGATCTTTAGTTTTTATATTGCTAACGTTAACCTTTATTTACTTTTTCTACTACAGATATTCAAGGTGAAGTTAGTGAGTTTGCTAAACACTACATTTCTTATTTGCTGAGTAGTAACAAATAAGGTATCACATACTCCATTGTTCACCTTAATGTCTGGGGACTTTCCCCTACCACTTCATTGTTTGGATACCACTATTTTGTATCATTTGCGGATAGTTGTACAAGGGGTATTTCACAAGGTTAAAAGATGAAATATATTTCATTTTCCATACTTTCACAAGATGATCCATACCAGTGTAGTCAAGGGGAGCACCTTGGCGCACCTTAGGCAGGGCGGACCGAAGGTCCCTTAATACATGTGAGGTGAGGCGCACCAAGGCACACGCCTTGACTACACCTCAGTCAAGGCACATCAAGCGTATGCCTCAGTAAAAATGAATTAATTTGTTTAAATAAGACACTGATTTTAGATTTGATTGTATAATTTTGAACATACAAATAAGATTTATTAGGAAAATTCATTTTTTTACCATAAAAAATATTGAATTTTACATTTGGTGATTTTTACTCAACCCAAGCTCATTAAGGCCTAATCGACTTAGGCTCTATAAGGGTATAAGGCTAGTCTAAGGTAGAACCTGCCTTTTTTAAGACCTACTTAGGGCTCAACAAAGCCTTACTATTACTTTTATTTCTACTTTTTCTTCCTTTCTTCTTATTCTCCTTATTCCTCTCTACCTTTTCTTCTAGTATTAATCGTTTTTCTTCTTAAAGTGTTGAATATTATAACTTGTTCGTAAAAACTCACATTTATACATGTGATAATTATAAAATATCTAGAACCCAACTTTCACTAGTTTATTTTATTTTATTTTTTATAAATTTATTGTGCCTTACTTTACTTAGGCATGCGCCTCGCTTTGCGCCTCAGGCACTAGGAGGCCTTTGCACCTTTGCCCTTAACCACACTGATTCATACTCAGTTTGATAAACTCATTAAAACTTTTTGTTCTAACAATGTGAGGGGTGGAATAATGTACTTGAGACTTTTTTTTTTTTGATACACGGAATTGAACATCAATGAACCTCTATAGACACAACACAACAACATGGTATAACTTAAAAAAAAAAAAAAGCAAACATGTCCTAGAGTTGGTTTGGGCCCTCTTATTTTGTATTAATATTCCAATCTTTTTGGTTGGAGGTTGTTCTTTAAAACATCTTAGGCCTTTGAACTTCAAATGTAATGAACAAAATGCCATCTTGAGTACTGGACTTATAATCTCCTAGATTGGGCAAGTTTTGTTATTGTCTGTCGATCTACCTTAGGTTATTGAACTATCATTGGAGGTAATTTGATGACATGGAGAAGTTAAAAATAGTCAGTAGATGCTCAATTGAGTGTACATGTTGGATTTGCCTAGGGCACATGGTACTAATGAGTTATGAGTTGTTTTTGCTCAAGTTGATAAAGTTATGGTTAGGATACAACACTAAAGGTCCTATGAATTTGTATTGTGATGACAAGGCTGCTATCAGTATTGCTCACAATCCTATCCAACATGATCAAAACTAAGGCTATTGAAGTGGCTCAACACATTATTAGGAGAAAAGTGAGAGATAGACAAATGTGGATTATGTATATCACAACAAAGCTGCTATATGCCACATGAATACTTTTCAAATGTTCAAAATTTTAGCTGTTGGCCACTAAAAATATATTGCACGTTTTTTTATTCCATCACTTCTATAATACCCCACTCCCACTCCCACTCCCATTCCTACCAAAGCATCATACTCTCAAAAAGTCACACATTTTCTCTCTAAGCTAACATCTATCTTCTACTAATTTTCACCTGTTGCTTCTACTTGTATTTCAACTTCTGTTAATTCTAATTTTTTTTCCCAAATTTATGAGTTTATGCATTCTTGGCTTCTTGCATAAATGTGAAAAATTCAAATGTAATAAATTATAATCAAGTTGGGAATAAAGTTGAAAAAGGAAAATTCTAGGGTGGTTGTATTTTTTTTTTTCCATTTTTATTACTTTTTTTACAAAAAATTTGTTATGCCACCGGATATGTGAGATATGTGATGTGCGATTTGCGAATCACATGCAAATAACATATGCTTGGTCATATACCATGGCATATCCTACTTGACAACATTGTTGATATCTTAACCAAGGTTTTTTAATCAAAATAACTAGAGTTATGTCAATTTACACTAAAACAATAAATAAAAAGTTAAAAATGTGAGAAAAAACATGTGTAGGGACTATATACAAGTAAATTATTTTAAATTACCATCAAAATGGAAGAGGATATAACAATAATGTATTTACAATACACCAGGCTTCAGCCAAAAGAAATATTACCTCCAACTTGCATAACAGATCAACATCAAAAACACTGTTGACTTGAAAGGGTCTTCCCATGAAGTCAAAAAATAAAGCCTCTCAACTAATTCAATCACCGGGAAAAGTAATTCCTACCATCAAACAAGAAAGAAGAAAAACCATTACTTTTAGATTTTATCAAGGATGTTTGACTAGTTATGCTTTACAACTATTCAAGTGTCACTGAATCTAAAAATAAAATCATCATTTTTAATTTTTGGCATCTTCTAAGGAACCTATGTTATCAAATAGCATCAAGTTCAAATGTGAGTCTTGCACTGTTTAGTATGGGGTACCGTCTGATATTAGTTTTACTAGTACACAAGCTGCCACTTCGGACGTTTTGTTTTTTCCTTTTGGAGAGTAAGTTGTTGAATCCAATCCATGACCTCATGGTTTAAATCAATCACTTGAGCTACAGGCTCAAGCAAGGTTTAAAATTTCATTTCAAATGAATGTTTCGGTCAAGGAAAAAAATCAATACTGTGTTGATAATGCGGAATACAAATCAAATCAATGGTTAAGGGTTCCGATGGAAAATTTGAAATTATTTAGATTTCACTTATTTGGGTCTAGATTTATTGTTTGAGATTATTTTAGATTAATTATTTAATTAATTTTTTGTTTTAAGACTTTAATTTTATGGTTTGGGGACTTATTTTCATATTTTATTGGCCATGGTCTTAGTATAATATTTAGAGGCAGTTTAGTAACTTTAGCTTATATTTTAATAAAGTTTATTAGGGTTTGAAAATTATGAGAGAAAATTACGAAAATTAGATTTATTTATTTGGTATTTTAGTTTGACTAGGATTCTTGATTTATTTTCTTTATATAGATTGTATTAGGATTTTTTTTTAACAATGAACAACGAAGATTTTAATGAATAAAGAACGAGTTTCTTTGATGGAGTGAAGTGAGTTATTCACGATTCTTGTTGTGATTCCAAGGTTTTATCTTTTTATTCCTTTCTCTTTTTTTCTTCTAATCTTTATTTTTCTTTTCTATTCTTTTGTTTTTCTTGATTTTCTTTTAGTTCCTTGTTCTTGATTTTCTTGATTCTTGATTCTTGAAATTCCTTTCTTGATTTTTGATTCTTGAATCCTACAAACCTCAACCCTTAATCCTTCCCCACTGTCTTTACCTCTTATTTCATTAGTACTTTTCATATTTCCTTAACCTTCAATCCTTACCCTATAAACCTTAACCTTTAATCATTTTCATCTATCATACTAAAAATGTCATAAGTGCGAGAAAAAAAAATATATTTTACTTTTGGGTTTATCCTATTCTAAGCCTAAATCCTTAACCCATTCCTAAACCAAATTCCCTTAACCCCATATTTTCTTACCTCCCCTCATCGTCCTGCATCAATTGACCATGGTTTAAAATTTTGTCTCATTTCGTAATGTTTCGTACAAAACATTTTGGAATTTCAGCTTGCCAAGACAAAACATGCAAGAATCTATCATTCATAGCTTGAGAGATTTGAGCCATCACGTCATGTATTAAGGTCTCAGCCTAGAGCAAATTGACTTAAGGAGTAATCTTGGTTTTGGCATAGAGCAAGCAATGATCCATGTGTGAATAGAAATTCCCTGACCGAGGTTTCTATTGTCTTTCTCAGATTTGTCTCATGTATATTGTTTGTTTCATATTGTTCACTATGTAGTGGCAATACAAACGAGGAATATAAAGTTCATTCATGCTAGGCTTTTTTCAAAACATACCAAAATTTATAATGCTCACTAGCTTTAGCTATTTTCCACCAAAAGCTAATTTTAGCCTGTTGGCTAACTCCATTGGAGGTGTAAAACATGAATCTAAGCACCAATAGAAAAAGGGAATAATCACGGTTTACCTTCATCACGGCTACATTTGTATCGATCCCCTCCACTTTCACTTGGTCCACAGTTGCCTGGGCTGCCTCTGCTCTACCTGTGTCACATTCTGACTGTTTCACAGCCATTTCAAGAGGATTTGTCTCTCCAACACAAACATCACCAACCAAGAATTCTGCTTCTCTATTTGCATCTTCTCCTTTTGGTAACATGAACCCAAGTCTGGTAAGTGTCAATAATGAAACCGGGGATAGTGAAGTATGTCGTTTCACATTGTCTGATGAAGTCCCAACACTACCATGTCGAGGGGTAATAGGAGTCAAAAGCTCTAAGCGACTTGATAGAGTTTCCAAGATCACATCTCCCCCGGGAAGCTTCTCAGCTAAATTGTAAGCAAGTAAAGTCTTGTAATGGGAAGGAAAGATATGGAAAGCCTCTCTCACGGCACGGTAACGAAAGACGCCTAGAGTGGCTTTTGCAAGTGCTTCCAGCTGCTGAAGTTCTCTAAGGTTGTACCTTCTAATGAATCTGTGAGCGTGCAAGATCTCGAGACTAATTTCCAACCAATAGTCACGGCGTGAATTGCCTTTGAATTCAGGGAATTCCAAATAAACAGGCTCTGCTCTGTAAAAGAGTACAATTAGAGTTGGATCTCAAGGTCTATATGTACTAAGATGTGAGTGTTCAACAATCATAAATGGCAGAGAACGTACACAAATGTTGATTTGTACATCATGGCTTTATCGAAGATACGAGCACCCAATGGTCCTGTCAATTCGGGCTTTATGACCTGCTTTAAGTCCGTTGCCAGATCATATCTCACAGCCTTGTCATATAAACCAACTCCGAATGACTCAAAGTAGAGAGCGTAATTGGTCATTGTCAACCGCCCTGCCAAAAATGGGAATTTCATTAAGTTAAAGCTCAAGTCATTAACTGTCACGTTAAGTTGAAAGGTTTTTTATTCTTTGGTGCAAGCCTCTGAAGAGTTCAAAGGTGTCTTCTTTATAGGGGAGATGGGAGTGGGTCTGTAGATTGTCTTGATTGTTTTGGGCATCATTTTGTTTGTACTCTCTTTCGGTTAGCTCGGCCACTTCTTTAATGAAATCTGCTTTTACCAATCAATGAATAAATACAGACATACATATATATATATATATATGGGAAATGTTCAGCAACAAACATTTTGCCAAACATTTTGGCAAAACATTTTTCAAAACATGGGTTAGAGGTTTTGGAATGGGCTGATTTTTGGTGAGGATGATCTTTACGGTGAGGAGATCATCATCACCAAAAATCAGCCCATTCCAAAACTTCTAACCCCATCAAAAATGGTTTACAAAAAATGGACGGTCCACGATTTTTCAACGTGTAAACTGAGGCTAGAAGTTTTGGAATGGGCTGATTTTTGATGATGATGATCTCCTCACCGTAGAGATCATCCTCACCAAAAATCAGCCCATTCCAAAACCTCTAACCCATGTTTTGAAAAATGTTTTGCCAAAATGTTTGTTGCTGAACGGGACCCTATATATATATAGTGTTCGGCAGCCAAAGTTTTGTCCTATATAGCTAAAAGTTTCCCATATCGGACAAAACACTTTGGCTATGTTATTGGGTTCAAGAGCCAATATATATATATATATATATATATATATATATATATATAATATATTGTGTGGCATATTCTAAGTGTCTGAGTCGGAAAGAGAACCAAGTAAATCTGATGAGACAACGATACAAGCAGAAATTATAAGGGTAATGACCAAGGCAAGCCATGTTTGTCTCAACCGATCATTCCAGCCAAGTCATTTTTGTGTCAACCAAGTCATCTGAGGCTAATGCTTCTCAATTATCAAAGATTTCCCAAGTTATTGTGACATTACATCAGGGAAAACAACATTTATGCTAGAGAAATCACAAGGATACATAGAAGATCCAGAGCTGAGATTAAGACAAGCCTCACCAGGCCATGCAGAGATTCCAATGTGTTGCAGAACTGCTTGTGTTGGAACAGTACCATCAACATCTAAGATAATTTCTCCCTCTGCAAGGTGAAGGTTCGAAGACAATGGTGGTCCCGATGAATGTTTTGCAGCTTTTATCACCCTACAATAAAAGAAAGGCTCATCAACTGAGATATATCATTCACTAGTACATAGTTAAACTACTAGTAAAGAAGATTAATTTGCACCTTTTTTTATAGGTAAAATCAATATATATAAAAAAGAAAAGAGGGGAAGCGACCATTAATCAAGAATATATAATGGAGAAAACTAATCAT
Organism: Akebia trifoliata; assembly: GCF_017979445.1. NCBI lineage: Eukaryota > Viridiplantae > Streptophyta > Magnoliopsida > Ranunculales > Lardizabalaceae > Akebia > Akebia trifoliata. The sequence continues at coordinate 31,197,769 of NC_141377.1, forward strand.
CACATTCAAGAACGTCTAGAAAAAAGCCATATAGGTTTGTACTTGAATTGGGCTCAATGAGGACCTAAGACTCATTTGCCTTGGACTTAGTCAAGTATTCATCTTTTGAGGTTATAAATAAGAAGTTGCATTTGTTTATTCAGCTAAATGAAGACTTCATCCACTTAGAATGAAAGAACTAGATTTTTGGAAATATTTTCTTATTGAGAGGAAGACTCGCCCAATAAGAAATTATAAGGACAACCTATACTTACTGGGGTAGAGAATATCTTGTAGATGATTGCATAAGAGAAAATCCTAACCTGTGAACACCTTATTCATTTTTATTTTTATTTTTAGTTTTTTGATAAGCAAGTCAGCAGAATTCATTAAAAATGGAGAGCAAGGTCGGCTGAAGTGGCCCGCCAAGCAAAAAAACAGGTACATATGAGTTAACCAGTGAGCACCTTATTCATGAAAGACAATTTATTTTATTTCAAATCAGTGTATCATGTGTTAAGTGTACATTGGGACACAATAAGTTGACCAGAAAGAAAGGTTAGGGGCTAGGACAAAGTATGAATGCTTAGTTGGTAAAAAAAAACCTTACTAAAAGAAAACATAAATTAACATTAAATACGTATATAAAAAAAAAAACCTTGGGAAATAGGAAATAGAAAAATTAAGACTATATACGTAACAAAAGCATCTACAGCAATGTTTATGTCCTGTGAGTTGTTAAAATATTACAAAAAGAAGACTTAAAAACTCGAGTTTGCAGTATAGGTACAGAAGGAGCTCTAGCATACTTGTCAAGGCTCCCAAGGTACTTGTCATATATGAGAAAATGGAGTTGGCCACCTGAAGAGCTTGTTAGCGCATCAAAAAGATTGTGAACAGTAATTATATCCGCAATACAAGTACATGCGGGAGCAATGCGTGCAAAAGCTTCTGGTCCAACAGTTTTCTTGTCATCTACCTGATGGTGAATAAAAAAAAATTAAGAAAATATACAGCAGCCCACATGACAACCCCATGGGCCATGAGTTTGCAAAGAATTAAGAAAACATACAGCAGACCCCACACGATAACACCATGGAACCATGAGTTTTCAATAAAAATACTTTAACAAATTGTTGAGATAATATTCTTTTTAGGCTTAAGATTGCATGTGATACCACTGGTGTGCTGGGATTTTTTCGGTATCTATAGGAGGTAAAAATGCTGAAGCAAACACCAACCTGAACAGCCATGCTTGTGGAATTAAAATAAAATAATGACCATCCATCCTCATCCTCAACCTCTTGATTATTACGAGAAGCAGTTTCCTATGATACAAAATAGTTATGGAAGCCTCATCAAAACCTTTCTAAAAAAAACAAAGAGAATTGCATCAACTTGAGTCCTAGTACTTATTTTTTAAAATCTTTAAAAGCAATTTTATCAAAAGTCATCATTATCAAAGCCTTATCCCAAAGAATTGTGGTTGGCTCTAAACAAATCATGTTCCACCATTAATTCTGTCTAAGCCACATATTTTGTCATTTAAAGTGTGTTCAATGTTCACATCAGCTTTCCCTATCTCAATCCATGTCCTTTTCAACTTCATTAAAAGTGAGAAGCGAATTAATCAATACATTAAAAAGGAGAAGAGAAAAAGTGGATCTTAGAAGAAGAAGAAGAAACAAAAAAATAAAAATAAAAGCGGAGAAGAACTAAGGAATAAGGGTATACAAATGTGATCCCCGCTGTCATAGTATAATGCACAAAAATTTGGTGTAACAAAACCTCTACTAATAAGATGATCCAAAGTGAGCAACTAACCGGAAACAGTTAACCAATCAAAGAAGGAGAATTTTGAAGGGACTTTTGTCCCCCGAATGGTGGCAACCAAAAAGGAACCAACCCCATGGGGCTCTAGAGCATTTCTAAAAGAGTTGATAGAGAAGCATCTTTTTTTGTTGCAAGTCCATTCCCAACAATCACTCCCAGAACACTCCAAGCGTAAAGAGTCCAAATTGGAGGATAGGTCAGCTAGCTCCTGAAACTCCCAATCATTGAAAGCCCTCCTAAAACCCAATTCTCAAGAGGTTTCAATCCCATTGTGAATCACGAATGCAGAAATGGACAAATCCCTTTTTAGAGGAAAACTTATAAAGCAAGGAAAATAGAAAAGATAAAGAGGTTTCACCATATATTAGAATATGTGGGGGGAATCCTCAAACACCTTTGAAGCCAAGAGCAAAACAATCATCCTCATAACCCTACATAAGAATGAAAGTACGAGGCCTTGGAAAAGTCAATCAGAGAGTTGATTGGGTGTTCAATTGGTGGAAAGATCTCATGGGCGGTGGAAGATGCTTTTATATTTTTCATGGAAAACATGAAAGATGGAAACTTCATTCTAAGTCTGAAATCAATGGTGGCAGGGGGACCAAAATTTTACAAAATGCTTGGTGGATAGAAATAAAGACCTTCATGGGGAGAAACTTTAAGATATGAGAATACTCAATAAGGGCTTCCATTCCACCTTTGGTCCGTGCAAATGATTTTCTTTAGCTAATATGTGGTGGATGATTTCATAGAGATGGAGAGAAATCTATAGTAGCATGGAACATGGAAGACTAAGGATTTTGGTAGTCGTTGATCTATCGAAGGTCTCAACAATGGTGAGAGTAAACGATGAAGGAATGGCTTATTGAAGTGGATTTTTTTTTTTTTTTTTTTTTGAGGAGTTGGATAGGTGGTGAGGCAAAAAAAAATAGACGAAAAAATCTGGGAGTTTTCATTCGCTTGCTTCAAGGATTCACAAGGAAAAGGTAAAAAATCAAGTGATTTTTCAACTTTCTATGGTGAAGATGTGAGAAGGGGGGATGAGATGGCAGCAAAATGCCAGTATGGAAAGGTTCTTTGGTTGGGAATGCCTAGGTCAAGCTCAAGTACAATGGTTTATAGAGTTGGGTTGGTAGGATCTTATCCAAAGGCATAGAATATATGTCTGGTCCTAAGAAGAGGGGTTGGTGGTAAATGGGCAAAAGCTGAATTGAATTCAGTGCAACCTAAGGGTAGTCAAATCAATTCATCGATCAAGGGGACTAAGTGGAGATAATCAACAAGAAGTGAACACTTGGCAAGAGATTGTTGTTAACTGCCAACTGTTACCGGATATAAACTACATTCAAGCAAGAGTTCTTTAAGGGTATGTTTAATTGCACATGGAAAATAGGGTGGGAGGTGGAAAACAATTTTTGATGGAAAAAGTCATTTTCATGTGTTTCATTGATTTTTATGATGGAAATGGTTTTCCACCTCTTCAAAAAACCCAACAAAGTTTGGATTTCATTTTCGCACCTATACCCATGAGAAAATGAAATCCAACCCTATTTTTCATCTCTAAATCAAAACCCTAACCCCAACTCTTCTTCTTCTTCCACCACCACCACCATGGCCATCATCACATTCACCATCTCCGTCATCATCGCAGGTGAAAATGCTTTCAGTAGTTAACTGACTAAGATTAAGATGTTTCTATCAAGATTGAAGAAGATTTTCCGTAACATATACAATAGACTGCCAAACTCACCTAGAAACATGATATGTGAAGTAAAGAACTCTATGTCTTCTTTCGAGTACAAGAGAAGATCCAAACAAGGTGAGGAAGGTTTTGCAAGCAATACCACTTCATTATATGCCATGTCATGTTTCTCAATACCTAACACAATGTGAGGAGTTTTATTAGATGATTAGTATATGCCACGTCATGTTTCTCAATACCTAACACAATGTGAGGAGTTTGATTCGATGGATATACTAGTTTGGTGGGAGTTCCCTCCGCAATTAAAGAGGCCATACAAAAAAAAAAAAAAGAAATCAAACCCTCTAGCATTGTTCTCAAACCCACCTTTTTAGATTCTTTACCACCAATGGAACCAAAATAAGACTCCTATGATTTAAAATCCTAAAAATGCACCATGTAGAAATTATAGGGCATAATACAAGGAAGATTTTTAGAATAAGATCCAATAGAAGAAGTTATAGTAAATTGCATGGTTTTTACAAATATCGATTGGTATTAATGGCAGTGTCTCACTTTGTGTAATGATTCATTCTCTGTGCCAGGGGCTTCCCATGCAAGCATCATATCGAACATCAAACGACGGAATTGCTTATCACTCAAAAAATCTGGACGCTGAGTCTCCAACTGAAGCGCATGGAATGAGCAAAACTCTAACAAATTCCTAGCATAAGTAGATGGTTGCTTAACATGGTCTGGCAGCTCATTCTCAAAACGGTGCTGCAATTCTTCAGTTGGGATTTGTAGGATCCTGTAATTGCATGAACAATAGTTAAAGGCCACTAAAGTAACCACGAAATTAAAATGTTTCCTCTAGAGATACAGTGGTTTTATTAAATAAGGTTCCATATAGATATATAATATTAGCAGCGACACTACATTTTGAAAGAATTTATCGTACCCACGGGACAAAGCTAAACAAATACATATTTTAGTTTCAACTATTTTACATGTAATGTTAATGTATAACATATCTTGATAATATAATTCTATGCTGTATATGTAACATGAACTAATCTATTAAAAACAACTCTATCAATATATGAAATTAAATAGTACATGCACGACACATTAAATGATGAACGCTCGAGGACCACATGGAAAAAAGGGTAAAGCTTTTCTTTTTGAGAAAGAGACAAAAATCAGCCAATTTATAGCTTTATGAAAAATGAATTATAAGATAAAAATCCATGGACCATAATTTCAAAATTTACTTGAACTCCACATTTGATAGTAAGGACAAGCTCTGCAGTTAGTGCTCATGTGTACCATTCATAGTTGATGTTGAATGCCTAAGAGAGGCTTTGTAATGGCAATTAGATGACTGCAATGGCCAGCATCAAGGTTTATACATAATAAGAAAACATGAATAATGATAGTGTTAGCAATCCTTGATTTTGGCGCAGCACTCACAGTGGTGGTAATGTAAAATGGTGGCAGTGGCAGTCGAGAAGGTGATGATGTTTGGATGGCAATGATTGTGGCAAGAACAATGGTGGTTTGAGTCAAGAAATTCAAAAGTGTATCAGAAACCTCAACCTAAAACCATAATTGGTGGATATCGGCAAGGTCGAATTCAAACAAAATGGGGAACCCGACTATCACCAGTTTGTGAGTAGAATCACACCACTCAATGAAAATCTCTCTTGGCATACATGGTTTTGTACCCCAAAAAAAAATTCTCATTCAACCACAAAATATCATGAGTACATCCTAATTTATAAACTTATCCATTCTTCCAAAATAAAATTAAAAACTCCTAATTAATAACACCTAATTAAACTCAAAGAAAGTCCTAAACTAAACCCTAATTATGCGGATTCTAGGCCCACTGCTCAAACTTAGGCTTGAGGCCATTGCACAACTATAAGGGTCTTGGGTTAGGGTTGTATTACAATGCAGTCTCTTTCTCATTTTATAAAGATGCTTCACAGTTATTGACAGATTGTAATGTGATCTTGCTAAAGATAATAAACATACTTAATTTGCCCCTAAAAAATGATTAGTAAATCCAAACATTATTACATTAACAATAAAAAAACAGCATAAGGGAACCATTGATGCATAATCAAAGGCTAGTGGCTAGTCATTACTACTTTGTTACAACACTAAGAGATAAGAGCTAAACTATCTACACCATTACCACCTCAGTGCTTTTAGTGAATAAATTAGGTTTGTCTCAATTGGCATCAGAGCCAACACCACATCTTGGGCTTGAATCCCAAATGGGAGACATGGAGAAAGGACTACCTAGCAGCTCTAAAAGAAAAAAATAAAAATAAAAAGGGTACCATAGTGAACGCCACCATAGAGGGGAAGGGCTACTTGGGGGGACCAATATAGAAGGGTACAACAGTAAAAACCACTAAAGAGTGGGCCGCCACAAATGTCGACTATGAAGGGTATGAGTGTGATGTGTGCAACCCAAAGATATAAGGACCAAATTTTCCTCACCATTATCACATAGGTGCATTTGGTGTTTTAGTTAGGTTCATATCAATTGATATCAGAACTAGCACCACGCCTAAGGCTTGAACCCCAAAAAATCTCATAACCAACATCTTAGTTAGTTTCATAGTCCGGCATCAAAGATAACCTAGGAAAAGGGCTACCTTGGGTTCCAAAAAAAAATAAAAAGAGTACCACGTGAAAAGACCCCACAGAAGCGGATGATGTCAGCTGTAGAACTGGAGTAGTGTATTATGACCCTAATAGATAAGTACTCAACTTTCCGCACCATCATCGCCTAGCTATACCTCGTATCTTACTTGCCCGTGTATCCCCAAAGTTGTGTTAAAAAAAAAATTGTTTCTTTTATTCAAAACAATAGCACCACCAAGAATTTGGATTGAACCCAAACCCAAATTTTACTCCATCAAAGAAAATCCAACATGATCTTCACTATGAACATAATTATTCCCAAACAAAGAACACAATTGATTAAAAAAAAATTGTTTATTTTATTTAAAACAACAGAACCACCAAGAATTTGGATTAAACCCAAACCCAAATTTTACTCCATCAAATAAAATTCAACACAAATTTTACAAAATCTTCACTACGAACAGAATTATTCCCAAACAAAGAACATGATTGATATATTTATTTTTATTTTTACAAAAGCAACTACAACTACAACAATATTGTGTTAGAACAATTGTGACTTCATCACGAAAACCCAAATTCTAGAATGAACCCAAAAACCCAAATTCTCTCCATCAAAAAAAATCAGCAAGACCCTCACCATGAAGCGAAATTATAAAATTAAAACCCAATTCTTTCCAAACCAAGAACAACAACAACAACAATAAATGATGAAAAAGATAGTAGAAATGAAATGAAAGAATTACTTGGAACAACGTGCGAGGACGGAATTAGCGATGGGAGAGAGACCAGAGATGGGTTTGGGAGTGGCATCATCTGCTGAATCTTCACCAGACTTTCTACCTCCGCGAAGGATTGATTTGAATGAGCTCTGCCGTATAAAATTCTCGAAAATTCCAATCCCACTCTCCATTTACACGACTTCAGTGGATGTCTCTCTCTCTCTCTCTCTCTCTCTCTCTCTCTCTGGGTGTGTGGGTGTGCAGGTTAAGCTCTTGTCACCTTCCAGCGCAGGTTAGAATCTGAGAGAAGAACTGCTGCAGTTGAAGAAGCCAAAGTAAACAAAGCAACCAAAGCAAGGAAGAAAGGAATTTGGAAAATGGATTAAAAAAAGCAAAGCAAAAGTTCACCAATCAATCATCAAACGTGGGTGGGCCCTACTTCCATTTCTCAATTCTCAAACAATCCAAGTCACTTTAATTGGTGTGGTGTCCGTGCCTCATTTTCTTCATCTTCAAAACATGCTTTATTTATTTATTTATTTATTTTTTTCAATCCTAGATTAACTAAGCAAGATACGTCCCCTAACGTGGTATGTGGTACAACCATATATTTTCCTCGTGACACATAATTACATACATTTATGAGGATGTAATGGTTCTAACTCATGCCACGTCAAGGAGCGTATGTCAGAGGGGGTATCAGAAAATCGCTACTTTTTTACTTATTACACCATGAAACTATGCTAAGAAATGTAAATTATATTTACCCTATAATAATTATCCCGCTGTTGGTAAGGGTTAACTGTCACAATCAACGATTGATCATCAATGCTGCCAATCAACAATTTCTTTTTAGGTAAGTTTTGAAAATCTTTTTTTAATCAACGCCACTGATGAACTATCGTTGATCTCCATACTTAGTTGTTAACAATCCTACCTTTGAATAATCCCAAAAATTTGATTAATTGATTGATATACAAACGATGACTAGTGAGTATAGGTTACATGATTAATTTTGAGAGTAGATCCTCTGTAGTGTTTTTTTTCTTATAGTTCTTTGTAGTTCAATTAGATGATTCAAGGAGTGCCACGTGATACAAAAATAAATATTCATTTCATTGAAATGTCGGAGTTAAGTGATCATTCATTATCAATCCATCTCATCAGATTGAAAAAATAAGTTTTTATTTTAATGTTTTTTTTTTTTTTTTTTTTTTTCAAAATCATGATAGCATGGTTGATGAGCTAGATATTAGTTTTAAGCATAGCCTCTCCACTACTCAAAATGTACCGCAAGGAACTACGGGAAAATTGCAACACAGATTATCCGCTCCCCATTGTTTTCTACCTTGCCTTCAACTATTTTAAATTAAAAATACTAACTTGTTTTGAAGTTTATAGGTTGAAGTAGATACAATCTTAAAGTTGAAGATGATGTCAAAATTCAATCGTTTTAAACTCCTCCAAAAATCCTATCTTGTATTGAGATTTAAAGGTTGAAGTAGATATTATCTTAAGTTTGTAAATAACAGTTCAAAATTGTACTTAAAGAAGTTGAAGATGAGGCCATTTGTCTCTTTTATCCATTAGTCTTGCATGCCATCAATTTCAAAATAAGTGAATGTGTTGGGGACCGGAAAATCAAAAAATAAAAATTGCTCGCATAATTTTTGCCATGATCCACCAATCACATTAATCCGAATGTATTAAATGACATTCACAATTTACAAAATTACCCTCATTAGACTTGACATGACATGCATTGGAGAGTGTGAGAGCACTCTCATGAGAAATTCTATAAGCAAAAAATCACTCGGGGAAATTGTTTTGCTCAGAATTTTTTTTCTCACAACGCTCATAGAAACCAATCAGATTAACCCACGTGTATTGAGAAATCACCCAATTTACTAAACTACCCTCGGTAGGGGGGACCCTGTGAGAAAGAAAAAAAAAAGTTCTCATGTGTTGGAGGGGGCAGCATATCTAAATCAACCCTTCTTTTTTATAATTCTCTACTTTTCTCCCACTACCGAATGCCAAAACAAATGAGAGACAAAGAAAAGGAAAAAAGAAAAAGAAAAAGAAGACAAGCAAGGGATGTGGCAGGAAAAGTGCATGCTAATCAGTGTTATTTAGAAAGAAAAGAGACACCATAGTCCTTTGATAGATAAATGCTTCGTGACCTCTCTCTATAGACCACACAATCAAGTTAAGACTAATCCAAAAGAGGGCGCAAATACCTGTAGATGACTTGTTACCTTTTATATAATTGTTGCCGTCAGTGTCATCCTCTAGACTGAATCATGAATATTTTTCTCTATTCTTTATAGAGTTGTTGGGTCAACTAAGCTTACCTTTTCAAAATAATAATAATAATAATAAGAAGAACAAATTACTTAAAGTACCCTAACGGAAGAAACCTTTTTTAAATAGTCCCTAAGTTTTGGATCATCTCTTGATAGTTCTCTAGACCTCATCTCTCACGTTTCTCATCATTGAATGTCCTAACTATTCAAACTCATCATTTTTATAAATAAATAAAATAAATTTTTAACATTTCAATCAAGTTTCAAAAACTTCATTCTATTGAAAGGATTTAAGAAGGAAGAAGAAATCATTTTCAAAAAATTTCAAACATTTTAAAGATGTATGTAAAGAAAAAAAATTTACTTTTTTTTTCTTAATTTTGAATGAAAATTGATCAAGAATGATTCTTTTTAGTTGAAATCATCTTAACAAGTTACCTCAAGTTTTGATTCTTTTTAGTTGAAATCATCTTAACAAGTTACCTCAAGTTTTAGTGAATCTTTCCAGGTATTTTAGTAAAAAAAAACTCGAAAATTAAAAATAGGATGGATTTTATCATTGTCAATTTCACCACTTTAAAAAGTGTTGGACTCGTCAGTAAATAAAAACATCGAGTTTGACAATAAATAAAAAGTGATAAATTAGACAATAAATAAAAAAGTGGTGAATTCGTCAATAATGAGGGACCATTAAGAAATAAAAAATTTACTAAATGTCCTATTAAACTACCATGCAAAACTTAGGAATTATTTAGAAATAAATCCCTCCTCCAGGGTCCTTTAAGTAATTATCCCTAATAATAATAAACAAATTTAAAATTAAAAGCTTAAATAAATAATTTTCCCCCTTTGAAAATTTCTTCTTGTTCTCCAAGGACCCAAAAAAATAATAGATTTTACAAATGAATTAAAGGAGAATTATTTTATTCTTTTCAATGAACACTTTGGACAAAAAGTAGGGAACTTGAACCAAGCTACCTCACATCGATGTGAGTCCACTCGTTGACATGAATTTTAATGCACACACGATGACTGCCCAGATGGATTGATTGGCTTAGCTGGTTGGAACCAGACTAGAAATCGGCTTCACTACGATCTCTGTGGCTTTAGCTGGTTGAGACCAGATAGGTTCTTGATGTCTTTCTCGTTCCAAGATGGGTCCACCAAAGGGAGCTGATATTCTTCTGGTTTAAGGGCCAAAGCAAAATCTGGCAATGTGGGCGCTGCCTCCATGATCCTGCAACAAAGAATGCCCAAATAAGTTAGCATTGCACTAGTGTGTACGTTGATCCTTAAGTCTGCACGGGTGTTTTTATAAAGTAGTGTTTTAAAATCCGGAGTGGTCTTTTGATCAAATAATACATATTTAAGGTTAGCTGAAGGAGCAAACTTGCTAAGTTGGTTGAAGGCTGTGTGTGTTGATACCACGACGTGATCTTTCTATGAAAATAAAAGGTAATTTAGGAACAAATCACATATTTTTAGGATCCTTCAATAAATGTAAACTGATCCAACTAAATTGCACAAGGTTCTGACCAACTTGACAAAATTTTGGTCCAATCATGTTCTAAAAACATTGGGATAAAGCATGGGCAAGTAAACTGCAACTGTGGTAACCTAAAAACTATACAAGAAAACAATATTGAATCACACTGTGTTGAGAATAACGAACCACTAATTAAATTGGTAAGTAATTAGATCCAATGAAAAATTAGTCTAAAATACAGGATAAAAAATACACACACACACACACATGATCTTGAATTCTTGACTAGGTAGTAGTGTAGGTATTGTCTTACATAATAGGCCAGTCACTTTTCAAGTTTTGAAATAAAAAGCAAACAAACAAAAAGCATGAGTCATTTACTTTTCTTAAGAAAAATATTTAAAGATATAAAATTGGTATTATTGATTCAAATACCTTTTAAAAAGTATGTTTATTTGTGAGAGTTTTGAAAAATATAAAAATATGGATTGTTCTAGAATATTTCATATGCTTTTGGTGATGTTTTTAAGGCCTTGTGGTTTAAAAATTATTGCTAAAAAATAAGTCTTTTCTTTACTTGAAAGAGAGGTATTTCAAATGGAGTCTAAGTGCACGACAAGGTAAGAGATAAATCCAAACCAGAATCTACTTACTTCTCGTGACTGTATAAATCCTGGTTGATTTGCACCTTGCTTGAAGAATCTCTTGGGATATTCTCGGAGAGAAATTTCATGGCTCCCCAAAGAGGTGGATTCCTGCATGAGAACTGGTAATTAAAAAAATGATGAACTACAATTGAGGAAGCAAAGCAAGATATATGCTGGTCCAGAAGGCCCCAAAACCTCGGGTTTAAGGAGTTCTTTTAGAACTCAACTGCATGGCTTATAAAAATGTTTATACTGGTTGATAGTTGTTATACGGTGTTACACGGTATGCCCCCATAGATTACCAATAATGATGTCAAGCTGTAATAACTCCCCCTTAAATGTACATGTGGATCACAACCACGTTTTTAAATTTTGGGCAAGAAGTCAGTTCCCTTGAAGTCAGTTCCCTTGAGAAAACTTGATATTCCCACGACCTGATGCAAGCACCAATATTCCAGGATCGACCTAATTTGATCTAAATGGTATACAAGTAATTCCTAACTTGAAGCTACTTTAGAATCACCAGAGGCAATGTTTCGAAGTCAAAGTTTTGATCCAATATCGGTCGAAGAATGTTCCACCAAAACATTTTGAAACAGCACAAAACTTCAAACCAAGAGCATTACAAGATATCTATGTATCTAAGATGCATCCATAGATTTTTATGTGTTATCTTTAGATTTTGTGCAATAACCCACGAATCTGGTGAACCTCCATTTCTAATTTTCTTCACCTTAAATAAACAACAATTAGGGAAATTGATCAATTTGCCTATAAAAATCAACGTGTAATCGACTGTTATTTACTAAGAAAATAATAGCTTTAGCAATTGATTGAAAACTTTACCTCCTAGATTATCAATCATGAGTATGACAATTAATATAATATCCCAATGTTTTTACCACAATTCTTCTAACTTTTCTAAATTGGAAAAGATTTACTAAATTCTTCCACATATTCAAAACTCTATTTGCCTTCACGAAACTTGATCTATCTTTTGACTCAAACTGACTCAGCTTTGGATTGTTTTAGACTTGATATATGTGCCAAATGATCCAAATTTTGATTATGATCCCTAAAAAATTTCCGCCAACTCATTGACCTGAAATATTCATTCTACAGCCCCCTCCCTCTCAGATTGGCATAACCAAAGAGCTTGACCAACTATAAACGTTCATTTTTATTGGAAATAATGTAGTTTCCTAGTTTTCTATTATTTCTATGTGAGGGCATTTATGTCCATTCACTTATTACTTATTATAAATATGTGCAAAGCTCTCATTATGAGACTTAACTGTTCTTCTACAATTTTTCTTGGTATTAGATCACTAGGTTCGTATAGGTCATGGGTTCAAATCTTTCCACCCTTATGGGTGAGGGGGAGTGTTGAGTGTATATTTTCCCCCATTCTCAGGTGTATCATACCCCAGCCAAGCCCCGTGATCCTCTTATATTCATTTTTCTTCCCTTCTCCAACAAATCGATCTTTTGGAGTAGTTGGTTAGTTAACATGGTATCAGAGCCTTCGAAGATCCATCGATTGGGTTTTCTCCTTCGATTTTTGGATTTCTTGGAGACTTGACTCTCCTTTCCCTCCCTCCATCAACTACTTTAGATCTTTGAGAACAAAAGCAGCAGCTCTGGTTGGAGGATCTCCCCTTTGGGGATTCTTTTTTTATTTTTTGTCCAAATCGCATGTTGCGATAAGGATGGATCTGCGATATTAGATCCCTGCGATAAGGCTAATGATGGGTTTCCTTTTCTGAGTGTTCTCTGTTCCATACAATAGGCTGGGTTGCACTGCTGCTCCCTGCTTTGCTGGCTGTGATGAGAGAAGTGTCAGGCTGCTGAAAGTGGCTGCCAGAGGGGCTGTTCTGGGCTGCGATAGCTGCTGGTTCTGTGTTGCTGGCTGGTTCTGTGCTACTGTTTTTTTTTTTTTTGGTTTGTGTTGACTGTGATAAGGCTGTGTTGTTGGTTGGTTTCTTTGCTGATTGCTATAAGGTTGTGGTGTTGGTTCTGTGTTGTTGGATGTGTTGCGATATGACAGCACTGCTGTGATAAGGTTGTGGTGTTGGTTTTGTGTTGCTGGATGTGTTGCGATATGACAGCACTGCTGCTGATGTTTTAGTTCCTTAGATGTTTGCGGAGAACTCCCTTCAAGCCAAAGCTGTCTTTTTGCCTCGGCTGCTTCTCTGCCCTTTTTTCTTCTTCTTTCTGCACCTTAAGTGTATGTTGAGTTGACTCTACACTTTCTTTCTTCATCAATTTGTAGTATCCCTACACTTGATTTTTTTTTTTTTTTTTTCTGTATTCACTTTTATCCACTTGTCTCCTTTTATGAGATATGACATCGAACCAAGAGAACAAAGAATTCAATATAATTCTTGGGCAAAATTCCTCAACCCAACGTATTACTAGTACCCTATTGGATGGTCACAACTTTCAATCTTGGTCTCGGTTCGTGAGACTTTATTTAGAAAGTAAAGGCAAATCTGGAAGGTTTTTGGGTACTCGTCGTGGCCAAAGGGGCCGTAGTCGGGACCGCATGAGTACTTTTATTTGCAGTTATTGTGGGAAGACAAGCCATGAAAAGGTCCGATATTTTCTACTATATCCTCATTTGTTGAGCTTTATTGCCACTCCTTCATTGGGCATTTTGCTCCTCATACTACCACTATGGACTCCTCACTTGTTCCCACCACTATATTTCCTGGTGCTATTGACTTACAACGGCTTCAGACCCAAATTGCCACTATTGCTCATGATTAGATCTATGCTCATACTAGCTCATCTTCGACTATGGCATCAGTTACACCTCTAGGTATATCTTTTGCATTTCATGTCACCTAGTCTAGTCCAACTCCCCTGACATGGGTTATTGATTATGGTGCCTCTGATCACATGACAGGTGAGTCTAGCCATTTCACTTCATCTATTTTTCCTGCTACTCATAGGGTGGTTCACCTTACTAATGAGTCCTTTACACCTATACACAGTAAGGGTATCATTCCCTCATCATCTGGTATTTCTCTTGACTCTATGCTCCATGTTCCTCATCTATCTCTTAATCTTTTTGTCAATGAGTAGTATTATCAAATCTTTAAATTGCTCAGTGACCTTTTTTCCTACTTACTGTACTTTTCAAGACCTAACTTCAAGGAGGATTTTTGGTAAGAGGTATGAGAGGGATGGGTTGTACTTGTTTGGATCTTTGCATACTGCTGCTCCGGCCTCTGTGCTACCCTCCTTTGGGAGTCATACTTTTTATTCTCAATCTTTAAATTTGTGGCATACCTGCTTAGGACATGCTAATTTTTAGCACATATGTTCTTTATTACCTACTTTAAAAAATTCTTGTAGTGGGCAGAAATTCCAATGTTCTATATATGAGTTTTCCAAACATACTCGTACTTCATATATCCCTTGCATGCATCGATTTAATACTATGTTTGATTTAGTTCATTATGATGTATGGGGTCCTTCCCCTGTTACTATTTTTATTGGTCATCGGTATTATGTTACATTTATAGATAACTACTCTCGTTGTACTTGGCTCTATTTGATGCGATCTCGGTTTGTTAACTTTCTTAAAATGATTCAGACCAGTACATCATCACTGTTAAACTCTTCGATCTGATAACGGAGGTGAATATATTTCTAACGAAATTCACTCTCACCTTCATGAGCATGGTATGCTCCACCAGTTGACTTGTTCCTATACTCCTAAGTAGAATGGGGTAACAAAATGCAAGAACCGTCACCTTATGAATATTGTCCGCTACCTTCTTCAAGGCATACATGTTCCTAAGTTATATTGGAACGTGGCGGTCCTCACTGCGACTTTTCTTCTTAACCGTATTCCGAGTCGTACCTTTGGGGGACAGGTGTCTTTTCATATTCTTCATCCTAATAGCACCCTATTTCCAATTACACCTAGAGTTTTTGGGTGCACTTGCTTTGTTCAGGACCGCACCCTTCATCGCATGAAATTAGATAACAAAGTCATTCGGTGTGTTTTCTTTGGCTACTTATCTATGTCAAAGGGATATCGGTGTTATGATCTTGTTTCTTAACGTGTCATACTTATCTAGAAATCCCCCACCCACCCATTATTAAATATGCATCAACTAGTTCATGGGTCAAGTGAAGTAGTGGGCATTTGTGGCATTATCTTCAGTGCTCCAACAAAGCAACTTCATATATCATCTTAAACCTTTGATCAATTAAAACTTCACATATATAAGATTATACTTGAAAATAATTGATTGATAATGGAAAAATGTTCACTAAAAAAGAAAGAGAGAACAGAGATATAATGACACCATAAATTAGATATCAACTACTTGAAAACTTGTCATTCAAAAAGCGATGACAGGATTTGCTAGCTATCATAATCGAAATTCCACGAACAAATTGATTGATATCACTAGTATAAAGAGAATACTTTGGTTTCACAGGCCCGGCCTCGTTCATATACTTTCTATTACTATTATAAAGAGAATGCTTTTAGTTCATTAGATAGGCTTCATTAACCAATATTAGAAACTGACTACGATAAAATGATATAATCCTTCCTAAAGTGCATCTATCTGAGACCTGTAAAACAATCTCTTAAATTAATGATAGGTGGCCCCATTAAATTACCTTGACATAGGAGGAGATGTGTGGAAGGATTCACAGGCCCTCTTGCTTTCTTTGAGAAACTCCTCTGCTGCTTGCAAAGCAGCCACAGCCATCCCATGGGATTTCTCTGTATTGCCCTCATCAAGGATCAAACCATGATAATAATATGCTGCAGCCTGGCAAAAAATAAAAAATAAAAAATAAAAAATAAATAAATAAACATACTTGGACGTTTCAACTCAACTAAGAAGCACAAATAGAACATAAGGAAAATAATTTATGTATTTTAGTCTTAGACAAACAAGGCTAATCTGCATCATTTTCACAAGTACCTTAGTTCAGAGTATAGACCAAAAGGAACATGAAAATTTCAAATCATTACGAGAGATACAAACATATACCATATGAGTAACTGTCACAATAACATAAAAGAAAAAAAAGGAAAGAAATGAAGATGATCAATTTCAAACAATATGAAAGTTAGTCACAAATGTGAAAAAGAACGAATGGGTGCACGTACATAACATTTATTGTTGTGGCCTTGTAGGACAAGTCAAGGATGAATTCATGGAGTGCTTAGAACAGAAGAATTTTCTTATACATAAAAAACTTTTATTGTAGAAAAGAGGGGGGTCGAGGTGACTAACTCAAGAGTACAGGGAAAGTACCCAACACCCACTTAAACTACAACCAACTTTTATATTCTATCCCATCTTACAAGAAAATTTTCAAAGAAACCCCCCTTAAATTCTTTAAAACAACTTGCCTCAAAAAATAAAATGGCCAAAATTGAGATAATTGGATCCTAAATGTGAAGCTTCTTCCCCTAAAAAATACGCCTGTTTCTTCTTCCAAATCCCCAACAAATGGGAAAAGGTGTAAAGACTCCACAGAAAGTGCTTAGAAGCTGTGCATGCAGAACCCCTAGCCAACCAAGAGTCGAATTACTCCCGAACTGAGTGCAGAAAACAACCAGCCAAACCAAAGAGTCCAAAAAAATGAGACCACACCTGCTAGGCAACCAAGGATAAGAATATGGCAGCCGACTCATCACTCCTGTACATAAAGAAAATTTTGGCACGTGAAAGCCTCTTTTTATGACCTGGTCCATCGTGACTAACCTTTCCAATGCAGCAGACCATATGAAGACTGAAACTTTAGAGGGAGCTTTAGATCCCAAATAAAAGAAAAAGGTCATTTCAAGATCAAGCTATAGTTCAGCTATGAAATTTACAATCTTAATAATTTTAATTTTCACGGCTTTTAGGCAATTTTAGGATATTTTGAGTCATAATTTTTTTAGAAGGGTATTTTAATTATTCTAAAATTATTGATCAGGTCCTTCTATTAGCTGTGCCACTCCCAAACCATGCTTTGGCACTTCAGGAGTTGATCCTTCTGCAATCCCCACTCCCTTACTAATGGAAACCGCTCTCTATAAAGAATCTCACTCCATTTATCATATTAAGTATTTTTTTTCTTTCTTAAACGCATATTTATCCTTTATGTCCTCAATGTTTATGGTAATGAAATACTATTTAAAAGATTATAATAATATAATAATAGTTTAACTGAAATGCGGTAACAATTACATAATAATCTAAAAATCTTCGAAACAAAAGACATTGCAGCTGTTAACTGCACACTAAACTTTTATTACTAATGAATATTAATAGCCATTACAATAGTAAGAAGAAATGCTATCAAACCATGGGTATGGGATTGTCTTTCTAAACACATGTTTAGTTAATTAAAAACAGTTTGCTTTCTTTAAAATTATCAGTTTTTAATTGTAAAAGAAGTTTTTTTCTTATGCATAGTAAGCAGTGACGGAGTAGGTAAAATAAAAGAAAAAAGATGATGCTCTGAAAGCGCTCTACACCCTAAGATATTTTTAAATTTCACTCTCTCCCACCCGCTCCGCACTCTGGTCCATATGATTCTAAGGTTAGTATATGAGTTTTAGAAATTATTATTATTATAAAGTTTTACTATTTTGAGTACGTCTTAGTTTTTTAGAAATTTTTACTATTTTGGGGTAAGTAGAAACAAATTAGATGTTTGAAAGTCCATATAATCAATGGTAAAGGATTTATTTTGCATAATTCAATTTATCAATAAACTCTCAATTTGTTTCAAAGAATTATTTCTCGTATTTACCTTGTGGATTCTAGGATTTTTTTATCATAAGGGACAATAGGGTGATCTTCTCCTTCTGCCATGTATGCACTATGTTAGTTGGTATTAGAATGAGGAATATTAATGGCTTCCAATGATGCATTGGTTCGTAACAATCTCATGGATGGTGCTCCAAAGAATCAAATGGTGATAGTGGTGGCATTGTCGAATGCATTTTAGCAAGACTTTCAAATATCAATGTAAGACTTTATGGGGAAATACATGTACCAAGCTTTCCATCGAATTGTTATAGGATCCAAAGCCATATCCAATCATGGGAATCAAATTTATGGTCCCTAGATGGGATGTAGATTCTGATAAAAGTAGTTACATCAACTATGTCCTCTTATCATGTGCATTCCGAGAAGACTTCTGGTGGGGCAATAAAAAGCCAAAGAGGGGTCTCTACCTAAAATGTTGGGACACCATTTTCCAGTGGCCTAAATGTTCAGGATATTAAGATTTTGTTTTGATACCTTGGGTATCCGGGCCTCTTAGAAGATATTTCAAAATTTAACTAAGCATTGCTCTTGAAAATGGAGTGGCGGTTAATCTCTAATACCAGACTCTCTAGCCACATAGCTTTTCTCTACTTCAAACAAGGGGTTGCATCCACAAGTTTTCAAGACTAATGTTGATACCTTACACCTTGCTCTGAGTGGATCACTTTCCTTGTTTTCAAAATTTTGTTGACATCTAGCTTTCCATAAGTGCCCATAAGATTAAGAAAACTTGGATTGCTATAATGGAAAGTCGGATTGGCCAACTTTTTGGGTGGTTCCTTACAAGTTTGGACCCACTTTTTGTTATTTTAGTTTGGAAAGCTTCCTTTCTAATATATGGTGAGATGGAAAACCAAAGACCTCAAAGTACTCTAGCAAAATCTGATGAAGGTTGCCTCACTTGAATTACTTAAAAAGTAGATGGCGTCATCAATGTCCAATAATCTATTTATCTTGTAACTATTGAGGATGATGTCATGGAAGTATTTGCAAGCAAATATTTAGATCATTGGGATTGCCATGGCGTGCTATATTTGGTACTCAAGATAGGTTGTGATTTGGCAAGGTTGAGGAGGGGAGAGCCTTTTACATCGTCTTAGCGGATCACTTTCCACATTTTATGAGGGTCCTTTTTAGACCATCTTTCTTTAACGACGGTGACAAATGGATGGTAGAGATGTGATCCTAGAATGAGGTCTGGATAGTTTGCATCACCCTATCTGAAATCTAACAATTATTTTGCCTAGTCAATAAGGGAGCTAAGATGTTGTATCTGGGTTGGAGCAAGAATTGAGGAAGATGTATTATGAACCTTAAACCTAATAGCTGTGAGAGCAAGGAGTAAGGTATCAACACTTATCTTTCTCTATGCTTATTATAAAAAAATTTTATGATTTAGTTTGAATAAACCTAACTAAATGCAAACTTCTTATATCATATACTTAAATATGAACCTTAGTATTATAGAAACGATTCTTTAAACATATGGAATAACTCGGAAAGACATGTTGGAGAATCAGGTATATGAAGGTCAGTGTCTCTAACACCTCATACTCGTGTCAAGCGTGTTCAACATTGTGATGTGTGAAGCACAAATAGTCATAGAATACAGGATACCTTCGCTTCCACATACTTCCAGTTGACAAAAATCTGGTGCTTTTCCCCCCATCCATTTGCTAAAGAAAGGTGCAAAATGTTTTCTTGAGCCTGCATAAAATAGCATAAATGAGTAAGAATGAATTTTCAGCTTAGCTACATATATCTTTCGATATTTAAAGTATGCACAGAAACCCCTGTAATTTCAATTCTTCATAAACAGTAGAATTCTACCTTTAAAGAAAACTAAACATAAATAGAACAGCACGAGGAACACTTATTGGGAATGAAAAAATAAAAATAAAAATAAAAGTTTCACTAGAGAAAATCTTTACATATAGTGAGCCAAGGTTATGTAACAAGACATCCAATTTCAAATGTTGTAGTGCTTGATAGGATATCATGCTCATGCACCATAGACATATTGAAATACTTCAGTATATGTATATACATAAGTTATCTGAATATTTGGTTTTCAGCTATAATTATACAGCTTATATGATTTTAATATGTATCATCTGATATAAATCATTTTTTTTCTATATTGTGTACTTCAAATAATTTTAACTAAAGTATTTGAGAACATATCACTCTTTAATAGAATAGATATAAAGGCATATGGAGTTTGTGGGGGATCAGCATGTTTGACACTTCGACAAATTGAATTGTTGAGATCAGCAATTTCATGTTCAAGTGTTGAGATCGACAATTTATAGTCGTTGGTCTCAATGGCTGTAATAGATCGATCTCGACAATTGGAATCAAAGGTCAATCTCAACAATTTGAATCATCGATCTCGAACATTTAAATTTTCGATAACAACGATTGAATGGGGAACTAAGAAAGAAAAAAAATTACTAACTGGACTATCAAGTTACCACCAAAAAGTTAGGGGGTATTTCAAAAGAAATTCCTCTGCAAGGGTTCCTTAGTAATTTGTCTTTTTTTTTCTTTTTTTGGCCTAATAGACCTGTGGACGGATGCATTCAAAGCTGTGTGGCTGCATTTATTTCTGAGTTGGTATGACCATTGGGGGTGAAGACTGAAGCCCCCTAGGGTTTTCAAAAGATTTAAACACTGGTGTTCGTGGAAATAGGCTCTCCAAGTGTGTGAAATTGTCTCTTGGTGCATGGTTTAAGCAATGGCAACTTCAACTGAGATGAACTCTTCAATTGTTGGTTCTTTAGAAAGCCCGGTATGCAAATTGCTTCAGTGAAACTGAATGGTACTAATTATTTGTTGTGGGCACAAACTGTTAAAGTGTTTTTGGCTTGCCCAAGGTAATCCTCCACCCATGTCATATCCAAATTATGAAGATTCGCAGCTAGACAACTACCTTGTGATGGCTTGACTATGGAATATTATGGAACCATTGTTTAATGCTAATGTCATGTTCCTTGAAACAGCTAAGCGGTCATGTATATTGCAAACAATCCTATTTTTCATTAGAGGACCAAGCACATTGAGGTTGACTGTCACTTTATCTAAGACATGGTGATGAGTACAAAGATTGCTACCTCTAATGTAAAATCTGAAGATCAGTTAGGAGATACTTTCACTAAGGCATTGGTTAAGGGATTGTTTCATGATTTATGTAATGAGATGGGCATGCTTGATATCTATGTTCCAGCTTAAGGGGGGGTGTTAATGTTGAAGTATTTGATATATGAGCGGTATAATAAAATTTTCACCATAATACCCTATTGTTACATTGTAAGGGAAGGCTGTGCAATAAATGATATTCTCTTCCCTTCTTCCCAACTTCTCATCTTTCTCTCTTGTCTCTATGTTCTTCGTATGCAAATCATGTCACAAATACAAACCATCTATCATGAAATAAGCGAATTGATGAAATTTTGTCATCTTGACAATCCATTCTCAAGATGACAATGTCATTAACAACTTTATATTGCAAAATAAGGAATGTATGTAACAATGATGGACATGGATCTTGTAAACTAAAATAAGTCGTTAGGTTCATTGTTTATTCAACCAACAAAGAACAAAGGGAGACAACATGCCCTGTAAAGGATAGTGAAGGATGGAACACTCCACAAAGATGTACTCATACCTGATTCCAGTATTGTACCATCTCACATGCAAGCCTCCGTTTTACTGCCAGTGTGGCCTTAGTACTATCAATTGCCATTCCAAGTTGAATATCAACACCCTATACACCAAATGTGGAAAACAACATTAAAGAAAAGGTGAAAGTGTTCCAAAATAAATACTAATTTGTTTATCTGCACAATGCAGTTTACATATCCTGTTCTGGAAAACCAATAACGTTGCACGTACACCACCACTAACAAAGAGTGCATTTAAGAGATCAAATACATTCTATGAATTGACAGATGTACATCTCAAGGAACTAATACATTCTAAGAATTAGAATATGAAAAAAGCTAATACCTGTCCTAGTGCTTGAAGGCAAAGCGCTCGGAGCACTCCTTCTGATAGGTCTACTGGAAGATCTCTCCTACAATTTCAAGTTATCACAGAAGTCAGGAAAGATATTCATTCTATCATCATCATCACTGTCATCACAAATTGGAGTGGGGGGAGAAGAAAAAAGGGAGAAAAATAGAGTGCCTTGTAGTAGTAGGTTGATGCTGAGGAAAATAATAAAAGAACTACACAAACCTAATTGCAGGGGGAAACTGAGGGAGTACATGCCGGACAGCACAATCAAAATATCCTGCTGCCTTCAAAAAAACATCAATGGAAGTTCTTCTGCTCTCTGCTACAAATGAATTTAGAAAAAAATGACAAGTTGTACTAGGAACAATGAAAGAAAGAGATCAAATAAACTATAAAGAAAAAAAGGTAGTGATGAAAAGAAGGAAAAAAAAAGAAGGTAACTGAGAAAAGCAGATAATAAGCTCTATTGACTAAACCAAACCATAGCCAGATTAGCAGAGACAAATCTCTTAGGACCATTACATGGATAGGTGGAAAGGGAAATGAGAATTACATTCTCTATTTACATTATGATATGTAAAACATGCTTATCGGTGAGATTTTCTAGGAACTACACCAAGAAGCATAAGCTTGGTGACAACCAGAGCCACACATTACAGAAAGAATAAACACCTGAATAGAACATTTGTTACAAAGGATCCTATATGGACAAAAACAACCAATTCTTCTTTTACAAATGCAAAAGCACGACCAATTATTCTTTGAAAAATGCAAAATCCAACCAGCACAAAGAAGTGTTCATCATCATCATTGAAGCCTTAGCTGAATGAATCAAACTACTCTCAACTTAACCAAAAGCCCTGTCCTTTATTAAAATCTGTTCTTCAAAATCTACATCCTTTTTGGTATTTTCTCTTGCCCTTCTATAATTCTCAACAAGCAGTTTCTTTCTCACCCACATTGTCATTGGTCTTCATTTCACAAGAACAGGCTTCCCAATCGACTCTCCCTTGGTTTATCTCCTATTGAGACTACTAAATTTCCACAATTGCATACATTTATAATTTTGTCTCTTTAGTCTTTCTATCCATCCATCTCATCATTCAAACCTCTGCTGCGCTCATTCCTTCTGATTGCCCAACATTTTGCCTCATAAATATACCCTTGACCAAGAAGGAAATCCTAGTTCGAGGTGAAAATAAATAAGAAACAATAAAAATATAGGGAATGATTTTCTCAAAGAAGAGAACTCGAAGAAAACTCTCTACTACCATCTAGAAGATGCTTGTAACCTACTACACAAAGGAAAATACTTGTCAGCATCCAATCAATAGAATTTTCATGTACGCGGTTCTATTGATCTTTTAGGTCCAATAAGAGCTCACAAATGAATTAGTGGTTACAATCATTACACCGGGTAAAGTTGTGGTAATGTTAGAATCAATATAACCAAAAAAAAAAAAATCTACAATATCGTAACACGTAAAGTGGTGGTAATAATAGAATCAATGTAACAAAAAATAGTCTTTTGAGGTCATTTCCTAGCCGTCATTTTTTATTAGCCCATCCTCTCTATTTGTGTTATTACAAGTGGTTGCACTCCATTTATTCCATGTTGGTCATACTTATTATAAATCCCTTGGACTCCAAAACAACTCTCCAGAGTTCTACTTTTGTGTTAACTCCATCTCTAGTCTCATCAACTAACAGTACACCATCTACAAATAACATACACCAAAGGAATCTCTCTTGAATATGAGCAATTACTCCATCTTACTAGACTAAACATATACTAACACATACTTGATCCCTTGTGTAAATCAATAATATCTAGGAACTCATTTGTCTATTTACTATTTGTTACCACACTAGTCACGACTCACAACTTTCTCATAAATGTCTTTAATTATGTCGATGTATTTACTTGGCCTCCTTCATTTATTGGAGCCAACCAAATTAAATATCTAGGAACTTCGCCATAGGCTTTCTCCAAGTCAATAAAAATCATATGGAAAAACTTCCTTTTCTCAAAACTTCTCCATCAATTATGTTTAACCTCTTGGCATAGAACCAATACTTGATATCTTTGTTTTTCATCTTAATCTTTCTTCCATCACTCTTTCAATATTATATAGTCTCTCATGTTCAATGCCCCGATGGTACAGCTCCACATCACTTTTGTTCTTATATGTAATTACTAAAGTACTTATTCTCCATTCATTCACGATCTTTTAGAATTAAGCGAAATGAGGTGACAGGAAAATGTTGATGACAAAATCAATTCCACACCCCTTTGTAAACGTTTATCAATGCTGTTTTGGGGCGTTTTGTGGAAGAACACGAGTTTCAAGGCAGGAAAGGGGCACTATCCAAACATACAAAGTCCCAAAAAACAGTGACACATGGTCAAAAATATGGCTAGCTGTGTTCAGCTCCTATCAGATCATACCCTAAGACATTGTAGTGTAACTAGGCCAAGTTTGCTAAAAGAAGATTGAGAGTCCAGCTGATAGGGAAGGTGATGGGTTTCAGCTTCCTTCCAACAGT
Source organism: Akebia trifoliata (assembly GCF_017979445.1). Lineage (NCBI taxonomy): Eukaryota > Viridiplantae > Streptophyta > Magnoliopsida > Ranunculales > Lardizabalaceae > Akebia > Akebia trifoliata. The sequence continues at coordinate 31,222,454 of NC_141377.1, forward strand.
CACGAAAATTCAAAAAAAAAACAGGCAGTAAATTAGCATCAGAAATCAGGCAACAGTCAAACTAATTCACCTAGTTCAATATACCAAGCGCAATAGAAACTAAACAGAACATACGAGTGTCTGCAGGCAGCAGAAAGCCTTGCAGTAACTACCCACCTTCTGATACTTTTGGCCGAAAACCATCAGCAGATGTTTTAGGTGGAAGAAGCAATAAATTTGCTTGTGATAAGGAAAGCATGGCCATCATATGTAAAACTGATAATACCTCGTACCAAGCATTTGGCATGGCCGTTTCCTGTACAGTAATGATTTTTTCAGGATAATATCTCATATAATTCAAAAATAACAATAATAATTAAAGGGTTTTGTTAACATGTGCCCTAGGGCATACGTTAAGCTGCACTAAATACACCTTGGAAATTGAATTTCCTACCAAAATGCCCTCAAAAGTTTTTTTTGGTGGCAAAAATACCCTCAAGTGCTTATTTCCAAGGTGTATTTAATACAGCTTAATGTGTGCCCTTAGGGCACATGTTAACAAAACCTATAACATAATTAAAACAAAAACACAATATCAATATACTAATCCCCACCTCTGAATCATCCTCCTGATTAACCCAAACAAATTGTACCTTATGTTGAAGCTGGCCTCCTGTGGAATACAGTTGAGCAACTATCACAATGTAAGCTAATACTATAAAAAGAATTATAAACATAGTATCATAGAAGACATGTAATTCTAGTTGTGTGAGCTCCCACTATTGATTAGTTCTTTAGTTGTAGTGTATATTTTGTTGATTTATATCATGTTATAATCAAATCAGTTAGTTATATAATATCAGAATTTATATACGGGGATGCATGTCTCATGCCTCGAAAGTTGTTTGTTTAGATGCTAAATCATGTTTGTTACACATTGCTGAAACTGATAAATTGTCTTTGTTACCCTTACAATCATATTATACATTGTTTGCATGTTTTAAATGCTTATTTATTATCAAACACAATAAAATATATTATTTCTTATAAAATTAAAATACAATTTATTTTTAAATAATAAATAATACTCAAATCTTCAATTTATAAATAATAAGTTCTATTTATAAAAGCCCACAAATTTCAAATTAAAAATAATAATGTCATACAAGTCACCAAAATTTGAAATCAACTTTAAAAAGAACTTAATTTTTTATGAATAATTTTCGATGGAAATGAAGGATGTGTAATTATAAAAGCACCCTATGAATTAATAAGGGCAACCCACACTATAGCCATTTTTTGTTTTGTTTTATATGGATTAAAATTTTTGGAATGACCAAATTTTTAGTGAGGATAATTTATATGGTCTAGAGATCATCCTTGCCAAAAATCAGTTTATTTTGAAACTTCTAACTCGTTAAAAATAGATTTCAAAAAAAAAATGGACAATTTACGATTCTTGAACTTGTTTTGATAGGGTTAAAAGTTTCAAGATGTGCTGATTTTTTGTGAGAATGATCTCCTCATTGTAGAGATCATCCTCACCAAAAATCAACTCATTCCAAAATTTTTAACCCATATAAGACAAAATAATTTAGCTATGGTGTGGGTTTATTAATTTGTGGGGTGTCTATATACTTATCCATGGGATATAAGAGGTAATATCCTTTTAAGAATAAGGCCATAGTTGTCCATGCTCAAAAAAACAAAGGGCATACTTGTCCGTGTTGAAAAAGCGAAGTGCTTACCGCTTCAGCACTTTTTTTCAGCATCAAAATAGTGCTGAATTTTTTTCACTTATTTTCAGCAATAAGCACGAGTAAACAAACGCGCTATTTTGACAAAAGTGCTGAATTTAATTTTTTTCAGCAATAAGCACTGAAAAATAGCGCAAACAAACACCACCATAGTATCATAGAAGACATGTAATTCTAGTTGTGTGAGCTCCCACTATTGATTAGTTCTTTAGTTGTAGTGTATATTTTGTTGATTTATATCATGTTATAATCAAATCAGTTAGTTATATAATATCAGAATTTATATACGGGGATGCATGTCTCATGCCTCGAAAACTAACACAAATCATAGGGATTTGTGTTAGAAGATTGGGGTGTGACAAGATGATCATATCTATATGTATGGTAAATTTCTGAAAGATGATCAACCCAGTTATTCCAACAAATGCAATCCAATAAAAAGTTCATTTAGGGAGGAACGCATTGAGTTACCATCTTTTACTAATCCCAACAGAACGGGTAAGTAATCTTCAAGAGCCTGCTGAAGATCAACCAATGTTGAACCTCCTGAAGACAACAATTCCATCTATTATCGTTAAATTTCTAAAGTTGATCATTAACCAAAACACCACAAGCCTCTATAGAACTCAATACACACCATGTTGTGTAGCTGTCTTCCTCCTTGATTTTGTAGTTGTGGGCGCTTCTTGGTTGGCCATGACAACTATTCGCGTTCTAAGAGCAGAGAGTCGCTCCACTAGACTCTTAGACAAGCTATCATTAAGTGGATCAGAGAAGTCCACTGGTTTAGGGATCCGCAATCCAGGAACAAACACAGCCATCTCCCCCACATTTCCCGGCCTTCTTCTACTCCAGCCGGCATCAATTGGTGTTGAATGCAAGCATCCCATATCTTGGGCCTTATTTCTGCCAACACAATTCAAGCAAATATGAAATTTCTAAATTAAATAAACTGAACCATCAGACTATGACAAAGCTCTTAAAACTAATGAAGCTTTGCAGCAGACATGATCTTCTTGTAATCGAAAGAATATATGACGGAAAACTGAAATTCAAAACAATGAGATATTGAAGTAAAGTTGAGAACTTTACAGTAAAATGTTTCGAAGCCTGTTACAAGAACCCCTACACCCACCCACC